>NC_139965.1:5044575-5727075 GCF_963993115.1 Abramis brama
TTCAGACCGATCCAGCGAACCGCCCGTCTGTCAGTGAAATCCTGACCAGGCCTTTCATCATTAAACATCTTCATAAAATGGTGAGTTAGCTTTTATGTTTACATTTTGTGCATGGTTAACCAGCAAACAAACCGACAGAAGATCAAAATGATGATAACAGAGTTCCAAGAAAAAATTACCTCCACAATTTGCTGTATCCAAAACATCCAAATAGCAGTGGAAACTTTAGAAAAAGAGTTTTCCACCAGCAATAGGTTGTTTCCCAATGCACAAGCTGGAACGAGTGCTGGAGCTCGACTTGGACGAGGACTGGGAGGAATTCCGGAGCTTCTCCGTTTAATTGAAGTTGTAAATGTTGGGAAAGTCGTCCGTGTGGCTGAAGCAGCTACAGGAGTTTTATCTGCACTTTTTGTAGCTGTTGACGTCTTCTTTGTTTTTCTCGACTCCAGAGAAATCCACAAACTCCGCCAAGATTACGCTTTAAGAGAGAGTGAACGAGAATCAGAATCCACCAGCAACCAAACCACTGGCTCGAATTAGAAGACGTCAAATAACAGCGACACAGCAGATCTGCTGCCCGCAGACACTCAACAAGCAGAAGAGCTGAAGTCTGAGACCATGACATTTGTCACAAAAATAAAGGAGACAACAGAGGAACTTCAAGCGATCCTGGATACACTACGAGACGCAATGCACCCAAACTGAGAAACACTTCTAACTAATAATTATCAGAGCTGGCAGTTTGTAATGTTCAGTATATTCTTTCATCGTAGAAATATGTATTGATTATAGTAGTAGCAGCAAAGGTTAGGTAATGGTAATTAGGTCATTCGGGTTTTCATAATTAAGTCACTAAATCAATATCGCTGGTTAGGATAATGCAAAAAGAAAATTTAGGAAGCCAAAAATCAGCATTTTCACTCCTAATTAATTGTTAACAATGTACATCGGGTGTGGCCTTTATTTACATGATGTTTTGAAAATGTAAGCAAAAAACTTTTCCTGTCTTTGTGAGTAGCTGATAAATGTAATGTTTCTTTCTACTATGTTTGTATAATGCACTTATACTGAAATATGTGATATTTTGTGAGTTTTGATTGAGGATAAACAGAGTGAAACCTGATTGGCCTATCAAACCCAGGCTTCTTTAATGCTTTTTTTTTTTTTTTTGAATGTATAAATGCTGCTCATTTGACGAGATTTTAGTGTAAGACAGACACTGGCGATCACTAAATAAAAAACTTAAATTCAGGTGTGGTCTTGGAATAATTATAACCAGAAAGAAATGTGCCACTTCAGCCTATCAGAATGTGAGCAAAAAAAAAACAAAAAAAAAATAACAAGTACAAACTAATAAAAGTTTGACTTTGAATTTGAAATCATACCCTGGCATACAAATGTCAAGCTAAAATTATACCCGAAAAGACAATTTCATGCAAAATTATGATCCACTTCACAGGACATCTACATTTATTCATTTTGCAGACTCTTTTATCCAAAGCGACTTAGAAATGAGGAATACAGTAAGCGATTTATTGTGAAGAGGCAAATAAACACAAGAAGTGCTCAAAAGACAACGTTTTAGACATTGCTTTGAGTAGCATAAGCTAGAATAGGGAGATCGTAAATGGGTTCGTTCCACAAGCAAGGAACAGTGAACAAAAACAGAGTCGGAGAACTGCAGGTATCTGGAAATTTAAGCACTTCTTGCCGCTCGCCGTTCCTTAAGTGAAGCATTTGGATGTTGACTGGTGATCTGTTATATGTTAATGACATTAATTACGCAGCATTTACAAAGAGGAGATCGTAAACCATTCAGCTGCGCATAATTTCAACTTTAATTTCAAGATTCATTTATTTTGCAATTTATAAATTTCACTTCTGGAAGAGAGACGTACGCACATTTTCTGTGAGTATGTTCATTCTTTGAATCACACGTTCGCACATTTGAGAAATTAGCGTAAGATCAAATGTAGGATGGTTTCTACACAACATTTTATAAATGAGGCCCAATGTCTGTTGATGTGAGCGAGTTTTGGCATCAACAGAACTTAAATTTCATCCAGTTTATTAGCAACAAAGCACATCAGTGTGAATCATGCAATACCCGTCTTTGATCTCGACTCTGATCTGATCCATTACTAAAAGTGAGTGACTGCACTTATTTCAGTCCTCCCCTCAATGCAGGGAACAAACAAGCCTAATGTAATGAACATTTCCAGTGTTCTTGATCTACTGTACACTTCACCTAGGTGACGCCTGGAATTAATTTAACCAACTATAAGTTTCATCAAATGGTAAATCAATATGTGAATAAGGATCTCAAGCTGACTAGAAAGCTTTACCTATTACAATAGACAATGCTTTACAGTGGAGTATGTTAGAGCTACAGTACATGTGGCAATTTATCTGCTCAATAAAATTGTCATGCTGATAGAACGAGGAAGCAATAGCAGGTGCAATAAACTCTTTATTGAAAACACAGATGTAACACATATAATGCAACAAACACTGGCGGGTGGCGCAGGGACCTCGATGGTCAAACACAGGTGAGTCTGAGTTGGTGCAGAGTGAAGTGATGGTGATGGTGATCTCCGGCATGAACAACGAACAGAACAACGAACAGGAATCCAGGAACGAACACCACACGATCACAGAACGGGAACAGGAACACCAGACAGCAAGACATCAAACAACGATCTGACAATGGAGAGGAGAAAACTGTGAGTATTTAAGGAAGTGATAATGAGTCGCAGCTGGCGCCGATAATGATTGCAGATTGATGAATGAGCATGATTGCTCCGGCCACACCCAAGGATCCACGCGACACACACACATACACAAATAACAAACGCACAAGACAAAAAGGAAGCAATGCATTCGTAAACCGTGACAGTACCCCCCCCTCCTAGGAACGCCTCCTGGCGTCCCCAGACTCCCTTACCTGTCGATTGTAATCATCGATAAGGGAGTGATCCAGAATGTCTCTCGTAGGTACCCAACTCCTCTCCTCCGAACCGTAACCTTCCCAGTCCACCAAGTACTGGACTCCGCGTCCCCTCCGCCTAGAGTCCAGAATACGATTTACCGAATAAGTAGGTTCCCCATCTACGAGACGCGGCGGGGGAGGAACCGGAACTGGCGGGTTAATCGCTGATCGAAACACAGGCTTAATTTTGGATACATGGAAAACGGGGTGAATTCTCCTGTACGCTGGAGGAAGGTTGAGGCGGACTGTCACCGGACTGATGATCTTGGTGACAGTGAACGGGCCAATAAATTTGGGTGCGAGCTTATTAGAGACGGAACGGAGAGGAATATTCTTAGTAGAAAGCCACACTTTTTGACCAACGACGTATACGGGAGGCTTCGACCGGTGGCGATCGGCTTTAGCCTTGGTGCGCGACCTCACCTGGAGTAGAGTCTCACGGGCTCTAGTCCAGGTGCGGTGACACCTCTGGACAAAGGCGCGTGCGGAGGGGACCGCGACTTCGGACTCCAGACTGGGAAAGATAGGTGGCTGGTAACCTACACTACACTCAAACGGAGACAGGCCTGTGGATGACACTGGTAATGTATTGTGGGCGTACTCCACCATAGACAGTTGCTGACTCCAGGAAGAAGGATTCTTGGATACCAAACACCGCAACATTCTTTCCAGATCCTGGTTGGCTCTCTCGGTCTGACCATTGCTCTGGGGATGAAACCCTGAGGATAGACTGACAGTCGCGCCCAGTAATTTACAAAACTCCTTCCAAAATTTGGACACAAATTGGGGTCCTCTGTCGGAAACCACGTCAATCGGGAGGCCATGTAAACGAAAGACGTGATCTACGACGGTCACCGCTGTCTCCTTGGCTGAGGGCAATTTGGGCAAGGGAATAAAGTGAGTCGCCTTCGAGAACCGGTCCACCACGGTTAAAACTACCGTGTTGCCCTGGGAGGGCGGGAGGGCGGTAATAAAATCTAGTGCGATATGGGACCAGGGTCTCGAAGGGACAGGCAGCGGTTGGAGTAGCCCATCTGGGGGTCGATTGGAAGACTTACCAATGGCACAAACCGAGCAAGCCAAAACAAAACTGTGAATGTCCCGGGCCATAAGTGGCCACCAGAATCGTTGCTTAACCAGAAAACTAGTACGGGTCACTCCTGGATGACAGGCTACGTTGGAACAATGTCCCCACTGAATAACGTCTGACCGTAATCCCTCCGGCACAAATAAACGGTTCGGTGGGCAACCGACCGGGGGCGTTACCCCTTCTAAGGCCTTCTTGACCTTCGATTCGACCTCCCATGTGAGTGTGGAGACAAATAGGGTCTCGGGTAAAATGCACTCGGGGTAACCAGGCGTTCGGAACGATCAAAAATGCGCGATAAAGAATCGGGTTTGATGTTCTTGGAACCCGGGCAGTACGAGAGAGTAAAATCAAAACGACCGAAAAAAAGTGCCCACCGAGCCTGCCTGGAGTTCAATCTTTTAGCAGACCTGATATATTCCAAATTCTTGTGATCGGTCCAGACGATAAAAGGTACCCCCGACCCTTCTAACCAGTGACGCCATTCTTCCAATGCTAACTTGACTGCCAACAACTCTCTGTTACCAATGTCATAGTTACGTTCGGCTGGGGACAAGCGATGGGATAAAAACGCGCAGGGATGCATCTTCTCGTCCGTGGAAGAACGTTGGGACAACACTGCACCTACCCCCACCTCTGACGCGTCGACCTCCACCACGAACTGACGTGAGGAATCAGGGGCTATCAGAATTGGGGCCGAAACAAAGCGGTCCTTCAGTTTGGCAAACGCGGCTTCAGCCGCGTCTGACCACCTGAACGTAGTTCTGGGGGAGGTCAAGGCAGTCAGAGGTGCGGCTAGTTGGCTGAAGTTACGAATAAAACGTCGGTAGAAGTTGGCGAATCCCAGAAACCTCTGCAGGGCCTTGCGGGAATCTGGGATTGGCCACTCCACCACAGCCTTAATCTTCTCAGGGTCCATACGTACTCCCTCAGACGAAATGATGTACCCAAGAAATGGAACCGACTGTGCGTGGAACTCGCATTTCTCCGCCTTGACAAAAAGCCCATTCTCTAGCAACCTCTGAAGTACTCGTCGGACGTGCTGCACATGTTCCTGGAGAGAAGAAGAAAAAATCAATATGTCATCCAGGTAGACATATATGAACTGATCGACCATATCTCGCAGCACGTCATTGACGAGGGCCTGGAAGACTGCTGGGGAGTTGGACAACCCGAAGGGCATGACCAAGTATTCAAAGTGACCCCTGGGGGTGTTAAAAGCAGTCTTCCATTCATCCCCCTCCCTGATGCGGACCAAATGATAAGCATTACGCAAGTCCAATTTCGTGAAAAGTGACGCTCCCTGCAACCTCTCGAAAGCTGAAGACATCAACGGCAAAGGATAAGTATTCTTTACCGTGATGTTGTTCAGCCCCCGGTAATCAATACAAGGTCGCAGAGATCCGTCCTTCTTCCCCACAAAAAAGAACCCCGCCCCCGCTGGAGAAGAGGAAGGGCGAATGAACTTCGTTGCTAGAGAATCAGAAATGTATTTCTCCATGACCTCCCTTTCTGGAGCAGAAAGCGAATATAACTTGCCCTTAGGCGGAGATTTACCTGGCAATAAATCTATGGCACAGTCGTAGGGACGATGCGGAGGCAGAGAAGCAGCTCGAGACTTACTGAACACCTCCTTCAGGTCGTGGTACTCCGCGGGCACGTTAGACAAATCCACTGCTTCCTCCTGTAACACAGACATAGGAACAGACGAACAGGCAGACACAAGACAGGACTCATGACATTTAGTGCTCCACTCCGTAATGGACCTCCGGAGCCAGTCCACTTTTGGGTTGTGTTGAGTCAGCCAAGGATGTCCGAGTACTATAGGTGCAAGAGGTGAGTCCATGATGTAGAATGACAGAGTCTCTGAGTGGTTACCAGATGTGATGAGGGTAATGGGTCCAGTAGATAGTGAAATCATGGGAAGCTCTTGACCATTGAGTGCGTGAACTGAAATGTCATGTGGGAGTGACTGGAGGGGAATCTGAAGGTTGTGTGCGAGAGTGCAGTCCATAAAATTACCTTCCGCCCCGGAGTCCAATAGTGCTTGACAGTCGTGTTGGTGCGTTGACCATCTCAGTCTTACCGGGAGGAGGGTAGATGTCGATGAGGTCTTCTCGGCGGAGATCCCACCCGATAGTAGCCTCACTGTTACTATCGGGCGTGGCCTTTTACCGGACACGTGTTCGAAAAATGTCCAGCTCCGCCGCAGTAAAGGCAAAGGCCTTGGGACCTCCGCCTCTCCTTCTCCTCCCGGGAAAGCCGAGCTCGCCCTACCTGCATGGGCTCGGGATCGTTGGTAGGGCTGACCGCGTCCGTGCCGCTGGACCGCAGACTCTCCGCTCCTCCAAGAGCTCGACTGGAAAGGACGCGTCGCTCGACTCTTGACAGTCTAGCATCAACTCGTAGTGCTAAGTCAATCAGTCCATCCAAGGTAGTGGGCAGGTCCAGGGCGTAGATCTCCCTCTGGATGCGGTCAGCCAGCCCATGCAGGAACATGTCCCACTGCGCCTCGTCGTTCCATTGGCACTCTGCCGCGAGAGTCCGGAATTCGATCGAATAGTCCGAAACTGACCTCTCTCCCTGGCGAAGTTCGGCGAGCACCCTCGCCGCCTCTCTTCCGGTGACCGCACGGTCGAAGACTCGCTTCATGGCGGCGGAGAGTGCCTGGAACGACTCGCAGCATGGGTCTTGGTTTTCCCACACCGCCGTTCCCCAAAGTGCCGCTCTCCCAGTCAGCAGTGAAAGGACAAACGCGACCTTGGATCGCTCATTGTTGAAGGTTCTCGGTTGCAGTGCAAAGTGCATTGAGCATCCAGTCAGGAACGCTCGACAGAAACTGGGTTCTCCGGCATACCTCTCAGGTACAGGTAAACGAGGTTCCGACTGGGAGAGAGGATCCGATGGTGTGGGAGGAACGGCCGGTGTGGGCGGCGCAGTGGGAGCTCGCAGTTGTTGGATTTGCTGGGTGAGCTCGGACACCTGCGCCACCAGAGCCTGAACAGCACGGCCAGTGTTGTTAAGCCCCTCCTCCTGGGCGTCCATGCGTTGAATGCTGCGATTGACGAACGTCTCCATGGAAATCTGAGCTCCGCCCGCTGCTTCCATGCCATGGTCAGATCGTTCTATCATGCTGATAGAACGAGGAAGCAATAGCAGGTGCAATAAACTCTTTATTGAAAACACAGATGTAACACATATAAGGCAACAAACACTGGCGGGTGGCGCAGGGACCTCGATGGTCAAACACAGGTAAGTCTGAGCTGGTGCAGAGTGAAGTGATGGTGATGGTGATCTCCGGCGTGAACAACGAACAGAACAACGAACAGGAATCCAGGAACGAACACCACACGATCACAGAACGGGAACAGGAACACCAGACAGCAAGACATCAAACAACGATCTGACAATGGAGAGGAGAAAACTGTGAGTATTTAAGGAAGTGATGATGAGTCGCAGCTGGCACCGATAATGATTGCAGATTGATGAATGAGCATGATTGCTCCGGCCACACCCAAGGATCCACGCGACACACACACATACACAAATAACAAACGCACGAGACAAAAAGGAAGCAATGCATTCGTAAACCGTGACAAAAATACCTTACTCACCCGTTGAGTAATAAAAGCACAATCTCTGCATCATGTTTTTACCACATTTCAAATCCTTCAGTTCTTGCATCTCGCAGATCATCTTCCGAAAATCCAAGCTTATGTTGATTCTTGTTTTATTACAAGCTCTGTCACATTCTCTTTTTGCCAGCAGACTCTCCTTTCTTCTGCATTTTTAAACGGGTGATTCACTCAGTAAGAACTTCTGTAGACGTATGCCTGAAATAAAGTTAAACTTTAATCACATAATTATCTAATTAACGGAAGTTTTGGAATGTAGATTGGACCCATACAGACACTGAGTAGTGTCCATTTAACACTGAGGATTTTACTGTGTAGAATGTTGAGTTGTTAATAAAAATTAAGTTGAAAGAATGTTTTCCATCATTCAAAATTTATATTATTAAAATTGTATATATATTTGTGTTTTATAAATGTCACAACACAAAAATGCTGTTTGTAAATAAGTTTATTTGAGCTGGTGTTGTTGAACACTCCTTTGAATTACAGGTTGCAAGATACTTTATACTCAACTTTTAGTTTTTCTTTAAGAATAAACCATATTTCATTTTCAAACAAGTTATTAGTAAATATATGACTAGTGCAAAACACAGGAGTGAGGAGAAGAAAGAAGCCACACCACCAGAATAACAAGATCCCATGAAATCAACTGACGTGGCTTGTGCTTTGCTTTTATTTTATTTTAAACAGCCAATATGCTTTGAGCCACATCCTCGAATCATGATCTTCTACTTTCTATTTAACAGTAAGTATATTTGACTGAACGGTCTGTAAAAATAATGAGCCGTTTTTTCAGAAGATAACTAATATGTAAATGTTTCTAAAAGCCACAGATGAAAACTCATGTTGATGTCATGGGGTCTTTAAAACATATAGTGCACATTAGTATTTTAAATACCCAAAGAACATTACATTGATAGAGAAAAGACTCATATGATACTTTTAAATGACAGAAATTAATTTAATTGTACTGATATAAGCACATTATCTGATGATTAAAACATTTGCCAGTTATGTAAGAACACAAACATATCCTTCAGTCCTAAGATCTGCTGCAGATGAAGTTGAGTTTGTCGTGTTCAGGACGGCTGATCCAGCGCTGATCTCCTCCAGACTGAACTGCTCCAGATCTCACTCCAGACTCACACTCCTCGTCTCCTGTGCCGTTCCCTGGAGCCCAGTTATGAAAGCACACGGTCTCTCCGCTCACCCAGAACCAGAGGCCCACAGTGCAGGAGTGACGTAAACCCAACCACACCGCCTCAGTAGACGCACGTTTAACCACATTCATCACCTCCTCTTGCATCTCCTCTGAATGAACCGAGACCAGATCCGTATAATTCTGTCTGCAGTATCTCAGAGCTTCAGGCCACGTCAGAGTCTCGTTGATCAGAATCAGTTTATCTGGACACAAAACAAACCACAAGCAAAAACTAGAGAGAGACTGATCAAAAACAACATGCAGAACAAACACTGTGGAGGAATCTGTCATGTCAGACATGTAGTGTGAACTTTAAAGGGTTTGTTCACACAAAAATGAAAGTTCTGTCATTAATTACTCACGCTCATGTCGTTCCAAAGCCAAAATACCTTCATTCATCTTTAGAACACAAATTAAGATATTTTTGAAGTAATCCGATGGGGGGGGGGGGGGGGGGGGGGGGGGGGGGATGGGTGCTGTCCATTGACAGCAATTTAATTAACGCTCTGAAGGCCCAAAAAAAAGGTAGGAAAAACATTGTAAGGACCACCCATTTCAGCGCTCCAGTGAAGTTCGCTTAATTTATTAGAATTTAGTTTCAATGTTACTTTAGCTCTACTCTTAATCTGACTCCAATTTCAAATGATAATCAAATTTAGACCGTGTTTCTTTTTAGAAAATAGTCATAAATATTGATAATGACTTAATTTAGATCTTTGATTGCTGTGAGTATCCCATACTCAATTATTCATTCATTAAAGCACCCGGTGTTGCTTTGAGACGTCATGTCACGAATGTGTGCTCACGATCACAAACTAGCCAGTTCGGAAATAGTCAGAGGATGCAGTGCAACTATTTTACCGTTAAGCGGCCGCTCTATGCTGACTCATAACAAAGGTGTAATTTTTTATTCGATTCTCCCACAATTTTCCAAGATTTTGGAAAAATGATTTGTTAAGAGGCTGGATAGTTTCATTGATAAATATAATATTCTAACTGAGAATCAGTATGGGTTTAGAATTAATCAGTCAACTGGATTGGCATTAATGAAGCTAGTGGAAGAAATTACAGCAGCTATAGATAAATAGGAAATTTGTCTTGGGATTTTTATCGATTTAAAAAAGGCTTTTGATACGATCGACCATGAGATCCTTTTGAAAAAATTAAGCAAATATGGGATTAGAGGAATTGGTCATTCCTGGATTAAGTCATATCTAAATAATAGAAGTCAATTTATTTCATTTGATGGAATGGACTCAGATTCCGTAAAAATACTTTGTGGGGTGCCCCAAGGCTCTGTATTAGGACCTAAATTATTTATTTTATATTTAAATGATTTGTGTAAAGCGTCCAAATCGCTTAAAAGTATTATTTTTGCTGATGACACAAGTTTCTTCCACTCAGGCAAAGAGTTGCAGGACATAGTGAAGGTTGTAGAGAGAGAAATGGTAATGGTTAAAAAGTGGTTTGACACAAATAAATTATCGTTAAATATGAGCAAAACTAAGTTTATGATTTGGGGAAATTGCAAGGTACAGGAGATAAAAGTAAGAATTGGTCAAGGCGAAATAGAGAGAGTAGAGGAAACTAAATTTTTGGGTGTTATACTTGATTGTAAATTGGGATGGAAGAGGCATGTTAATTTTGTTAAGATGAAAATATCAAAATCAATAGCAATACTAAATAAAATTAAGGGATTGTTGAATAAACAGGCATTATACTTGTTATACTCCTCATTAATTTTGCCATATATCACCTACAATTTAGAGATATGGGGAAATACTTATAAGACTTATACCCATTCAATTTTCCTTTTACCGGAAAGGGCTATAAGGATCATTACATATTCTAAATATAGAGATCACACCAATGATTTATTTCTTAAACTAAAAACATTTAAGTTTTATGATTTGGTAGAATATAAAATTGCACAGATTATGTTTAAAGTTTATAATAACTTGCTGCCAATTAAAATCTTAGTTATGTTTGAAAAAAGGGATTGCAAATACAGATTAAAAGGAAGAGGTATATTTAAAAAAAAAAGAAAGTTAGAACTAATATTAGATGTATGACCATCTCCATAAAGGGGGTGAATGTATGGAACAATTTAAATGATGAATTGAAATTGTGTCAAACCATTAGTAGTTTTAAGAGACTTCTAAGAATAAAGAGATTGGAGGTTTATAGATTAAGTGGGTGATTCAAGTAAAATAAATCATGAGTTTGTTTGCACTCTATGTTATACTATGATGTTATAGAGTAAATTAAACGTCTGTTGGTATGTTAAGTGAGAAGGTTAGGCGCTATAAGCTGTCAGCTTCAGCCTAAACCTTTTTTTATTTTTTTGGTTAAATACTGATACATGTTATGTTACATGTTACATGAAATTGTTTGTATGTTCTTGTTTTATGGTTTGTATGGCCAGAGAGAAAAAAAAATAAAAATAAAAATAAATAAATAAGGAAGGAGAAAAGTTTGGACAAGACAAACTCTGGACAATGTCCTGTGCTTTTTCTTTGCGATCTTCTGTCCAGGGTGTGTTTTACTGCTTTATTGTATGGTGAGTTTTATCTCAGCTTTTGTCTTAGCAGGAAAATCAATTCTTACAACATCGTTAAAATAGTTCATGTGACTACAGTGGCTTAACCTTAAACATAAGGTTATAAGGCTCTCGTGAACGCGTGTCGGAGACTGATATGGAAGAGAAGAAAATGTTGAATAAAGTTGTTATTTTGTTTTTTTTAGCGCACAATCATACGGGTTTGGAACGACATGAGGGTGAGTAATTAATGACAGAATTTTCATTTTTGGGTGAACTATCCCTTTAAGATATCTGGAGGTGAAGGATGGATTGTGTGTGTTTGTGAGGATCTGCTCACCTTCATGACACACAAAAGGAAATCGGTCGTTGCAAGAGAAGTCTGCCCATTGACCCTGAGCGTTTGGTCTGATCACTGTACAGTTTTCATTTCCTCCACTATTATTAGGTTCACCAGTATTCCAGTATCTGAAAGAGGAGTTCCTCTGATCTGACCACTGCCATGAGTCTCTGAACAGACCGATCCAGATCTGTGATCCAGATAACCCAAGACCACTAATGAAATCCTTAACCTGTTGATTCTCATTCTGGTTCCTCACACTGACCAGATCAATGTGATTCTGTCTGCAGAAACTCTGAGCATCTGTCCAGTTCTTCATCGTCTGATTGTCCAAGATGAGTCCTGTGTTCGCTTCAAGAAAAAAATATTTTAAAAACTGTTTCATAAATAAGTGTTCATTTGTCTTACGCTTTTTATGGTTTTTAATGTGAATAAGAGCATCAGGAACATGTTTCCATTACATTGAAAATTTTACATTTTAAACATAAATGCACATTGTTCTAAAGGGGGACGGGGCATCATCCTCTGCCTTTACAGATACATTTACTCAAATTCTCATGCTGATAATAACTGTAAGGAAACATTTGCAATTAAAGCTGCAGTCGGCAAGTCTGGCAGATTGGATCGACTTAGTCAAAATTTTGAATGTTTACAACTCTCATGCCCCTCCCCCACTACCAGCGAGCACCCTCCCATCGAGGTCGTGCTCGTCAGCGCGTGTGTACCTGATTTTCTGATCAGGTCTCTTCTGATGTCTCTTCAGCATCGATCAACACCATGGACTCGGAGGTAGGCTGCCCTGGCTAATCTATCCATAGATAGCAATAACCGAGGAATTGGAAGCTTGTTAGTAGATTTTCTCTCCGCCATCATGCTTCGCACAATCTTCAGGCGAACTTCAGGCGTCGTGTGCATGTGATATTGTAACGTGCGCGAGGGAGGGGGGATCTGTGGCGTGTGCACGACCTGTGATTGACAGTCAGATCTCACACCCCCCTGCGCTGATTGGACCCGATGATCCGGGAGCGGTGGATTTTTGCAAAACAAATAACACGCTCCAGGTGGAGTTAGAAGCTCGGGGTTTTTTTCTAAAACCACCTTATTTTATGTTGTTCTGTCGGATTATAGTGTCGATTTCACTGAATATGATCAAAAAAAATGTTGCCGACGGCAGCTTTAATATGGAAGTACTGTATTTCCCAGGAAACTTAAACACACACACACATACACACACACAGGGAGCGATGCCAGAAATGGAAGGGCCTTTATATATCAGGATAGGTAAAGCATAGAGTATGAAAACTGCACACCAAATTGCAGAGAAAAAATATAATTACATGAGTGAATCTGCTACATTGTTCCCCACTCACTCCTGAAATTGCTGTGATTGACAGTGGTAACCGTAGCGACGGACGGGACAAAACATTTGTCAAAATAAACCTGTGCATTTAGTGCTGTAGTGTAAATGCAGACTAATAGACCCACAGCAACACAGACCAGAAGAAGAAAACAGGTTTGTGTTGTCTGGGTAATTTTTAAAGATCATTTTATAAAGCACTCTTTTTTACGTGTCCTTTTTAAAGCAATGTTTAAAAATCTGCCAATTAGATTTTGATTTTTATTAAATCTAAAAATATTTAAAAGTATGTAATGCATTATTTTATTAGCATTAATAATTTGTTATTATAGATATTTAAGCAAAACATGAAAAGAACTACATTAAGTTATACATGAGGTAGTTTAACACGTCTCTTGTGACGCTTTATTTGCTCTCTGCTGTGTGTGTTCTTGTGTTTTAAAGGAGCCGTGGGTTTGGAGACTCTGAAGGGAGAGTGGGATCAAATGCTTTCAAAGCTAGCTTGATATTGCTAGCCTCTCTGAAATTACCTACTCTACCTTTAATTTATAAGTTAATACTGTGTGTGTTAGTAGAAAACGTTCTGGATCTGTTATCTTTGGTATATGGTGCATCTATAAATGAACGGTTCAGCTGCACTCACTGTTGTTGCAGATGAAATGACGAATATCACTACATGGTAAATCCTCCAATTGTCCATTTTTCATCATTCCACAATAACTGGTTTCAGGCTGTCCAGTAGCCCAGTTCAGATAGAGCGCAGGTTCACCTGAAGACCACTGCCATTTATCAAAACCTGTCTTCTGCAGCCCAATCCAGATATACTGATCACCTCCATCATTCACACTCTTCTTCAGCTCGTTCATGTCGTTCATGTTGTCAACGGTGGCCAGATCTGTGTAATTCTCTCTGCAGAATCTCTGAGCTTCAGTCCAGGTCTTCAACACGTTTATAAAGTGATACTGACGCTGAACACATTCAGATACGGAGCAGAGAGCTGTGAAAGAGAGCGTTTGATTTAATGCTTTTCATAACAGGGTCAAACCTGATGAAACTATAAACCATAAATAATACAACAAACACACTCACCAATGAGAAGAAGAATCAAATATAGAGTTTGGTCCATTTCTGAAGAAGAAACACATTAAAAATCCCAAAATACGAGTAAATCATGATCATGTAATTAAAAATAAATAAATAAATAAATTAATAAAAATAATAGCAGTTTTAGCAATCATCCAGACAATATTCAGAAAGTGTAATTGTGTTTGAAGAATGAACATGTTCTTACTTTAGAGGTCGTGTGTTTCTGTCCTGATGTTTCTGTCTGCAGATTTACACTACGCTATTATTATATCTGCTCTCATCCCTCATTCAGCTCATCACATCATTTGTGTATTTCTCTAAAACAAATTTTCATATTTTACTTCCTCCTTATTTGTGTTTGTCTACCTCTGTTTCTCTATATTTGCATATTGACCTCTGTATTTTCATATTGGCATCTTTGTTAGTTAGTATTAATCTATATTTATATGAAAAAATGATATTAATGATATTGCTGAACTGCATAACTCGTGTTTCATCCCTGTTCATCTTGACATGTATCGGCCTGTCCAACACTTGCGATCTTTCCACTTCACCATTTGTCTACTTACATTACATTTTGTTCTTGTATTTGGCCCAAGTGATCAAGTGTGTGTAGAACTTTTGATTACCTTATTTGACACACTTATGGTGTTGTAAAAATGCAAGTGTTTACAGAGCTTTATTTTGATTTTCAAAGCTTTGCATTTTTAAATAAACCTCTAAGTGTCTGTACAGCAGTGCCTATCTAACACGGTTTACTAGTAAAGATGGTGATTTTAATTAAGTGATAAAACGCATTTGCAAATGTTGTACAAATGACAAAATACACATACTCATGTCTGCACCAGTAAAATGTGCTCACTTATAGCCTGTAGCGTGCACATACTCTCTAGTGGCCAAGTGTGGGTATTTGGACAGACCCCATGTTTGAGTTTCTCTGTTTTGGGCCACTTTTATCTGTTGCTGTTTGAACTGAACAGAGAAGGGTTGAGTTCAGTAGTGAAGACTGGTGATACTGGTTACTGAGAGCCTTTAAAGCATGGGTCACCAAACTAAGGCCCGCGGGCCGACTCAGGCCCGCCACCCCCCTTTGACTGGCCCCCCAGCCCCCCACTACTTGAACCGGCCCTATGAGGCAATCCCCAAAAGTCGTCATGGCCGGTACGTCATGGTACGGGCGTCACGGTTTGGTGCATACATTTACACAGAGAATACACGGTATGAAAAATAAATAAAACTCACGTGCAATTTAATTAATGTAATGCGGAACTACTGTTAGATACGCGGGTTCTTTAGGGACACCTAATCTGTAGCTCCGCCATAGCTCTGAAGCAGGCTGCGATGTAAAGATTGCAATGCTGGAATATGTTGAGAGAGAGGTGTGGGCGCGATCAAAAAGTCGTAAAGTGTTTACTTATATTTGTGTGCATGTGCGTGTGAGTGTGTGTGTGTGTGTGAGAGTGAGTGAGTGTGTGAGGCGCGGCCGCGATCGAACAGTGGAAACATAAAAACATACTCCGTCATTTAGTTTATGCAGGCCATCATTCAAACTGCAAAGTGTTTAAGTTACTGTTAATTAAATTTTTAAGGAAAACAAATATATAAATCTAAAATGTAGCAGATTCATTTTCAATTCATTCAGGTACAATTACCAAACATATCAAGGTATTTTTATTAATTGAATTAATAAACTAATTATATAAAACTATTGTCAGTGCACTACAAATAAACTGGTTCTATGCCATACTTTATTAATAAAACTTTTTTTTTTTTAAATATAAGGCTTAAGACATTTATTTTCCTTTGGTGGAACAGCCTGAGACATGCACAAGTCTTCTGCATTTTTGTTTTGCTTTTCCCTCCATTGTACCGAACTCGTACCGAACCGTGATGTATGAACCGAGGTATGAACCGAACCGTGACTTCAGTGTACCGTTCCACCCCTAAAAGAGAGTGCAGACTTTTCAAAGAACAGTGGACAAACGATTATTTGTGAAGAATAACTTTAATTAAAACAAAGTGTGAAGACTCGATTACAACTTTTGCAAACCACTAAAGATAAACAAATATGTGCCAGGAATCAAGTGTTGATACAGTAGTGTGGATAAAGTAGTGGGGATGGCTGTGCCAGGCTAGTAATCTCTACTACACAATGAGGCCTGCTGGTGGTCATTTTGGTCTGGGTCATACAATTATATAGCTGACCCGGCCCCCCATCACAGTCAGGAAAGATAATGTGGCCCCCAGAGAAAAAAGTTTGGTGACCACTGCTTTAAAGTTTGACTAGTGAGAGAGTTTGGGGCATTAAAAAAGACAAAATGAAGAGGAAGGGAAGACAATTCTTTTTTTCTTTGGGAAAACAATAGAAACGTTTTTGCTCATATATAGGCTTCTTCTTTTCCCTCTTCTGAGAGCTGAGACCCCTCACATTCACAACAGAGACGAGATAAAGACACGAAAGCTTTCATTCCCCTGAAGTCCATCTCTAATGTTAGTAAAGATTATTAGACTCATTATCCCACTGAAATAATATCATCTTATTCTTCTGCTGTTTCAGAATACATTAGTCTTTATTTCCTCCGTCTAAATACTTGATTGTGATTGGCTGGAATGTGTTCATTAAAACATTCTTACATTTTTTAAGAATGTCTTATTTAGAAAATTCTTATTGTGTTTCGTGTCATACTCCTGCTGTTCTTGGTCTATAGAGCATGAACACATTTGCATGTAAACACATCCTCATCACTCATTTGTTTAGGTCCACATTTAGACTTTCAGGGTGGACAATCTTTACATCTCTGACGTGAAACAGAAGCAGAAACAGTGTGTTATTGTATATGTTATTGACACATTCCATGGTCTCATTCTTTCTTATTCATCTGTTAGTTTTATTAAAGGGATATTTCACCGCTGGAAAGGTGAATGTGTATTTAAATTGGGTCGTTTATATAGTAGAAATGTGAAATTATTTTAGAATTTGGAGCCTTCTAGTGTCAATGTCAATGTCAGTTTTATTTATATAGCACCATTAATCCCAGCCGAGGTTGTCCAATGTGCTGCACATACTGTAGTAGGCATAATAAGACAGTACAATATAATAAAAAAATAAAAATAAAAACCTTATAATTTTTTTTTTTAAAAACTTACAATACAACTTCCTCATTGAATATAAGCCAATAAAAAAAAATGCTTTTTTAGCTTAGATTTAAAAACAGACAAAGATGATGCAGAGCGAATACACAAAGGTAGAGCATTCCACAGTCTGGGGGCAGCTACTGAAAAAGCCCGGTCACCCCTGCACCTCAGCTTCGACTTTTGGAATACATAACAATCTCTGGTTAGAAGACCTGAGAGAAATACCTGGATGATATTCAGTTAGTAATTCCGAGAGGTAAGGAGGGGCCAGACCGTTTAATGATTTAAACACCAAAAGAAGAATTTTAAAATTCACTCGATAACACACGGGCAACCAGTGCAGAGAACGCAAAACCGGCGTAATGTGGTCCCGTTTTTTAGTCCTAGTTAAAAGTCTTGCAGCTGCATTTTGAACTATCTGTAACCGGGATAAAGCTGACTGGCTAATCCCAAGATATAGTGAGTTACAGTACACTGTAAAACCCAACAAGTTAAGCTAACTCATTTCATTTGAGGAAACCGATTGCCTCAATTCAATTAAGTTTATAAAAACAATAGTTATGAATACTCTGAACTTATTTCAGTTGAGTTTACTAAAAGTAGATATACATTGCAGTCAAGAAATTAAGTGATTAATTAAGTGATTATTGAGCATTAGTGATTAACACCTGCTATTAACAAGCATAATCAATGAAGGAAAGAGAAACAAAAGAACTACAACTGACTTCCAACCACAGCCTTAGATGAAATCAACTCAAGATAAAAGACAATTACATCTCTAAAGATCTCAGGAGAGGAGGATTAAACCACTACACAAACAGTATTACCAGCTTCACTTATTACTAAACAGTTTGACTTTTGTCATGCGTCTACAGAAGTTGTTATTGAGAATGAACAGAGGGTTAGATGATAATGATTTACTGAGTTTCATTTAAAGACACCATGATAGTGGTCAGTGTTTGCTTTAGTTGGGCTCTTGACCCTTGACTTTATAACACCAGTTTTTCCTCTGGCTGCTGTAACTGAGTGTTTATAAAACACATTTGTTATGGCACATAAGCCAAGAGAAAATATGAGCATGTGGTTGTGTTTAGATGATAAAAATCATAATTTAGTGACTTGATTCTCTGATCTTTTCCAGAGCCTAATCTCTGATTAGACAGGTGATGTATTACTTGTATTATTCATTATAATATAACTGATTCTGCTGTAAGGCCCATTGTTGTGACAATCAGATTTTAAAAACCTCTATGGTATCATGCTGACTTACACAGTAATCAAGAATCAGCATATGAATCTCAACAGTGGTGACCATTAAAAAAAGATTTATGCCGCAATGCATGCTGGGAGCCATGGATAAGTTTTATATTATGTTAGTACCCAGCATGCATTGCAGCATGAATATTTTTTTAATGGTCACCATTGTTGAGATTCATATGCTGATTCTTGATGTCTGTGTGAGTCTTAGTAATACAATACATTTTCTGTGAAACTTTTTGTGCACAACTATTTGTAAAATCCTTCATATTATCTGATGTCTCAACATGGCTAGCTCTTATGCTGTAGAATCACAGTTTTGAGTAAAACTAATATGTTGCCCTTTTAATCAGAGATCAGACTGAAATCAGTGAATCAAGTCACTAAATGATGATTGTCATCATCAATCCTTCACCATCAACACCCGATCAGACTTTTCCTTGCCTTTTGTGCCATAACAAATATGTCTGTGGAGACAACACCCATTACATTGGTGTCTGTCCTGTTCGTCCACCTCGTCTCTTGGTGAGTTCGATGGCAATCAGTCCCCTCAGTGTTGCTCCACTATCCACCACAGTATCATTGATTTCTGCTGATGTTATCATTTCCGTTACAGCCCTCATCGACTCAGGATCAGCGGGCAATTTCATTTCGGGCGACCTCTGCCGGAAACTTCAACTCCCGAAGACTCTCTCCCCAACCCCGTTCACAGCCAAGACAGTGACCGGAAAAGTTTTGAATCCTGGGTATGTGAAACACAGAATCAAACCAATCACGTTAAGAGTAGGCTATTTGCACGAAGAATCGTTCACTCCTTTGGTGTTAGAAAATTCCACTTCTGCGATCATTCTTGGCAGACCCTGGCTCATCCAGCATAATCCCGAGGTTTCATGGATTAACGGAGATATTCTGCGCTGGGGTTCTACCTGTTTCTCTACCTGCTTCCCAAAACTTCCAAGACCTGTCCCTCCTTCGCCAAAGACCATCTCCATTGCAGTGACCTCTATCGAGAGCCCTCGAGAAAAACAGTCCACAGAAATTCCCCCATTATGCTTCCTTTGCAGACGTGTTCAATCCTGAGAAAGCCTCTCATCTTCCTCCACACAGACCTTGGGATTGCGCGATTGACTTGGAACCTGGAAAATCGGTGCCCCGCGGTCACATCTATTCGCTCTCCATTCCAGAACAACAAGCCATGGAAGAATATATACAAGAAGCTTTAAATCAGGGGTACATCCATCCATTAACTTCTCCAGCAGCATCTAGTTTCTTCTTCGTGGCAAAGAAAGACGGGGGTCTAAGACCTTGCATTGATTACCCAGCTCTTAACAAGATCACCACAAAGTTTCGGTACCCACTTCCTCTCGTACCCACATCACTCGAACAACTACGAGGTGCTAGTATCTGCACCAAACTAGACCTCAGGAGTGCGTATAATCTCATTCGGATACGAGAGGGGGATGAGTGGAAAACGGCATTCATCACCCCCTCAGGTCACTATGAGTACCTCGTTATGCCTTATGGACTGGTCAACGCCCCTTCTGTGTTTCAAGATTTCATGAACGAGGTACTCTGTGATTTCCTCAACAAATTTGTGATTGTGTATATAGATGACATTCTAATATTCTCCCAAGACGAATCTGCACATCGACGACATGTCTCCAGAGTTCTCCAACGATTACGAGATCATTCTCTCTTCCTGAAAGCAGAGAAGTTCATTTTCCATCAAGAATCAGTTACCTTCCTCGGGTATATCGTGAGTAAGCAAGGTGTACAGATGGACGATGGAAAGGTTGCCGCAGTCACTTCATGGCCCACTCCACAAACAGTAAAAGAACTCCAACGATTCCTTGGCTTCGCAAATTTCTATCGCAGATTTATTAACAACTACAGTACCATAACTTCTTCACTTACCTCTCTTCTGAAAGGGAAACCGAAGTCCTTGACCTGGAATCCTGAAGCAGATCACGCCTTCCAAACTTTGAAGAACAAATTCATCACCGCTCCTCTTCTACGTCACCCTAACCCAGATCTCGCCTTCACTGTTGAAGTCGATGCCTCCACGACTGGAGTAGGTGCCATACTATCTCAGCACCAGGAGAATGTCCATAAACCTCTTCCCTGTGCCTTCTTTTCAAAGAAGTTGTCACCAGCTGAACAGAACTATGATGTGGGTAATCGGGAACTCCTCGCCATTAAGCTGGCTCTGGAGGAGTGGAGACATTGGCTCGAAGGGGCACAACATCCATTCATGGTACTTACTGATCATAAGAATCTACAATATCTCAAAGAAGCCAAAAGACTAAACCCACGTCAAGCCCGTTGGGCCTTATTCTTCACTCGGTTCCATTTCCACATTTCCTATCGGCCAGGAACCAAGAACATTCGTGCAGATGCCTTGTCCAGACTCCATGCCTTTCCAGACACCGTTGACGAACCTGAACCAGTCCTGCCCGCTACAGTTTTTGTTAACCCTATTATATGGGACATTGATGATCAGATCCAAGAAGCTACGGAACGAGAACCTATACCACCGGAATGCCCTGACACTCTCACATACGTTCCAAACGAATATCGCTTACCTCTCATCGAATCTGCTCATTCGTCAGTTGGTACAGGTCATCCCGGAGCAACACAAACTTACACCCTTCTACAACAACGATATTGGTGGCCGGGCATGAGAGAGGAAGTACAGCGTTTCGTCCAGGGATGTCAAGTTTGTGCTGTATCGAAGACTCCCCGTCACTTATCTTCAGGAAAACTATTACCTCTACCCATTCCCCAACGGCCATGGTCACATCTTGGCATCGATTTTATTACTGACTTACCACCATCAGGAGGCAACACCTGCATTCTTATTATAGTCGACAGATTCTCCAAAGCCTGTAAACTGATCCCCTTACCAGGTCTTCCTACAGCTCTTGAGACAGCTGAGAGCCTCTTCAACCAGGTTTTTCGTCACTTTGGCATTCCTGAGGACATTGTGTCGGATCGAGGACCCCAATTTATCTCACGGGTATGGAAAGCTTTCTTTTCTCTTCTCGGAGTAACAATAAGCTTGACATCGGGGTACCATCCTCAGGCCAATGGACAGACTGAAAGAAAGGTTCAAGAGATAAATCGTTTCCTCTGCACGTTCTGTCAAAATCGTCAAGACACATGGCATCAATTTCTCGCCTGGGCAGAATATGCCCAAAACTCCTTGCATCAGACCACCACAGGATTAACTCCCTTCCAATGCTTCCTAGGTTTCCAGCCACCTCTGTTTCCGTGGTCCGGTGAGCCTTCCGAGGTCCCTTCTGTTAATTACTGGTTTTGAGAAAGTGAAAGAGTGTGGAATGATGCCCACCATCATCTCCAGCAGGCCATATGCAGACACAAAAGATTTGCGGATGCACGATGAAATGACACACCCACGTTTGAACCTGGTCAACTTGTCTGGCTCTCAACACGAGACATCCGTTTACGCCAGCCCTGCCGTAAATTAAGCCCACGATATATAGGACCCTTCAAAATTCTCCATCAAGTCAATCCAGTCACATACAGGCTCCACCTCCCTCCTCAATTCAAGATTCACCCAGTGTTCCATGTGTCACTCCTGAAACCTCACTATCCTTCTGTTCTTCCTCCCTCCACAGAGCCTGATCCTGACTACACACCTCCCATACCTACCATCGAAGAAGATCCCATCTATTCCGTCCATGAAATCCTGGACTCCCGACGTCGGGGTGGTCGGTTAGAATACCTAGTCGATTGGGAAGGTTATGGGCCAGAAGAAAGATCTTGGGTTCCTCGAGACGATATCCTAGACCCGGCTCTTCTCACTGAATTCCACCAGCAGCATCCACATCGACCAGCTCCACGACCTCGAGGCAGACCACCACGACGTCGCGGACCCTGGAGAGGGGGGTAATGTCAGGAATCAATCAGGCTCATTCACATCCACAACACAAAGATCACACTCACCCGAATACTAATCACCTGCACCTGTCATCAATCCCAGCAATCACTGAACACTACAAAGGAACACACCTCACCTCCAGTCCCTGTCGAACCTTGAACTAGGAAAGACCCACTAACCTGCTCTCTGTGCATTCCAGACTTATGTTCCTGAACAGTTCCAGTCTGTTTCCACAGCGATACTTACCTACTTCCTCGTCTTGAGATCCCGCGTTCTCCTCGGTGTGTTCCTCGGATTGTGTTTCGTGCCATAGTCAAGCCTGCCGCCATCTGCAAGAGAAAAGACGATCATTCATGTTATTCTCACAGTACCTGTTAATGCATCTACATTTATCTGCTGTCACTGCATGAAAAGTGGGATTTTCGTCCCCGTAAACGGCCGGAAATCTCCATAATTTTCGGCAGTTAACGACAATTTACAGCCTGTGAACGTCGCGTTCGTCTGTGCCACATATTGACGGAAACGAACCATGACGTATGTGGAGAGCTCGCGGAGGTGCTAATGGCTCTAATTTGCATATGAATAGCAGCGCCCGCGCTGAAAAATCACTCATGATTGGTTGGCAGATCTGTTACTATTGGTGACCCTGGGTCATTATAAATTTAAACCCCACCCCAAAATTATAATAATTATATATAAATATAAAATTATATATATATATATATATATATATATATATATATATATATATATATATATATATGACATTATGTTGTATATTCATGTCATTGTTATCCTATGGACTACACTATTACCATCATCAAGGACATGAATTTATTGAGGAAAGGAAAATTTGCCAGGGACTGTTTATTCAAAGAAAGAGCTTTATTAGCACAAACACACAACTAATATCATATATCATATATGTACAAAGCATAGGAGATTTGCCCACACAACAAATGGGAAGCTCATGAGAAGCACAAAATCCTACAGCACCGTGAAGTGTCTGTTTTCTGCTTCAGAGCTGCAGGTAACTAGCGGCATTCTGTCTGAATTCGGTCCATTTTGCAGACGTCTGTGGTGCGTTGCCCTGTACTTTTGAGTCGCCTCTAATCTCGACTGCAGCGTGGCACAGAGCTCGGTGAGCTCCTGGCTGCGAAAGGAAGGAGGTCGCACAATCCATCCAGACACCCTGCCGACGATGCCGTCTTCCTCATCAGACATCAGGTCTATGGTAGTGTAACCCCTCTCACCGGGTCCTTCACACCCCGCTCCGTGCGGGTCTCGAACCCGGGTCTCCGGCATGAGAGTCAGGCGCTCTATCAAGGAGGCTAAAGACTGCAGCCTCTAGCATCTGTCGCTAGAGCGCCTATTGAGATCAGAGGAGTGAGGTTTACTCGCACAGCAACTACTGGCTGGCCTCCGTTACACTCACCCCCCTAAACCTCACTCCCATCCGGGTCACGGCACCAATGTAACCCCTCTCACCGGGTCCTTCACACCCCGCTCCGTGCGGGTCTCCGGCATGAGAGTCAGGCGCCCTAAAAAGGAGGCTAAAGACTGCAGCCTCTAGCATCTGTCGCTAGAGCGCCTATTGAGATCAGAGGAGTGAGGTTTACTCGCACAGCAACTACTTGCTGGCCTCCGTTACACTAGCGCACTTCCAAAGGCCCACCTCATCCTCAGCTAGCACACTGTGTCTCGCTTCTAGCAGCTGTAAAAAACAAAGACAATCAGTACTGCACAATGCACTACGTATGGACACAACACATCTATTAATGCGCCTGAAAAATAGTCACATTGACCAAAAACGAATCTAATCTAATAAATCTTACCGTCTTTCTTCTCGCTCGACTCCGAGCTGAATTCTCCACAGCTTCCGCCTGCAATGCAAGATCTGGTTGTTTGTACCTGAAGCTCCTGCACACTGTCGCGTAATATGTCTTAAAGGCAGCTGGAAAACAATTAAATGAGAGTGATATTAATAAGAACAACATAAGTCACAGTAAAATTAAACAATAAAGGAGAAAAAATGCAACCGGGTGAAATTGAAGAAATACATACCGGAAGCAAACTATGCTTTTTGAAATTGGGGTTTTATTCTGACTGCTGTTTAAAATAAGTGACAGCGGTCAATGGGAGCACAATTAAACAGATACAAGTCTGATTAAGAAAAAAGTTTGCCTTGTTCGAAGAGATTTCACAAGAAAAAATTAGATTTCACTAGTTAAACAAAACAAACAAAAAAAAGAAAAAAAAAGAAATTGTAGAAACAGTTTACAGTAAATTTGAAGATGACAATCAAATGTCACAAAAAGTTTAACCAGTGGATCAATGCCCAAATCCACAGAATACTTAACTCAATTCAAACTGAAATACAGTGTAATACACTGCAACAGGTCAGATTTAAATTGATTTCTCCAAACCAAAATATGTTACAATTAAAGGGTAACTAAACCCTAAACCAACTTTTTTTAGTTAATGATCTGTAAGAAAGGGGCTTTATTAGTGCTGTTCATTGATTCGAGTAACTTTTTTAACATTTGGGTATAAAGTGTTTTAATTCTACAATATATGGTGTAAAAACGTCTGAGTGCTGCCCTCTTAAGGTTGAACGGTGGCTACTGCAGTTGAATTTTCCTATTGGATGTTGCGGTACTGCGTGACGTAAGCGGTACTGCGTGACGTAGGCAGGTTCCAGCTCACCACGCCCTCCCTTGGTACGAGCTCACCACGCCCTTGGATGAGCTAGCGTAGATTTATCTGTATTTAGTACAGTGGTAGTAGGTGTAGTGTTGCTAGTGGCAACAGCACTGCTGGACTGCATAGCTTAGGCGCCAGTGGTTGCATGCACTTGGCCTGGAAGACCGTGAGTGTGAAACCTGCATTTTACGCGGAATTGCTTTTCCAACGCAATAGAGGTGGAAATGGGCTTCTCCACACAGCTCGCGCTGAAAAGCGACGCAGTGCCAAACGCTGCTCCTCCTGCGAGGACTCCGCCACTGCAGCGGCATCTTGATGTCAGTGATCATATATATAATCACAATTTATGGTTAGGCTAAAGTTAATCCTCTGGGGTCGACAAACGCGCCTGCGCATTTTACTGGATTTTTTCAAATAGCGGCAAAATATTAAAATGCCTATAGAGAGCGCGCGCTATTGACATCAACTCGATAAAACTCATCAGATGCATGTACTTTACGTCGTCTTGCGACCCTGTGAGTCACTCCATTTTAGAGAGTCTGACAGCTGCTCTCTCAGGTGCACGCCCTCGAAGCTGCTCTCTCAGGTGCACGCTCACGGTTCGTCCCCTCTATCTCCGCTGGGGTCTGCCCACTTTTCTAGCATTTTTCAAATATTGCCAGTGGGTGGAGTCAGGCTCTGACCAGGGGTTTAGTTACCCTTTAAATACGATAACACAAACTGGAATACGGCAGTGGCTGAGGTAGGCCTAAGTTACAAGAGAAATAAAAGCACTTTAACAAAGCCACAACCCACGTTTAATCATGCAGAACCAGAAATAAATAATGCCTAAATAAATAATAATAAACATGCCATCAGTAATTTCCCCCATAAACCATGAAACATACATACCCAATCCTTTACCGTCCGATCACCACGAGGTTCACTCGTCACACATGCGCTCCAAATAAATCTATAAACAAAAATGTACACATCAAATGTTCTTTTAACTTCGCTTCACAACTTATTTGTGCATATTAAAGATATTGGAGTAATATTTACCAAGAAAGAAGATCGTATAACATAGAATCCGATCGATGCACGCACCACATGGAGCTCTCCTGAACAGTGAAAAATGGCTTCTCTGGTCGCGCACACGCATCCAGCACAAGTGAATAGTATCGCGAGAAGAGAGGGATTTCTTAAAGGGGCCACAAACATTTTTAATGCAAAATAGAAACGAGGTATATTTACACTACTACTAGGCCAGAATAGTAAAAACGTTACTTACACACAATGTCGTCATTATCAGCATCATGTCAATTGATCTAAGTAAGTAAAAATATATGCACAGAATTGAGAAAATAGTATTTATAGAGATAAATTGTAGCCTATCACAGGGCAAACATGTGAATGTTCACGGTACATTTTATGCAAACAACTCTAATCGTAGTTGTAACTCTATATGTACAGTAGGCATAATTCTTGTCATTGCGTATGTGTATGCAGCATGAGTCAAATACAATCTTCTGTTCGTGAACAGTTGTATTATGCACAGTGGTTGAGCTCTAGGAGATTGTGATGCTGTTTTCATGGAATGCACATTTTACCTTTGTGGCAAAGCCTTATTGAAATGAATTGTTGAAATAAATGGTTTTGTGGGTTTTTTTACATAACATTGGCCATTGCTAATGACACATAGTAACTAATCTAGCTACTTTCATTAAATATATCAATTTAAGCTAAAATTTAAGAGTCTATAATTAGGCTATACTGAGCCTGATCTATTTATACCAGAGATTTTCTTAGAATGAAGTAAATACCTTTTAGAAAAATGTTACCTGGGGTAAAACTCCCCCTGCCCTGATTTGCATTTGTATAGCTCACAGCATTTTCATTTACATGTTAAAGCCTCCCCTAGAATTAGGGAGAGGGGGGTCATGGGGGGACAACTGCCAAGCAAGATCCACGTCAATTTCCGACAATTCACGTCAGTTTTCGGTGTTGCCTGCAAATTGCCGTGTGCAGTCGTAAACCTGAACTTCCACGACAATCTACAGTGCCGCTTACTGACGAAAATCCCACTTTTCATGCAGTGTGTCCAACGAGAGCTTCAATAAATGTTATACTGAATCCTTCTTGGTATCCGAGTATACATCCTGACAGTTGCGTGCACATACTCTCTAGTGGCCAAGTGTGGGTATTTGGACAGACCCCATGTTTGAGTTTCTCTGTTTTGGGCCACTTTTATCTGTTGCTGTTTGAACTGAACAGAGAAGGGTTGAGTTCAGTAGTGAAGACTGGTGATACTGGTTACTGAGAGCCTTTAAAGTTTGACTAGTGAGAGAGTTTGGGGCATTAAAAAAGACAAAATGAAGAGGAAGGGAAGACAATTGTTTTTTTTCTTTGGGAAAAAAATAGAAACGTTTTTGCTCATATATAGGCTTCTTCTTTTTCCTCTTCTGAAAGCTGAGACCCCTCACATTCACAACAGAGACGAGATAAAGACATGAAAGCTTTCATTCCCCTGAAGTCCATCTCTAATGTTAGTAAAGATTATTAGACTCATTATCCCACTGAAATAATATCATCTTCTTCTTCTGCTGTTTCAGAATAAACGTCTTTATTTCCTCCGTCTAAATACTTGATTGTGATTGGCTGGAATGTGTTCATTGTTACATTTTTAAGAATTAGTCTTATTTAGAAAATTCTTATTGTGTTTCGTGTCATACTCCTGCTGTTCTTTGTTTATAGAACATGAACACATTTGCATGTAAACACATCCTCATCACTCATTTGTTTAGGTCCACATTTAGACTTTCAGGGTGGACAATATTTGCATCTCTGACGTGAAACAGAAGCAGAAACAGTGTGTTATTGTACATGTTATTGACACATTCCATGGTCTCATTCTTTCTTATTCATCTGTTAGTTTTATTAAAGGGATATTTCACCGCTGGAAAGATGAATGTGTATTTAAATTGGGTCATTTATGTAGTAGAAATGTAAAATTATTTTAGAAGTTGGAGCCTTCTAGACTGAGAAAAGCCAGAAAATGTATTTTTGGCTCATGTGGATGAAACATAAAAACAACTCCCAGAATGCACTTGCTTCGCTGTCCTACGAGGCCACTCCTGAGCCGCAGCTGCTCCGGCCGCCTCTTGTTCCTCCATCATCCGCATCTGTTCATCACTGTATTGTGGCTCGTACAGGCAGCCACGGGCATCAGATTCGCGCACCAGATCTTCAAAATCCCCTTCTGCCATTTCATCTTCAAAACTACCTTTCGCCATTGTGGTTAGCCCACTACTCATCTTTCTCCACAGAGCAAGACTGTTAGCTTAGCTTAAAAAAAAGATGGCTGACACTATTTGTACATTCTGTGAGTGAGATCGCACCCCCTATGGGCGGGTTGAAGACATGCAGAATGAGCTTGTGCTTTGCTTTTATTTTAAACAGCCAATATACTTTGAGCCACATCCTCGATTCATGATCTTCTACTTTCTATTTAACAGCAAGTATGTTTGACTGAACAGTCACAAATAAAAACTCATGTTGATGTCATGGGGTCTTTAAAACATGTAGTGCACATTAGTATTTTAAATACCCAAAGAACATTACATTGATAGAGAAAAGACTCAAATGATACTTTTAAATTACAGAAATTAATTTTATTGTACTGATGTAAGCACATTATCTGATGATTTAAAACAATTCAAAAAGTGACTGATCAAAAACAACATGCAGAACAAACACTGTGGAGGAATGTGTCATGTCAGACATCTAGCGTGAACTTTAAAGGGGGGGTGAAATGCTATTTCATGCATACTGAGTTTTTTACACTGTTAAAGAGTTGGATTCCCATGCTAAACATGGACAAAGTTTCAAAAATTAAATTGTACGTTTGAAGGAGTATTTCTGTGCCAAAATTGTCCTTCCGGTTTGTCACAAGTTTCGGAAAGTTTTTTTCGAGTATGGGCCTGTGTGACGTCAGCTGGGGCGGAATTTCCTTATATGGGTCCTAAGGGCACTTCTCCCGGAAGACCGCGGGCGCGCGCACATCCGTAGACCAGAGAGAGAAGAGAGCGAAAGCAGTACCTCATCTAAGCGCTCTGCTCGGCTTTAGGGAAGTCAATGTCACCAAAGAAGTGGGTTTTTGGTTGCCAGGGCAAGACAACCCTGCACAGATTCCCAAAGAACCCAGCGTTAAGGGACCAGTGGATGGAGTTTGTTTTTCCAGAGCATCAACAAAGTTGTGCAAGACTGTTTGTTCCCTGCATTTCGACGATGATTGTTTTATAAACAAAGCCCAGATCGACGGATTTGCAGATCGTCTATGCTTAACCCCCTGGGGTCGGCGGTATCGCCGGCGATACCAGCTCGCTTTTTTTCTTATCAGTTAAAAAGAAATTAATTTTGCTCTGTTGACTTTGATATTACAAACAAGTTTCATACATCAATCGATTCTGTTAAATGTGTATTATTTTTGTGTATACTCACAATAAAAACAAAGTGTTGTGCTTTTTGCCAAATAAAGAAAAATAAACGTGATGCGAGTTCTGCCTTCTCTCTGTCAGTTAAGTCCATTCTGAAACGCGTCCGAAAATGAACTGTAACTCAGCGAATACTCAGTCAAACAGGCATACAGACACACAGGCATGAAGCTTGAATTCTCTTCTTTTAAATGAAGTAATTTATATAAAAAACAAATATTCTCATCTTGTGAAATCTGTATTAAAAGAGAGCGATTCCAGTCGAGCTCATTAGAGCTCATTCAAAAATAATGTGACCACGCCCCGGAGAGCGCGCGCTATTCAAACGCAAATGTCTGAGGTAATCCGCGCAATCCTGTGAACGCCCCCATATCAGCTCGAGAAAACACAAGTTTATTCAGATCATTACTTGTTTACACCGTCTCGCAGCGCTGTGAGGAATAATAATAATGGAAAATGTCCCTCAGAAGTGCGGGTATTTCGAGGAGCAAGGATCCGACTAAGCTGAGGAATACTGTAGTAAGTTTTTTTCCTTCTCAAGTGAATCGGGTTTCTGTTTATGAATGAATGAACGGCAGAGATGCGCGCTGTTTACCACAGCTGGCAAAAAGACAGTTTAAATTGAAATCGCGTTTAATGTTTTAGCAAACTGTATTGCTATACTGAGATGAGTAAAAATCGACTGAAATATGTTGAAATAAAATGTAGGCTATTTGTATAAGCAACGTATTAAACTGCAAATTAACATTTATATGCCCTAATATTTCATAAAAACAACGTTACTGTCAGGCGAAATATGAAAGAACATTTTGTTGACTAGATTTGGGTACAGTTTTTACTGTAGAATATACTGTAAGATTACACTTGAATTGTTGTTGTAATTGTAACCTTTTTAATAAAAAAATATATTTAAAAGGTAGATGTAAACAAACTATTAAAAGGTAAATATTATTTTTTTCTTTAAAGCCACACCGTGTAACTTTTCAACCTTCATAATATATTACCAAGACCCTTGTGATGGTACATCGACTTACAATAGGTTGAATGACACGTCTGCCATAGCCTGACGGGGTCTGTATCGCTTTTACTGGCACTATGTAACTTCGGGGTTCGGGTAGTAACCAGAGCACAAAAAGAACTACAAAATTCGACTGCTTTACGGCATACGTCACTTCCCCCACCACTTCGTCAAATTCGGACGTGAGCGTTTATATACTGTCTATGGACGTGAGATGCCAACCAGCGTTTGTTTTCGGCTTTCGTGCGTATGTTTTTGTCATGGGGGCTGTTGTGTTTAGACCTGACCACTTCATGCGTTTTCTCAGATCGGATAGCTATCCGATCGTGAAAAAAAACAGGTGTAAATGCCCTCCGAAACGCATTCAAGACGCTCAAACCACTTCAGGAGGAGGTCTGATACGCATTCCAGACGAAACTGAACAAGTGTAAATGCATCTGGTTGTTTAAACCACATATGTAAATTGTACTCCTCCCAAAAATGCTAAAAAATAAATAATAAAAAAACTGTGTGAGAGCGTGTTATAGGCTATATGTTATTGCCAGATATGACGACGCGCTGGAACACGCATCACCGCAGATGAGAAGCTGAGCATCAGATCATCAAGCCAACGTGCAAACTATCGCAAATCAAAGTGAAAGTAAGTCGCAGATGCTTAACACACAATCAACATCATCATTAAAAGTAAAGAAACAAAATGATCTTACCAGGGCTGTTACTGCTCTCTCTTATTGCGGTCTTTGATTTTGAAATTTTAGCTGATGATCAATAAAATGCAGCTCATATCTGTTGCTTTCGGTGACGTGCACTCAATTAAATCTGCATATAGCGCGAGAATTGAAGATCGGATTTAAATCCGTTTCGCAAAAACACATTTATGTGACCAGGTGTAAAGAGAATCTTTTTGATAAATCTGATAGCTATCCGATCTGAGAAAACGCACGAAGTGGCAGTAAATAAATCTCTTATTTGTAAACTTGTTTGCATTCTATGTTGTATGTTGTTGCGCTTGCTTGTAGTATGTCATTTTTTTTACATGCTGTTCATTCATCCATTGCTGATAATTAGACCAGTCCAATAATTTCCACATATGTCTAGCTAGCTTTCTATTATCAGAGCTGTTAACAGACAACAAACACTCGTTCTCTAAGGCCTACGTGTTTTTTGCGTTATGTTTTATTGCCTAGCTTGCCTCACGAACTAGTTTGCCAGCTGAACTCAGGTGTTGTGAGGTGTATTTATCACGTAGTCCTGAGGGATATCAGACGACGCTGTTGTATTTACGACAGTGCAAGTATTCCACAGCGACTCTAGGGGTCGCTGTTTGACAAAAACACAATTTCTCCACAGTGTCCCTTTAAATAATTTGTATTGTGTTTTATTAGTGACAAATTTGGGGAGAGGATAAATATTCCAAAACTGAAAATACAGTATGAGAATTAACTGCACAATTACTAGACATGTTTACCTTGGATATTATACAATTTGCAAGCACAATTTGTGGAAAAATAAAAAAAAATTGCGATGCTTCCAACTGTGAACCAATTTGGTAGTGTATATATATATATATATGTGTGTGTGTGTGTGTGTGTGTGTATGCATATATATATATGTGTGTATGTATGTGTATATATGAAGAGTTCAGATGCAAAAGCCTCTAAATGCCATCTGAAATTTTCTTCTAGAATGATCATTTTTATGAAGCTTGTATATTTAAGTTAGCTATAGGTGACACACCTGAATGAATGGCTCATTAAGTATGCAGGGGCACTGTCTCATCAGGTGTGAACCACTAAATATGCATGATCGTTTACGCCCCATCCGCATATTGCCTTTCCAAACTAAAAGTGTTTCACAAAACTAAAATCAATGTATCGTTTTATGTGAATGATTAGACAGGATGAGTTTCACATCATTTTGAAGAAAAAACTCTAGGCGACAACATCCATTATTCAGAAGTCTTATTGACACATATTTAGTATGTGTTTTGTGGCCTTATTTCAGAAACTTTCATTTTTAGTTTTTTCAATAACCATGCATAAACATTATTCTCTCAAAAATGAAAACATGTACATACATGTGGCTCACATATGATGGTAGTCCTGTTTGTGCTAAATAGAGTGTAATTTTTTTTTGCAATTGATATGTTTATAAGCAACTGAAAAAAGCACAAATGTCAGGGCATGTCAGAACATCTCAAGGACCCCAAAAACACCTCAGACCCCAGAGGGTTAAGGATCGAGCAGTCACAATGATAAAGGTTCGCGGTCGTGCGTTGGAACCACAGGCGGTGAGTAAAACTGCTTCAAATGTCTCTGTGTGTTGTTAGCTCGGCGCGCAAGCACAGCAAGTAAACAACATGATCACGTATAGTTAATGTATCTATGGAGCATGCGATGTATGGCGTGTGTGTGTTTAAATACATGTGTTTAGCTGGCCACTGTAGGTGTCTGTTTGTTTATTGAAACTGCTCGTGATTCTTTAGCTCCGCCCACACGGCCCGCCTCCAGCCGCTCGGTTTTTTCCTGAAAGACTCGGTACAGCCTATCTTTCTTTTATATATATAATAAAACTAAAGACTTTTTGGAGATATGAAAGATGCAATACTACTCTATAGGTACTCAAGATTAACAGGAGATTGAGTGAAAATGAGCATTTCACCCCCCCTTTAAGATATCTGGAGGTGATGGATGGATTGTGTGTGTTTGTGAGGATCTGCTCACCTTCATGACAAACAAAAGGAAATCGGTTGTTGCAAGAGATGTCATTCCATTGTCCCTGAGAATTTGGTCTGATCACTGTACAGTTTTCATCACCTCCACCATTAGGTTCACCAGTATTCCAGTATCTGAATGAGGAGTTACTCTGATCTGACCACTGCCATGAGTCTCTGAACAGACCGATCCAGATCCATGATGCAGATGATTGATGAACACTAATGAAATTCTTAACCTGTTGATTCTCATTCTGGTTCCTCACACTGACCAGATCATTGTGATTCTGTCTGCAGTAACTCTGAGCGTCTCTCCAGTTCTTCGTCTGATTGACAAAGACGAGTCCTGTGTTCGGGTGTATGAAGAAAAACAAAACAGTTTCATAAAAAAGTGTGTTCATTATTCATTATTCTTATGCTGCTTTATGTTTTGCACACACACACACACACACAACAGGGGCGAGGCCAGAAATGTTCAAGTGGGCCTTTATAAAACAGGATAGGCAAAGCTTAGAGTATGAAAACTGCACGCCAAATTTCCAAGGAAAAAAAATATATAATTACGGGTGTGACTCTGTTACGTTGAAGCGCACTCACTCCTGAAATTGTTATGATTGACAGTGATAACCGTAGCGACGGACGGGACAAAACATTTGTCAAAATAAACCTGAGCATTAAGTGCTGTAGTGTAAATGCAGACTTATAGACCCACAGTAACATAGACAAGAATAAGAAAACAGGTCTGTGTTGTCAGGGTAATTTTAGCAGCTTTAAAGATAATTTTATAAAGCACACTTTTTTCACGTGTCCATTTTAAAGCAATGTTTAAAAATCCGCCAATTTGATTTTTTTTATTAAAGGGGTCATATAATGGCATTTTTGTACAAGCTAATATGATTCTTTAGGGTCTAAATTAAAAGTTTGTAATATACTTTAATTAAAAATTCTCATTAGTATTGTAAGAAAACACTCATTTTACCTGGTCAAAAACAGCTCTGTTTTCAGCACGCCGTTTCAGTGCATGTGTCTTTAAATGATAATGAGCTTTGCTCACCCCGCCCCTCTGTTCTGTGCGTACACCGTTTGTAACACAATAACGCTTCGTTCATTATAAACGTGGGATTATGAATTATATTGAAAACGTCGTACATAGAAAACATGCCATAATGTACCCTGAGTGTAAAAATAGCCACATTCATCGTGAAGCGTGCAAGCTATTTGCAAAGATTAATATAAAGATTAATATAAAGGTTAATAAAACGTTACACTCACTTGTTCTTCTGGAGGTTCAGCAGGAACACGAATAGTTGGTACTGATCCTTTTTTCTGGAGCAGCTTCTTAGCAAAAACAGCTTTATACTGACCCTCGTTTGTAAAGCAGTCTCGAGTCTGGTGAAATGATTCGCGCAAACATGACAGCATTGACGTTGATCGTGGGGAATATTCCCTTCGAAAACAAACTCAGCCACTGCGTCTTCAGCTGTACGGATTTAGAAACATCATCAATATGACTGCTGTGTTCGTTATTGCACCCAAGAACAGAACACCACAATCGTTAGACGCCATTCTACTCAGCACTCCAGCTATCAACAATGAACGCGCGTCGGCGTGTGTTATGATTGACAGCTCGCTCACGAGGGCGGGTCTGTGTTTGAAACGCTGCTGTCAATCACCCATCGTGGGAGGGGCGTCGATATTGTGACGTCACAATATCGAACAGCTTGATTTGAGACAGGAGGAAACATATAAGAAGATAAAAAAAAAAAACACTGGATGGATTTTTATCATTTTATGATGGTTGTGTACAGGCACTGCCAACACACATTTCAGTACAATCAACTTGTAAAAGTGCATGTACCATTATATGACCCCTTTAAATCTAAATATATTTAAAAGTATTTAATGCATTATTTTATTAGCATTAATGATTTTTTATTTTAGCTATTTTATAATAAATCCAAAAGCAAAACATGAAAATAACTACATTAGTGTCACGTGTCAGTGTTTGTTTGGACTTTCAGTTTGTATTTTGATTGGTTCCTGTTCTCCTTTGTTCTTTTCCCGCCACTCCTTCATATCCATGGTTACTGTCATTATCAGTTCAGGGCTGCGTTCAGCCCCGACAAAACGTTGCACAACGTTTTTTAAACAGAAACGGTGATGCGTTGAACACACTGTTCTGATGACGCAAGAGTTGCAACTATGGCAGCTGAGAAGGCCATTCTTTGTATTCTTTGTGAATAATTTTCGGAGCCTGATGAAGTCGGTATAAATATATGTTTAATAATACTACAAAATATGCCCGATGTTACAGTTACTGCACTTGCCGCCCAGAACAAAAGAGAACATCCCAATCGAGTGAAGGCATTGCTGAAACTGAAACTGAAGCACACATTTTACCTAATTCAGACTAAAACACATCTATTTAGCCTCACATTCTGACTTTATTTGTAGTTCATACTGTTTTAATACCCTGTATTTTCTTTCTCATTTTTAGGAAAAGCACTTAATTACCATTGTTTATTTCTATACCAAATGTCATACACTTGCAATGAAGCTAAAAATATAAACAACTACATCATTATGTTGATGTCCTATATTTTTACAATAAAACTTACGACAAACATGTCTTATAATATCCTTAATTGTTGTGTATACCGAGCTGCATCGAACACATTTGTAAATTACTTTCCTTGAACCCCTTGTGCGAGTTCACTTTAATACCGCATGCTTTATATACATGTTGCTGATGATTGGACTGCAGTTCTGACACACCCACCAAACAAGAGAAAACGTATCTCAAACCCCGTTGCACACCGGTGCACGCCGTTTCCAGGAAACATGACATTCAACCCGGAAACCGTAGCAAAACGTTGCGCTCCGTTTTGAACTTGAACATGCCCCAGTTGTGTCACCTGTTTAGTCATCATCATCATCTGTATCACCTGTGTTCTATTAATCATTGTCATCTGTGTTTGTATTTACGTTCCGTCTGTTCAGTCACTGTTGGGGCTCGTTCTTCGTACGTTGCTTATTACATCCGAGATCAAATGACACATCCAAGATGATATCATCGTGGTAATCATGATCCGGCTAATTGGGTTCTTCGAACTCACCAGAGGGTTGTTCCATAAAACAAGATTAGAATACAAGCCAGTGTAACCCCTCTCACCGGGTCCTTCACACCCCGCTCCGTGCGGGTCTCGAACCCGGGGTTCCGGCATGAAAGTCAGGCGCTCTAACAAGGAGGCTAAAGACTGCAGCCTCTAGCATCTGTCGCTAGAGCGCCTATTGAGATCAGAGGAGTGAGGTTTACTCGCACAGCAACTACTAGCTAGCCTCCGTTACACTAGGCTTATTTTGGTTAGTCAGACTTTTTGTCGGTGGATTCCATTTCATAAAGCAAACTTAAAATAGTTCAAACTCAGTTACCCTGGCAACTTATGCTGGGAAACTAGCCTGGTCCAGGGCAGGCTAACTGTCAGGCTAAGCCTCAGCGGTTACACAGATCCTCTAACACTGACCGACAAGAACACAATGATATTACCACTGACACTCTCTCATACCATTATTGGACTTTATTAACCACTATTAGTCCAAAAATAAATACACAGTATACAGAAAATCAACTTAAATAAGGCTACAATGATAAATTAGACAATATATATATATATATATATATATATATATATATATATATATATATATATATGAAGAGTTCAGATGCAAAAGCCTGTAAGTGCCATCTGAAATTTTCTTCTAGAATGATAATTTTTATCAAGCTTGTACATTTAAGTTCAGTAATTTCACTCAACTTACAATTAATAGGTAATCTTCATTGCCAAGTGAAATTACTGAACTTAAATATATTCTGAATTAGATTTTTTTAAACGAATATTGAACATTTGAAATTTAACAAATTGAAATGTTTTTATGGCTGAATTTTATAGACCTGTATTTTCAAACAGCTATTTTTTTTTTGTTCTGAATTCGTATACTGCAAATATTCAGTTTAAAAAAATACAGATTCAAGTTTTCAAGATGAAGAAATTCGGAACTTCAAATTCAGTTTTCTAAAATTCAAGTTCAAAAATTCAAGTTCAAAAATTCAAGTTCAAAAATTCAGATCTTACAGAAAGTAGGTCACAGGTCATCCACAGGGAAGAGTAAAGGATCTCAGATAAGTCGAACAGAGCATTTGCACTGCAGTGGTTTTCTGCCGCAAACGCGGTGGTGGTTCAAGAGAATCCGTGTATCTTTCGTTCAGTCGTTTTTTTATTTAATATTAAGAGTAGAAAAATGAGAAAACAGCTTGAGTATTAGATTTCTAATATGTAAATAATTCAAATTTACACAATTCAAATTCAAATCATATTGTCATATTTTAAGCTCCATACGCTTAATGATTTCATAAAAACGCTGAATTTGGTTGACGTTTGGAGATCAGGGAACCCCTCGAGTAGAAATTATACCTTTTTCTCAGCACAACATCTCTCTTTTTCTAGAATAGATTATCTACTATGCTCCGAGGAACTTTTGAACTCTTTTGACAGCTATTCTTGCAGATCATAATTATTTAATGGTAGAATTTGAATGTGCTCCATTTGTTGAAAGATCTCCGCGGTGGCGTTTTAATATCTCTCTTTTACAGAACAATAAGTTCGATGAAGACTTCAAAGCCGGTCTGTCCGAATTTCTTTCATTTAATATTGGTTCGGTTGAAGACCCTATTTTTGTCTGGGAAGCTACGAAAGGTTTTATCAAAGATTTTTCTATAGCCTTTGCTAACTAACGTAAAAAAGGCACATAATCAGAGAATTGACCATTTAGAAAAAGAATGTCAAAAACTTGATTTGTCACTAAAATCTTCTTTCTCTAATTCAAATTATAAGACGCTTCAGACCCTTAAAGCGGAATTGAACGATCTTTTGAGAAGGAAAGCAGAATTTGTGATTCACAGAACCAGACAGTCCTATTACTTTAGTGGTGCCAGACCGAGCAAACTTTTAGCCTTAAGACTGAAGCAAAATCAGGCAAAAGCCTACATTGAAAAAATTAAGCACCCTTCTAAAGGACTGGTTGGGAATAGCAAAGAAATTAATTCCTCATTTTCCGATTTCTTTTCCAAACTCTATACGTCTGAACTTAATCCCTCAAGCTCAAGTTGTACTGCCTTTTTGCAGTCTCTTACTCTACCTCGACTTAGTCATGAGGAAGCTGAATCTTTAGGACAGCCAGTTACTTTGGAGGAACTTAAAGGGGCGTTACAAGGTGCTACGAAAGGCAAGGCGCCAGGTTTAGACGGGATCCCTGCAGAATTATTTCTTAAATATTTTGATCTTCTCGGACCTGTCTTCCTGACTGCCATCCACGCGGCAGTAGAGGTGGGCGCCTTTCACCTGCAGATGAATACGGCACTTATATCGCTGATACCCAAAAAAGGGAAAGATCATACGGATTGTGCAAACTACAGACCCATTGGTTTGCAAAACACTGATATAAAAATGTATGCCAGAATTCTCGCCTTGCGACTACAGCGATATGTGCATTTTTTAGTCCACCCTGACCAGTCTGGCTTCATGCCTAATAGATTAGCGGCGGACAACATTCGGAGACTATTGCATGTCATTCATGAATCCCAGGGTTGTCCCACTCCAGCTGCGGTTCTTTCGTTGGATGCAGAGAAGGCGTTTGACAGGCTGGAGTGGGACTACCTCTGGTCTGTTTTGGAGGTGTTCAGTCTGGGCAAAGGCTTCATAAACATGATAAGAGTTTTATATAGAAACCCCACGACCTCTGTTATGACTAATGGAGTACATTCTTTACCCTTTAATTTACAACGAGGCACAAGACAAGGGTGCCCATTATCCCCTATGCTATTTGCAATGTCACTCGAGCCCCTAGCCCAACTGATAAGACAGGAAAATGTCTGTTCAATCTCAGTTAACTCTCATAAGCAGCATATATCACTCTTTGCCGATGATATTTTACTGTTTATCTCGGATCTTCAAGTTTCATTTCCCCAGATACTGAAGGTGTTTGAAAAGTCCAGTGGGCTCTCTGGGTACAGAATTAATTGGGATAAATCCTCTTTGCTTCCACTTAATAGCATGGCTAAGAAAGTTAGATTACCTTGTAATATCTCCATACAATATTCAATAAGTTACTTAGGTATTGTTGTTCACTCTTCCCTCCATGGCAAACCTGATGCCAATTATCTACAAATTCTAACTAAGGTTGAACAAGATCTCCAAAAATGGACCTCGTTGCCATTATCATTACATGCCAGAAATAGCGAGTGTTAAAATGAATGTTTTGCCACAAATCAATTTTCTTAGCTTCATGATTCCGTTACCTGCACCTAAAATGTTTTGGCACAAACTTAATTCTAAAATTCGTAAATTCATCTGGAATGGCAAGCAACCCAGATTGAAATTTGAAACACTGCAGCGTGCAAAACATAATGGTGGGTTAGCGCTTCCGAATTTCGAATTGTATCATAGGTCCTCTCAAATCAAATTCATAAAGGATTGGCTAGACCCGCTCTCTAGGGTTCCTTGGAGAGAGATAGAGGAGAGCTTAGCTGGCAAATACAGGTTAGAAGATATACTGTTTTCTGGGCTAAACAACAAGCAATGTTTGCAAGCTTTTGGTCCAATCATGGCCTACACAGTAGTCAATTTCAAACTTATGGAAAAATGTATTAATTTTTCGCATATTTGCCACACCCATACACCTATTTGGTATAATAATAATATCCGTTCGGGAGGTATACCATTTTTCTCTAGAGACTGGATGCAGAAGGGCATTTATACATTGAATGATATTGCTGGTCCTAAACGCTTGTTAAGCTTTCAAGAACTGTGTGAGAGGTATGGACCAGAGCCCTCTTCTTTGTTTTTATATCTGCGCCTAAGGTTGGCCATGAAGGCCTATGGGGTGCCCTGGGGGGAAACACTTCATATACATCCGATCATTGCTTGGTTTGAATCATCCTCTTCTAGTCACTTCACTTCATGGATGTACGGGAAGGCCTTAAAGGCTTCAGCAAATCGCCTAGCTATAAAGTGTGCATGGGAAAGAGATTGTGAACAACAGGAGGATGTCACCGACTGGGGAGGAGTATGGCAGAACATTTTTACTTCATCTAGGAATCCTAATCACCAACTGATTCACTATAACTTCTGTCACAGAACTTATTGGACCCCACTCAAAAGACATTGTATTGACTCCTCCTTCAGTCCTTTTTGTGATAAATGTCCTGACCAACAACTTGGTTCCTTTTTCCATATGATGTGGGAATGTGAAAAGGTTAAACATTTTTGGACTGATGTATGTGGTATCTTATCGAAAATCATTGAATATCCGATTCCAGTGACACCCTCGGTATTATTACTGAATGATGACTCTCAGTTTGACTTCTCTAAGCTGCAAAAAATTGTCTACCTAGCCGGTTTAACGTCTGCAAAAAAACTCATAGCTCAACATTGGCTCCCACCACATACCTTGGATATTTTCAAGAGGTTGTTTCAACTTCGGGACATTATAATGTTAGAAATATCCACAGCTCGGGTGAACTTGGCTCAAATCTCAACACTAAAAATATGGACAACAGCTGCTGATAAGGTCTCCAAGTATATTGCGCAAAGCAATGTTCAGGACTCAGTTTGAACACTTCAACACTTTATCCCATTTCTTTATTTTTAATTCTTATTTTTTATTGTTTTTTATAAATGGTTTTATCATTCCTGTGACTGTTTTTCTGTAGACTTATCTGTCCATTTTGTATCCCATTATAAAGAGACCGCGGGGTGGGGTGGGAGGGATTGGTAGATGTGTTGTTGTTTGTTGTGTTTCTTTTTGCCATGTTTATTGTCAAAAATTGAAAATCTAAAAAAAATAAAATAAATATATATATGTGTGTGTGTGTGTGTGTGTGTCTACTGTATTTATAGATATATAGATAGATAAATACAATATGTATACTACAGGTTTTCTTTTTTTACTTGAATGTTTTGTGCCCAAGATTTAATTAGATTGTTTTAAAGATTTATAAATACATTTCTCTCTGGTTTTGTTTGGCAGTTTGTCTGGTTTTTGTTTTAGTACATGTTTATGATTATTAGAAGAACATTAACACAATCTAAAAAAAAGCTTTGTAAAGCAGAAGTTAAAATCACAAAATTAAAAATAAATAATTACAAAAGCACAGTATAAATTTTAACTGGTAAGATGAATCTTAGCTTAGTAATTGACAGTATATTAGCCTACATTTGATTTACCCCATTACAATAGTCCCTTTACAGTTATTGCTATCATAAAAATACACTTGTAGGTTTAAAATTATAACAAATATTTTAGCATATTTATTTATATATTATGTACTTTATTATGTCTTTCAATTCAAACACATTTAACACAATTATACAAATGGACAGTTCCTTTAAAGACATCATATTTTCCCCCAATAAATATTCCTTATTTTTCCTTCTACTTTTTTTTTCTTTTGTGATAATACCCACCAACACATACATATAAATAAAACAATAAATAAATATTAATAAAAATGTAACATTCACATATTTATATCAAACTCTTATAATTACACATAATTCCTAATAGTTATTCAAGTAATATTATTTAAATATCAAATATTCAATATTAAATAAGTAAATAAATAAAATAACAAATAACTAGAAATAAAAGGGAGGGAGGGTTATATACAAATGTAGTTAATGTAGGCTAATATATATTCCTTTATTTTATGGAATATTCTTTGATTTTAGAGTTGCACATATCTTTTCAAAATGTATACATTTGCTCTTAATTTCATGTTATCCTCTCCATAATGTACTTTAGAAACTAAATCTACTCATTTAAAACTGGGGATTCTTGCTTTCTCCAAAAAATTATTGCATTAAAAGCTGTAATTCTCAGCATTCTAAATAAGTATACCTCATCTTTATTAAGTAGCATAGGTCCTATACCCAAAACTATATTTTGTATCTATATATTTAGTTTCTTAAAAAAAAACAAATCTTCCCTGAATTAGGCTACTTCTGTTCATTTTTTTTATTAGAAGTATAAAATATATGAGTGTAATGAGCTAGAAGTTCACTGCAACTTATCCAACATCCTAAAGATAAATTATTATAATTAGAAGATATTTCTGTTGTTATAATATATTGCATATTAATTTGCCAAGCAAAATGTATATTTTTAGTCAGAATTATTGCGCTCCTATTTGGCGCGCATGCGCGCAGCAGCGCTCCTTCAATATGAAGATTAGCAGCAAAATGGATACATTTGCACGACTTTATAATATTTACAGATGGAGAATATAACTGTAAAATGTAAGTTTTGCACTGAGGGGGAAAAAAACGTCACAAACGCATAAAACAGCACACACGCTGTTTGATGGTGGATCGATTTGATCCACGATCGACCTCTAGGGCTGCTTAAGAAATGCGTGCACACGCAATTATCTAGACTAGGGGCCCGTTCTTCGTACGTGGCTAACTCAGTTAGCTGGATTTGATTGTTGGCGATTTGGCATGATCTTGGATTGTTTGGTTCTTCAACGCTTATCCTGGACTTGCTGTCATAGCAACAGGTGCGCAAACTTAAACCTGCTCAGGAGCAGCTCATTTCATGTTAACAGGATTAGACTGCGGCTTCATAAGCGGAGCTGATACGGAAGTCCAGCGCAGCGCGATAGTGCACTTTCTGAGATATTTTTCTCGTGATTCGTGAGATTGTCGTTTTTTGTCGCTTTTAGGTTTAAAAAACAGTTTAAGGGTTTTTTTTGTGGCATTTCCAAGCCACTTAAGACCCAACGTTGTAAAGCAGTTTTTTTTTTTTTAGGCTATCATAATTTTTTATGAAGATCATACAATCATGACCATGCCGATTACAGATATGTGTCACTCAGGCTTCACTAACGTGATTGATAGACTATAGGCTACCATAGACTGCCATCAAGGCCTCAATGAAGGGGATTATGTGAACAGAAAGGGGGTTCACAGTGTAAATGTGCAGCCCAGTTACTATTGGGATTCTTAATATTCCAGATTATATCAAATAAAAAAGGCAATTGACTAAAATCTTCCATATCACAAATGTGAAAGCAAAATGGCCAGGATCTGTGCATGACTTAAGAATTTTCAGAGATTCACATTTATGCACATTATTTGAAAGTGGTAAGAAAAGTTCCACAATTAAATATCAAGCAATGAAATTATAATAGCAATAGCAATAGCAATAGCAGCGTTGCTGATCAATGTTTCTACTATCGATACATATCCCCTTTTAACCAGCGCATGAACGCGCAATTATCTCAGATAACTCAATCCAGCGATACTAATCATAAACAACAGGTGTGTTCGAAGAACCTAATTAGCCAGATCAGGATTAGCTCGATGATATCATCCTGGATGTGTCATTTGATCTCGGATGTAATAAGCAACGTACGAAGAACGAGCCCCAGGCCTTTCATCATTAAACACCTTCATAAAATGGTGAGTTAGCTTTTATATTTACATTTTAATATACAAAAACAGGTTTTATGAAATCATAAAGTAACGTTTTGGAAATGGATTTTAACCAAATGAACTGAGATTTTATATACTTTTTTCAGAGCATACAAACTATTGGAGACCTTTACAAGACTCTAGATGTACTGAGATCCTTGGCTGATGATTTGGAGATGGTCCACTTCAACACAACCGTCAGCAGTCTGACAGGAGGTGTAATGGGATTGGCTGGAGGAATCACATCTGTAGTTGGGCTTATTCTGGCTCCGTTCACTCTTGGAGCTTCTCTGATAGTAACAGGAGTGGGAATCGGTGTAGCGGTAGCTGGTGGAGTAACATCTGGTGTGAGCAACATAACAAACATGGTTAACCAGCAAACAAACCGACAGAAGATCAAAATGATGATAACAGAGTTCCAAGAAAAAATTACCTCCACAATTTGCTGTATCCAAAACATCCAAATAGCAGTGGAAAATTTAGAAAAAGAGTTTTCCACAAGCAATAGGTTGTTTCCCAATGCACAAGCTGGAACGAGTGCTGGAGCTCGACTTGGACGAGGACTGGGAGGAATTCCGGAGCTTCTCCGTTTAATTGAAGTTGTAAATGTTGGGAAAGTTGCAGCTCAGGCTGCGAGAGTCGTCCGTGTGGCTGAAACAGCTACAGGAGTTTTATCTGCACTTTTTGTAGCTGTTGACGTCTTCTTTGTTTTTCTCGACTCCGTAGAAATCCACAAACTCTGCCAAGATTACGCTTTAAGAGAGAGTGAACGAGAATCAGAATCCACCAGCAACCAAACCACTGGGTCGACTGAGAAGACGTCAAATAACAGCGACACAGCAGATCTGCTGCCCGCAGACACTCAACAAGCAGAAGAGCTGAAGTCTGAGACCATGACATTTGTCACAAAAATAAAGGAGACAACAGAGGAGCTTCAAGCGATCCTGGATACACTACGAGACGCAATGCACCCAAACTGAGAAACACTTCTAACTAATAATTATCAGAGCTGGCAGTTTGTAATGTTCAGTATATTCTTTCATCGTAGAAATATGTATTGATTATAGTAGTAGCAAAGGTTAGGTAATGGTCCATATTCGGGTTTTCATAATGAAGTCACTAAATCGCTGGTTAGGATAATGCTCAAAGAAAATTTAGGAAGCAAAAAATGAGTATTTTCACTCCTAATTAATTGTTAACAATGTACATTGGGACGTGGCCTTTATTTACATGATGTTTTGAAAATGTAAGCAAAAAACTTTTCCTGTCTTTGTGAGTAGCTGATAAATGTAATGTTTCTTTCTACTGTGTTTGTATAATGCAGTTGTACGGAAATATGTGATAGTTTTGATTGAGGATTAACAGAGTGAAACCTAATTGGCCTATCAAACCCAGGCTTATTTATTGTTTTGTTTTTTTATGTATAAATGAGCAGGTCTGACGAGATTTTAGCGTAAGACAGACACTGGCGATCGATGAATAAAAACTTACATTCAGGTGTGGTCTTGGAATAATTATAACCAGAAAGAAATGTGCCACTTCAGCCTATCAGAATGTGTGCAGAAAAAAAACCCTACCAAGTACAAACTAATACAAGTTTGAATTTGAAATCATACCCTGACATACAATGTCAAGCTAATATTATACCCGAAAAGACAATTTCATGCAAAATTTATGATCCATTTCACAGGACATTTACATTTATTCATTTTGCAGACTCTTTTATCCAAAGCGACTTAGAAATGAGGAATACAGTAAGCGATTTATTGTGAAGAGGCAAATAAACACAAGAAGTGCTCAAAAGACAAAGTTTTAGACATTGCTTTGAGTAGCATAAGCTAGAATAGGGAGATCGTAAATGGGTTCGTTCCACAAGCAAGGAACAGTGAACAAAAACAGAGTCGGAGAACTGCAGGTATCTGGAAATTTAAGCACTTCTTGCCGCTCGCCGTTCCTTAAGTGAAGCATTTGGATGTTGACTGGTGATCTGTTATATGTTAATGACATTAATTACGCAGCATTTACAAAGAGGAGATCGTAAACCATTCAGCTGCGCATAATTTCAACTTTAATTTCAAGATTAATTTATTTTCCAATTTATAAATTTCACTTCTGGAAGAGAGACGTACGCACGTTTTCTGTGATTATGTTCATTCTTTGACTCACACATTCGCACATTTGAGAAATTATCGTAAGATCAAATGTAGGATGGTTTCTACACAACATTTTATAAATGAGGCCCAATGTCTGTTGATGTGAGCGAGTTTTGGCATCAACAGAACTTAAATTTCATCCAGTTTATTAGCAACAAAGCACATCAGTGTGAATCACGCAATATCCGTCTTATATCTCGATTCTGATCTGATCCATTACTAAAAGTGAGAACTGTCCATTTTGACTGCACTTATTTCAGTCCTCCCCTCAATGCAGGGAACAAACAATTCTAATGTAATGAACATTTCCAGTGTTCTTGATCTACTGTACACTTCACCTAGGTGACGCCTGGAATTAATTTAACCAATTGTAAGTTTTATCAAATGGTAAATCAATATGTATAGTACATGAATAAGGATCTCAAGCTGAGTAGAAAGCTTTACCTATTACAATAGACAATGCTTTACAGTGAAGTATGTTAGAGCTACAGTAAATATGGCAATTTATCTGCTCAATAAAATACCTTACTCACCCGTTGAGTAATAAAAACACAATCTCTGCATCTTTTACCACATTTCAAATCCTTCAGTTCTCGCATCTCGCAGATCATCTTCCGAAAATCCAAGCTTATGTTGATTCTTGTTTTATTACAAGCTCTGTCACATTCTCTTTTTGCCAGCAGACTCTCCTTTCTTCTGCATTTTTAAACGGGTGATTCACTCAGTAAGAACTTCTGTAGACGTATGCCTGAAATAAAGTCAAACTTTAATCACATAAATATCTAATTAACAGAAGTTTTGGAATGTAGATTGGACCCATACAGACACTGAGTAGTGTCCATTTAACACTGAGGATTTTACTGTGTAGAATGTTGAGTTGTTAATAAAAATTAAGTATGTTTACAATCATTCAACATTTTCTATTATTAAAATTGTATATATATTTGTGTTTTATAAATGTCACAACACAAAAATGCTGTTTGTAAATAAGTTTATTTGAGCTGGTGTTGTTGAACACTCCTTTGAATTACAGGTTGCAAGATACTTTATACTCAACTTTCAGTTTTTCTTTAAGAATAAACCATATTTCATTTTCAAACAAGTAATTTGTAAATATATTACTAGTGCAAAACACAGGAGTGAGGAGAAGAAAGAAGCCACACCACCAGAATAACAAGATCCCATGAAATCAACCGACGTGGCTTGTGCTTTGCTTTTATTTTATTTTAAACAGCCAATATACTTTGAGCCACATCCTCGAATCATGATCTTCTACTTTATATTTAACAGCAAGTATATTTGACTGAACGGTCTGTGTTGAAAATAATGAGCCGTTTTTTCTGAAGAGAATAAATGCGAATTTAAAATGTAAATGTTTCTAAAAGCCACAGATGAAAACTCACGTTGATGTCATGGGGTCTTTAAAACATATAGTGCACATTAGTATTTTAAATACCCAAAGAACATTACATTGATAGAGAAAAGACTCATATGATACTTTTAAATTACAGAAATTAAAGGGATAGTTCGCCCAAAAATGAAAATTCTGTCATCATTTACTCACCCTCAAGTTGTTTCAAACCTGTATGAATTTCTTTTTTTTCTGCTGAACACAAAAGAAGATATTTTGAAAAATGTCGGTAACCAAACAGTTGATGGACCCCATTGACTTCCATAGTATTTTTTTCCTACTATGGAAGTCAATGGGGTCCATCAACAGAATGACAGAATTTTCATTTTTGGGCGAACTATCCCTTTAATTTAATAGTACTGATATAAGCACATTATCTGATGATTAAAACATTTGCCAGTTATGTAAGAACACAAACATATCCTTCACTCCTAAGATCTGCTGCAGATGAAGTTGAGTTTGTCGTGTTCAGGACGGCTGATCCAGCGCTGATCTCCTCCAGACTGAACTGCTCCAGATCTCACTCCAGACTCACACTCCTCGTCTCCTGTGCCGTTCCCTGGAGCCCAGTTATGAAAGCACACGGTCTCTCCGCTCACCCAGAACCAGAGGCCCACAGTGCAGGAGTGACGTAAACCCAACCACACCGCCTCAGTAGACGCACGTTTAACCACATTCATCACCTCCTCCTGCATCTCCTCTGAATGAACCGACACCAGATCCGTATAATTCTGTCTGCAGTATCTCAGAGCTTCAGGCCACGTCAGATTCTCTTTGATCAGAATCAGTTTATCTGGACACAAAACAAACCACAAGCAAAAACTAGAGAGAGACTGATCAAAAACAACATGCAGAACAAACACTGTGGAGGAATCTGTCATGTCAGACATGTAGTGTGAACTTTAAGAGATCTGGAGGTGATGGATGGATTGTGTTAGCCTGGTAATACTTCGCTTTGCTTCGTAGACAGAGTCTGGCATGGCATAATTGAAAAGTGTTTTCTTTCTCGCGGGGGGCGCTTGTCGGAAGTTTAAAATCATTGGTTACCCGTAAGCCAATCACATGACGTTTGGTTATGGAGTGTGTTATGCGCATGCTCAGCCGCATCTAACTTCCACTGTAAACACATGTATGATGCGAAAACAAAACCATAGAGCGAAATACCGGAGTGAACATGGCTGTGAACGACTTTTGCAGATTATGTGAAGTAAATCTACGCATCCACGGTACAATCATCGTCTACATCACGGCTCTCAGCCCGCCCTCTGTTCGTTGATTGGCCGGCTGTTTTCAGGCCGGAGGAAAACAGGGAAAACGGTCGCTATCTCAGACTGAGTACAGAAGCGAAATGAAATTGAGCGGAAGTACGAAGTCAGACGTAGTCAGGCCAGGATTGTGTGTGTTTGTGAGGATCTGCTCACCTTCATGACACACAAAAGGAAATTGGTTGTTGCAAGAGATGTCATTCCACTTTGTGTTCTGAATGACCGCTGTACAGTTTTCATATCCTCCAGCATTATTAGGTTCACCAGTATTCCAGTATCTGAATGAGTAGTTACTCTGATCTGACCACTGCCATGAGTCTCTGAACAGACCGATCCAGATCCATGATTCAGATAACCCAAGACCACTAATGAAATCCTTAACCCGTTGATTCTCATTCTGGTTCCTCACACTGACCAGATCAATGTGATTCTGTCTGCAGTAACTCTGAGCGTCTCTCCAGTTCTTATTCTGATCGACAGAGACGAGTCCTGAGTTCGCTTCAAGAAAAAAAAAAAGAAAAAAAATTCAGTTTGTTATTTTTCTTTTTGTTTTAACATTACTATGATTTTAAAGCACTTCCTCTCCGGAACAATTGATTAAAGATGTTATGCTGCACCTAAATATGTTAATTATTTAACATAATTCATATTTAATATGAAATATATATATATATATATATATATATATATATATATATATATATATATATATATATGTAAGGAATAATTGACGACAGGCCGTTGAATTATTAGAAAAATAATGATAATAATAATAAATTAATAATCCGCTTCGCGTCGTGACCGCATTACCACCTCGGGTGTGCATTATTTTTCTAATAATTCAACGGCCTGAAGTCAATTATTCCGCTTATACTACAGTTACCACACCTCGAAACATTGTTCAGATTATGTATTTCAAGACGTTTGTAAAGTTTTTGTCATTAAAATGCTCTTGTATGTAGGACTAATTTCTTACGCATCTAATCCCATGCCTCCGTTGCTAATTCCAAAACGTCATTTTAGAGTTAGTAACGGAGGTTTGAGCCACTGATAGCAGACTAATGCTGGGGACACATGACTAGCTGACACAATCTCTGACTGTTTTCATCGACTGCAGCAGATTTTAAACACAGACTTTGAACACAGACTGAACGCGCTGAACACGTGTTTGGACATGATCAGTCATAAGTATCAAATTACATTCATAACCGGCCTTAAGTGTGTCCCCGGCTTAATGCTATGGAAGCCCGTTTCCGCCACGTTGAGTAAAAAAAAAATGATTCTTTAAGTCATAATAAGGAGAAACTTTCTCATAATAATGACTTAACATCTCGTAATAATGAGAAACTTTCTCATAATAATGAGAAACTTTCTCGTAATAATGACTTAACATCTTGTAATAATGAGAAACTTTCTCGTAATAATGAGAAACTTTCTCATAATAATGACTTAACATCTCATAATAATGAGAAACTTTCTCGTAATAATGACTTAACATCTCAAAATAATGAGAAACTTTCTCGTAATAATGACTTAACATCTCAAAATAATGAGAAACTTTCTCGTAATAATGACTTAACATCTCGTAATAATGAGAAACTTTCTCGTAATAATGACTTAACATCTCGTAATAATGAGAAACCTTCTCGAAATAATGACTTAACATCTCGTAATAATGAGAAACTTTCTCGTAATTATGACTTAACATCTCGTAATAATGAGAAACTTTCTCGTAATTATGACTTAACATCTCGTAATAATGAGAAACTTTCTCGTAATAATGACTTAACATCTCGTAATAATGAGAAACCTTCTCGAAATAATGACTTAACATCTCGTAATAATGAGAAACTTTCTCGAAATAATGACTTAACATCTCATAATAATGAGAAACTTTCTCGAAATAATGACTTAACATCTCATAATAATGAGAAACTTTCTCGTAATAATGACTTATTTTCTCGCAGTTCTACGCATGCGCAAAGCAGCGGAGCAGAAGGGCGTGCCGCACTAGCGACATCCGCTGGTCAAAGCCGTGTAAATGCATCACAGCAAACATGGCACGCTCTGCAAAACAGTTGTTTTCATTAAAGTCAGTGTGATCTACTAAGTGCAATCTGTAGTATCATTAAATAACATCATCAGTAGGCCTATATCTTCCATACTTTTCCATGCGCACGATAAGGTGTGAAAGTGGAATGCAGAAGCAGGACGGTTACCATGGTAACGAAGGACGCCTGCTTGTGCACACCCTGTGGTGCACACCGATGGAAATTGTTTCATGAATTTACAAAACTATCAGATTAAAGTTGGAATATTACATTTATTCGTCAAGTTTAAGTGTAACATCTTCATAAAATATATGGGTATGTGTGTTAACACGTATTTTGCAGATGAACCTGCACATCAAATATCCTAGAAGCATCTATGCTTCTAGGATATTTGATGTGCAGGTTCATCTGGAAGATATCAATACAGAAATCACCTTTAAGATGTTATGACTTTGGGGACATTTAAACATAAGTGGGCAGTGGAATGGGGGAAAACGCAAGGTCGAGACGTGTTTTTAAAAGCTGAACTTCTTTTCAATGAGCGCCGCGTTTTTAGAACGCCGTGTCATGCGCAAGACGCTGCAGAAGAGCGAGCGCAACGTCCGTCTAGTGCGCGTATGCCTAGAAAAGCAATGAAAAAGCGCGTTCTGTATGAACGGACCCTTACACAGATCTCCAGATGAAGCGTTCTTAAACAGATTTGGAAAGGTGTGCTGTCTTATCATTCCTCCATCTATTTGAAATCCATGGATCACCCTTCTGTGTTGCTGCTTGTTCATACACAAAAATACAAATGAATATTACAAATGAATAAAAGACTACCTAGTATGGAAGCCCGTCTCATATACTGATCATTTATCAATCATTAATGTTATTCACTGCAGAGCGTGCCATGTTTGCTGTGATGCATTTACATGGCTTTGACCAGCGGATGTCGCTAGTGCGGCACGCCCTTCTGCTCCGCTGCTTTGCGCATGCGTAGAAGTGCGAGAAAATAAGTCATTATTACGAGAAAGTTTCTCATTATTATGAGATGTTAAGTCATTATTTCGAGAAAGTTTCTCATTATTACGAGATGTTAAGTCATTATTATGAGAAAGTTTCTCATTATTTTGAGATGTTAAGTCATTATTTCGAGAAAGTTTCTCATTATTACGAGATGTTAAGTCATTATTATGAGAAAGTTTCTCATTATTTTGAGATGTTAAGTCATTATTTCGAGAAAGTTTCTCATTATTACGAGATGTTAAGTCATTATTATGAGAAAGTTTCTCATTATTTTGAGATGTTAAGTCATTATTTCGAGAAAGTTTCTCATTATTATGAGATGTTAAGTCATTATTACGAGAAAGTTTCTCATTATTTTGAGATGTTAAGTCATTATTACGAGAAAGTTTCTCATTATTATGACTTAAAGAATTTATTTATTTTTACTCAACGTGGCGGAAACGGGCTTCCATATAATGCAGTTATTAGAGAGAGATGATGCAATAATGAGACAGAAAAGCATGTGCGTCATTATTATTATTTATTTATTTATCAATTCAATTCGTTTTAATTAATTCGTTCATTTTTTTTCTATTATTGACAGATGACAGTAGACTAGCCAAATAAATGAAACACAAAGCCCTTTTAACAAGTAAGGCCTATCAATAATTATTTATTTGTTATATTATCTGCAATAAAAATCCGTGCTGCAGGACTATCCATTTATTTAGCCTATATTCAGTTTAATTTTCTATTGATTATATAGGACTATATACTTTATCTATTTACAACCCCTACATCCTCACATGTTGTTTGGGAGGGTTTCAAGAAAAATCCTCCTCGCTCCTCCAGGATAATAAATAAATAAATAAATAAATATATATATATATATATACTGTATATAAACATTTAACATACTTGTACTGTAGACTAGTAATCTATAAATTAATATAGTTACAGTGTATCTTGATGCTTGATTTTGTTTTGATGGACTATCATTACATGAGCTGGACTTTTTTTCAGAAAAATATTTTCTACACAGAAATTGACTCAACATTGAAAGTGTAACAATTATCCACAATCTGTTCTATATTCACTAATAAATTACATGAATTACATACAATAATTACATTATTATATTTTACAGTTACATTTACTCAAATTGTTATACTGATAATATAATTTGTAAGGAAAAAAATTGCAATTAATATGGAAGTATTTCCGAGGAAACTTAAAAACACACACCCACACGTGCACACACGCAAGAACATGCACAAACACACACACACACACACACACACACACACACACACACACACACACACACACACACACACACACACACACACACACACACACACACACAGGGCGAGGCCAGAAATGGAAGGGACTTTATAAAACAGGATAGGTAAAGCATAGAGTATGAAAACTGCACGCCAAATTGCCAAGAAAAAAATATATAATTACGGGTATGAATCCGTTACATTGTTCCTCACTCACTCCTGAAATTGCTGTGATTGACAGTGGTAACCGTAGCGACGGACGGGACAAAACATTTGTCAAAATAAACCTGTGCATTTAGTGCTGTAGTGTAAATGCAGACTAATAGACCCACAGTAACACAGACCAGAAAAAGAAAAAAGGTCTGTGTTTTCTGGACAATTTTAGCAGCTTTAAAGATCTTTTTTTTTTTTTTATCAGATAGTTTTTCACGTTTTCTTTTAGCAATGTTTAAAAACCGGATTCATTTTTTTTTGTTATTAAGTATTTCATGCATTATTTACTTGTATTAATAATTTGTTATTACAGTTTTTCTCAATTGTTTACACACAAATTCTGGTACTTGAGACACAATGACCACAACATGTAACTCATTCACCAACCCCCTGAACCAATCCTGCTAAACTACAAGCACAATTCCTGCTTTACACTCAAATTGTACTTCTAAAACACACTTTTTTCAAAACACCACACACAATTCTCTGCTTTTGGCACAATTTTCATGCAGAAAATCTCTTGTTTTCACAAGGAACACACTGCCATTCAGATACGCACACTGACTCATCACATGGGCAAACACCCGTCACACAGTTTTACAATCAGCAATCAGAGCTTTAGCATAAAAGGGCATCAGGTGAGCTCTTCAATGGAGCAATGGATGCCAACATTGGATTTTTTATTTATTTATTTTTTACTGTAAAGGTGATGATACACAGGGCAACTTTTTGAGCAATGTTGCTGGGCAATGCTGCCGTCAACGGGCAACCAGATGAGACACAGAGCCCACGACCGATCTAAATTTTCCAGATAGAAATGTATTGCCCATTTTCAATGGGAAAGTGCCCAAGCAACAATCACTCGGCAAGACTGCCCTGCAACATTGCTCAAAAAGTTGCCCTGTGTATCATCACCTTAACTGTATACAGTCAATTCTTCTGTTGTTTTGTATGTAGACCACTGTATGTACAACTTTGAGTTGGTTGGGATGTACACTGTGTACATTGTGTTTGTGGGAAAAATAAAATGTATTTGTTACCGTGTATTTGTGTGTTCTGAGTATAAAAATAATATTTTCAAATATTTTACAACACACTTATGTATGTACTGTCTGTAGTAAGTGAAACACTGAACAAAAAAAGGCCTAAGTCATTATGATGAATGGAGAAGAAGTGTTTTACATTGAGCACATCAGTGTTCAACTGGTTCTTATAAATGTCTATTTGGTTATTTGGTTATTTTGGCTATTCTATGATGGTTTGTGTGTGTCATTTGAAAACAAAATACCATTCTGAGAAGAAATAACATTGTTTTGAATGTAAAGTTTCATTTTGCAGGAGAATTGAGGGGTTTTGCCCATTGTGTGTGTGTTTTTTTATTTGTGTGTGGAGTTCTGAGAATATGAGGCATGCTTTCAGAAAATGTGTGTAAACAATCGAGAAAAACTGTAAAGCTATTTTATAATAAATCCAAAAGCAAAACATGAAAAGAACTACATTATGAAGTGGCAAGAGCAAATAGAGTGGTTCAAGTATGACATGTTGCTAACAAGTGGCTAAATGGGACTACAGAGGCTGTCGGAGATTAAACGTCATCACGCTGAACAGATTAACTCAATCCGCTTTTACACTCATTATGCTCATAATTGTGCTCTAATAAACTATATTCCAACTCAATGTTCTGGGAAAATGATTTTAGATAAAAACTGAAAGAGTTGTCAGAAGCTTTAGTGATGATAGTCTTGAATTTGTGGGACCATTGTGTAGTTCGTTTATAGCCAAACTTTAGCTTTTTACTTCTGGCGACTGCATTTATGCCTCAAAATTCATAAAAGTTGTGTTCATCTGTGATCTTGATGGACAAAACGTGCAAGTGTCATAAACTTTTGTTAATTACAGAGCTTGTTTTTAGCGATTGAATGAAAAAGAGAAATGTAAGCTAGATCTTCTTTAAACTAAATTCAGTCTACAACTATAGAGGTAAAAGATAATAAAGTGTTTAAGACCTTCTTTAAAAAAAAAATAATAATATTGGGGTCTAAACATCCCCAGTGTGCACCATAGACAAAACGGCCCGATTGCGCAGACCTCCATGATTGAAGATAAAACAGTTCAGCATTTTAGCATGAAAAGGTCACTTACAGTTTTTTCTGATTGCTTAAGCACATTTTTTGTAACTATTGGCTATTTTTGCAAAACTCTACACACAAATAAGAAAACCTTTCACCCAATTATCAAAACATTGTAGTTCTCTTGCAAAAGCGAACACAGCTAGATTACAGTTTTTTACGATTGCTATGACAGATTTTTCAATACTTTTAACAATTTTCCAAAACTCTTAACACAGTTAGCACTACATCCGTCTGTGTAAGCTATACTATTAACACATTTCTTGTTGCTTTAACACAAAATGCATACAATTAACACAAATTTAAAATGCTTGAACTTCTTTTACACACAAGCTCAAACAAGAACAAAACAATGGATTTATACTGCCAAATTTACCAATGCTTTAACACTGTATGTCAGAACAGATAACACCATGTTCTAAACCTAACCTTACAGGCTAAAGTCAAGGTAAACAGCTGCTTATATTGTGAACTGAAACACAAATATATCCCCTGTATTTGATTCTATTCTTACTGAGAAACAGCTGATAAAATTATGCAAATAATAATAAGATGACTCTTTTTTTTTTATTCTTCTGGTGCTTTTTCTGTTCATATATTTTGTATTTTCACATTATTCCATTGCTAGTGAGAAACAGCTGATTGAAGTTATGCAAATATGGGACAATGTGGCATTCCACCATTCCCGTGCAGTCACAGCCAGGTTTGACGCCCATCAGAGGATTGCCCCTTACTTCCCTTTCCTCAACCCCCATTGAGGAGTTTTCTCAGCCTGGAGATGAAAGGTTTTTGACCATAGTCCACAGGACCAAATGTCCCTCCTGTAAGCAAAAGATGCTGCATACCAAGACATCACAGCTGAACACTGCCAGGGGTGGATAAGGCATGTTACTGTAAAAGATTCTTCCCAAGATGCCTTGCCAGGGCAGATATCAGGTGTGATGTGGATGAGAACATGTGGACAAACGCAGAAGACCGGGCAGATTAGAAGATGGCCTTTTCTGTTTGTATATTTTGTATTTTCACATACAGTAATACTGTAAATGGCAGCTATATTGCATATTTTTGTTATCTTGCAGAAATGTCCTGTTGCAAATAAAGCCGTTACTGCAGCAATTCTGTCTCTGTCTTCTTTTTTCACAAACCATACATTCTATAAAGCTACTCTAAGAAGGGTCATTTATTTTGTTGTATTCAATTTCTGCTGCAAAAAAAACAAAACAAAAAACAAACAAAATGCATGCATTTACATTACAAACAAAACAAAAATATAGAGACTTCAAAAAAAAAAAAAAAAAAAAATCTGCAGTGCAAAACACAATCTATGATCAGTACAATATACTGTCTATTGTATAAGGGCAGACCTGACACATAAAATAATGCAGTTTCTATAATTTCAGCTGATGTCAGTGTTTTTTTGTCATTGTGTTATGATTGACTAAATGTTCCTGTTGGAAGAGAACATGTGTTAGTGTTTTGAATAATTATTTGATTTTGAAACATGTTTGCAGTGTTTTGTTAGACATTGTGTATTGTGTTAGTGTATTATTGTATTTTGTAAATTAGTTTTGGAGTTTAGTTTACAATGTGTGATTTTGAGCATGAAATTAACCGTTTTGCCAATTGTGTGTTTTAGGTGTGTTGGTGCGTTAAGCGTTTAGGAAATTTGTTAAAAGTATTGAAAAAATTGTCATAGCGATTGTAAAAAACTGTAACTCTTCACACCTTCGTAAAAATGGTGTTTTCGTATCAAACAGTAAACACAAGCCATCATCTACTAAGCACACAATGTGCCAACTACACACTGATGGTATGAATACAAAACACATCTGGCTTTTGCTTTCTCTGTGTACAGATGTCAATTTGAGGTCATACTTTTGTCATAGTGTCATGTAAACATACAAGGATCACATCGCATGCGATATCCTCCAGTCCAATGCACCGGGGAAAATATCTCCTTGAATGCCGTATCCAGGCCTGACATGATGCCTGGTCAATATCTCCACATGCCTCCTCCATTGCCTGTAAAAGGGCTACCTGTTGATGAGGATGACGGTCGTACACTTTCCAGCGACAGGCAGAGAAGAACTCCTCGATGGGATTTAAGAATGGAGAGTATGGAGGGAGGTTGAGTGCCATGAAGGATGGGTGGTCTGTAAACCAGTTGCGGACCAAAGCAGCCCTATGGAAACTAACATTATCCCATATGATGACATATCGGGTATGCTCTGGTCTCTGAACAGTGAGCATGTCATGTAAGGTGTCCAGGAATGCAATAATGTGTGCAGTGTTGTATGGGCCTATGGTTGCATGATGGTGAACAACACCATTTTGGCTTATAGCTGCACACATGGTTATGTTACCACCACGTTGTCTCCTCGTCCTCTTCTTGCTCCTCCTTGTCCTCTTCCTCTAACTTCCTCTAACCCTCTCGCTTCTTCAACTCCACATCCTCTTCCTCCAACTTCTTCACCTCCACGTCCTCTTCCTCCAACTTCTTCACCTCCACCTTCTTCACCTCCACGTCCTCTTCCTCCAACTTCTTCATCTCCACGTCCTCTCCCTCGGCCTCCTCGGCCTCCTCTCACTCTTCTCACTCTTACTGCTCCTTCCATTGTACTCCACACAGACAGCTTACCTGTGGCTTATTTATAGTGCTTAGGCTGATTGCAAAGTGAACTAATTATCTAAAACAGTTTTCACATGTGACAGTGTGCCAGACAGTTGGCAAAATAGTGTTAATGATAGCCATACATGTGTATAATTTTGCTAGGAGTGTGTTGGAAATTTGGTAATTGAGTGTAAGCAGTGAGTTGTGTTTAAAGTTCTGCAAAAAGAGTGTTGTGCAGTGAATTGTGCCTACAGTTTTGCAAAGTGTGTGTTACAAAATTGCAAACTGAGTGCAAAGCAGTGTTTGTGCTTTTAGTTTTGCAAACTCAGTGAGTGGTTTTGCTATACGTATTAATAGTTTTAGAAATTGTGCTACAAGAATCACGATTAGCGCTTAAGCATTCAGAAAAAACTGTAATGTAGTGGCATTTTTCAGATATCTGAAAAGGAGGCATAGTGATGATGTGAGTAATAATACTGCTCTGGGCTGAGTTTCCCGATAACGTTGTCTCTTAGCGCGCTACGAAGACTCTTAAGGTATAACTTAACTGAAGGTATACCATTTCTAGGCGTGGTCCCCGATCTATACCTTAGGAAGCTGCTTAAGATATACCTTCTTATGTGCGACGTTACCGGGTGCTGTCCGTGGCGATGCTGCTGAACTTGTTGATATCGATGGCTCGAGAATCAATTATTCTCTCGTGCAGGGGCTGTTTATGTGAGAAAGCGGTGTTCTTTATAAAAGAAGCACTTCAGAAATAGCCTATAATAGCTATAACTATAATAGCCTATAATAGCCTTGCCTACATATTTTAAAATTGTATCATATATTGCTGCCAAAATAACCATTTTAATTTTTTATGTGCCTTCTTCTCTTTCCTATTTTTGTTCGCTGAGGTGGAGCTGCGATGAAATATTGTTCTTGTAAATACTTTCCAGCATTTCAGTAAATAAAAGTGTACGTCACGTACGGTGCTCGGCAGCGATCAAAAAGGATTTAAACAGTGGATTTTGAATCTCTTTTTGTAAACTCAGAGATGTGGATTCAGACGGCAATTAAATCACCACACGACCTGTTTGTCAAAAAACAGTAGGTAATTTGGCCAGGGATTTTTACGCGGGTTGGGTGAGAAAAAACACTGATATTATGGATTGGACGGCACTAAAATAACCAGCTTACTGTACGAGCCCATGAGAAACAATATTAGCGTCCGAATAGGACTTAACTGACAGTAGCCTATGCTTTCACTGGCCTTTAAAAGCGCTCTTTAATTAAAATAAATTTATAAAATTGTATTATATAATAATATAATTAAAAATCTAACAACAATCAGTGTAATGACAATGTTATTCTTTGCATGAAAACACTTGAATTAGCCTAACTGAACACTGTCTGGGTGTATTAAAACTTCAGAATTATATTCATATAGACCTGCAACAGTGATAAGGTAAAGCTAAGAGTGGTCCAGACCAACCTTACGAAAGTGTGACTTACAGAAGGTATACTTAACTAAGAACGTTTCGGGAAACACGTATTAACGATAAGGTACAGCTTAAGGTGTAACTTAAGAACGACGTAGCGTTAAGAAGGTTTCGGGAAACCCAGCCCTGTTTTACTCATTTGAATACAGTGAGTCAATTAATTTACCTTAATTATCATTTTTGTAACAATAGGGGTTTGTGGTAGTTTTGTAATCTGGCTTAAAATCAAATTGACCAAGGATACTTGACAAAGAGAATATCTGCAAACAGTTTATCAGTTTACATAAAGTTCATGTATTGTTCTTTTTAAGCATTTTTATAATACACATAGCCCAAAAATTGACATTTAAAACATATGCAAATTTGTCTACAAAACCTCTGGATTTATATATTTTTCTACACTTAAGATATGCAAATGAAAAACTAGCCTACCTGAAAAAATATATATTCTTTGAGTTTTTTTTTTTTTTTAAATCATTGCATATGCACCTGCTGCGCAGACAGCACACACCATCAGTCCGTTCTGCAAGGCTTTGCAGAAACACACAGTCACTGAGCGCCACAAACACACAGCAGTCGTCTTTTACAGTTCCTCCTAAACCAGAACAACAAGCTCATGCTGCGGTCACACTATTATTGTAATTTTATTGTGTTTATGAGTCATGAGGTAATTTGACGCTGTCTCTCTTGACGCTTAGCCGACTCTGCTGTGTGTGTTCTTGTGTTTTAAAGGAGCCGTGGGTTTGGAGACTCTGAAGGGAGAGTGGGATCTCATGCTTTCAAAGCTAGCTTGATATTGCTAGCCTCTCTGAAATTACCTACTCTACCTTTAATTTAGTTAATACTGTGTGTGTGTTAGTAGAAGACGTTCTGGAGCCGTTATATATATGGTGCATCTATAAATGAATGGTTGTAATTGTAAATAGCTGCACTCACTGTTGCAGATGAAATGACGAGTATCACTACATGACAAATCATGAAATTGTCCATTTCTCATCATAGCACACTCATCTCTGCCTTCAGGTTGTCCAGTAGCCCAGTAAATGATCAAGTACTCTCAGTTCTTTTTTAGTTATTGGAACTCTTGTAACTGAACTATTCTAACTAAGCTTTTGTCAATACAACATACTATTCCTATTTCACTTTTTTTTAAGGCAATTTGTTTGCATGCTTTTAAGTAAGTCTAACTGATTAGATTTTACAGTACAGTTTATGGTGTATCTTTTATAAATGAATGTTTATTGTGATTGTATGGAGCTGCACTTACTGTTAGATGAACTGCAGATGAAAGTCAGGCTGTTACCACATGGCCAATCATGCCATTCTCCATTTCTCATGAAAGCACACTCATCTTTGCCATCAGGTTGTCCAAATCCCCAGTTCAGATAGAGCGCAGGTTCACCTGAAGACCACTGCCATTTCCTCTGCAGCCCAATCCAGATATACTGAACACCTTCATCATTCACACTCTTGTTCAGCTCGTTCATGTCGTTCATGTTGTCAACGGTGGCCAGATCTGTGTAATTCTCTCTGCAGAATCTCTGAGCTTCAGTCCAGGTCTTGTTCACGTTTATAAAGTGATACTGACGCTGAACACATTCAGATACGGAGCAGAGAGCTGTGAAAGAGAGCGTTTGATTTAATGCTTTTCATAACAGGGTCAAACCTGATGAAACTATAAACCATAAATAATACAACAAACACACTCACCAATGAGAAGAAGAATCAAATATAGAGTTTGGTCCATTTCTGAGGAAGAAACACATTGAAAAACTTAGATATCAAACATTCCCAGATTCATTTTGAAGTAAAATATGACAATTTAATTTAGTATCTCAACAGCAGCATGAATTCACTGAACATAATCATCCAGACAATATTAACATCTGAAAGTGTAATTGTGTTTGAAGAATGAACATGTTCTTACTTTAGAGGTCGTGTGTTTCTGTCCTGAGTCTGATGTTTCTGTCTGCAGATTTACACTACGCTATTATTATATCTGCTCTCATCCCTCATTCAGCTCATCACATCATTTGTGTATTTCTCTGAAAACCCCTATTTCATATTTTACTTCCTCCTTATTTGTGTATTTGTCCACCCTCGTCTTTCCCTTTATTTGCATATTGACTTCTGTGTCAGTCAGTATTAGTCTATAATATGGACCTTATGGAATCAAACAATTATTTGAACATTCTAAATTAATATTTGAACATTCACAACTAAACAGCAGCTTTAATGATATTGCTGGACTGCATAACTCGTGTTTCATCCCTGATCATCTTAAAGCGTCGTCCATCCACACTTGCCATCTTTGCACTTCACCATTTGTCTATAGATTTTTCCTATTTGGCCCAAGTGTTCAAGTGTGTGTAGAACTTTTGATTACCTAATTTGACACACTTATGGTGTTGTAAAAATGCAAGTGTTTATTTTGATTTTCAAAGCTTTGCATTTTTAAATAAACCTCTAAGTGTCTGTACAGCAGTGCCTATAGGCATATATGTAACAGTAATGGTAATTTACTAGTAATGATGGTGCTTTTAACTAAATGATAAAAAGCATTTGCAAATGTTGTAGAAATGACAAAATACACATACTCGTCTCTGCACCAGTAAAATGTGCTCACTTATAGCCTGTTGCGTGCACATACTCTCTAGTGGCCAAGTGTGGGTATTTGGACAGACCCCATGTTTGAGTTTCTCTGTTTTGGGCCACTTTTATCTGTTGCTGTTTGAACTGAACAGAGAAGGGTTGAGTTCAGTAGTGAAGACTGGTGATACTGGTTACTGAGAGCCTTTAAAGCTTGAATATTGAGAGAGTTTGACTAGTGAGAGAGTTTGGGGCATTAAAAAATACAAAATGAAGAGGAAGGGAAGACAATTCATTTTTTCTTTGAAAAAAAAAAAAAATAGAAACGTTTTTGCTCATATATAGGCTTCTTTTTTCCTCTTCTGAAAGCTGAGACCCCTCACATTCACAACAGAGACGAGATAAAGACATGAAAGCTTTCATTCCCCTGAAGTCCATCTCTAATGTTAGTAAAGATTATTAGACTCATTATCCCACTTAAGTAATATCATCATCATCTTCTTCTGCTCTTTCAGAATAAACGTCTTTATTTCCTCCGTCTAAATACTTGATTGTGATTGGCTGGAATGTGTTCATTAAAACATTGTTACATTTTTAAGAATTAGTCTTATTTAGAAAATTCTTATTGTGTTTCGTGTCATACTCCTGCTGTTCTTAGTCTATAGAACATGAACACATTTGCATGTAAACACATCCTCATCACTCATTTGTTTAGGTCCACATTTAGACTTTCAGGGTGGACAATCTTTACATCTCTGACGTGAAACAGAAGCAGAAACAGTGTGTTATTGTACATGTTATTGACACATTCCATGGTCTCATTCTTTCTTATCCATCTGTTAGTTTTATTAAAGGGATATTTCACCGCTGGAAAGATGAATGTGGATTTAAATTGGGTCATTTATGTAGTAGAAATGTGAAATTATTTCAGAAGTTGGAGCTTTCTAGACTGAGAAAAGCCAGAAAATGTATTTTTGACACATGTGGATGAAAGACAACAACTCCCAGAATGCACTTGCTTCGCTGCTCTACGAGGCCACTCCTGAGCTGCAGCTGCTCCGGCCGCCTCTTGTTCCTCCATCATCCGCATCTGTTCATCGCTGTATTGTGGCTCGTACAGGCAGCCACGGGCATCGGGTTCGTGCACCAGATCTTCAAAATCCCCTTCTGCCATATCATCTTCAAAACTACCTTTCGCCATCGTGGTTAGCCCACTACTCAGCTTTCTCCACAGAGCAAGAGCCTGTTAGCTTAGCTTAAAAAAAAGAAAAAAGATGGCTGACACTATGTGTACATTCTGTGAGTGAGATCCCCCTATGGGCGGGTTGAAGACATGCGGAACGAGCTCCTCCTACTGGCTGTAGTCTCTCGCCTCTGGACAAAGTGGCTGCGTCCGAAACCGCATTCTCAATGAGTAGGTACTTAATTTCAATAAGTACTTACTTAACGAGTGCTAAAAGAGTAGGTACTTTATAGCCAGATCTCGTTAAGTATGAATGCGAACCGGACATCTGCCATGTTGACGTTATCATGTGACCTACGACGCGTTATCACACGCGCAACAACTTAAAAGATTTGAACAACACGTTTAATTAATCTATCTGTAAATATCTTGATATTGATTAAACTTGCTCATTTTGTGGTCTTTTTGAAGAAACTGCAGCCCATTTATTTTGTGAATACATTTAGGGTTGATTTGAGTTCTTATATTTAACCCTACTAATGTGACCCACCGTCTTATCCTTAACGATATTATTTATTTTTATTACGAAATCTCAAAATTGTCATCTCTTGAATATGTTGTTAATTTATTTATTTTATATCCAAACATTTTCATCCACAAGCGAAAGCGGCTTTTAAAATGAAATTAATTTAAATTGATTTTACAAAACTCATTTTAAAAGTTTATATTTTAAAAGTGTCAGACGTAAAAAGACGCGACCGGCCCACCTGCAGCAAAGGAAGAACAAGGCCGGGCAAATCCTTCACTCTCGTCTGTTCCAGGAGTTTATTTGAACAGAGTTTTCCAGTAAAAATGTACAATTTAAAGGTTAAATTTTACCCTAATTAACGTGTTTGTGTTGCGCAATCTGCAAAAGCATCGCTCTGTTTCCTACAAACTTTCCGCCAACTTCGAATGTGCTCAATCTCAAACAGTTTGTTAACTTGAGCCACACACTGTATAAATCTACGTGTGTGTGCGTTGTGTAAGTAATGCAGTCTTTGTGTGATAGGTCAGTGTTTCAGAGGTGTTTGTAACTTCTTCAAAAACATTGTCTTGGCTTCAACATAGTTTGGCAGTGGACTCACGGACACACAGACGCACGGACACACACGAAGCCACAGCTAGCTGAGTGATTATCGGCGGTTGGAGATTAATGTGCCACTGAAGGAAGTGTTTCCAAGTCTCCTGGTGTGGCAGAATTTAAGGAAAGATGGCCATTACCATTCCCATTCCAGGTAAGTGACTTATCATTCAGTTTTTCCTGACACTACTCACTTCTGAGAACTTGTTGGAAATTGTGACTTGGACATGAGATATTAGATTCACTTTTTTGCTTTGCATAAAGTTCAAATGTTGCTAATCTTTAAACCCCCTTAAATAACAGTCAAACATTTGCTGTCCTACAGGTGAACGAGGAGTTCTGGAGATGTACTGCGGTTCCCCTGGAAGCAACGTTTATGTCACAGCTGGACAAGCACAGCCCAAAGCTCCTCGAGCTCTCGAGGGCCAAGAGGAGACACTGGTCAACGCATCAATAACTTGTTGATGGAACTGTTACAGGTGGGGCAAAAGTGGTTACAAAGTTAAAAGGTACAATATGAATCAATTGAGTAGTTTTGTTTTCAGTTTTTTTTTAATTAGACTCAATAGTCTCAATTGTTATTACTATTATTATATTATATTAAGATAAACTAATACAGACCTACAGTAATGATGGCATTACAGGGTTGGAGTGAATTTACCAACAAAAATAATGTATTCATTATTGTTGTATTAACTAGGACCCAAGTGCCAGTGCAGTGAAGAAGAGAGATGTCCCTCTGAGATGAGACGCCTCTGTGAGTGTATGGGAGAGAGTGGACAGGAGCTCATCTCTGATTACTGGCTCGGTCTGGTGAACAGGTTTAAATTGTGCTGACTGTTAATGTGAACTGACTGAACCAGCATTTGGCAGGTAGTGCTGGAGGATTTGTTTTTCATCAACAAATGAGATTGTTTGTCTTAAATACTTTATCTTTTATCTCAAAGGAGCTGCAGAGACCACTGTTCATGAGGACCTGGAAATGAAGAATATGAGCATCTATGGCTACGTTCACACTGCAGGCTGAAACGACCCAATTATGATTTTTTTGCCCCTATGCGACCTGCATCTGATCTTTTCATGACAGTCTGAAAGACACAGATCCGATCTTTTGAAATGCGACTTCAGTCTGAACGGCCAGGTCGCATGTATCCGACCCGCACGTCATTGATACACCCACACGTTTCTCTGTACCGACGTTGCTACCACTGCTCCACAAAACGCCATGGCCAAAAACCTTGCTCTCCTCCTTCTTTTTCATTTTCTTCTTAAAACGAGAAGATTGTAATTGTGCTGGCTCCGTTGGGAAAATAACTTTAATATCGCTAAACGAGCTCCACTGTTGACATCCATGTTTAGCTACTTCCGCAAACAACAAGTGACGTCGTTGACCGTTGAGTACTCTTCTGCGCATGGGTCATTTCACGTTCACACAGGAGATCTAAAATATGTAATAAACAATTCTTATTTTGTATTTGGTTCAGTTTGTTTATTATAATAGAAGATAATGGTAACCATAGTAACAACATGAAATGAATCATTTAAAATAATAATTTTTGGTTCCTGGAGGCACCCAAAGCGGTTCCACACAGTGAGAGTGTGTCCTGAGAGTCCTGAGTTCCTCAGGAAACCTGTGTGGTTCCTCAGAGAACCGACCCTTTTTAAAGGGTCCTAGAGGATCTACAGACGGTTCCGCCGGTGTGGCAAAGTGAAGAACCCCAAAAGGTTCATTCAGGCACCTTTTATTTTTACAGTGTGGCTTGTGAATTGTTACAAAAGTGCCTGTTGACTTAATTTTAAACATTATGTGCTGTATGTACACAGTGAAAAACGTTAGTTCCACTAACCTGCACTTTATTAGCTGAGGGCATGCTTTCTTTAATGCATGAATACAGATGTTATTGAGTGTTTATACTGTCCAGCTCATTGCTACTGTTTGGATATAACAATGATTTAATAAATGTTGGAAATTGACATAATAGCAACTCATTACTTGAAGCTGTTTACACTTCCAAAACAAAGAAAGGGCAAATTGGTCAAAATTAATAAGTCAGAGGACATTAGTATTTTTTCATTTAAATGTGACCTATTTTAATTAAGTCTAATGTGTATAATATGCTGATATTGTTGACATTGATTGTACTTAATTTATTGGCTTTTTCTGAAAATGCTACTTAAGTTAACAAAGTATGTTTCAGTTTAGTTTGCATCAACCCTGGATTTTAGGCACCATGAAAGTGGCTCGGCTTTTAGCATTCATCACGATAGTCACGGTACCAACAAACCTGATTGGATTGGTTTGGTTTTTCAACTCGAAACTAATCCTGTAACTAATCCTAATCAAATCATTCATTGTTATAAATTCAACTTTTTTTGTCTTTTTTTGTTGTCTTGTGGACTATATGTGTGGGATTGAAAATAATCCAAGATATTTGAAATTAATCAAGACATTTGCTTGACTGTTTTTCCACCCCCTCTTTCTACCACAAGGACCATTTGGAGTTCCCAAAGACACAGAGGGGCTGATAGGGATCAAGGCCTGTAGGCCAAGATGTTTTGGGGGTCGATGAATTGTCACACCTTTAGTACGGTGGGGGAAGTGTAATTATCTGATTGGTCAGTGTGAACCTCTCACATTTGGGTTTTAGTCACATGGGCACGGAAGGGATAAAAGAAGATTGAAACTGTTGCTCTGTCTCTTTTGATGCTCTGGCTCTCATCTTCTCTGGGTCCCTTTCTTGGGGCTCTCTCCTTTACCTCCTCTTTCCTCTTACTCTCTACACTCTTGTAAGCCCACGCTCAATCGGCCCAATGGAGGCATCCGGTCAGCGGGGAAGGTCTTTTCTCGTGGCAAAGTATTTTTGATTAAATTAAATACATTTTCTCATTATTTCATCTGACTCCATAAAGGAAAAGGTTTTAATGATATATGTGCATCATTAAATGTGAGCGAATGTTTGACTATTCTTTTTAACTCTTTACTGAAAATAATGTCAGAGTCCTGTTAGAATAAAATCAAATGTTTACAATTTATTATGTTGGGTAAATGTATCATGCCAATTTCATAATCAATTCAAAGATAATCAATAAAAAACACCAAATGCTCTGGAATAAAGAGAAGAGATGCGAACCCGACATTAGGAAATACATGATGCTGAGAGTCCCGGTGGCTCTCAATTTGGAGAAAAGTGGTCTTCAATTGTGACAGTTTATTAAATCATGCTTACGCAAGATAAAAAGTGATCAAGCCTCATTAGAGAGAAAAAATGCAAAAAAATGTATTCCATTACAGGAAAAAAATCCAGTATTCAAAAAGGACATAATTGGGCTTGAGCCTCTCAAACTAACAGAGAACAAAACTCAACACCACCGTTCACAGAGTACAATAAGTAACCATTCTCACTAGACAAAACATACACTGCATTTCTAGGAGGTGGCCAGCACCATGAAAACAAAAAAGGGGAAACAAAACCATACAAATTTTCACAACAATAACAACACAAACCCTGGAATGAACACAATACATTTAACTAAATTTAGAGCCATGGATAAGTTTTAGTTAATGCAAAAGAATTCTATTAAACAAAAATCACATTGATCAAGACATCCCGTTTCCCTATGTCCCCTCTAAGACATCAAAGTTGATCTCATTTCCTTTAGAATTCCCATAAACAGAACAACTTCCTGTTTGGATCTGTTTGTCACTCGGCTGGTCCACTCCCACAACACACCAGGTACTAAACATTTCAAGTCATCTTAATTACAAAATGAACTTTAACAGTTTGAACTGTTTTTTAAATCACATTTTAGCCAAAGAGGAATTTTAACTGGTTTTAATGTTTTAACCTTAAGGCAAATAACTAAGCCTGTGCACTGACTCAGTAAAATGACAAATAAAGATCTTAAACCAAACCAATATTGTAATGTCCTTTTATGTATTGATCAAATGCAAAGATGAATATATAAGAATTGTGTGGCTTAAATCATGGCCATCACACTGTCACAACATTTGTCCTGTTATGAGATATTTTATGACTCATTTTCTATTGTTTCACAGTTCCTTTTATTTTATGATATTTATCTCTTTGTTTTTCCATATCTATATTATTGTGCAGAAACAAAGAAGAGACCGTGCTATGGGGGCACCAGCATCATCTTCAGTCACGAGTGCCTTTCCTGAAGATCCTCCAGTTCTAGATTACAGGGAACCAGAACCTCCCCCTAAGAAGCACATGTACCAGCAAAGCTTGAAAGCCCTCATTCTGTTCCTTTTTGGCTCACAGTAAGACAGATTCTCAACATATTTGTAAGACTTGAATTTCCTGCTAAGACAAAAGCTGAGATAAAACTCACCCTGCAATAAAGCAACGAAATGTACCCTGGACAGAAGATCTCAAAGACGGAGCACAGGAGCTTGTCCAAACTTTTCTCCTTCCTTATCTCTGCATCCCCCTCTCCCTCCTCCCTTCCTCTCTCCCTGAGTCAAGTCACCAAAAGTTCACTGAGAATGCCTATACATCACATATGATGTATCTTGTGAATCTATTGTTTTTCCTTTTCATGTTTGTGTGACCGGAGCGGTATTGTTTTTAGTATAACCAATCCAGATAGCACGGACTACGCCACCTTGGGAATTCCACCCAAGGAAATATTAAAGGAACCCAGGTTCGGTGGTGCAGAGAAAAGACAAGAGTCGTGTCATCCAATAAACAAATAAATAATTTTATTTGTGAGGAAAATATTCTACTGGCATCATTTATTCATAGGGTAAATCACTGACAAGTTTATTATAAGAATAGGATATATCAATTGTTAAAAGAATATTCCTCCCCACATGGCTGATTCAAACACTGGATCACATTAAACAAAACATCACAAAAGAAATTAATGTAGCGTCCCCACAAAATAAAACAAGAAAATAATGAATACAAAAAGAATATAAACTACAAGGCTAAAGTTTACTTTAGGGGTGGCAAGCTAGCTGTAAACAATTGTGCTCTCAACCATTTATTTGTGCACGGCAAACCAAATAGGAAGAGGTGCTCAAACCCTGGTGCTCCAACCTCACAACAAATGTGTTCACCCAGGTGACTAGCCTCCCCTCGGCACACTCAGCCTTGACTCGAACCAAAAAAAAGAAAAAAAAGAAAGATTAGTGGGTGCGATACAAATACAAAAAAATAATAATAATATGATGGACCAGATCAGTTGGTGCACGGATAATAATCCGTCCTATCTCGTCGAGGACCCCGAAATACTCAACAGGTGTTAGACACTACACGCTGATATACAATTACACCACACGGCCACTATGGCCCAAATCACACTGGTCAAGCCAACGACATTAAAGAAATAACAAAATAACCCAAACCATTAACTGAAAACAAAACAAAACAAAAACTAAAGTTATAAATACTATCCGTCCACGAAGGACAAAGGAATGATCGTGTCACGAAAAACAGCAGTACGACCTGAGTTACTCACGTTGTACGCGGGAGACTGCAAAACACAACATAACACTCAGATAAGGGTCTAACGTTACTTCAGTCAAGGGATATAAAACATTTACTAAATCATACGTACCACACGAGAATCACACATACATCACAAACCACACATATCACGATGTCAGGATGCACTCGCGAATGTTCAGCTAAAACACACAATAAACCCCATTAAACTTGACTAACCCCATAAAACCCACATCACAACATTGCGATCGCCTACCTTAAAGCTTTCAATGAGCGCTTGACGCAACTCCCAGGGCACGCAGCCAAAAAGGTTACAGCAAGCCTTACCTCGGCTAACATGACACCGGTAACCGGAAGAGGAGCGGGTATGACAAAGCCTAAATTCTAGGGCTTCCCATTTACACACTTAAATACACCTGCCCTAATTACCTCATCCACCCATTACCATATAACGGTAACGAACACAAAACAAGGGAAAGGGGAATTCCCTACAACTACATTCGGCATCATTTTAAGTGTCTCAGTGCGATTGGTAAAATGGTCTTAATTTCATTGCAGTCATTGGTTTAATGAGAAAGATTGAGAACTTAGGAGAATCCTGTTCTCCTCTTTGGGTGATGTCTCTTCAAGACATCTCCCCTCTCCCCTGAAACCAGGTGTTACCCCCTGGGGTACATGAATAGACCCAAAACAAACTAAAATAAAAATAAAAAAAAATATTGGTATAACCCCTTTGTTCTGGTCTGGGTATTTAAGGGCAAGTGGCAGAGCAGACTTTGGGAGCCTGTAACCAGGAACCCCCCCCATGCAGTGCTGTGTCCGTGTCTTCCACAATCACACACTACTGTGTGTGTCTCTGTCAGGAATGCATTGCTTACTTTTAGAGTCATCTTTGAGTAAATGATGTCATGTATTTATTATTTCTGAATTGGCTTTTAATCATTTACTTGTGTAATTGGCATGACACATTTTTACCTGACAAATAAATGTTACATCTTGATTTATTCTGAAGTTTTCTGAAATCATTATTTTAGTAGACTATGAGGAGGCTGGTGCCACCGCAGCTCTGTGTCCAGGATAGGTCAAACTAAAGGCTCATATGAACGGAGCAGTAGCTCGTCATCTGAAGACCTTTAGATTTCTGTCTATCACTGACTTGGCAAGTTGTACGGAAGTGGCTAAATTATGAAGGTAAATCAGTAGCAAAACTCGAGAGCACGTAAATGTGAATTTGAGAACTTGTACAATAAATATTCGTACTTGTACATGAACATTTACACTCACAGCTCCAATGTGAAAACCTGTAAAATAAAAATCTGAAGTTGAATGTTGAAATTTGCACTCGCATACAATAGTCACAAACCTGTATTCTGAATCTGAAGCTGCAGACAAGTAGACACAAATGTGTAAAATGCCATTCACAGAAATACAACGACAGACACAAACTTGTAATATATATTTTGCGTTTAATCTTACGTTCACATTCGCAGTACAACCTCAAATAGGCACTTGCAACTTCTCAAATCTGTCACTGCAATTTCAAATTTCGCGCCTTGACTTTTGCTACTCTTTTCGCGATATATCAGGTGCAAAACGTCTCAGGTTACGACTGTAACCTATGTTCCCTGAGAACAGGGAACGAGACACTACGTCAGAATGACGCTATGGGGAACGCCTCAGGCGTGACAGGTGTCTGAAATAAATATCAACTCACGTCAATTATGTTGACCGGCGACAGCCCGTGAATCATCAGCTTGATTGATTAACGCGCAACCTGGATGTATAAAGGGAAGCCTTGCATACATGACAACATCCTATCGTCTGAAGGGACTGTTGCAGGCAGGCCCCGAGGCATGGCAGGAAGACGTAGTGTCTCGTTCCCTGTTCTCAGGGAACATAGGTTACAGTCGTAACCTGAGACGTTCCCTTTCGAAAGGGAACTCTACACTACGTCAGAATGACGCTATGGGGAACGATATACCAACGCCACCATGCTGAGGGGAGTGCATGCCCAAAGGCAGTGACAACTGTCCGAACCAGTAATTCAGAAAACACTGGAACCACTCACCCTTAGGTCACATCGGGCTGTCAGTGACAGCACTCCCTACCGGTCATCACCCAAGCTAATGAACCAAGAAACCGCCAGAACATAGTTAATGGGGGGTATATCTGGGCCAGCTCAAAGGCTTAGGACCACAGCTTCCAAAGAAGGGGTCCCTTCTAGGGAGTGTGGCTAGGGGGCCCAAGGGACTCCCAGCCAGTCACTATTCAGGGGAGCGTGCCACCTGAAATACCACCAGGCAGGCCTGACCTGGTGTCACTACATAAGACACTAGAGTCTGGCCACTTCCTGTCTGTCTGAAGACAGAGCCTCTGGACACTTGCCTTAAGAAGGCATCCAACCCGAGGGACTGCAAAACAGGCAGTGAACCACTCAGCCCGGATCTCAGAGACGGGAAACCCTGGAGAGTATGACTCAGCATAGTGCTTTACAACCCTTGCCAGCGAGGGGAGTCTCTCTACTCGATCCATGGATCTACCCAGTGTTTGTGTTTCAAAACACTGAGGAGGCCTGTGAGGGCCTAAAGGGAGCTACCTCCAGGAAGGCCTGGTAGGACCTCTAACCTGGCGACCACAACATGGGGGAGCTTGTATTCAACCACAATATGTGGGAGCTTACCTTCAGGAAGGCCGGTGAGGCCTCTGACCTGGCAACCACAACATGTGGGAGCTCATATTAGGAAGGCCGGTGAGGCCTCTAACCTGGTGACCACAGCATGTGGGAGCTCCTATCAGGAAGGCCGGTGAGGCCTCTAACCTGGCGACCACAGGATGTGGGAGCTCACTTTCAGAAAGGGAATAAAGCGTACAGCGCACAACCCTTACCATAAAAAATGGAAATAGAAAGTACATGAAAGAAAGTGCATGTACTTAGCCATTCTGAACCCAAGAAGGCCTGATGAGGCCTCTAACCTGGCGACCACAGCATGTGGGAGCTCATACTCGGGAAGGCCGGTGAGGCCTGTAACACGGTGACCACAGTGTGTGGGAGCTCATCAGAATGTGGAAGTTAGCTAGAGAAAAACATCTGTCGTAATAAAGTGACGACAGGAAGTATCTAGAATGGGACCCGAAGAGAAAGACCAGGGTCTGAGCCACATAGGAAGGGACAGAAGCGATACGCGCATGACCCTTACCAAAGAAAATGGATTAGAAAGTACACAAGACATAAGTCGTGTGACTTACCAAAAACATGGACAAAAACGTACGGAACGTATGTACCAAAAAGGAATGAAGTAAAGGTTGCCCGTACTTCATCACTCAAAACACAGTATGTGTGAGCCCACATTCGGGAAGGCCGGATGAGGCCTGTAACCTGACATGTAAAAACTCAAACCCAGGAAGGCCTGGTGAGGCCTGTAACCAGGGAACCACCGTACGTGGGAACCTATAATCAGGAAAGCCAGAAGAAGCCTGCAACCTGATAGACACAATACGTGGGAGTTCTCATTCAGTAAGGCCTGGAGAGGCCTGCCACCTGACATGAAAGAACTCATAACCAGGAAGGCCGCAGAGGCCTAAAGTCTGGTGACCACTAATTGTGGAAGGTTAAAGCTCAGGAAGGCCGGTGAGGCCTGTGACCTAACGACCACCGCACGTGGGAGCTCAAATTCAAGAAGGCCTGGTGAGGCCTATAACTTGATAATCACAGTAAGTGGAAACTCACAGCATGTAGGAGCTCACATTCAGGAAGGCCGGCGAGGCCTGTAACCAGACATGTGAAGGCTCCTAACCAAGAAGGCCTGGTGAGGCCTATAACCTGGCGACTACAGTATGTGGGAGCTCATATACAACCACAATACGTGGGAGCTCATACTCAGGAAGGCCTGGTGAGGCCTCAAACCTGATAACCACAGAATGTGGGAGCTCATATACAACCACAGTAAGTGAGAGCTATACCCAGGAAGGCCTAGTGAGGCCTATGACCTGATAACCACAGTATGTGGGAACTGATATTCAAGAAGGCCTGGTGAGGCCTATAACTTGATACCCACAGTAAGTGGGAGCTCATATTCAGCCAAAATATGTGGAAACTCTCATTCAGGAAGGCCTGGTGAGGCCTCTAACCTGATAACCACAGAATGTGGAGGCTCATATTCAAGAAGGCCTGGTGAGGCCTAAAAACTTGACAACCACTGAATGTGGGAGCTCACATTCAACCACAGTATGTGAGAGCTATACTCAGGAAGGCCTAGTGAGGCCTATGACCTGATAACCACAGTATGTGGGAACTCATATTCAAGAAGGCCTAGTGAGGCCTATAACTTGATAACCACAGAATGTGGGAGCTCATATTCAACCACAGTATGTGGGAGCTCATATTCAAGAAGGCCTGGTAAGGCCTATAACTTGATAACCACAGTAAGTGGAAGCTCACAGTATGTAGGAGCTCACATTCAGGAAGGCCGGCGAGGCCTGAAACCTGACATGTGAAAAACTCCTAACCAAGAAGGCCTGGTGAGGCCTATAACCTGGCGACTACAGTATGTGGGAGCTCATATACAACCACAGTACGTGGGAGCTCATACTCAGGAAGGCCTGGTGAGGCCTCAAACCTGATAACCACAATATGTGGGAGCTCCTATTCAAGAAGGCCTGGTGAGGCCTATAACTTGATAACCACAGAATGTGGGAGCTCATATACAACCACAGTACGTGGGAGCTCATACTCAGGAAGGCCTGGTGAGGCCTCAAACCTGATAACCACAATATGTGGGAGCTCCTATTCAAGAAGGCCTGGTGAGGCCTATAACTTGATAACCACAGAATGTGGGAGCTCATATTCAACCACAGTAAGTGAGAGCTATACCCAGGAAGGCCTAGTGAGGCCTCTGACCTGATAACCACAGAATGTGGGAGCTCATAACCAGGAAGGCCAGATGAGGCCTGTAACCTGACGACCACAGTATGTAGGAGCTCACCTTCAGGAAGGCCGGTGAGGCCTGTAACCTGACATGTGGAGGCTCGTAACCAGGAAGGCCTGGTGAGGCCTATAACTTGGCGACTATGGTATGTGGGAGCTCATATACAGCCACAGAATGTGGGAGCTCATATTCAAGAGGCTTAGTGAGGCCTATAACTTGATAAACCACAGAATGTGGGAACACATATTCAGCCACAGTGCGTGGGAGCTCATATTCAGGAAGGCCTAGTGGGGCCTCTGACCTGCTAACCACAATATATGGGAGTTCAACCACAATATATATATATATTTTTAAAAAAAGAGGACTGTCTGGTCAAGGAGGCCTGCAAAGGCCTACTACCTGCCATACAGCACCTCCAAAAATCTTATTTTTACCTTCTTACCAAACACATGCCCCCAAGCTCTATACAGGATACTCGGTCTGTAAGAGAAACAGAAATATGTTATTTGCGCACAAAAAACATTATACAAAGAAGACCAGACAGTACACCTGCGGCGTGTAAAGTAAAGACACGTCAGGAACTCTCTCTTTTCCAAAAGAGTACCTGGGTTAACCACTTACATGCCTGAAAGAGGCGCTTCTATTAACCAGGCTGAAGGGGGGCCATCAGACATGATATTCATCATAGACCCAGCCCCAGGCCTGATGTAAGAGACGCCTGGGGAACATCAGAAGAAGGCATCCGGGGAGATCATCCCTAGCGCCGCTGAGTGCGCTTCTGCTGGATGACCTCCCTCAGATCCTTCTTCCTGCGGGAACTGCGTCTCCTCTGTGACCTACTCCGGACCGGAGGAGGCGCACGAGAAGAGACGCTGGCCCTCTGGGCCTGTCTATGGCCCTCAGACCCAGACTGGCTAGGCCTGCCCGCCTGTTTGGGCGCGGACTCGGATCTCAGCGGTATGCAGCTCTTAAATGCAGCTGAGCGCGCCCTCGCCTCCCTGAACTTTTCAACCACCGTCTGAACGGAGGGGCCAAAAAGTTCAGCGGGCGAAACCGGCGAATCGAGAAGAAAGGTCTTCTCTTTCTCCCCGATGTCGGCCAGGTTAAGCCACAGATGTCTCTCCGTGGCCACCATAGCCGCCATTGACCGGCCAATGGCGGCAGCAGATTGTTTGGTAGCCCGGAGAGCCAGATCCGTGGTACGGCGCAGCTCAATAACCGCCTCAGGGGACAGTCCTGCCCCCTGGTCGAGATCCCGCAGCAGGTCGGCCTGGTACGCCTGTAACACAGCGAGTGTGTGCAGAGCAGCACCGGCCTGACCCGCTGCAGCGTATGCTCTGCCATTCAAGCGCGAAGTTGTTTTAAGCGGCTTGGATGGCAGGGTAGGAGCTCTTAGTGTCGATGCCTGCCCAGAGACGAGATAGTTAGCCAACGTCTCGTCAACGGGCGGCATCGACACATACCCATGCTCCGCAGCTCCATCCACAGCAGCGAAACTACCCCGCTGATGTGGATGAATACGAGCGGAGTATGGGTTCTTCCATGCCTTCTTGATCTCAGCATGGAGATCTGGAAGGAATGGAAGGCTCACCTGAGCTGGTGGCCTATGGCTGGAAAGAAACCGATCGTCGAGACGACCACGAGCGGTTTCCTCCCTGACGCGCCTCCACGGCAGCTGCAAACTGTCGGTGGCGCGCCCCATAACATCCACCAGCTCCGCATACACAGGGCAGGATGGTTGAGATGGCTCAGTATCTGCCAGACTGACGACATCAACCATTTCCTGCCCGTCCGGAAGAGCAGCAGCTGCAGACGTATTTGGTGATAGTGATAACACGTCATCATCTACCTGCAGCTCATTCTCGTCAGTGGACGAGCTGTCTGAGAGGTGAACCTCCCTCTCAAGACGCTCGGCCAGCTCCTTCTGAGACCCCCATGATGAGAGTCGCCGCTGAGCCTCAGCCCGAGCGGGACCCGCACCACGCGGCTCAGAAGCTGAACCCTCTTCCCTCGAGAAAAGGGTCAGACGAGAGCGGAGAGTCTTCAAAGAAAAACTCTCACAGTTCGCACAAAAAGCTCTCTCGAGAGCCTCTCGTGCATGCTCTTCACCCAAACAAACAACGCACAGATCATGTGTGTCACCCGGCGTCAAGAACCTTGGGCACGGGTCTGCACACTTACGGAAGCCCTGCTTCTTCTCTGCACGTTTCATCTTAATATTCACTGTAAGCGATATTCTTACCAGACAAAAACAGTCCCTGAAGACGAAAAGATGTTGTCATGTATGCAAGGCTTCCCTTTATACATCCAGGTTGCGCGTTAATCAATCAAGCTGATGATTCACGGGCTGTCGCCGGTCAACATAATTGACGTGAGTTGATATTTATTTCAGACACCTGTCACGCCTGAGGCGTTCCCCATAGCGTCATTCTGACGTAGTGTAGAGTTCCCTTTCGAAAGGGAACTAACTTGTGCACTTGAAACTCAGAGGCGGTGAGAGAGAAAGGGAGGCGGCGAGAGAGAAAGGGGGGCGGGAGCTGGGGTGTTCAAAGGAGCCGTTTTATTGGTTGGCAGCTAGCCAATGAAATGGGACTTCGATGATGTCACGAAACCCGTTTTACAGTCTATGGGCTTAATGCAGACTGATATTAAAAGAAATAAACGATATTATCAAACTCAGTAAACACAATGCTTATAATGCATACTACAGAAAAGCAGATGAGCACAGAATATGAACACAACGCGTTTAATTGAGACAGTGGTATTAAAAGACCAAACTCAGGAAACACCATACAAATAAAGCAAAGCAATTGAGCTCTGAATATGGATTCAACGAGTTTAATTGTACGTTTTCCTCCCATAGAAAACCAAGAAAACGCTTAATAAGACTTAATGGACCAACAGTTATAAAATAAAAAAACAAAAACAAAACACATAATTCGTTAAATTATTAATAAAACACAGGCAGCAAGTTTATTTGCACTCAACACACATTTGCTTTCTTTCGTCATATTCTGTGCTCATCTGCTTTTCTGTAGTATGCATTATAAGCATTGTGTTTACTGAGTTTGATAATCTCGTTTATTTCTTTTAATATCAGTCTAATGCTTTTTTTTTTTTTTTTTTTTTTTTTTTTTATTGCACTTCAAACAAAACAATGTCAATGTACAGTCAAAATTGCAATATATACAAAATGGAGAAAATAAAAATAAGCAAATAAACAAAACAAAAGAACATACAACCAGGGGGGGAGGCTAAAAATTACATAAAAATATCAAAGGATTCACAAACCAAAATAGTTTTAATTGCTTTCTTATTGTGGGAATGAAAGATAGTTTTGGTATACAATTGCATTTCTTTTTCAAGAACCAAAAACAAAGGTTTGGTTTTACTGTACTTACATTTATGTATATGGAATTTAGCAAAAATTAAAATTAAATTTATAATATAGTACTCTTTCCTTTTATTTGAGGGACTATTATTAAAACCAAATATAACATTTTCTAAACATAAAGAAAAAGAGGGGTCAATGTTGTCAATTATAAATCTAGACAAATCTTTCCAAAATTTGTTAACATGAGCGCAATGCCAAAACAGATGAAACAAAGTTTCAGGCAATGTATTGCAAAAAGAACAATTCAGATCAATATCTTTTTTAAATTTGACAAGAAAATTATTTACTGGGTAGTATCTGTGTAAGATTTTGAAACTTACTTCCTTTACTTTATTTACCAATAAATATTTGTTTGGTAAAGTCCAGATGGCCTTCCATAACAAACCTCCAACCAATCTATTCCAGTAAGCAATACAGTTTGGCCTGGTGACAATGTCTTTTTGAAAAAATGAACGAATGGTTTTATTTACATTTACGACTCCAGGGGCAAAACAAATTTTTCCAATTTCAGTATCAAATAAATTAAAGGAAGAAAGGGGCGCAGTTCTGGTTTGGTTATTAGCTCTAAATAATGCCAAGACTCCTGTGGGAATTGCATCCATGACAATCGAAAACTCCCTGGGCGTCACTGGAATTTTATGGAGATTTAGAAACTCAGAGTAAGTTAGCAGCATACCTTCTTGATTTAGTAATTGATCTACTCGTATTATACCTGCTAAAAACCATCTTACAAAAAATAAGGTTTTATTTTTAAATAATAAATTGTAATTGTTCCAAATTAAATATCTATGGGGTGAAAAATTATGCTTATATAAAAGGGACCAAGCAAGCAACATTTGTTTGTGAAAGGAAGACAAATTTAGAGGGATTTTCTCAATTTTATAATTGCAAATCAAGAGAAAATCAAGACTACCTACTCTGGAGAAAACAAAATTGGGTATGAAATTCCAAAGGGAGTTTGGATTTAGAATGAAATGTCTAATCCAATTTATTTTAAAAATATTATTTAAAGTGCTGAAATCAAGGAAGTTCAAACCACCTGATTCATAATTATTCATTATTATAGACTTCCTAATATAATGAGTTTTGTTTCTCCAAAGAAATTTAAATAAGGCAGTATCAATAGCTTTACACATCTCCTTAGAAACAGCGAGTGAAGTCGCAGTATATACTAATCTAGACAGTCCCTCAGCTTTACATAACAAAACTCTTTTAGGGATAAATCCCTCAAAAGCCAGTGATTCAGCTTTGCTTTAGTTTTCTGGAGAATGGGATCAAAATTTATCTTACATCTAGAATTTTGGTCTTTCGAAATGACAATCCCCAAATATGTCACAGACTCCTTTACTGGGATATTAGGAATTTGTTGTAATTGACAGTCTTTAACAGATAACAGTTCACATTTGTTAATGTTTAAGTAAAGGCCTGAAGCTTTAGAAAAGGCATCTACTACTTTGAGAGCTGCTGAGACTTGATGTTGATCTTTTAGGAACAGTGCAGTATCGTCTGCTAACTGGGATATTATAATTTCCCTACCAGCAATAGATATACCTTTTAATTGGCTTGTCTTAATATGAATATTCATAAGCTGAGTGCAAAACAAGAAGAGATAAGGGGAGATGGGACAACCTTGCCTTATACCACGGTTTAAATTAAATCTAGATGACGAACCACATTTAAGTTTAATAGAACAGTTTGCGTTCCTATACATTGTTTGTATAGCATTACAAAAAAAACCTCCAAAGCCAAATTTTTCTAAAGACCTAAAAATAAAAGCATGCTCCACCGTATCGAAGGCTTTATAGAAATCTAAGAAAAGAATAAATCCATCATCAGTACTTAAATGTGAATAGTCCAACACGTCTAGAACTAATCTTGTATTATTTGAAATATGTCTTTTCTTTAAGAAGCCAGATTGAGCCTCATCTATAAGGGGGTCCATAACTGATTTGATTCTATTTGCAAAGACTAAGGCAAATATCTTATAATCATTGTTTAAGAGAGAGATTGGTCTCCAATTATCTAATAGCAAAGGGTCTTTTTTTGGTTTTGGAATCAAGGTAATTAATCCTTGAGTTAAAGTAGGTGGAAGACATCGATTTTCTATACTCTCTATATAAACTTCTTTAAGAAATGGGGCAATAAGATCAGAAAAGGTTTTATAAAATTCAGCCGTGAGGCCGTCAACCCCAGGAGATTTGTTAATCTTAATATGTGCGATAGCATTTGAGACTTCCTCAACAGTAATTAAGCTATCACAAAGTTCTTTTTGTACAGGGTCGACAGATTTACAATTTATTCCAGAAATAGAGTTTAGAAATAAATAAGCCGAATGATCACAGAATTTGGATGAATATAAACCACTATAAAATTCTGTACAAAATTTTGATATTTTAACTTGGTCATCTGTAACATCCCCATCTATTTTGAGTTGTTCAATTGTATTATTTTTAGAATGAAATTTCTCTAGACCAAAAAAATATGCAGAGTTTTGTTCCCCTTTTTCCAACCATCGCTTTCGTGACCTAGTGAAGGCTCCTTCTGCCTTATTCTTATATAATTTGTCCAACTCCAATTGTAAAGTGGCTAACTCAGCTTGTTCATCTTCATTTGGACATGATTTTGAGGATAGGACAGCTAATCTTGAAATAATATTGTTCTCTTTAGTACGTCTTTCTATTGCCATTAAGCTACCCTGTTTTCGAAAGTACTTAGCTACCTCAAATTTCAACAGCTCCCAATTACTGCAGAATTTCCTTTCTGAAAGTGCTTTATACCAATGACATAAAATAAGACTGTTAACCTTTGTTTTAATATGTTTATATTGTAGTAATGAACTATTAAGTTTCCAATATGAACTTCTACCCATGGTATGTGGAGAAGTGCTGAAATTAATAGAGATAAGAACAGCTTTATGGTCGCTGAGCGGTGAAGGAATCATATTAACAGAGACATCTGAAGATTGTATATTCGCAGACACTAACCAATAATCTATTCGAGATTGCCTGTTACCAGACTTGTTGCTCCAAGTATATGTCAACGAATCAGGAAACGTAGACCTCCATATATCAACTAAATTGAATCTCTCCATAAAACATTTAAGGTTTGTATTTTGATTATAAGATGGTCTTGCTGGTAAACAATCGAGAGAGCCATCCATAACAATATTAAAATCACCCCCTATGATAAGAGAAAGATCCGGGAATTGCGATAGCTCCTGAAGGATATGCTCTTCCAAAGTTTCAAATAAATGATCGTTTTCACTTTTAGAATTAAATCCATAAATATTCGCAATGAGCAATACAGAACCATGAATTTTGAGAGTTTGACATAAATAATGTCCAGATCCATCACGTTGTGTATGCAGAATCTCCCCGGTGAATCTGTTCTTTAAAGTGATGACACCGGCGGAGCGCTCCGAACCATGCGCACACCAGATGTCGTTACCCCACTGAGTCCTCCAGAAACGCACATCATCAGGAATCGAATGAGATTCTTGAAAAAAGCAAAAATCAGTCCTATGCTGTTTAGCAAATAAAAATAAAGCTTTCCGTTTAATATGTTGCCTTAACCCCCTGGCATTTAGTGTAACTATAGACAATGACAGAACGACAGTGAAAAGTGATCCACAAAAAAAAAGGTGCGATTACAAGAACAGCTGGTAGGAGAAACCGCGTAGGCTAGGTATATAGAAAAATAAATAAAATAAAACAACACTCGAATTTCCAATGGACATGAAAACTAATCTTGTTCAAATAAAATAATTATGAAAACAGTGTTTTCATTTGAGGACAAATGTGTGTATAAATCCCACGTTGGCATATAGGAGCAAGAGCAAAAAATCAACCATGCAGACAGTAAAGTGAGCAGAATTGCTGCATGTCCTCGGTTAATTCCGGACCCGATGGCAAAGGTAAAAATAAAATAAAAATTTAAAACATAACGGTCTTCATTTTAGTTCAAAATACTGTCTACAATATCAGTCTAATGCATTTCAGTGCACACGGGTTTCGTGACATCATCGAAGTCCCATTTCATTGGCTAGCTGCCAACCAATAAAACGGCTCCTTTGAACACCCCAGCTCCCGCCCCCCTTTCTCTCTCGCCGCCTCTGAGTTTCAAGTGCACAAGTTAGTTTTGCACCTGATATATCGCGAAAAGAGTAGCAAAAGTCAAGGCGCGAAATTTGAAATTGCAGTGACAGATTTGAGAAGTTGCAAGTGCCTATTTGAGGTTGTACTGCGAATGTGAACGTAAGATTAAACGCAAAATATATATTACAAGTTTGTGTCTGTCGTTGTATTTCTGTGAATGGCATTTTACACATTTGTGTCTACTTGTCTGCAGCTTCAGATTCAGAATACAGGTTTGTGACTATTGTCTGCGAGTGCAAATTTCAACATTCAACTTCAGATTTTTATTTTACAGGTTTTCACATTGGAGCTGTGAGTGTAAATGTTCATGTACAAGTACGAATATTTATTGTACAAGTTCTCAAATTCACATTTACGTGCTCTCGAGTTTTGCTACTGATTTACCTTCATACTAAATAAACTACACTTTTCTGTATGAGTGAGCAGTAGGCAACCGACTTAAGAGGTATTAGCAAACCCTACACCCTCTGACCAAGATCAGACTGGCGAGGCTGTGTCCGTGAGATCCACGAAAACCCGGGCGTGTGACTCTGTGCGGCATCGCGTCCCTTAATGAATTAACAATTGAAAGTATGGGATGCTCAGAATAATCAAAGATCTAAATTAAGTCATAATCAATATTTATGATTATTTTCTAATCAGAAACACAATCTAAATTTGATTATCATTTGAAATTGGAGTCAGATTAAGCGTAGAGCTAAAGTAATATTGAAACTAAATTCTAATAAATTAAGTGAACTTCACTGGAGCGCTGAAAAGACATACACACATTATTCCTTCGCCCCCACCGCTGGGCCAATGGGTGGTCTTTACATATTATAAGCATATATTTTGGTAACACTTTATATTACGACCCGCAAACAACTGCGTAAGTAAACCGAAATTACGGTGTACGTTTCTGTAATTATAGTGTACTTCCGTGTAGGTATAAGGGAAGTTTTGGGTAATAAAGGGGTACAACCAGATATACAAGCAAATTATTTATAATGTAATTATTTTAAAACTAACAGGTACCTATTCTGTTAATATATTCCAGGCAAAAATTGTACGCCTGTTGTAGCCTATATAAAAGTTTTAATCACATTTCTAGCAAAATATGTTCTTGTGCAATGTAGTTACAGGGTAATTTTGACATCTGAGGGTTGTAAATTAAACACACACACACACACATATATATATATGGCTGTATGTAAACACAGTATGATAAAAAATTAATTTATTGGCTTTTCTTACTAAACTACTTAACGTTAAGCCAAAAAAAAAAATGTTTCTGCTATGATTTTAATTTAGAACGTACCATGTGGTACTTACTTACCTTATCACATTGTATTGCAATGACACTTAAATGTCAGGGCAAATATACTGTGTAATTAAAATGTTTTTTTTTTTGTTATGTTTTCTTAATAAGAGTACCTTTCTCTGTAATTACTGTGCAAATAGTGTTGTTTCATATTGTTACATATTAAGTAGTGTTTGTTACCCGTTTCAGCTGTGTATTTAAAGGGTAAGTGTAACTCCTGCGGGCTGTAAATTAAAGTGGCGCTTGTTACCCCCTTGTTCTGTGTAGTTACAAGGTAAGTGCAGTAAATATACAATAAAGGATCCCATTTAATTTCTGACTTTTATTTTACAAAAAAAATTCAAAACACCTTTTCATCTTAATAAAACATTGTCTTTTCTACAGTATACTCAAACAACAAAGTAACACATTATACCCCCCCCCCTCCCTCCCTCCCTCCCTCCCTCCCTCCCTCCCTTTATTTGCTTCTCTTGCTTTTCTTCTTCTTTCTTTTCTTACTCTTCTTTTTCTTAACTTCCACTGGGGACTCTGAAGTTGAAGAGCATTGGTCTTGCTGCACTGCAAAAATATGAATATATATATATATACATGTTCTTAGCAAGCTACACCTTCAATTTTACGTTGTCGAACAATCCTCCACTCTAAAACATTTTGTGCCACCTTATATTACTGTAGTAACTGTAAATTTGAAGAAAACACATTTCGGTGAAGTTTGAGGCAGATCATGGGGGGGTTGTGATATTTTATAGTGATAATGACTGTAGTGCAGCAGAAAATGTTTTTTAAAAAGGCATAGTTGTTCTGACAGCAACAAAAAAACAAAAAAGCAGACATGTGAGTGACTCCTTCAAAGAGAAAACACGGTGAATCTGACTGCAGTAGATGTGAAAGATATGAATAAAAGTGCCACACAGTACAAAACGCAGTGTAAAATTAACACTTAAAAGTGTTAATTTTAACACTACTCCGGATCATATATGGTCCAAAAAAAATTACACTATTATATAATCAAGAATCTTCAGACAAGATGTATAAATCCAAATTTATTAACAAATGGGCAAAATGGCTCTTTTAAAACATATGCCAGATGTGTAAAGGTCAAATTATAACATTCACGAGGTGTTGCACAGAAGGAAAAAAGTCAATAAAACGCAAAAAATAATCAAATTTGCCTAAACATGAACAAATATGACAGGTAGTAGTAGTCTTTGAGTTTACTGCCATATCAGCATCACCGGCAGCGAGCAGGTACGCTGTGTGGTCTCTTCAATGCAATCAAGGTGTTCTTGTATGCTGGTCCCTGCCAAAGACAAAAATAACACTCAAAGTCAGCTCTCCAATTGGCCGTCTTTATATTAGTTTTCCACAATACAATCAACCCAAATGGCAATATTTTTAGGCAGACAATAGGTCCAAATTTACCTTTGATGACGACAAGGTGTTGTTCAGCTTGATATGAGGACATCTTTCCAGGTCTCTTGCAGCCTTGTGGTGATGGTGGAATCAAATCAAGGAGGAGACGAATCGATGCAAGATCGCTGCCCCATTCTAAATAACAGATGTGACAACTTCAGCAAAAAATGCATGAACGCATATAGATAATCTTATTCTGAACTATAGTCTAACCTGAATCATCAGTTTCATCACCTTTTACAGCAGATTCTGCAGTCAATCAGGTCCTTGAAGGTCTTGGGAGAAGCCTATCCAGGAACTTAGCTGAGGTCTTCTAACCAAAAAATCAAAACAAACAAAACAAAAACATCATCAAACAGTTACATAGCATAATGACAACCATATCTCTCTCAGGAACCATTCTGTTCAGATGATTGTGTAGTCACACAGTAGTGCCGTTCACACCTGGCATTAACATTCATCTTGAGTGACGCACAAGTGAGCAATTCGAAGTACAGGTGTAAATGCACTCAAGACGCATTGAGATTCGATTGTTCTGATGAGGTCTAGGCCACATTCTTTTATTAAAGGCTTAGTTTCACTCAAAAAAATGTATTCTGTAATTTACTCACCCTCATGTCGTTCCAAAACCTGCAAGACTTTCTTTCGTCTTTGAAACACAAATGAAGATCTTTTTGATGAAATCTGAGAGCTTTCTACGCAACTACCACTTTGATGTATTTATTGTACATTTGGAGTGCTGTCAATACAGAGAACAACGACAAAAATCGGTGTTGCCAACACCATGTTATCCTCTTTTTAAAATTTGCACCCTGTTGACTTCAATAGATCAAGTTTTAAACCTGCTTTTAGCCTCTTAACATCTTTGATGTGTCATTACAAGTGCCCCAGCCATGTGAGTGATTCCTTCAGAGTGAACACGAGTCAATCTGACTGCAGTAGATGTGAAAGATATGAATAAAAATGATAATAATTCAGCCAGCGCTCATACCTGTATTTACATCCTGTTTTCGGTCGAAGTCCATAGTAATCGATTGTCGAGTTCACGCGCGTGATCATAGTAACTAAACCTATGCGCGTGAACTCGACAATCGATTACATGATCACATGGAGGCCTGAAACAGTTTAAATATGCAATTAATCTGATTGTGATAGCAATCCGTCTAAATTTCCATCTTTGTTGCTTCTCCGTCTTTGGGTGAGCGTGATTTGAACTCGAATAATATACCGTAGTCCAGCAACTTCCTTTCAGCAAAGTTTAATAACAAAATTAACTGGAAAATGTTACACGATCAAAAAACTGTATCGCTCCAACATTGCATCACAAGAAAAAACTAACCGTCATTGCCGGAAATGACATCATCGTCAATACGAAATATTATATTACACATATAAAATTATTTACTCTTAATTATTTACTGATTGCTTGATACACACAATTATTTATTCCACATCTACATAAAGAAATGTGATTTATGGCTCTTACACATCCGGCCCCTAATTGGTTGGCAGGAGAACAAACAATTACTATAAACATTCTAATACTAAAGAGCCATTATACTTGAACATTTATGCATAAGAAATAGCTTAGTTCTTCACCTTTTCTTTGATTATCTTACTCTTGATAGTTCTGTTAATCTGCAATCTTAAATTGCCTCTTGAATTAAGCACAACTTATTTACAGGTCTCTCCAGTGTATTTGTCTTGGTCTTTAACTTTACACGACGTACCGTTCCATTGGAGTCTGGTAAAGTTTGAATTACTCTTCCCATTATCCATGAATTGCGAGGTGAGGAACTGTCCACAACTAACACCACATCACCAGGTTCAAAGTTCCTTTTAAATCTTGACCATTTGCTGCGTTCCTGCAGAATGGGCAGGTACTCACGAGTCCATCTTATCCAGAACAAGTCTGCTAGATACTGGACTTGCCTCCAACGCTTTCTCACATATTGGTCCTCCTTGTTAAAGACACCTGGTGGTAAGCTTGGTTGAGTTTTCAACAACAATAAATGGTTAGGCGTCAGAGCCTCAAGGTCATTTGGATCTTCTGATGTACTAGTTATTGGTCTGTTGTTGATGATGCTTTCCACTTCACACATGATAGTAAGTAGACTGTCATCATTGATAGTTTGTTCCTTTAAGAGAGTGTTGAGTATCCTTCTTACGGTACGGATTTGCCGCTCCCAAACACCACCTTGATGAGAAGCAGTTGGACTGTTGAATATCCATTCGATCCCTTTTTGTAACAGTGCATTTTCGATTTTGTTATGGTTCAAGTTGCTCAGTGCTTCTCGCAACTCTCTTTCTGCGCCGACAAAATTTGTGCCATTGTCCGAGCGCATAACTGACACTTGTCCTCTTCTACTTATAAAACGCCTTAAAGCGTTTATGCATGAATCAGTGTCCAAACTATCAGCTATCTCAATGTGTACTGCTCTGATTGTTAGGCAAGTGAACAACACTCCGTACCTTTTTACAGTACTCCGGCCCCGTTTTACCTCGAAGGGTCCAAAGTAATCCACGCCCACGTTCGTGAAAGGGGGTTTATCAGGTATCAATCGGTCTTCTGGCAAACTCGCCATTTTTTGCTCTCCAATTCTTCCATTGAATCTGCGACAAACTGAGCATTTATGTATAAGCTTCCGAATTGCTGAGTTGGCTTGTGGGATCCAGAATTTTTGTCGGAGAGTGGATAACATGTAGTTTCTACCACAGTGACCACATCTTTGGTGAATGTCATTTAAAATGAGAGTTGAAACCCTGGAACCTTTTGAGAGGATTGCAGGATGTTTAGATTCCTCTGGCATGGCTGCTCTGTTGAGTCTACCACCCACTCTTAGTATCCCATCTTGAAGCACAGGATCAAGCTTGTACAGCTGACTTTTCCTCTTAACAGGAATATTTTTTCTCAAGGCCTCAATTTCATTCTGAAATTGTTGTTTTTGACTGTATTGAATGAGCTGAATTTCAGCTTGATTCAAGTCCTTCAGTCTCAGTGACTTTTTCTCCATTGTTGATCTGTATTGTTGCATCTGCTCCTGTAAAAGGGATGATTGTTTTTCTGGATCTTTCTCTGATTGTGCAATGGATTCTTGAAACTGTCTTCTTGCTTTACATAATTGTGACAGTGTTTCCTTGAGTCTTAACATCCATGCCACTGCCTTTTTCAGACTAAACCAGCTTGAGTAGTAATGAGTTAACTTACTCAGAATATCATTGTTTTCTCTAATGTTGAGAACGTTGACCTTAAATTCACCTTTGATTTCAGGGTCTTGTTGTGCACCTTGACTCATTTGATCCGGTCTTTGTGGCCATTCTTCTTCTGGTTTCAACAAAAAGTTGGGCCCTTTAACCCACGTTTCCTCTTGTATAAAGTCCTTCGCTTTAAGACCTCTGGTAGCTTGATCTGCAGGGTTTTGTGTTGTTCTGACATACCTCCACTGTAACGGAGTAGTAGCATCTCTTATCAGTGAGATCCTGTTTGCTACGAACGTTTTGAAGCGTGCACTCTCATTGTCAATGTAGCTAAGCACTGTAGTGCTGTCTGTCCAGAAAACAGATTGCTGTAATGGGATTTGAAGCTCTTGTCTTAGTATTTTGTCTACCTTGACGGCTATGGTTGCTGCTGTCAATTCAAGTCTAGGGATTGTGATTTGCTTGAGTGGGCTAACTCTTGACTTACCCATCAACAACGAACAATGTTTTTGATTTTGTTCATTGGTAAGTACCAGATAAGTTGCTGTGCCGTAAGCATTCTCGCTGGCATCAGAGAAATGATGCAGCTGCGCTTCTGATGTATTACCAAACTTCTCTGGTTTTACACACCTTTTGATCTGGAAGTCTGAGAGGTAATTTAGATCTTCCAACCATCTGACCCACTTATCAGCACGCTTGCCCTCAATTTGTTCATCCCATCCATATCCTTGTTTGCACATATCCCTTAGAAGGAGCTTGACTGGTAGGATGAGTGGCACCAGAAAACCAAGAGGATCATAGATTGAATTAACAACCGAGAGGATACCTCTTCTACTCAACGGCTTCTCCTGTACCTTGATGTCGTATGTGAAGGTGTCTTTTTCTGTACACCACTGCATGCCAAGTGCTCTCTCGATGGGCAGAGAATCCTGATCCAAGTCCAGGTCCTTTATTCCACTGGCCCTTTGTTCTTCTGGGATGGACAATAATACTTTCCTACTATTGCTTACCCACTTTGTTAAGCAGAAACCTCCTTCAGCACACAAATTTCTAACATCCTTTGCTAAGTCAATTGCTTCTTGTTCTGTAGATACAGATTTCAAGCAGTCGTCCACATAGAAATTGTGCAAAACTGTTTCAACAGCCTTTGGAGATGCTACATCCTTTCTGTCCTCTGCTGTCCTTTTCAATGCATAAGAGGCACAGCTAGGTGACGAAGTGGCTCCGAATAAATGCACCATCATCCTAAATTCTTCTATAGGTGCGTCTAGATTGCCCTCTGGCCACCAAAGAAAGCGAAGCAGATCTGCGTCCTCCTCAGGAACCCTCACCTGATAGAACATCGATTCCACATCTGCCATCATGGCTATTGGTTCTTCTCTAAATCTGGTAAGGACACCAATAAGCGTGTTTGTGAGGTTTGGACCTTGAAGCAATTGACCGTTCAGAGACATGCCTTGAAATGAAGTAGTACAATCAAAAACCACTCGAATTTTGTTTTTCTTTGGGTGGTATACCCCGTGGTGTGGTATATACCACATTCTGCAGTCACTGCGACCAAGCTGTTCTGTGGGAACTTTAACTGCGTATCCTTTCTCTATTATGCTCCTCATAAAGCTACTGTAGTCTTCAAGCAAACTTGAGTTCCTTTGAAGCTTTCTCTTCAAGTTAGCTGCACGCAGTTCAGCCACACTTCGATTGTTTGGCATATTGACTGCTTCATTTTTCAATGGTAGTTTCACACAGTAATGTCCATTCTCAAACGTAGTCTTTTCCTGCACCGCTTGAATGAACTGTTTGTCCTCTAAGGACATTTCCTCTTTCTCTTCATAGTGGCGCTCTGGAAAATCAGAATTGTACTGCTGAATCAACAATTGCTCTATTTCCACCACTGAGAGCCGATTAACTGAATGATGAGGCAGTTTGGACTTTTCTGAAGTGTTGCTTTCTTTTTTGATGGGTCCGTTCACTACCCATCCCAGTGCAGTTTTTACAGCATACGGTCCATCTTGTTGACTGTTTATGATGTACCACGGTTCCATTGCCTTTGAATTGTTGGCTCCAATTAGAAGATCTACATTTGCATCGATATTAGGTATGCATACTTTGCTTAAGTATGGCCATTTTCTGATGTCTTCTTGTTTAGGAATGTTCTCATTTTGAACAGGGATACTGCTGTGTGTGAAGACTTTAGGTAACTCAAAGTACTTTGTGTCTTCCAATGCACACACTTCCAAGTCTGTAAGGATGAAACTGTTTACCAATTTCTGCTCTCCTGGCTTATCTTGACACATAGTGCTCAGTAGAATCTGCATTGGCTTCCCTTTCAGGTTCAGTTTCCTTTGCAATTCCTCAGTACAAAATGTAGCTGTACTTCCTGCATCCAAGAAAGCATAAGTTTCTACATATCTGTCACTCCTGTTTGACTTAACCTTTACTGGCACAATTGACAGCACACAGTTATCTCCTCCAGATTCTGTGTAATCACCTGATTGGTGGTTAAGCGAGACTTGGGCACATGAGATCTTCCTGTCTGGTATTTCAACATCTTTTGTTCCTTTTTGGTTCTCCTTAATGTGTAGAATGTCTGGATGTTTTTGGGAACATTCTTTACATTCCATTCTCTTTTTGCAACTTTTACTAATATGGCCTTGGGTTAAGCATCCAAAGCATAAGCCTTTAGACTTCAGAAATTCCACACGCACCATATGTGGCTGCTCCTTTATTTCACTACATTACTCAAGAGCATGATCCTTTGTGCAATACATACATGGTTTCTCAAAGGCATTGAGCATTTTGGGTGGGCTGACCTGTTTCCTTGACACATATTGAGATTTTCTTTCCTCCAAGCAAATGTTGGTAGCAAAGCTACTCCTTGTTATTCCTTTTTTAGTAGGATATTTCTCTTTCTGATTCACTTTAGCTGCCACAACATTGCGATGGTCTATTATGTCACCAAAGAGGGGGTCCATGGCCACTTTAGCTTGACGATCTATGTAGTCAACCAAATGAGTAAATCTTGCTCTTACTCCTTGTCGCTCTTTGATGTCGTAAGCCTCTGATCGCCACCTTTCTTTCATCTTGTATGGTAGCTTTGAAAGTATAACTCTCATATTAGTAGGATTGTCCATTTCCTCCCTGAACTCTCCATCTTCCATTGTATTCCGACAACCAATCAGGAACAGAGCATATGCACTCAAGGCCTTTCCATCATCAGGCTTAATCTGAGGCCACTTTAAAGCTTTATCAATATAAGCACTTGCTATGATTAGCTCGTCTCCATAATGCCTTTGTAGCAATCGTTTTGCTTCTTTAAAACCTTTGCTTGATGACATATATTCACAGCTTCTAACTATCTCTTGTGGCTCTCCAGCGGTGTATTGTTCGAGATAATATAGCTTGTCTTTTTCATTGTCTGTCTTATGTTCTATGGTATGCTCAAAGGACCTGATGAAGGATTTGAACGTCAGTGGATCACCAGTAAACACTTGGATGTCTTTACTTGGAAGCTGAATTTGTGTCTGCTGTTTCACAAGCAATTCTGTTAATTCATTTTGCTTCTGCATAATTTGAATAATGCTGTCATCTGCTTGACGATTACTACTGTAGTCTGTGACTCTTGATGTGTCTAATTGTAGCGGTGCAAGAAACACTGGACTTGGAATGGCCTTCATTTTACTTTTCTTCTCAGATAAATGACCTGGTGAATCATCAGTCTGCTCTGTTTTCAGTTCTTTTGGCTTCTGGTGGACTCCCCTTCTTGACTTAGATTGCATGCTGTGGCTGCCATCTTCTGAGATTTCATGTTCTTTCAGTACCTTTAATTTAGCATTGCTTTCTGCAAGCGCTGTTTCTATTTCAAGTTCCTCCATTTTGGCTATGAGCTGCATCTTTTCGATTTCTAGTTGTTGTTTTTTCTTTAGGGAAGCTGCCCTTGCTAGCAGGGCTGCACGTTTTGATTCTTCACGTGCATATGCAGATGATACGGAGGAGGAAACAGATCGACTTTCTATATCTGAATCACACTGCTTTTTAGATTTACTCTTGTACACAGATACTTGTGAGGCACTGTCATGAGGCGAAACATCATCCTCCATATCAACATTGTCATCTTGGCCTTTTTTATCACCAACAGCAGCAATCCAGTTTTTTGTTTTATTTTCAAAAAGTCTCATGGAATCCATTTTAGGCTGAAACCAATTTTGTTGATCTGCAATCCTTTCATCTTGAGGCAAAATATCTTGAACTTGTACATTTAAATCCTTAAACTCGGTTAGCAATTGTACAAAGTCAAATTGCATCAAATCTTGTACATTCTGCAGATTATCCTCATCAATCATCAACTTTTCAATGGTGTTGATTTTACTGGTAAGAGATGATAATTTCGCTCTTCTCTGTCCAATGCGTCTGTGTAATTGCTCCTCTAATGCTCTTTCAGTTGGTTTAGGCGCCCTCTTGTGTTCAAAAACTGCAACGTTATCCTCTTCTCCTTCAGCCATCTTAATTCCACTAATGCACAAACTGCTTGCACACGATTAAAAGCACGTGTGCATTTCAGCTTCTTCAAACATGCATTTGTAAATTTAATAGCTCAGTTGTTTAAAGTCCGTTACCTCAAATAATGGAACTTCGCTGAGTGACAACGCTTTTCTCTGTGACGCTGTTTAAATCCACCGTAGCATTTAAGCACCAATGTCCACTATTCATAATCCACGATACGTTAAAGTGTTCATTCACAGACGAGCCCTTTTTAACGTCCTTGTCACGGATTCAAATGCGCGCCGTCCGCGCACCTTCAGTTTCACTTTCCATATCCACCGAGCGAGTTTTTTGACTTTCAATGTGATAGCAATCCGTCTAAATTTCCATCTTTGTTGCTTCTCCGTCTTTGGGTGAGCGTGATTTGAACTCGAATAACATACCGTAGTCCAGCAACTTCCTTTCAGCAAAGTTTAATAACAAAATTAACTGGAAAATGTTACACGATCAAAAAACTGTATCGCTCCAACATTGCATCACAAGAAAAAACTAACCGTCATTGCCGGAAATGACATCATCGTCAATACGAAATATTATATTACACATATAAAATGATTTACTCTTAATTATTTACTGATTGCTTGATACACACAATTATTTATTCCACATCTACATAAAGAAATGTGATTTATGGCTCTTACACTGATTATTAAATACATCTATATAATTTAGTTAGATAATTTAGTTATATAAGTTAGATTTTAAGATTTTTTTTACCCATAATTTATTAATGATATTTATAATGTGAACAGAAAATACAGATTCATAATAATAAAATACAGACAGATAAATAGTTAGGACAAAATTTATCCCAAAATAACATGCAGTATGAATTGATAAAGAATGATTTCAAGCTAAAGTACCTGTTTGCTCTTCCAGTGCTTTCGCAAATATCTGTAAACTGAATTGGAAGACAGACAGATTTACAGATTAGCTTTAACTCACTTTCACAATGTTTGAATTTAACAGTCATAAAAAAACTTGATGGTAGTAACTTTGTCTTTGTCTTGACTCTTGACGCAGATATGACGACATGATATTCAGTGCTAAGAACAAAATAGAGATTATGTAATTCACACTTAAACAAAGGGCGAATAAAAAGTTTTTAAACGCTTCCCCACCTCAGTCTACAAAAAGTAAACGTTCACTTAACGTAAACAAGCTGTAAATAATGTGCATGCGTCACAAAAACGGAATTCTTAACGCGTTCATGTATAACACACAGCCACTTTTATACACACAAAATAAATATAAAATTACCATTTGAAGAATTATCTCATCTGCGCAGAAAAATAGCCCAAAGGGTGCTGCTTCCCCATGAACTTCAGTGCCAAGCTCGTCGTAAACCCAGGCCTCGGCGCGACTGGAGGCGGGAATGCATAACGTTACTTTCATGAAGGCTGTCAACAAACCAAAATGAAAGAAGCTAAAAATATATATAACAAATTATAAGCACATTCCAACACATTTATTTTATAGTAAAAGTACCTTCATCCAGGAAATCAAATCGGCATGAGAAACTTTCACGTTCTTCTGTAACGTTACATCTCTGCATCTCATGAACTTGACGAGCTCCCTTAGTCCTGACAAAAACGCGCAGTTAATCATTTCTAAATGTGTTCACCACCATATTTTACTAAAAATGTTGACAAATGTATTTAGCTGCTACAATTTAATTTTAGAAAGATAAAAGCAATTCAACCTACCGTCTCGGTCGCATGAAGATAAAATGGCGTCGTCATCTTGTGAGGCAGCAGTCATCGAAGGGCGAAGTCAATACAATTTGGCGCGTTCTTTTGCACTTTCAGTGTAAAAATAAAATTACACCCTGTAACTACACTGAAGAGGAGTACTTTTTAACAATGTAGATTGTTAATTTAACTCTTTGGGAATTAATAACTTTTAACACTGCATTTTTTTACACTGCCGATTTTACTGTGCAGCGCACATACCTGTATTTACTTCCTGTTTTCGGTCGAAGTCCACAGTAGTCGATTGTGGAGTTCAGTCTGAGTCTCCACTGTTGCTTAGTTACCTGTGATCATGCGCGTCCACTTTGGACTTTGACCGAAAACAGGATGTAAAGGTATGTGCGCTGGCTGAATTAACATCACTTTTATTCATATCTTTCACATCTACTGCAGTCAGATTCACCGTGTTTTCTCTTTGAAGGAGTCACTCACATGGCTCACATTATAAATAATTTGCTTGTATATCTGGTTGTACGTACCCCTTTATTACAAAAACTTAACATATTGTTCCCTTATACCTACACGGAGGTACACTATAATTACAGAAACGTACACAGTAATTTCGGTTTACTTACGCAGTTGTTTACGGGTTGTAATATAAAGTGTTTCCGACATTTACATTTATTCATTTTGCAGACTCTTTTATCCAAAGCGACTTAGAAATGAGAATACAGTAAGCGATTTATTGTGAAGAGGCAAATAAACACAAGAAGTGCTCAAAAGACAAAGTTTTAGATATTGCTTTGAGTAGCATAAGCTAGAATAGGGAGATCGTAAATGGGTTCGTTCCACAAGCAAGGAACAGTGAACAAAAACAGAGTCGGAGAACTGCAGGTATCTGGAAATTTAAGCACTTCTTGCTGCTCGCCGTTCCTTAAGTGAAGCATTGGATGTTGACTGGTGATCTGTTATATGTTAATGACATTAATTAGGCAGCATTTACAAAGAGGAGATCGTAAACCATTCAGCTGCGCATAATTTCAACTTTAATTTCAAGATTCATTTATTTTGCAATTTATAAATTTCACTTCTGGAAGAGAGACGTACACACGTTTTCTGTATGTTCATTCTTTGACTCATTCGCACATTTGAGAAATTATCATAAGATCAAATGTAGGACGGTTTCTACGCAACGTTTTATAAATGAGGCCCAATATCTGTTGATGTGAGCGAGTTTTGGCATCAACAGAACTTGATGCCAAAAGCACATCAGTGTGAATCACGCAATATCCGTCTTTGATCTCGACTCTGATCTGATCCATTACTAAAAGTGAGAACTGTCCATTTTGACTGCACTTATTTCAGTCCTCCCCTCAATGCAGGGAACAAACTATTCTAATGTAATGAGGCCATTTCCAGTGTTCTTGATCTACTGTACACTTCACCTGGTGACGCCTGGAATGAATTTAACCAACTATAAGTTTTAAATCAATATGTATAGTTCGTGAATAAGGATCTCAAGCTGACTAGAAAGCTTTACCTATTACAATAGACAATGCTTTACAGTGAAGTATGTTAAAGCTACAGTACATATGGCAATTTATCTGCTCAATAAAATACCTTACTCACCCGTTGAGTAATAAAAACACAATCTCTGCATCTTTTACCACATTTCAAATCCTTCAGTTCTTGCATCTCGCAGATCATCTTCCGAAAAGCCAAGCTTATGTTGATTCTTGTTTTATTACAAGCTCTGTCACATTCTCTTCTTGCCAGCAGACTCTCCTTTCTTCTGCATTTCTAAATGGTTGATTCCCGTAACCATAATAACTTATGTAGACGTATGACTGAAATAAAGTCAAACTTTAATAACATAATTAACGGAAGGTTTGGAATGTAGATTGGACCCATACAGACACTGAGTAGTGTCCATTTAACACTGAGGATTTTACTGTGTAGAATGTTGAGTTGTAAATAAAAATTAAGTTGAAAGAATGTTTACCATCATTCAACATTTTCTATTATTAAAATTGTACATATATTTGTGTTTTATAAATGTCACAAAACAAAAATGCTGTTTGTAAATAAGTTTATTTGAGCTGGTGTTGTTGAACACTCCTTTGAATTACAGGTTGCAAGATACTTTATACTCAACTTTTAGTTTTTCTTTAAGAATAAACCATATTTCATTTTCAAACAAGTAATTAGTAAATATATGTCTAGTACAAAACACAGGAGTGAGGAGAAGAAAGAAGCCACACCACCAGAATAACAAGATCCCATGAAATCAACTGATGTGGCTTGTGCTTTGCTTTTATTTTCTTTATAACAGCCAATATACTTTGAGCCACATCCTCGAATCATGATCTTCTACTTTCTATTTAACAGCAAATATGTTTGACTGAACAGTCTGTAAAAATAATGAGCCGTTTTTTCAGAAGAGAATAAATATGTAAATGTTTCTAAAAGCCACAGATGAAAACTCATGTTGATGTCATGGGGTCTTTAAAATATATAGTGCACATTAGTATTTTAAATACCCAAAGAACATTACATTGATAGAGAAAAGACTCATATGATACTTTTAAATTACAGAAATTAATTTCATTGTACTGATATAAGCACATTATCTGATGATTAAAACATTCGCCAGTTATGTAAGAACACAATCATATCCTTCACTCCTAATATCTGCTGCAGATGAAGTTGAGTTTGTCGTGTTCAGGACGGCTGATCCAGCGCTGATCTCCTCCAGACTGAACTGCTCCAGATCTCACTCCAGACTCACACTCCTCGTCTCCTGTGCCGTTCCCTGGAGCCCAGTTATGAAAGCACACGGTCTCTCCGCTCACCCAGAACCAGAGGCCCACAGTGCAGGAGTGACGTAAACCCAACCACACGGCCTCAGTAGACGCACGTTTAACCACATTCATCACACGACGCTGCATCTCGACTGAATGAACCGAGACCAGATCCGTATAATTCTGTCTGCAGTATCTCAGAGCTTCAGGCCACGTCAGATTCTCTTTGATCAGAATCAGTTTATCTGGACACAAAACAAACCACAAGCAAAAACTAGAGAGAGACTGATCAAAAACAACATGCAGAACAAACACTGTGGAGGAATCTGTCATGTCAGACATGTAGCGTGAACTTTAAGATATCTGGAGGTGATGGATGGATTGTGTGTGTTTGTGAGGATCTGCTCACCTTCATGACACACAAAAGTATATTGGATGTCGCAAGAGAAGTCATGCCATTGACCCTGAGCGTTTGGTCTGATCACTGTACAGTTTTCATATCCTCCAACATTATTAGGTTCACCAGAAGCCCAGTATCTGAATGAGGAGTTACTCTGATCTGACCACTGCCATGAGTCTCTGAACAGACCGATCCAGACATCATTAGATATGTGACTATCATTGATGAACTTCTGAACCTGTTGACTCTCATTCTGGTTCCTCACACTGACCAGATCAATGTGATTCTGTCTGCAGAAACTCTGAGCATCTCTCCAGTTCTTATTCTGATTGACAAAGACGAGTCCTGTGTGCGCTTTAAGAAAAAAAAAAAAAAAAAAATCAGTTTGTTTTTTTCTTTTTGTTTTTGAGTAACATTTCTGAACATTACTATGATTTTAAAGCACTTCCTCTTCAGAACACTTGATTAAGAGCCTGAAGAGAGAAACAGAGGAAGATGTTACACTGCATCTAAATATGCTAATTATTTAACATAATTCATTGATATGATTTGATATGAAATATATATATATATATATATATATATATATAAACATTTAACATACTTGTACTGTAGACTAGTAATTTATAAATTAATATAGTTACAGTGTATCTTGATGCTTGATTTTGTTTTGATGGACTATCATTATATGAACTGGACTTTATTTCAGAAAAATATTTTCTATACAGAAATTGACTCAACATTGAAAGTGTGACATTTATCCACAGCCTGTTCTATATTCACTAATAAATTACATGAATTACATATTACAAACTGAAAGAGTTGTCAGAAGCTTTAGTGATGATAGTCTTGAATTTGTGGGACCATTGTGTAGTTCGTTTATAGCCAAACTTTAGCTTTTTACTTCTGGCGACTACATTTATGCTTCACAATTCATAAAAGTTGTGTTCATCTGTGATCTTGATGGACAAAATGTGCAAGTATCATAAACTTTTGTTGAACACAGAGCTTATATTTTAGTGGTAATCCAAAAGCCTATGGGAAAATCCTATTGGGTTTGAGTTTATGTTATACAACAGTATATATGATCTTATATGATGCCATTTATGATCTTACTGATTGGGATACTCCCTTTATATTCTTACTATATATTTCATATCCAGAGTTTTGGGAGCCAAGCTATTCTTCTAGCTTCCCAGGAGCTGGTTTTCTTTATTCATTCATACCTAATAAAAGACAAAACAGTTACTATCGTGTTGGAATTCTTCATTTTTAACAACAACTATAGAGGTAAAAGATAATAAAATGTTTAAGACCCTCTTTAAAAAAAAATATAATAATATTGGGGTTAGACACATGATCGTTGTCACACGGTGAATCTGGCCAATAGAGCCCTCCCATACACAAAATAAATATATTTGAAATATATTTTCAGTATATATTTTGGAATATATGCAAATATTTGAAATTGGCCCAATAAATATATTTCACACTTAACATCATATACTTTTGTTATATTTCAGAATATATTTCAATGTATTTTGTTCTGTATGGGTCCCCAAAAGTGTCAAAATATATGTGGCATATCCAAATACATTGAAATATATTCTGAAATATAACAAAAATATATGATGTTAACTGTGAAATATATTTATTGGGCCAATTTCAAATATTTGCATATATTCCAAAATATATACTGAAAATATATTTCAAATATATTTCTTTTGTGTATGGCTGCGCAGGACTGTTTTTTTAATCCCGCTTTCACTGAATTTCTGACCAATACCGCCCGCTCCTGCAACGTGTACTCTGTTATTTATAGTCATACAGATAATATGACATCATTCGAAACAGTAAAATGTATATTTTTATTTGTGTACATTCAAAATGACTACAAAATATCATGCCACTGAAAAATAAATAAAACGACATGATGTGCTGCTTTAGCGCGTCTCTTTAGATCTTTCTGGCGCACATCAAAAATGAACCAAAATACAGAGAATAGCCTTCTTGGCGCGCCTACTTTTGAAAGTCAACATTTAGATTATTTAACGTTATAACGTTGCATTATATATGCCTGAGTCACTTTGGAATAAATCACAGCGTGTTTCATGATAAAACGTGACTTAGCCTATACAGTCCGGAAAATAGGCTATAGGTTATAGCAAATTCAGACCAACTGCTGGTCTATACAGAGAAAAAGCCCTTTCTAAGCTCTTCTATTGTACCGAGCCATTCGTTAGTCTAGATGTTTGATGAGAAAATTAAATGTAGCCTATATTTGCAATACAGGCGTTTTGTAAGCTCCGTGCAACTGCTGCAGCAGACTATTATTACTAGAATATTAGAAATCTAATACTCAAGCTGTTTTCTCATTTTTCTACTCTTAATATTAAATAAAAAACGACTGAACGAAAGATACACGGATTCTCTTGAACCACCACCGCGTTTGCGGCAGAAAACAACTGCAGTGCAGCCAAAATGCTCTGTTCGACTTATCTGAGATCCTTTACTCTTCCCTGTGGATGACCTGTGACCTACTTTCTGTAAGATCTGAATTTTTGAACTTGAATTTTTGAACTTGAATTTTAGAAAACTGAATTTGAAGTTCCGAATTTCTTCATCTTGAAAACTTGAATCTGTATTTTTTTAACTGAATATTTGCAGTATACGAATTCAGAACAAAAAAACTAGCTGTTTGAAAATACATGTCTATAAAATTCAGCCATAAAAACATTTCAATTTGTTGAATTTCAAATGTTCAATATTCGTTTAAAAAAAAATCGAATTCAGAACTATTTAAACTAGGTCCGTGTACTTTTTCGTTCATTCATTATTCTATTTCGGAATGAAAGATGAAATTTAAAAAAGGGTGCAGCTTGGTTTTTTGTTTAAAAGAAAAAAAAGCAGAAATGGCTGTATTTTGTTTTCCAAATGTATTGTTGTCATCAAATAATAGTATTAGAAAATTGGACGACATTTTCGATCGGTTTTTAATTTGTAATATTTATTTGTACGTTTATTGTATTTCATTTGACTGATCGGCATCTTTACCCGGAAGTAAATTACACCGTCGTGCGAAGTATATACACTAGATAGATGTCGCCTTGGCTACGGCAGTTCATTGGAACGAATGCGTTATAAATAAATAAATAAATGAATTAATAAATGAATGAATTAATAAATGAATGAATGAATGAATGAGCAAAACTTGGCCACTAAATATTTAATAGGCTAATCAGTTATTTTAATGATCACAATTAAAGTTTTAATGTTATTAAACTGAACAAGCGCAACATTCAGCATTCAATCAAATATTCTAAAAGATGTATTATTAATAATAATGTTATTTCAACATAATATCTCGTTATTTCGACATAATATGTGTGCGTGCAACAAGCAAGATGTGCATTTGAAGAGTTCAGATGCAAAAGCCTCTAAGTGCCATCTGAAATTTTCTTCTAGAATGATCATTTTTATCAAGCTCGTATATTTAAATTAAATAATTTCACTTAAATGGCAATAAATATTACCTATTAATTGTCATTTAAGTGAAATTACTTAACTTAAATATACAAGCTTGATAAAAATGAGCATTCTATGAGAAAATTTAAGATGACACTTAGAGGCTTTTGCATCTGAACTCTTCATTTGTAAATCCGGTGACGCGTGCAATGATTTTTATAGTGTTTTCTGACAGTGTCGACTCGGCTGCAAAGATGAAGTTGACGATCGCCATATAGTGAACGCGCCTATAGAGAGAAATGCACATAATGGATTACATAATCACAGAGTAGCCTTTTTCTTTTTTTCGTTTTGAATTATTTCGTTTAAAGACATTTCAAGCTTTGTGTATTTTATGTATTTCTCATGTCTGTGTGAGGCATACAGTGAGTTTCGTTAAGTTAGGATGAGATGCGCTCCAGTGCAATGCAAGTGACCGCGCGGGCGCCTCCATGATAATATTATTGTCTGTTGTATTTGCTTATTATTTTGTATTTGCTTATATTGCCAGGCAATTGGTTGATGAAAAAATGATTAAAATTAAGATACAATTTATACAAAACGAAACTCACTTTAAAGAAAGGTTTTCTACAAAACAAAACTTAATGAAGTGGTCAAAATCATGTCTGACCTGCTCCATGTCTCTCGATATATTGTGCAACCTATCTGCTGTTCACTTTTCATAAATCAACATACATAGAAAAAAACATGGGGAAAAAAATAACATTATAATATTATAATAACAAATATGAAACTAAATGTGCTTATTTAATGGCTACAACAGTATAGGCCTACAGACTCTCTATTTGTACAAATTTCTGCACATTCATTTAATTCTGAATTTTGCACACACGTGTTAAAAGGCATTTGTTCAAATCAAGTTCAGGATAATTGTGCGTTAATTTATTAATCATTATGATACTAAAATCATAACAAAATAGGCTATGCTATGTACAAAAAAATAGATGAGCCAATGAACTGCCGTAGCCAAGGCGACAACTATCTAGTGTATATACTTCGCACGACGGTGTAATTTACTTCCGGGTAAAGATGCCGATCAGTCAAATGAAATACAATAAACGTACAAATAAATATTACAAATTAAAAACCGATCGGAAATGTCGTCCAATTTTCTAATACTATTATTTGATGACAACAATACATTTGGAAAACAAAATACAGCCATTTCTGCTTTTTTTCTTTTAAACAAAAAACCAAGCTGCACCCTTTTTTAAATTTCATCTTTCATTCCGAAATAGAATAATGAATGAACGAAAAAGTACACGGACCAAACTACCACCTAAAATTCAATTTTGTTAGATTACACTTGCAAATAATTCAAATTTACACAATTCAAATTCAAATCGTTTTGTCATATTATGAGCTCCATAGAGCTCGCAACACACACACACACACACATACGGAGGTTGCTTGCGGAACATTGAGCAGAACGCGCAGTGAACACGGAGCGGAGAGCACAGCACGCACACACAGCGGAGCACGCAAAGTCATAAAACACACTGAGTCAGAGTCAAACCATCGGCGAACACGGAGGGGCGCGGCGGCTTTTTATCTTTCGGCCAAAAAACGAAAATGTTATTTTCGGCCGAAAATTTTCGGCAGCATAAATTTCGTTGCATCCCTAATTTTAAGACACCCATAGGCCTATGCTCTCGCGGGCCATATAAAATAATGTGGCGGGCCTTAAGTTTGACACATGTGATTTAGACGTCCAGGGACGCGCAGAAAAGACAGTGTTTGGTGTTTTAAGCCCCCAACGGCGCCTTCCAGGCAGCGAGGGGATGGGTAGGTTTAAAGTTGAGGGTAGGGTTAGCTGCCTCTAAGGAGCCATTGGGGGCTTAAAACACCATCGAGCAGAAAAGACGTGGAATTCACGGCCAGACGACGTCGAAGACGTCGGTTCAACTTTCATTTTGGAACTATTTTTCAACCATGACGGGACATCTCGGACAGACGTCTTTTCAACGGTCATTAAACGTCCAAATGTTTGCTGGGATGGCATAATTTCCATATCTCCATTAATGAAAAAGAGAAATGTAAGCTAGATCTTCTTTAAACTAGGCTACATTTAGTCTACAACTATAGAGGTAAAATATAAAGTGTATTATTTGATTGGGGTCTAAACATCCCTAGTGTGCACCATAGACAAAACGGCCCGATTGCGCAGACCTCCGTGATTGAAGATAAAACAGTTCAGCATTTTAGCATGAAAAGGCTGCTTACTTTAGTGGCATTTCTCAGATATCTGAAAAGGAGGAATAGTGATGTTGTGAGTAATAATACTGCTCTGTTTTACTCATTTGAATACAGCGAGTCAATTAATTTACCTTGATTATCATTATTGGAACAGATAAGGGGTTTGTGGTAGTTTTGTAATCTGGCTTAAAATCAAATTGACCAAGGATACTTGACAAAGAGAATATCTGCAAACAGTTTATCAGTTTACATAATGTTCGTGTATTGGTGTTTTTAAGCATTTTTTTATATTACACATAGCCCAAAAATCGACATTTAAAACATTTTTTAACCTATATTATAAATATTATATATTTTTCTACACTTAAGATATGCAAATGAAAAACTAGCTTACCTGAAAAAAATAATATTCTTTGTGTTTTATTTCTGATAAATCATTGCATATGCACCTGCTGCGCACAGACGTCACACATCATCAGCGCGTTCTGTAAGGCTTTGCATAAACACACAGTCACTGAGCGCCACAAACACACAGCAGTCGTCTTTTAGTAGCCATGTAAATGATCAAGTACTCTCAGTTTTTTTTTTTTTTAAGTTACTGGAACTCTTGTATAACTGAACTATTCTAACTAAGCTTTGTCAGTACAACATACTATTCCTATTTCACTTTTCTTTTTTAAGGCAATTGGTTTGCATGCTTTTAAGTAAGTCTAACTGATTAGATTTTACAGTACAGTTTATGGTGTATCTTTTATAAATGAATGTTTATTGTGATTGTATGGAGCTGCACTTACTGTAAGATGAATTGCAGATGAAAGTCAGGCTGTCACTACATTTAAAATCATACCATTGTCCATTTTTCATCATAGCACACTCATCTCTGCCATCATGTGGTCCAGGTCTCCAGTTCAGATAGAGCGCAGGTTCACCTGAAGACCACTGCCATTTATCAACACTCGTCTTCTGCAGTCCAATCCAGATATTCACAACACCTCCATCATTCACACTCTTGTTCAGCTCGTTCATGTCGTTCATGTTGTCAACGGTGGCCAGATCTGTGTAATTCTCTCTGCAGAATCTCTGAGCTTCAGTCCAGTTCTTCAACACGTTTATAAAGTGATACTGACGCTGAACACATTCAGATACGGAGCAGAGAGCTGTGAAAGAGAGTGTTTGATTTAATGCTTTTCATAACAGGGTCAAACCTGATGAAACTATAAACCATAAATAATACAACAAACACACTCACCAATGAGAAGAAGAATCAAATATAGAGTTTGGTCCATTTCTGAGGAAGAAACACATTGAAAAACTCAGACATCAAACATTCCCAGATTCATTTTGGAGTAAAATATGACCATTTCATTAAGTATCTGAACAGCAGCATGAATTCACTGTTCATAATCATTCAGACAATATTAACATCTGAAAGTGTAATTGTGTTTGAAGAATGAACATGTTCTTACTTTAGAGGTCGTGTGTTTCTGTCCTGAGTCTGATGTTTCTGTCTGCAGATTTACACTACGCTATTATTATATCTGCTCTCATCCCAACATCACATCATTTGTGTAAACTAATTTTCATATTTTACTTCCTCCTTATTTGTGTTTGTCTTCCTCTGTTTCTCTATATTTGCATATATTGACGTCTGTGTCAGTGTTAGTCTATATTAATATGAACCTTAATCAAAAAATTATATGAACATTTGCAATTTACATTTGAACTGTGGAAGAAATTTAATGTTCTATTATGTTTGCATTTAATTATATTCATAGAATCTTAGATTAGATTAATGTGGTGTCGATACGTATTCTTATTAATATATGTATGTGTATGTCCTTGTATATGACCTGACAAAAGTTAATGTGACTGAATGTATGACCGGGACAGAGAGTCTCCATTCAAGGCTGTAAAATGATTAAATAAGATAGACAAATCTAAACAATGTGTTAGTTATGGCTAAGACGCATCTTGATTTTGCCTCGGGAAAACAACCTTGGGGGAGGAACGACTATAAAGAATGAAGGATACCCCCCACTTGTTGTCACACTCTGCAGGCACTTTGTAATGACTGTATGACTGCTGACCTTTCCTTGCAAGGGAATAAATAATTGTTAAAGTGATACCTGTTTGTCTCTTATTCAGTATTAGAAAATTGTTTGCCACCACAGAACATTCACAACTAAACAGCAGCTTTAATGATATTGCTGGACTGCATAACTCGTGTTTCATCCCTGTTCATTTTGACATAAATGGCCGTTCCATTCTTGCCATCTTTGCACTTCACCATTTGTCTACGTGTGTAGCGGTGTGTTATCTGTGTTGAGTCTACTCAGAATCACTCTAGAATGCAGAAATTTGTCCCATCAAATCCTCCTTTTATAACATCTGTAGTAAAAAACGGATAATGAGGACTCGTGCAGCCCTTAGAGGAGTAATGAATGACACTGAGAAAGATAAAGGATAAAATCAACATAAAGAAAATAATTAATAAAACATACATGTGTCCATCACAGAGGGACTTGAAGTCACAATACAGCAGTATAACATATGAAACAATCATTTACAAGATTATGGCCTTAATAAATCAGCATGTAAACTTGCGTGACCCACCGCTGTGAATGCGCATGCAGACTGGGAAGAAGCAAAGTGTGTCACTGGCGGACGGAAAGAGTGAGGAAAACTTTTTAAGAATTAGTCTTATTTTGAGAAAATTCTTATTGTGTTTCGTGTCATACTCCTGCTGTTCTTTGCTTATAGAGCATGAACACATTTGCATGTTAACGCATCCTCATCACTCATTTGTTTAGGTCCACATTTAGACTTTCAGGGTGGACAATCTTTACATCTCTGACGTGAAACAGAAGCAGAAACAGTGTGTTATTGTTCTAGATATATTTCATTGTATCATTCAGTCTTATTCATCTGTTAGTTTTATAAAGTTACACTTAACTCTAACATTAGTTTTTCTCTGGCTGTTATAAAGCACATTTGTTACAGAAAAAAAGCATTGACAAATTATTATGTAGTAGATGATTATTATGTATTGATGATAACATGTAGTGGCCTGAGGCCTAAACCATGAAGCCGGTTTAAGTTAACAAAGTATGTTTCAGTTTAGTTTGCACCAACCCTGGATTTTAGGCACCATGAAAGTGACTCGGCTTTTAGCGGTGTTCATCGCGACAGTCACGGTACCAACAAACCTGATTGGATTGGTTTGGTTTGTCAACTCCAAACTAATCCTGTAACCCTGAGTTTGTTCAACTACCATCATGGTACGGCCCATGATTAACTGATCTAATCCGGTGTTTAATCAGTTATCAAACATGTGTTATATTGTTAACACACTTGAATTCTACATTAGCACCACTGTGAAACTACAACAATCAGCTATTTATGAAGGATTTTTAAACTCATTGTTCATATGAAAAAATAGTTGTACTTCACAGAGATCAAAAATCAGCACATGAATCACAACACACTCCTGTGTTCTTCAGTGAATATCCACTACCTCCAGTTGCAGTTCCTGTGATTTTCTGGTGGGCAATTGGTCCATTTCAGGGGCGTCGGACTGTGGGGGTAAAACCAGTACTGATTACCAGGGCCCCAAGGGGAGAGAGGGCCCTTGAAAAGTCTGGAATATATTTTATTTTACCTGGATATTTTCATTTCATAATTAAATTTCAGAATGAATGTCAGATGAAATGTAAAGTAAGTGTATTGGCTGAATAACTCCGTTGATTGACTGACTACATTTTGAATAGAAAAAAGTAAAGACTATCTAAGGCAGTGGTTCTCAAACCTGTCCTGGAGGACCACTAACACTGCACGTTTTCATTGTCTCCCTAATCAAACACACCTGATTCAACTCATCAGCTCATTAACCCATGTGACAACGAAAACCTGCAGTGTTAGTGGTCCTCCAGGACAGGTTTGAGAACCACTGATCTAAGGTCTCACGCTAATAACCTCCCTTGCTAATGCGCCAAATGGTTTAGTCCATCTGCACGCATTTCGTTTAAGTTAGTTAGTTGAGCATCTGGTGGAGCGCAAACTTCTGCTGTAGAAATGTCTTTCTGAAAGAAAGCCAAATCAGGCCACCAAAAAAGAAAGGAAAGACCGAAGAAGGAAAGAAAACAAAATGAGGGGAAACAATTGGTAACTGATTTCTTTTCAAAGAAAGGTGAGCACAAACTAGAACGCGAAATCTATAGTGCTAAACTGCTTGAATATCTCTGCGATCGTTAATGCTAAAAATGAACTGAGACAACCCATTGAAAGAGCAGAACATACACTTTCAGAGCATTTCACTTTATTATGTTTTATTAACAAGGTTCGGGAGGAGCAGGTGCAGGCCCTCCACCCGGACAGCACGCCAAATACGCATAACCTTTACCGTAATAATTATATGTAGATGTGAACTCGTGAACAATCATTTAAGTAAAGTCACTGTAGACCAGAGTATGTTAAGAAAGTCTAAAATGATGACTTGAGCTCATATGGCATTAATATTAGGCTACCTTCAATGGCATTTACTGGGGGGAAACTCCAATGTCATAACCTCCCATAAGCATCAGGGGACCCCCCATAAGGCCCAAAAAAATTACCTTGGGGGTCCCCTGGTTTTTCATTAAAACTAAAACAATAGAAACATAATTTATTAGGTAATATATATATTTTTTTTAATCAAAGTATTGCGCTGCCGCTCCCATTAGAAATTTACATTTACGTTTACGCCAAAAATAGTTTTTTTGTTGTTTTATTTTTTTTGCGTGTAAATTATACGCACTGCAAACCCCTTAGGTAGGATTATTACATGCCATAAAGTGCGTATCATATGCACGCAAAAACTATTTTTGGCGAATAAATGGTACGAGAAAAAAATGTTGTGCTATAGATAAGCACTTTCATGACAGTCTGGCAGAGTGGATCCTCATTTCCACATCACGATGACGGTAAGATAATATTTCTTTCTTTTATGATTGTTTGGTAATTTACTGATCTGAATAGAATTCCGACATTATCGCTTGTCCGGGACACATGTGTGTGTTTTTTAAGGGACATGTGAAAGAGAATTGTACTTGCCCAACCGGACAAATGCCCTGATTAAAACAATTTTCAATATCAAAAAAATGAAATAAGAAATAACGTACTCGGTTACGTAACCTCAGTTCCCTGAGAGTAGGGAAAGAGTATAGAGAGTAAAAATTAGGGAAAGAAATGCCCTTTATAAAGCTAAAAAAATTGAGTGTTTTCCAACAGTGATGTAATGAAACATTGACAATTAAGTTTGAAAGGAGTAAAGCCTCTGTTTAGGCTGGAAATGTAATTTTGCCAAAAGAAGAACTTTTATTTAAAATAAATCTTAATTTTAAATCAGCCTACTTCAGTGTGATATTTTATCAGATTATCATGCTTAACAGAATTTGAATAATTGAAATGTGATGATCAGATGCAGATATCTAAATCAGAGAATATCATATAAGTTCGGGAGTTTTGCGGGTGGATTATTTATTTTTAACAGCAGATTCGGGGGACTCAAAGTGCACCAGATTAATGAATTTATCTTTAAAATATACAAAATCTTCTTCGGGGGGGGGTATGCCCCCGGACCCCCCTAGAGGTACCGAGCGCAACCCACAAAAATACTGTGGGAAACACAACGTAGGCTATATGATGGTCTATGAAAAATACACATTTAATTATCTTATTAAAATACATGATGGGGATTTTAGCTCCTACGCCTCATTTTGAGCCAGGAAAAACCCGGATTATTACATAGATTTTGGGTGGAGAAAAGTCTTTGTTCATCATTTATGCACAGAGATAATGCTCAGCTGCAAAAACATGTTCTGAAACACTAAAAGTTGAGTAAATGAAATTATAGTATTATATGAAATAAATAAATAAATGAAAATATGTATATTATTACGTTTCTTTTTTTTTCTTTTTTTTTCAAACCCCCCAAGAGCTTTGACACAATTCGAACACTGAGAGTGATTCAGAGCAGGAGGACTCCAGAGCGGCTCGTGTGTGTTTCGTGTTTATTCTCACACCTTCAGTTCCACTAATGCTCACAAATCTGTTTTTATAACAGTAAAATCTCTTTTCATCTAGTCGATGTTATATTGTGTCAAGTTTATCAAAATATAACTGATATAAAAATGTAGACCCCACTACATTGGTATTTAAATATAAGCTTATGTTGAACTTTATTCTTGTATAAACAGCTGTATTAAGCAGTACTACAGTGTAGGCTGCATAACGTATTAAACAGAAAAATATCTGAAGCGTCTGTGTATTTGACAAATATAGCATTTATTTCACTTCAGCTGTGGTAAAGTATGCAAACACAGCGCTAGTGGCTGTGTCCAAATTCAGGGTCTACATCCTTCGGAGTGCTCATTTGAAGGATGTTACGTCACAGCGCCGCGACGAAGGCTGTCCAAATTCGTAGGATCCTTCAAATGCGGCCCACAAATACGTCCTCCTTTTCCCCGAATTGGAAGGATGGGTCTGATGGATCCTTTCCCGTCCTACCTGTCCCATAATTCTTTTCGGCAGAGCGTAATGGCGGACGAAGCGAGCGGTAGCGGAGTGGGAGAGGAGTATGCTTTTCGATGTAATTTTTTTTTTAAACTGGCTTTTCAAAAAAAAAAAAATTTTCAGTGGTTGTCTAGTTAGGCATTGGGTTTTAGCATTAAGCATTTTTTTTACATTTGTACGTTTATATGTTAAAAAAAACCATTACTTTCGTAAACTAGCTTCTTCCTTACTGCCTGTGTGAATATCCCCTTACACACAGCTAATTTGTTAATGATTGAAGCTGTTTTTAACACTTCTAGGGACGAAAGAGCAGACAGAAGTGTTTATAAAGCTCCGGGGAGAGAACGATGAGCTCTTCACCGGAGCAAAGAACTCTGCCACTGTGGGATGGAGGTACAGGAATAAATCTATTTAGAAATCCCATTGTAATATCAAGGCAGTTTTGTTTCTTTTTTGTTTTGTGCAGTACAGATAACATTTCCTGCAGTCATTAAACAGCTGAAACATTTTCTTACTTCTCTTGTTTTGTCCTTTTGTAGTATAATTCTGTACAGTATTGTTCCACAATTGTCGTTTTGATATCTGTGATTAACACAATTCCAATATTTTCTCTTTTTCTCCTACATTAGGATAGTTTTGGAGAAGATGGGCCTGTCTGGTAAAGTGACACCAGCCCAAGCAAAGAAAAAGTGGGACAATTTAAAAAAGAAATATAAAGTATGTCCATATATAGAAAATAATGTTTTTGTTAGTAACAGTTTCTAGGTTTCAGTTTCAAAATCCTAGGTTTAAGCTTACATGTTTTGTGAACAGTTTAGATTTTTACTTGTCTTTAGGAATGCAAGTATCCAGGGTCAGGAAAGGGAGTGAGTGGGAAGCCCACTGCTGCTACTTGGCCCATATGGATGAGGTTTTAGGACAAAGGCCTTCAATTTGCCCCCCTGTCATTATTGCCTCCATCCCTATGGACACTCCAGGGCCAAGTGCAGCAGTGAGTGACCAAGAGGAGAGAGAGGAAGAAGAGAGGGAAGGAGATAGGCAGCCAGCAGCGAAGAAGAGGAGAAGGGACAGTGACCAGGAGCTGTTAGACCTCATCAGGGAGGACATGAGGCAGCAGAGAGAGGCTGAAGAGAGGAGAGCACAGGCTGAAGAGAGGAGGGCACAGGCTGAAGAGAGGAGGGCACAGGCTGAAGAGAGGAGGGCACAGGCTGAAGAGAGGAGGGCACAGGAGAGCAGGGAGAGGATGGACAGGCTCTTCTCCATTCTGGAGCGTTGGGTCCCCAAATATATATATTTTTTTTCTTGGGGTGGGAGGGATTACATTTTTTCCATTGTTAGCTTCAGTTGTTTGAAATAAATTGTTTGAAAGAAATACTTCTCATTCATTGTATTTCTTTTTTATTTTCCATACTTTTCAAAGTAAAAGGAACATTTGTAAAGAAAATTAAGTGTATAATTATTTAATAACATTCAGAAAACAAAATTGAGGTAACAAAATTCAAGAACATACAGAAACTATTTACAGAACTATTTACAGGACAACAGATTTTAACAAATCACTGCAGGATTAATCTGAGTGACCAGGTATTGGACCATTTTTATGTTTAATTACAATGGGAGTCCCTGGCAGTGTTGCTGGAGCCGCTGAAAGGATGAGAGACATGGATGGAGTGCAGCAGAGATCCGTGGCTGGTCCTCTGGTTGGCGAGTGAAACATCACAGGGTGGTCTGCAGAGAGCTTCAGGATAGATAGATAGTGTTTCTCTGACAAAACAAGCTAAAGTTTATGCTTTGGCTCAATGAATTTGTAGGGGAAATTGTAGGGGATATTAGCAGAATACTTAAAAACATAAATAAAAATAGGCTATAATGGCTTACCTGGATATAACTTGTCTTGTAGTCTGATATAAAAAACTCTCCGACAAGCAACGGTGCAAGAGTATGCTGCCATCTTGACCATTCATTTGATATAATTGAGTAAACAGCTATGGAGCCAGAATTGGCTATTGTCATTTTTATGTTTTATATTTTACTGGAGGACATGGTATTAAGGATGTTTCAGGTCATGTACTTTCGGCTTAGCCGAAGATTCAAATGTTCATTTATATCTTACCTTGATGCGATTTTGTAGGCTAGTGTATTCTTTTTATTATGCACATAAATGCACCATGGTAAATATATTTACACAGGTTTTCAACCCTATTTGAATATAAAACTCAGTTGAATATAAAAAGTCCAGTGCGAATGTTACTCCCGCTCGTCATCGGCAGCTGTCAGTCACTGTTGCTAGGCGACAAGAACAATCCTCCGTAGGCTAGACCGGTCCGAGCGCTTCAGATGCGGCCTTTGAAATGGGACGCAGCTGTAGTTAGCAACAATTTGTTAATATTGTGACAATAGGCCTACATTTTGTTACTTTAATTTTTAAAATAACCAGTGGTGGTATGTAAGGAACTATACTTTGTTAATACTCGAAGTGATTTTCCCACACGGGACAGCAACACTACAAAATTATGTTATTTTACAATATGATGCATTGTTTTACAATAAACTACACAAAAGTATATAGTTTTAATGTATCAACCTTGAAAATATTCAGAAGTAAAATGCAACATATGCAGTACTATAAAAGCAGAACCATCATAAAAACCCTGACAAGGTTTTTTTCCTCCAGAATTCCTTTACTTTTACTCTTGATACCTTAAGTACATTACAGTATGCAAGATAATTTTGCTTAATAAGGTTTGAAATATATGACTAGTAGTTTTTCCCCAAAGCGGTATTAGTGGTTATTAAAAGTACTTCAGTGTAATAAAGTATCTCAATATTTATTCCATGAGTCAGCCCTGCAAACCTGTTGGTAGACGTGGATAGTGTAAATATGCAGTCAAACACTCTGGAGAGCATCCCAGATGATGTCCCACCAGCAGGAGGCCTTACCAGGGTCTCTATTGTGGAGCCCATCCCAGTCCAGCAGCGCAACACCAGGGTCTCCCACTCAGCTGAATAAAAGTCTACATAATTTTTTCTGTTTCATTTTATGTACTGTAAATTTAAATGTTTAGGTTGATTTTGAGATGTTTAACGTATGTTGTAAATAGTTGGGGGAAAAAAGTTATAGAAGAATTTGTTTCATGTAGAAATTATGACTGTCATTACAAAAATAAACAATGTCCCGAGCAATGAATTCTCTTTTATTTACACATTTAAAGTTGCATAATTTTTTTTTCCTTTTAAAAAATCTAAGTGAAAAAAAGTTAAACAAGAATATATATATATATACATATTTCTCAATCATTCTTTCAAGAGGAGAAAACAGCCTGTCCATTCTCTCCTGTGCTCTCCTCGCCTCTGCAGTCCCATGTCTTCTCTAATCAAGTCCAAAAACTCGTCCTCTCTGTCTTGCCTTCATCGTGGTGCTGGTGCTGGTGCTGATGCTGCTGGTCCTGGTGCTGGTGCTGGTGCTGGTGCTGCTGCCCCTGGCTCCTCCTCTTCTTGGTCCAGTAGCACCTCAATGCAGAACACGAGATCCGGGGGGCGGAGTTGGATCCAGATATAAGGGGTGGAGATTGGTAGGTTTAGGGATTAAGGGGTGGAGATGGGTAGGTTTAGGGGTGGGTTTAGGGATCAGGGGGTGGAGATGGGTAGGTTTAGGTATATGTAAGGTGGGAGGAGTTGGATGAGGACAAACCAGGGCTGCGTTCAGCCCCGACAAAACGTTGCACAACGTTTTTTAAACAGAAACGGTGATGCGTTGAACACACTGTTCTGATGACGCAAGAGTTGCAACTATGGCAGCTGTGAAGGCCATTCTTTGTGTTCTTTGTGAAGAATTTTCGGAGCCTGATGAAGTCGGTATAAATATGTGTTTAATACTACAAAATATGCCCGATGTTACAGTTACTGCCCTTGCCGCCCAGAACAAAAGAGAACATCCCAATCGAGTGAAGGGATTGCTGAAACTGAAATGGAAGCACACATCTTACCTAATTCAGACTAAAACACATCTATTTAGCCTCACATACTGACTTTATTTGTAGTTCATACTGTTTTAATACCCTGTATTTTCTTTCTCATTTTTAGGAAAAGCACTTAATTACCATTGTTTATTTCTATACCAATACACTTGCAATGAAGCTAAAAATATAAACAACTACATCATTATGTTGATATCCTATATTTTTACAATAAAACTTACACAAACATGTCTTCTAATATCCTCAGTTGTTGCATATACCGAGCTGCATCGAACCCATTGTGCGAGTTCACTTTAATACCGCGTGCTGTATATACATGTTGCTGTTGATTGGACTGCAGTTCTGACACACCCACCAAACAAGAGAAAACGTATCTCAAACCCCGTTGCACACCGGTGCACGCCGTTTCCAGGAAACATGACGTTCAACCCGGAAACCGTAGCAAAACGTTGCGCACCGTTTTGAACTTGAACGTGCCCCAGGGCCAAGTTTCAGAAGTGGGTTTCCCACTCACACCCTCACCTGTCCCAGGACACGTGCAATCCTAAGGCAGAGCAAATTAACCATGGCTTGTTAATAACAACAGCACAAGACATTTCAGCAAAGATGTGATCTCAACTTTCTTACTTTGTATTTTTAAAATCATATTCATGAATACTCAAATTTGGTTAAAACCTTTGTAGACATAGCTTGCATGACAGCACTACAAAAACACAAAAGTGAAACCCCATTGCCTTATCTACTGCTTTTCTTATTGTTGTGGGCTTTATAGGGTGAGTGATATTTCTTATTTACACAAGTTAGACAGACTAGTGAAAATATTACAATAAAATTTAATTTAATTTATTTAGTTTATTTATTTTTTAAATTGCAGTTTAATAAATTGAGCTGTCCGCTCCTTGCTCCCTGAAATAATTATTAAACTAATATTAGCACAAGTTTTGCCTCAGACCACCTGACAAATGAAGCCACGCAATGGTGATGGAGTTAAGATGAAGTTTATAAGAAAGAAAAACTTGTGGCTTTTAACTGTGGTTTCACTAGCTATTTGAGTAAATGAAAACATAATACTTACATTTAAATGTGAATTTGCCGTCCACCAGCTCCTGAATTTGGACACAGCCAGTGTCACGGAGAGATGAAAAGGCAGGGCAGAACCTTTTTTGAGGGGGTGTTTCCCCGTCGGAGTTCCGGTTCCGGTTTAACATGTGATGGCCGATCGCGGGGTAATGAAGGAAGAAACGAGTGTCAGCTGCGAGAGATGAGGGAGGCGATCAGCGATTGGGACACGTGTCTTAATAATGGATATAAAAAGGCATTTTGGTGTGAGGAAAAGAGAAGGAAGGAGGGGGAAGAAGCGGCTGAGACGGAGTGGGAACAGGACACGGAAGACGAAGAAGAGATCGATTAATGGATGCCCTGTTCTGAGAAACTATTTTAATCTAATAAAGCAACACAACTTTGTATCTTACAACGTTGTCTTGTCTGTGGTGTTCTCTGGTCAGGCTCCTCAGGGTGGTACACTTTAAAAGGGGCGGCGTGCAAGGTCGGGTTGCCGCCCCGGCCTGTGACACTAGTGTCACTACAAGAAGCAGAAAGTGTCTGACTTCACGTCTCAGTTTTCAGCTCCTGAACGCGGCAACTCTCTCCGATCGATCCAGCCGCAGCCGATGTCCAACACACCTTACATCACAACTATAGACCTTATGTAGTCCGGCCCTTTTCAGCGCTGCGCTTGTTGTCTTTTGTCTTCCGGTTTGTATTTCCACAGCGATCTTAAGAATTTATGAATGAACTGCCCGTTTTAAAATCTTCCTAGTCTACTGACTTTTGTTAAGACATCTGCTTTAAACATTACAATGCTCATGATAACTTTCGTTAACTCTACAAAAAGTAAATCCACTTCACCAGCTAATTACTCTTCCACAGCGATGCCATAGATACACAGAGCTGCCGCTAAAACAGAAGCTCAAAGATAATATTCTAAAGATGCTGCGCACTTGTTTCTCTGGCACATAAGGTCTATAACAGCACAGAAGAACAATCGTTGGAATCACTTTTAGAATGATTTTGTTTCAAGCTGATGAATGATAAAAACATTGATAACCTACACAAAACCTTTCATTTTGTCATGTCAAAATAGCAAATAACAATTAAGCTTGCTTAGGATTCTTATACTACTGGTTATGAGGGGCAAAACTGTATGAAATTGTATGTCAGATTTAAGGAGAAACATTATGAATGAAACTTACTGGACACTTGAACAGTTGCTATATCAACATCATAACAAAGAGAATGCGCTTAAATAATATACTTGTCAGTACATGTCAAGCTTTTCTTGTGATTTTTGCCGTCCGTCATGTGTTCAGATACTTTTCATACACTAGAAGCGAGTTCAAACCCGTACAAGCAAGTGGTTGCCGTGGAAACCTTAACATGCTGACTTATGTGGATGAACTTTTATTTGAGGAAATCTGTTTATAATTGGCTATTATGCTTGAACTTATTGGTCCTGCGCTGCCTATTTACGCTGATTTTAATAAATATGTCTATAATAGCTAACGTTGCTTAAGTGAATGCTCAAGTTTAATATACAATGATCATAATGCAAGGCAAGCACCGCATATATCTGACCTATTTTTAGCGGCATTCAGTATAGGATTTGACTGTTCATAGTAATGATATAAGTGTTAAACATCATTTGATTGTGTTAAGTGTCTACTTTGTGTGTACACTGTTGTGCTTTTTGCAAAATAAAGAAAAAAAAATATGCGAGTTCTGCCGTCTTTCTGTCAGTGAAGTCCATTCTGACACGCTTCCGAAAATGAACTGTAACTCAGCGAATGCTTGCCACACTTTCACGAGAGATATGTCATTATAAAGCTTGAATTGTCGTCTTTTAAATGAAGTAATTCATATAAAAAATAAATATTCTCAGTTTATGTAATCCGTTTGAAACCATGGAGATGTACAGTCTTTTCGTTGTCCCTTCATTATCTCTAATGAGCTGAGGCCGCCACATATCCCTGGTTTCTGCTCGTACTGCCATAGTAACCATGGCAACAGACGTGGACAACTGCGTAATGTTTAGCGGCACGCTCACGCTGTTGTTGTTTCGTTCAAACACTATTGACCATTGCAAGCAGACTTTAGGACAAAAGGAGAACTAAAACGAGGATCAATATTGGCATGTCGTTTTCGAGATGCCGAGAGCTTCGCGACAAACTTGGACTTGACAGAGCTTTAAGACTTGACGAGACCTATGATCTAGCTCACTGCAAGTCTCATATAGCCAACAAACTAACAGAATAAATAACATTATAACTTTCAACACACTCAAATGCAGTTTAGTGTGATAGTGTAACGTTAGACCAAGTGAAACAGCGCTGCGTTACCTCACAAGTTTAATTCGTCTAATAAAATGTCCTGTGTGAGTAGTGATTCAGCACTTGTGGGTAGTTCGGTTGAATGAAATATCCTCGTTCCTTTAATATCCGCGGGACTCGTGTGTCTTTCATTAGCAATCACGCCCTGCTTCATACCACAGTCATGTTAAGAAACATGAATGTATTCACACATCCACAAACATTATTAGATCCATCAGCATGACGACAAGTTCCATGATTCCTCTTATCACTGCGTCATCAACCTACGCCTTTGTTATTGTTAGAGGTTAGCGACCCCTAGTGGCGAAAAAATACATATTGTAGCGTTAAGAATAAACCATATTTCATTTTATTGAGACACATATAGATGCTCACAATCATATTTTAAACAAGTAATTAGTAAATATATGACTAGTGCAAAACACAGGAGTGAGGAGAAGAAAGAAGCCACACCACCAGAATAACAAGATCCCATGAAATCAACCGACGTGGCTTGTGCTTTGCTTTTATTTTAAACAGCCAATATACTTTGAGCCACATCCTCGAATCATGATCTTCTACTTTCTGTTTAACAGCAAGAATGTTTGACTGAACAGTCACAAATGAAAACTCATGTTGATGAACATAAAGTGCACATTAGTATTTTAAATACCCAAAGAACTTTACATTGATAGAGAAAAGACTCATATGATACTTTTAAATTACATTATTTTTTATTTTTTTTGTACTGATATAAGCACATTATCTGATGATTAAAACAATACAAAAAGTGTTTGCCAGTTAAAAAACATTCACCAGTTATGTAAGAACACAAACATATCCTTCACTCCTAAGATCTGCTGCAGATGAAGTTGAGTTTGTCGTGTTCAGGACGGCTGATCCAGCGCTGATCTCCTCCAGACTGAACTGCTCCAGATCTCACTCCAGACACACAGTTCTCCTCTCCTGGAGCCCAGTTATGAAAGCACACGGTCTCTCCGATCAACCAGTACCAGATGCCCAAAAATACAGGAGTGACGTAAACCCAACCACACCGCCTCAGTAGACGCACGTTTAACCACATTCATCACCTCCTCCTGCTTCTCCTCTGAATGAACCGAGACCAGATCCGTATAATTCTGTCTGCAGTATCTCAGAGCTTCAGGCCACGTCAGAGTCTCGTTGATCAGAATCAGTTTATCTGGACACAAAACAAACCACAAGCAAAAACTAGAGAGAGACTGATCAAAAACAACATGCAGAACAAACACTGGAGGAATCTGTCATGTCAGACATGTAGCGTGAACTTTAAGAGATCTGGAGGTGATGGATGGATTGTGTGTGTTTGTGAGGATCTGCTCACCTTCATGACACACAAAAGGAAGTTGATTGTTGCAAGAGATGTCTATCCACTGTCTCAGATCATTGTGTTCGATCACTGCACAGTTTTCAACACCTCCATGATTATCAGGTTCACCAGTATTCCAGTATCTGAAAGAGGAGTTACTCTGATCTGACCACTGCCATGAGTCTCTGAACATCTTGATGATCACTAATGAACTTCTTAACCTGTTGACTCTCATTTTGGTTCCTCACACTGACCAGATCAGTGTGTTTCTGTCTGCAGTAACTCTGAGCGCCTCTCCAGTTCTTCGTCTGATCGACAAAGACGAGTCCTGTGTTCGCTGTATGAAGAAAAATAACAGTTTCATAAATCAGTTTGTTCATTATTCATTATTCTTATGTTGCTTTATGTTTTACACACACACACACACGCACGCACGCACGCACGCACACACGCACACACACACACACACACACACACACACACACAACAGGGGCAAGGCCAGAAATGTTCAAGTGGGCCTTTATAAAACAGGATAGGCAAAGCGTAGAGTATGAAAACTGCACGCCAAATTGCCAAGAAAAAAAAAAAAAATACGGGTGTGAAGCTGTTCTGCTGTTTCAGAATAAATTAGTCTTTATTTCCTCCGTCTAAATACTTGATTGTGATTGGCTGGAATGTGTTCATTAAAACATTGTTACATTTTTAAGAATTAGTCTTATTTAGAAAATTCTTATTGTGTTTTGTGTCATACTCCTGCTGTTCTTGGTTTATAGAACATGAACACATTTGCATGTAAACACATCCTCATCACTCATTTGTTTAGGTCCACATTTAGATGTTCAGGGTGGACAATCTTTACATCTCTGACGTGAAACAGAAGCAGAAACAGTGTGTTATTGTACATGTTATTGACACATTCCATGGTCTCATTCTTTCTTATTCATCTGTTAGTTTTACTAAAGGGATATTTCACCTCTGGAAAGATGAATGTGTATTTAAATTGGGTCATTTATGTAGTAGACGTGAAATTATTTTAGAAGTTGGAGCCTTCTAGACTGAGAAAAGCCAGAAAATTTATTTTTGGCACATGTGGATGAAAGACAACAACTCCCAGAATGCACTTGCTTCGCTGCTCTACGAGGCCACTCCTGAGCCGCAGCTGCTCCGGCCGCCTCTTGTACCTCCATCATCCGCATCTGTTCATCGCTGTATTGTGGCTCGTACAGGCAGCCACGGGCATCGGGTTCATGCACCAGATCTTCAAAATCCCCTTCTGCCATATCATCTTCAAAACTACCTTTCGCCATCGTGTTTAGCCCACTACTCAGCTTTCTCCACAGAGCAAGAGCCTGTTAGCTTAGCTTAAAAAAAAAGATGGCTGACACTATTTCTACATTCTGTGAGTGAGATCCTCCTATGGGCGGGTTGAACACATGCGGGACAGCTCCTCCTACTGGCTGTAGTCTCTCGCCTCTGGTCAAAAAAGCCTCAGATGACGCTAAATGACGATTTTTGTGTCATTGGAGTTTTTTTTCCAGTCACACAATACAGAAATCTCTCGTCTCAGGAGGAAATCATTCATCAATCAAAAATACTACCAGGTTTCTACTGATACAAAGCTTAATGCTAATCGGTGAAGTATCCATCATGTAGTAGATGATTATTATGTATTGATGATAACATGTAGTGGCCTGAGGCCTAAACCATGAAACCGATTTAAGTTAACAAAGTATGTTTCAGTTTAGTTTGTACCAACCCTGGATTTTAGGCACTATGAAAGTGGCTCTGCTTTTAGCATTCATCACGATAGTCACGGTACCAACAAACCTGATTGGATTGGTTTGGTTGTTCAACTCGAAACTAATCCTGTAACTAATCCTAATCAAATCATTCATTGTTATAAATTCAACTTTTTTTTGTCTTGTGGACTATATGTGTCGGATTGAAAATAATCCAAGATATTTGAAATGAACCAAGACATTTGCTTGACTGTTTTTCCACCCCCTCTTTCTACCACAAGGACCATTTGGAGTTCCCAAAGACACAGAGGGGCTGATAGGGATCAAGGCCTGTAGGCCAAGATGTTTTGGGGGTCGATGAATTGTCACACCTTTAGTACGGTGGGGGAAGTGTAATTATCTGATTGGTCAGTGTGAATCTCTCACATTTGGGTTTTAGTCACATGGGCACGGAAGGGATAAAAGAAGATTGATTGTCTCTTTTGATGCTCTGGCTCTCTTCTTCTCTGGGTCCCTTTCTTGGGGCTCTCTCCTTTACCTGCTTTTTCCTCTTACTCTCTACACTCTTGTAAGCCCACGCTCAATCGGCCCAATGGAGGCATCCGGTCAGCGGGGAAGGTCTTTTCTCGTGGCAAAGTATTTTTGATTAATTTAAATACATTTTCTCATATGTATTTTCTCGTTATTTCATCTGACTCCATAAATGAAAAGGTTTTAATGATATCTGTGCATCATTAAATGTGAGCGAATGTTTGACTATTCTTTTAAACTCTTTACTGAAAATAATGTCAGAGTCCTGTTAGAATAATCAAATGTTTACAATTTATTATGTCAGGTAAATGTATCATGCCAATTACATAATCAATTCAAAGATAATCAATACAAAACACCAAATGCTCTGGAATAAAGAGAAGAGATGCAAACCCGACATACACATATAGGAAATGTATGATGTTGAGAGTCCCGGCGGCTCTCAGCATTCACGGGCTGATCTGAGGTACAGAATCGCGCTGATCCTCTGGTTGCATTTCATCATATAGACAGAAACTTCTTTCACATGGAAACATATGCTAACAATAGACATTTGCATTGATCACCGTCCCAGACTTACTGGGGGCAGAATTTGCATTGAGTTTACACTTTTTGGGGGCAGGAGGCCATTTGCCTGGAGACCCACCCTCCATTGTGTGCCAGTTATCTCTAAACTCTTATTACCCTTATTATCTTTTGTTTTACTTCTTTAGGAATGAGACCTTTGTACCAGTTGCACTGAGACATTTCAAGTGATACCAAACATGATGATAATTATTCACATTAAACCATATAGATTCTTGGGTGAATTTTGGTGATCTCAGCATGAGGGAGGAGGGATGTGGGAAGAGGGGAAGAAATGTAGATTAGGATTGCTTAGGTGAGAGGTGCCAGTTTCACAAGAGAGAGTTCAAATGTTAATTTCCAGAAAGGTCCTTTGTCTTCTCGAGGAGTGGTCGTTCCTCAACCAGTTCTTCCAGTTTATCCAGCTTACACTGTAAGAAGTCGTTCAGTGCTATTGTCCAAACTATATTTATTCCAATAAATTATTTTATTTTTCTTTCTTTGTTTTTTTGAGTTATCAATAAGTAAAGAGTGTGAATATTTTCGTAACTTAATATTTTCTATAATAAAATTAATTTAAATTGATTTTACAAAACTCATTTTAAAAGTTTATATCAGACGTGTCAGACGTAAAAAGACACGACCCGCCCACCTGCAGCAACGGAAGAACAAGGCCGGGCAAATCCTTCACTCTCGTCTGATCCTTTAAGCACTTTGTATTCAGTTGAGAGGTTCTGCAGTCACCTTTTCATTACCATGAGACCTCGAAGTGCTTTGGGGGGAATTAGAGGAACTAAAATTCTGTAAAAGGGTTATTGTAAGATCTTTTAACATTTAAGTGGTTCCCGGAAGATCTCTTATGTTAAAGCCAGCATCTGGAGGAATCCAATGGTTCTGTGAGGCCACAATAAGATTTTTATTATCCTATTATTATTATTATTATTATTATTATTATTACATTTACATTTAATCATTTAGCAGACGCTTTTATCCAAAGCGACTTACAAATGAGTAGAGCAATAGAAGCAGTTAAACTAACAATATGACAACAATATGTTCTGACCCTTCCCAGTTTAGTCTGATGCAGTATAAGTTTATTATTATTATTTTTTTTAAACAGATATAAAGTAGAAGAGAAGAGAAAAGAAAGCATTAGTATTAATGGATCAAGTGTTTATATTTATATATAGGCTTACATTTATTTAGTATATTGTATTGATTAATTTAAATTTAAATTTTACATTTTTGACCACACACGAAATTGCAGATTGTGTGGATTCTTATGGAAATGACTGGAATTCACCAGTGAAAATTCACAGAACAACATATAATTTTACTGCACCTTAACTGGTGCCTTAATGGTGCCTCCACCTTAATGGAAAATGTTTCCTGCTTGTTGTGACATAAGGAATACTGTTTCCGGGTCGAAGCCTCTACTTCTACTTCCTCTATCTTGTTTCTAGTGAGAATACTCAACAACCATTTGTGAGCACTGTTGATTCAAGTCACACATTTAAGCTTTTCAAAAGCCACAGTGTACATTACAGTCTCCAGTCTCACGGCATCCCAGACTTCAACATTTTATGATTCAAAATAGCTGAATAACTAACCATCAGAGATTTCGGTATAGAGATAAAGGTTATGATCATAATTTTCACAATTTTTCCATGACCTCCATGAGTGTTTCCATGTATTTTGTTGAGATGTCTTTTCTTGTATAGCCTATTGTATATATTTGGTTGATTATTCATGTTGCTTATGTATTATACAATTTTTTTTGTGTGTATTCATTGATATTAATCTATTACTAGCTGTTTTTCCCAAGTGCATGGAAGTGTATGTATTAAAATGGATCTAAAATATGTAATAAACAATTCTTATTTTGTATTTGGTTCAGTTTGTTTATTATAATAGAAGATAATGGTAACCATAGTAACAACATGAAATTAATTATTTAAAATAATAATTTTTGGTTCCTGGAGTCACCCAAAGTGGTTCCACACAGTGCCTAATATAAGAGTTCCTCAGGAATCCTGTGTGGTTCCTCAGAGAACCGCCCCTTTTTAAAGGGTCCTAGAGGATCTACAGACGGTTCCGCCGGTGTGGCAAAGTGAAGAACCCCAAAAGGTTCCTCCAGGCATTAAAATTAACTCTGGGGAGCGCCACAAAATGGTATTTATTTTGAATTGTTACAAAAGTGTCTGTTGACTTAATTTTAAAACATTATGTACTGTGTGTACACAGTGAAAAACGGTACTGTGAAGGTGTTCCACTAACCTGCACTTTATTAGCTGAGGGCATGCTTTCTTTAATGCATGAATACAGATGTAATTGAGTGTGTATACTGTCCAGCTCATTGCTACTGTACAGTGATTTAATAAATGTTGGAAATTGACATAATAGCAACTCATTATTTGAAGCTGTTTACACTTCCAAAACAAAGAAAGGGCAAATTGGTCAAAATTAATAAGTCAGAGGACATTAACTAGTATTTTTTCATTTAAATGTTACCTATTTTAATTAAGTCTAATGTGTATAATATTTTTATGATATTTTTGACATTGTACTTAATTTATTGGCTTTTTCTGAAAATGCTACTTAATCTTTTCGCATACATTGAAATACTCTCTCTCTCTCTCTCTCTCTCTCTCTCTCTACACTCTCTCTCTCTCTCTCTACACACTCTCTCTCTCTCTCTCTTTCTCTCTCTCTCTCTCTCTCTCTCTCTCTCTCTCTCTACTCTCTCTCTCTCTCTCTCTCAGGTAACATTTTACATATATGCTGGGTAAGATTAATGGTATAAGTTATCATCTCATACATCTATTTTGTAACTATTTTAAGTGTAACCATAAACATATTTTGTCATTAAACCTTTTCAGTTACAAATAATGTGCTAAATAGTTTTGATTTGGTATTGACTTTGAAGTGCTACATATTGCAATACAATATTGTCACTCTCTATAGCAACACTCTCCCACATATTAAAGGGATACTCCACTTTTTTTGGAAATAGGCTCATTTTACAACTCCCCAGAGTTAAACAGTTGAGTTTTACCGTTTTCGAATCCATTCAGCCGATCTCTGGGTCTGGCGGTACCACTTTTAGCATAGCTTAGCATAGATCATTGAATCGGACAAGACCATTAGCATCTCTCTCAAAAAAATGACCAAAGAGTTTCGATATTTTTCCTATTTAAAACTTGACTCTTCTGTAGTTACATCGTGTACTAAGACCCACGAAAAATGAAAAGTTGCAATTTTCTAGGCTGATATGGCTAGGAACTATACTCTCATTCCTGTGTAATAATCAAGAAACTTTGCTGCCATACCATGAGTCCAGCAGGCGTAATGATAAGACGCAGTGCCTGAAAATAGTCCCCAGCTCGGTAACTTTCAACGTGACCGGGACTAAGTTTGTCTAACCTATTATACCTATTTTCAGGCGCTGCGTCATATTACCATTACCTTATATTAAACATTGTGCATTATTAATATTAAACATGAACCTGTATATAGTAGTTCTTATAGTCTTTTGTGAGGTATGAAAAATAGTAGTTATTGATTAGCTAATAGTGAACTACCACATTCAACTGTGCACTATTACTTATTAATTCGTTAATCAGAGTTTCTTGTTAGTTAATAGTAGTTACTAGAGTGTTAATAATGCATTACTCATTTGTTCCTGTGTAGTTATTAATTTATGAAGGAATGGTATTCTAAAGTGTTACCAAATTTTGAATACTTTAAAGAACAGACTTAAGTTCGGCCTCTTTTTAAAGAGAACACTTAACTGATTATTAGTACATACAGTGAGGAAAATAAGTATTTGAACACCCTGCTATTTTGCAAGTTCTCCCATTTAGAAATCATGGAGGGGTCTGAAATTGTCATCGTAGGTGCATGTCCACTGTGAGAGACATAATCTAAAAAAAATAATCTAGAAATCACAATGTATGATTTTTTAACTGTTTATTTGTATGATACAGCTGCAAATAAGTATTTGAACACCTGAGAAAATCAATGTTAATATTTGGTACAGTAGCCTTTGTTTGCAATTACAGAGGTCAAACGTTTCCTGTAGTTTTTCACCAGGTTTGCACACACTGCAGGAGGGATTTTGGCTCACTCCTCCACACAGATCTTCTCTAGATCAGTCAGGTTTCTGGGCTGTCGCTGAGAAACACGGAGTTTGAGCTCCCTCCAAAGATTCTCTATTGGGTTTAGGTCTGGAGACTGGCTAGGCCACGCCAGAACCTTGATATGCTTCTTACAGAGCCACTCCTTGGTTATCCTGGCTGTGTGCTTCGGGTCATTGTCATGTTGGAAGACCCAGCCTCGACCCATCTTCAATGCTCTAACTGAGGGAAGGAGGTTGTTCCTGCACATGGCCCCGGTCATCCTCTCCTTAATACAGTGCAGTCGCCCTGTCCCATGTGCAGAAAAACACCCCCAAAGCATGATGCTACCACCCCCATGCTTCACAGTAGGGATGGTGTTCTTGGGATGGTACTCATCATTCTTCTTCCTCCAAACACGTTTAGTGGAATTATGACCAAAAAGTTCTATTTTGGTCTCATCTGACCACATGACTTTCTCCCATGACTCCTCTGGATCATCCAAATGGTCATTGGCAAACTTAAGACGGGCCTTGACATGTGCTGGTTTAAGCAGGGGAACCTTCCGTGCCATGCATGATTTCAAACCATGACGTCTTAGTGTATTACCAACAGTAACCTTGGAAACAGTGGTCCCAGCTCTTTTCAGGTCATTGACCAGCTCCTCCCATGTAGTTCTGGGCTGATTTCTCACCTTTCTTAGGATCATTGAGACCCCACGAGGTGAGATCTTGCATGGAGCCCCAGTCCGAGGGAGATTGACAGTCATGTTTAGCTTCTTCCATTTTCTAATGATTGCTCCAACAGTGGACCTTTTTTCACCAAGCTGCTTGGCAATTTCCCCGTAGCCCTTTCCAGCCTTGTGGAGGTGTACAATTTTGTCTCTAGTGTCTTTGGACAGCTCTTTGGTCTTGGCCATGTTAGTAGTTGGATTCTTACTGATTGTATGGGGTGGACAGGTGTCTTTATGCAGCTAACGACCTCAAACAGGTGCATCTAATTTAGGATAATAAATGGAGTGGAGGTGGACATTTTAAAGGCAGACTAACAGGTCTTTGAGGGTCAGAATTCTAGCTGATAGACAGGTGTTCCAATACTTATTTGCAGCTGTATCATACAAATAAATAGTTACAAAATCATATATTGTGATTTCTGGATTTTTTTTTTAGATTATGTCTCTCACAGTGGACATGCACCTACGATGACAATTTCAGACCCCTCCATGATTTCCAAGTGGGAGAACTTGCAAAATAGCAGGGTGTTCAAATACTTATTTTCCTCACTGTATGTCCCACTATACAGAGTGTTGAAGTAACTTTAAATCAGACGCGGCGTTTCCATTACAGATTTGCGCAAAAGTTTTGTGATTTTTTGTAAATGTCGAGAAAAAACTATTGCGAAATGACGGCGTTTCCATTAACCAATGTTATACGACTAAAACTTAATTTTTTCCTCTCGCGATAATTAAGTAATTCCAAAAATCATGGCAACGGACGTTGGTAGGTTTATGTCTGCCACTGCACTGGCCATTATTATTAATTGAAGGAGACGTGTGTGTTTTCCAAGCATTAATGGTAAGGAAAGACCCTTTATACTTTTTTGAGGTTTAGAATCCATTATTCCTGTAATTCTTTTGTCTTTTATGAATTTAATAAAGAACTCTGTCTCGTATTCTGTCCAAACACACTGCGTCATCTAGGGGAGAGCGGGACACAAAGTAATGCTTTTTGACTTTCTCAGTTTGTGTAAATCTACTTATGGTTCAGAGTATTTATTTTTTTCCACATTAATTTCCCACATGTCTAGTACAATTATGTGTTTTTCTTTTATTAATACAGTATATACTTTTTTCTTGATATACCCCGAAAGAATGGAAGTGAAATGTGACAACATGCCCCATAGGTGGGGTACATTGTAACATGTCGTGGGGCACATTGTAACATGACCATATGACAGCTTAAAATGTTATCTGATCTAATTAAAAAAATATACAAAACAAACTAAAATATTTTCTAAATATAATACAATTAAAAAACTTTTTCATATAAAATAATGGCAATTTTTAATAATTAAATATAAACTCATTTTTGAGCTTTGACTACGAACACATGAAAACGTTTCGGTTACTAAACGTAACCTCTGTTCTCTCTAGAAGAGGGAACGAGTATTGCGTAAGTAGCTTACACTGCGGGAAAGTCTTCTTTCTCGAGATACTGAAGCCAAAAATTTGCAACGCAGTGCGGAGTGCGGCAGCCTGCAGACCTAGGGCAGGCTTACTAGCATGCCCATTGGCTGCCCTGCGGCAACTGCAGCAGCCTACCGCTGAGCCCTTGGCGTGACGTCACGACCAATGAGCGCGCTTGGCGCGCTTAATGCGTCACAGCCCGCCAAAAGGGGTGTGGCTTAGCGTATATAAGCAGGGCTCAGAGGCTGCTTCACTGGTTTCTGTCGCATGAAGCGAATGAGCTCGTGGCGTGAGCACGGCGGGTTACGCAATACTCGTTCCCTCTTCTAGAGAGAACAGAGGTTACGTTTAGTAACCGAAAAGTTCTCTTACGAGTTCTCTCGTATTGCGTAAGTAGCTTACGCTGCGGGAACTCCCTTGTCAACGCTGTGCGCGCCCAGCATCCACTGAATGAGTCCCAGGGAGAGCCCGGGGAACGTGATAGCAGAGAGCCGGGCGGCCAACAGAGGGCTAGCGCAGTACACAAGCACATACTAGGGAGCACGGAGCGGCACAGCCGGTCCGAACTGACAATTCCCTGCACAGTGCAGCTCAACCAGTAGAGCTAAATCGACCAACGTAGCCCGCGCACAGATAGTGGGCTGGCTTATGCGAGACTTAGACTGATAACACTTTCGCCTGCAAGGCGGGAACTTCCAGGTTGTACAACCTAACAAATGTAGAGGGGGAGGCCCAGCCTGCCGCCGTACAAATGTCATGAATGGAAATCCCGCTGGACCACGCCCACGATGAGGCCATGCCTCTGGTGGAGTGAGCTCGAATGCCCAGTGGGCACTGCAGGTCTTTAGACGCATAAGCAGCAGCAATAGCGTCCACTATCCATCTGGACAGGCTGTGTTTCGAGGCGGCGAGACCCTTGGTGCGCCCACCAAATGAAACAAAAAGCTGCTCCGAGCGCCTGAAAGCGGCGGAGCGTGAAATGTAGTTTCTCAGCGCCCTGACCGGGCAGAGGAGATTACTATCGGCCTCGCTGCCGGGAGTTGGCAGGGCTGAGAGGGAAATGACCTGCGCTCTGAAGGGAGTGCCCAATATTTTGGGAACGTAACCATGCCTCGGTCTGAGAATAACTTTAGAGTCATTAGGTCCGAACTCGAGGCACGCGGCGTTAATAGATAACGCGTGAAGGTCTCCCACTCGTTTGACTGAAGACAGCGCTATCAGAAAAACGGTTTTGAGCGTGAGGTATTTCATATCCACAGTTTCCAAGGGTTCAAAGGGATGCGCTTTCAGGGCCTCCAAGACCAGTGAAAGATCCCACATAGGAACCGAGGGGGGTCGCGGGGGGTTCATCCTCCTGGCTCCCCTAAGGAAGCGGATGACGAACTCGTTCCTTCCTAATGTGCGGCCCAGCTCTGAGACAGAGAACGCTGAAATGGCCGCAACATAGACTTTGAGCGTGGAGGGGGACCTGTCCGCGTCCAGCAGCTCTTGAAGGAAACACAATACTTGCGATACCCCACATGTCTGTGGATCGAGCCCCTTGGCAGTGCACCATTTGTTAAACACAGACCATTTTGACGTGTAGAGCCGCCTCGTAGAGGGGGCTCTGGATTGTATGATCGTGTTCATGACCCCTTTTGGCAGATCAACGTGTAATCGTTGAGGCTCCATGCATGCAGAGACCAGCGCTCTGGATGGGGATGCCAGATCGAGCCGCGGGCTTGAGAGAGAAGGTCTCTCCTCACCGGTATCGGCCAGGGGACTGAGTCTGCCAGCTGTATCAGTTCCGGGAACCAAGCTTGGTTCTCCCAGTATGGGGCTATGAGGAGCACTGTGTGGCGCGCTTCCCTGACTCTCCTGATGACCTGAGGCAGCAGAGAGACCGGGGGAAAAGCATATAGCGGGCCGCTGGGCCAGGTCTGGGCCAGCGCGTCCTCGTTCTTCGAGAAGAACTCTGGGCAGTGAGCGTTGTCTTTTGACGCAAAAAGGTCGAATTTCGCTTTGCCGAAACGGCGCCACAGTGACTGGACTGTTTGGGGGTGTAGAGACCACTCCCCAGGGGGAATGTTGTCCCTGGACAGTCTGTCGGGACCCTCGTTCAGGTGGCCAGGCACATGCGCGGCTCTCAGCGAGCGCAGAGAGTGCTGAGCCCACACGAGGAGGCATTCCGCCAGGGTGCAGAGCGTCTTTGATCTGACACCGCCCTGGCGATTCACATAGGCCACTACCGATGTATTGTCCGTGCGGACTAGAACATGGTGACCGTGGAGGAATGGGAGGAAGTGTTTGAGCGCTTTCTCGACCGCGAGCATCTCTAGACAGTTTATGTGTAGGAGATTCTCCTGGTCTGACCAGCGGCCATAGACCGGTCTGCCTTCGAAGAGCGCTCCCCAACCTAGGTTGGAAGCATCTGTCGAGACAACTTTCCGGTGTGAGATCACCCCCATAGTCACTCCTGTGTGATACCATTCGGCTGCCAGCCAGGGCTGCAGGGCTGAAATGCAGCCCTGATTCACTCTGACTCGCGAGCCGCCGGCCGCCCAGGCTCGGTGGGGCACGCGCGCTTTCAGCCAGCGTTGAAGCAGGTGCATGCGCAGTAAGCCCAGCTGGAGCACTGCCGCAGCTGAGGCCATATGCCCCAGGATACGCTGGAATGCCCTCAGCGGAACCCGGCTGCCTATTTGGAAGGATGCGGCGCGCGCGCTGCTCCGACAATCTGGCCGTCATAGCCACCGAGTCCAGTTCTATTCCAAGAAAGGAAATTGACTGACGGGGCGATAGCGAGCTCTTGGTCCAGTTGACCGAGAGACCCAGACCTTCCAGATGGCTGAGAAGCGCTGTTCTGTGAGACACAAGTTCCGTCTCTGACTGCGCTAGAATAAGCCAATCGTCCAGATAGTTCAGTATTCGCATTCCCTGTCTTCTCAGGGGAGCGAGAGCCGTGTCCATGCATTTCGTAAATGTACGGGGTGCTAAAGACAGGCCGAACGGCAGGACTGTGTATTGATATGCTCGACCGTCGAAGGCGAATCTCAAGAATGGCCTGTGACGGGGAGTTATCTGGATCTGAAAGTACGCGTCCTTTAGATCGAGAGAGATAAACCAGTCTCCTGGGCGAATCTGCGCGAGGATTTGTCTGGTTGTAATCATTTTGAACGGCCGTCTCATAAGGGCTTTGTTCAGATGTCTCAGATCTAAAATAGGTCTTAACGCTCCGTCCTCCTTGGGTACGAGGAAGTAACGGCTGTAAAAGCCCGACTCGCTCAGAGAAGGATGAACCTGTTCTATAGCCCCTTTGCGCAGCAGCTTCGCTATTTCTGCTTGAAGCAGGTGCGCTGCTTCTAAACTCACTTTCGTATCCGTCTACGCTAGAAAGCGCGGGGGGCGACGAGCGAATAGCCGTGTTTTATAGTATTCAGCACCCATTCTGACGCGCCCTGAATAGCTTCCCATGCTTTTGCACGCATAGCTAGGGGTCGAATGGTCTCTGGGTTCAGATCGCCGCGCTGCGCGGGATGGGGAACCTGTATCAGAGAGGATGGGGCGGCGCGCTCGAACACGGGGGCTGGTAAACAGTGCTGGCCGGCTGTACAGCGTTCGGTAGCTCGGTAGAAAGTGATCAAGCCTCATTAGAGAGGAAAAATGCCAAAAAAAATTATTCCATCACAGGAAAAATCAGTATTCAAAAAGGACATAATTGGGCTTGAGCCTCTCAAACTAGCAGAGAACAAAACTCAACACCACCGTTCACAGAGTACAATAAGTAACCATTCTCACTAGACAAAACATACACTGAATTTGTAGGAGGTGTAATAAGTACAATAAGTAACCATTCTCACCAGCACCATGAAAACAAAAAAAGGGGAAACAAAACCATACAAATTTTCACAACAATAACAACACAAACCCTGGAATGAACACACTACATTTAACTAAATTTAGAGCCATGGATAAGTTTTAGTTAATGCAAAATAATTGTATCACATTGATCAAGACATCCCGTTTCCCTATGTCCCCTCTAAGACATCAAAGTTTGGTACAGTCTCATTTCCTTAAGAATTCCCATAAACAGATCAACTTCCTGTTTTAATCTCATTGTCACTCGGCTGGTCCACTCCCACAACACACCAGGTACTAAACATTTCAAGTCATCTTAATTACAAAATGAACTTTAACAGTTTGAGCTATGTTTTAATAAATCACATTTTAGCCAAAGAGGAATTTTAACTGGTTTTAATGTTTTAACCTTAAGGCAAATAACTAAGCCTGTGCACTGACTCAGTAAAATGACAAATAAAGATCTTAAACCAAACCAATATAGTTATGTCCTTTTATTTATTGATCTATTTTATATAAGAATTGTGTGGCTTAAATCATGGCCATCTCACACTGTCACAACATTTGTTCTGGTATGAGATATTTTATGACTCATTTTCTATTATCTCACAGTTCCTTTTATTTTATGATATTTATCTCTTTGTTTTTCCATATCTATATTATTGTGCAGAAACAAAGAAGAGACCGTGCTATGGGGGCACCAGCATCATCTTCAGTCATGCGTGCCTTTCCTGAAGATCCTCCAGTTCTAGATTGCAGGGAACCAGAACCTCCCCCTAAGAAGCACATGTACCAGCAAAGCTTGAAAGCCCTCATTCTGTTCCTTTTTGGCTCACAGTAAGACAGATTCTCAACATATTTGTAAGACTTGAATTTCCTGCTAAGACAAAAGCTGAGATAAAACTCACCCTGCAATAAAGCAACAAAATGTACCCTGGACAGGAGATCACAAGGTAAGAGCACAGGACATTGTCTTGTCCAAACTTTTCTCCTTCCTTATCTCTGCATCCCCCTCTCCCTCCTCCTTCCTTTCCACCTGAGTCAAGTCACCAAAAGTTCACTGAGATTGTCTATATCACATATGGTGTATCTTGTGAATCTATTGTTTTTTCCTTTTCATGTTTGGTATCATTTTAAATGTCTCAGTGTGATTGGTAAAATGGTCTTAATTTCATTGCAGTCATTGGTATTATGAGAAAGACTGAAAACCTAGGAGAATCTTGTTCTCTGGGTGATATCTCCCCCTCCCCCGAAACCAGGTGTTACCCCCTGGGGAACATGAATTGACCCAAAACAAACTCTAAAAAACAAAAACAAATTTGTATAACCCTTTTGTTCTGGTCTGGGTATATAAGGGGAAGTGGCAGAGCAGTCTTGGGGAACCTGTAACCAGGAAAACCCCATGCAGTGCTGTGTCCGTGTCTTCCACACTCACACACCACTGTGTGTCTCTGTCAGGAATGCATTTCTTACTCTTGGAGTAATATTTGAGCGACTGATGTCATGTATTTATTATTTCTGAATTGGCTTTTAATCATTTACTTGTGTAATTGGCATGACACATTTTTACCTGACAAATAAATGTTACATCTTGATATTCTGAAGTTTTCTGAACTCATTATTTTAGTAGATTATGAGGAGGCTGGTGCCACCGCAGCTCTGTGTCCAGGATAGGTCAAACTAAAGGCGCATATGAACAGAGCATTAGGCACGAATGAATAATTGAAAATATGGGATACTCAGAATAATCAAAGATCTAAATTACTTCATAATCAATATTTATGAATATTTTCTAATAAGAAACACAATCTAAATTTGATTATCATTTGAAATTGGAGTCAGATTAAATGCAGAGCTAAAGAAATATTGAAACTAAATTCCAATAAATTAAGTGAACTTCACTGGAGCGCTGAAAAGACACACACGCATTATACCTTCGCCCACACTGTTGGGCCAATGGGTGGTCTTTACATATTATAAGCATATATTTTTGATTTCAGTAATGAAAGTGATCTGTCCATTTCATCAAGAGATCTGAGAAAAAACAAAAGATCCTTTTTCATGATTGCTAATGCTCAGTTTTTTTCTGTTTTTCTCAACAAGTCTGTTATTCATGTCTGAATATATATGTCTGATAAATTCATAATGTAATGTCAAATGTACATTTTCTAACTTTGCACAGCTCACACCCAGTTGATGACGCTGGTTTCTTCTCCTTCACAACATTTGCATGGATGACACCCATGATGTGGAGGCTCTTTAGGAATCGGTTAAATGAGGACTTCCCCTTGCTCTCGCCTCATGATGGAGCCCACATCAATGGAGAGAGGTATTCTTCATAATCTTTCATTTAAATCTTAGCTTAGTTCAGGAAGTCTTGACAGAATGAGTTGCTGCAGTGTAGCACTTGGCGAAACAAAAAACACTGGTCACACGTTAACTCGTTGTCTGAGGTCTAAGGATGTTCTTCTGAATCCAGGATGAGTCTTGGAGAATGTACAGTATTTGTGGGCTAAAAACAACTATCTTCAAAAAATGAAAAGATGTTGTGATTTCTGTTGTGTTCAGGTTCCAGAGACTGTGGGATGAAGAAGTTGCCCGTGTGGGCCTGGAGAAGGCATCTCTTCCTGCTGTGGTCATTCGTTTTCAGAAGACAAGATTAATAGTGTCATTCTTGGCTTCAATCCTATTTACTTTTGCTGTATTTATTGGGCCGGTATGTAAAATTTGTATCATTCAGTTGAATAATCAATAAAACATATTGTTTTATTTTCCTTAAAGGGTTAGTTCACCCAAAAATGAAAATTATTCCATAATTTACTCACCCTCAAGCCATCCTGGGTGTATGTGTCTCTTTTTCTTTCAGCCAAACACAATCAAAGTTATATTCAAAAAATATCATGGCTCTTCCAAGCTTTATAATGGGAGTGAATGGTAACTAAGCCCCAAAAAGCGCATCCACCCATCATAAAAGTAATCCATACGGCTCCAGGTTAATAACTGATATGAATGAAAAATTTGGGTGAACTAATGCTTTAAAGTGCTTTCTAGTTTATAAAGTCAATCCCCTTTTGAGGGACCCACTTGTAAAAATGTAGTAGCATCTGTATATTTTCATGTATAAATAACCATGAGAAAAATATGAAGCATGATATTATAAAGGCATGCTATTTCCTTAATTAAATCATTTATATTGTCAAGGAGAATAAAGTAGAATACAATAGTTCCAATTAAATTTGAACTTGCATTCAGTGCTGTTTTTGTTCCTGCCTCACATCATGGGTCTGTTTTGAATGTTATTTTTACATTTGGTCTGTCTTCTAGTCAGTTCTAGTGTATGAAATCCTGAACTACGTGGAACAGCCTGAGACACACACACTGTTGCACGGCGTTGGCGTTTGCGTGGCTCTGTTCGCGTCTGAATTCAGCAAGGCATTTTTTGTGTCACTCATGTGGGCTGTGAATTTGCGTACCGCTGTGAGAGTGAAGGGAGCATTCAACATGCTTGCTTTCAAGAAGATCATCTCTCTCAGGAATCTCACCAGCATCAGTGTAGGAGAGGTAAACCAATGAACACTGCCACTTTACTGTCTGCTGAATCTTTTTATTGGTACTCTAAATAATTTGTATTTATTTACTCTAGTACTCCAAACACTTTTTAATTACCTAAATTATATATATATATATATATATATATATCAGGGTTTCCGTGTTCCGGTAATTGCCGGACATTGGCCGGAAAAAAAAATGAAATGTCCGACAAAATTAAATCTCTCTGGTCAAATTGTCAGATTAAAATTGCCTAATAATTCCGCCCCCATAACACAATCTGAATTTGAGAATAAGCCTAAAATGTATAAAGCAAAAATACACCGACCTTTGGCTATGTTATGAAGGAACAGGCTCTACCGTTTGAAAGTTATTAAACATTATTACATGGTTGAATTCCAATGTGGAACACTACGAAGCACTAGCGGCGCCAGGATTTTGATTGTAGGTGGGCCTCCAGAAAACTGGATGGGCCAGTTAAAATAAGCCAAAAAATAATAAAAACGGGTTCCCCTTCATCTCCGTTTCAGTGCTTTTCTGGGCACTGAGGACAGCGACTCAGTAGCCTACCTGAATTTAATGAGTAATTAGAATAGGTTAAAACAGGATTTTTTTTTTGCTTTTTTAATACAATTACAATTATATTTAATTTATTGTTTAGTAAAATTATAGGCCTATTATTTTTAGTTTATTAACAGCAACAACAGCTGTAAAGATGAAGTTGACGATCGCCATCTCCGTAGTGAATGCGCCTATAGAGAGAAATGCACATCATGGATTACATAATCAGAGAGTAGCCTATTTATTTTAATTTTAAATTGTTAAAAAGACATTTCAAGCTTTCTTAAGATATACTTCATGTCTGTGAGGCCTACGCTGAGTTTCGTTAAATTAGGATGAGATGCGCTCCAGTTCACGAGCAATTCAGTGACTGCGCGGGCGCCTCCTTGATCCGCCTGCTATATTTATTAAATCCAGGCAATTGGTTGATAAAAAAAATTATTAAAATTAAGATACAATTTATACAAAACGAAATTAACTTCAAAAAGTCTTTCTACAAAACAAAACTTAATTAAGTGGTCAAAATCATGTCTGACCCGCTCCATGTCTCTCGATTTTGCGCATCCTATCTTACTCGTGTGGTTTACTTTTTTTATAATCAACATAAATTAATAAATAACATTATAATATTTTAACAAATATTAAACTAAATGAGCTTATTTAATGGCTACAACACGTATAGTAGACCTAGACTCTCTATTTGTACAAATTGCTGCACATTAATTTTATTCTGAATTTTGCACACATAAGTTGAAAGGCATTTGTTTGTGCATGCATAGCAAAACATATCTGCAACATTTATCAAGTTCACTGATAATTATGCGTGCATTTATTAATTATTATCTTAATGAATAATGAAACAAGGACGAAGCATATAAACTGCGTTGTTTGTTTAGAATGGAATGGATCACAAATAGATCCGAATGAAGAAACATACAAAACCATAGTAGAAAATGGGTCTCGAGTGTTCCTGCAGAGAGGGGGTTCTCACTGCAGAATCGGATCAAGACGAAGCAGGGAAGTCGCCTTGCGGAGAACAAGGTTACGCGGCTTATGCGCATTGCAAGTTGTGGAGAGACACTGGGAAGTTCGCTTGAGTAAAAACAATAGGCTTCAGATAGTTTATGTGGGGAAGGGGGATTGGTTTGTTAAACTATAATGTGAAACCATAGTAAATACAATTGACGTTGATTGACGCCAGAGGTGGGCACAAATACATCAAAAACTATTTTGTTACAAACTACAAATACTGGCTCATGAAATGTAACAAAATAAAATACAAAATACTGATGTGAAAAATGTATTTAAATAAAATTCAAGTAATTAGTATTTTGAAAATACAAAAATACTCCCACAATAATCTTAAAGGGTTAGTTCACCCAAAAATGAAAATTCTGTCAGTAATTACTCACCCTCATGTTGTTCCAACCCCGTAAGACCTTCGTTCATCTTCAGAACACAAATTAAGATATTTTTGATTAAATCTGAGAGCTGGATCACTCCTCCATAGGCATAAGGCATTATAACTTGCTGGCCCAGAAAATGTATTAAAGCTGCATTATCGCTTTTTGCTCGCGGGTTTCTCTATAGAGCTCCCCCTACAGCTTCGGAATAGATATTTGACAACACTGTCGTCAAAATTCGTTGGCTCGTCCCATCTTCTCCCGCTGGTCATGTGCATTTGTGTTCAAAGAACCCGGCGAACGCACAGAGCCATGTCCACTGAGGTATGTATAATACACAGAAGGCTAGCATATAAATGTTTAGATAGTATATGTGTGCAGTGCCGTAAAGCAGTTTGTTACATCGCGAGACCTGATATCACGCGATACTTCCTGATGCTGCGGCGGCGGCCCAAAGTTGCAAGGGTGGTTTTTCATCTCACAGGCGCTCGAGGCGTGCGAGAAGACCACCATTCAACCCGAAAACAGTCATATAACCATTCCAATGACTCCGAAGCTGTTCAGTTAAGATAAAAAAAGTTACTTAGTTCACCTTTAAAGACATCGTTAATATAGTCCAAGTGACTACAGTGGCTCAAATCTTAAGTTTATAAAGCGACGAGAATACTTTTTGTGTGCAAAAAAAAACGACTTTATTCCACTATTCATTTCCTTCTCTCTGGGCCTCGAGTTAGTTCACGTAGTGTTTTAGCGCAGCGCGTCTGTGTTGTACGTCACACGCATCACACACATGACCAGCGTTGGCCAATAGTGAGCCTACGTGTGACGTGCAACACAGACGCGCTGCGCAGTTATACTACGTGAAAAAACTCGAGGCCCAGAGAGAAGGAAATGAAAAGTGGAATAAAGTAGTTATTTTTGTTGTTTTTTTGCGCACAAAAAGTATTCTCGTCGCTTTATAAACTTAAGATTGAGCCACTGTAGTCACTTGGACTATATTAACGATGTCTTTAATACATTTTTTGGGCCAGCAAGTTATAATGTCTTAGAAGCCTATGGAGGAGTGATCCAGCTCTCAGATTTAATAAAAAATATCTTAATTTGTGTTCCGAAGATGAACGAAGGTCTTACGGGGTTGGAACAACATGAGGGTGAGTAATTACTGACAGAATTTTCATTTTTGGGTGAACTAACCCTTTAATGCCGTTTTTAAGAGGAGCAGCGCCACTTCTTCTCCTGTGTTCAAAACTCATTCACTTCTTGGAGGGAGCCCGGTCTACAGGGTGTCACGTGATTTTCGTGCATCTAACCTGGACATTGCCATTGCCAACATCAGACCGAAAATATGGCAAAATCATTTACTATGGTGATAAGCATATGGTGATTTTTCTTAAGTATTTAAGTATTTGAAATACTCTAAATACACTCCCTAAAAATATTTTGTTACAAACTACATTTAATTTTTTCCACACCTGCAAAATACAAATTACAAAATACACTAAAGTAATTAAATACGTATTTAAAATACATTTAATTGAAATACTGCCCATGTCTGATTGACGCCAATCAGACGTTCATGTTTTTTTCCGTCTATTTGAAAGTTAGGCTAATAAACATGTTGCATTCTATACGGCCTGATTATGTCATTTTTTAAGTTACATAGCCTGCCTCCAGTTTTCCTCAACTTGACTAATTAAGAGGCGATATTTGACCGGCATATCATCAAAATGTCCGGAAAACAAAACCTCTGCCGGTCACTTTGACCGGCACCATTTTTTTCTAGCGGAAACTCTGATATATAATACAAATAGTGTTTGTCATAAACTGTTGTGTGCATTATCTCTGTGTTTTGTTTCAGACTATAAACGTGTTGACGAGTGATGGTCATCGGATGTTTGAGGCGGTCCTGTTTGGAACGTTTCTACTGTTTGTTCCTTTTCTGCTGATCATATGTGTCATATATGCCTGCTTTATTCTGGGATACACGGCACTAATTGGAATTTTGGTCTACCTGGTGTTCCTCCCAATACAGGTGTGATGGTCTTTTCTGTTTTGTGTAACACATCTTCGAGATCTACCCGTCTCGGTAATATTTAGTATTTTCCCTGTCTGTTTGTATGTGCGCGCTATAGTTATCAATTGCCAGGCTGATTGGTGTGTTCAGAAGGCGGACTGTATCTGTGACAGACAGACGTGTTCGCACAATGAATGAGGTTCTGACCTGCATCAAGCTCATTAAGATGTATGCGTGGGAGGAGTCTTTTGAGAAAACAATCACAGGTTGTCCGTCCGTCCGTATTTTACTCATGACTCTGTGAAATGCTGCGTTTTCTCTTACCCATTCTTTCCTTGTTTTTGTTTTTTTCGGCTATAGATATTAGGAAAAATGAGAAGTTGCTATTACAAAAGGCTGGTTATGTTCAGAGTTTAAACAGAGTCTTAACAACGATAGCCCCCACACTGGCAACCGTCCTCACCTTCATTGTCCACATTGCACTGAATCTGCCTCTTCAACCTTCTACTGTGAGTGCAAAAAAAGGCTTATAATTTGCTTTAAAATGGATAAGTTTACACTACCGTTCAAAAGTTAGGGATCAAAAAGAAATTAACTTTTATTACTTTTTTCTTTTTTCAAATAAATGCTTTTCTTTGGAACTTTCTATTCATCAATGAATCCTAAAAAAAATGTCTACAGAAATATTAAGATGATAATAAGAAATGTTTCTTGAGCACCAAATCAGCTCATTAGAATGATTTCTGAAACCGCTTTGCCATCACAACAATAAATTACATTTGAAAATGTACTTAAACAAAAAAAGCTATTTTAATTTGTAGTAATATTTCACAATATTATTGTTTTACTGTTTGTTTGTTTTTTAATCAAATAAATGCAGCCCTTGTTAGCATAAGTGACTTCTTTCAAAACCTAACCCAAAATTTTTGAATGGTAGTGTACATGTGTAAAACTTCATTACTTATACATTGATTGATCGATTTATTGTTTTTATTTTGTATTTGAATAATTCTGTTCAAAGCACTGTTCTGTCCTAACTGGCTTAACTGTTGTAATTCCCTACATCACGTAAACTGGCAAATGACTCTGATGTACTTGAAACTTTGATGAAAAGAGGTGAGTTTTCTGTTTCCCCACAGGCGTACACTATCATCTCTGTATTTAACTGCATGAAGATATCTATGGGCTTGTTGCCTTTCTCTGTTAAAGCTGTTGCTGAGGCTAAAGTGGCTCTTGCGAGACTCAAGGTTGGACTCATTCACGGGTTTCTCTCAATCAAAATCAAAGATACTTTTCTCTCATTTAAAGAGTTCCTCCTTTTCCCTACGAATTTGTACCTTTGGCCCCAATATCTGCTCTAATTAGGCATTGGTTTAGGACATATTGCGATAGATGTAAATATTGTTCATATGTGTAATTTATAAATAAAGATAAGTGTGTGGAAAATATATTTTCATGTGCTGTATTTTACACATGCTGTAACTTGATGCTCTAAAATGCGTCAGTCACGTCTTTTACATTGAATTCCTGATTTGCCTCTGCGGTACGATGCAAATAACAGAATATTTAATGATAATGCATCTCTACAGAAACTTATGTTGGTACAGAACCCCAAAGGTTATCTTACCCAGAATAAAAATATGGATTTGGCGCTGGTCATGGAAAAGGCCTCATTCTCTTGGAGCCTGCCAGATGACATGAACACCACTGAAAGACCACAAGATCCCTCTCAAAGCGCCACACACCAGTCACACTCCCAACCTTCAATCAGAAGCATCAGCTTCACTCTTTCAAAGGTGTGATATGAATATATTTTAATGTGAGGCACTATATGTGTCCTGACACTACAAGAGACTAATTATTCTCTCTTTTCAATCATAGGGAAGTCTGCTTGGAGTGTGTGGCAGTGTTGGAAGTGGAAAAACCTCTTTGATATCAAGTATTCTTGAGCAGGTGTGGCACCTCCTGTCTTTTCTACGTCCAAGACACATGATGTGATGAGGTGTGACTGACAGTATAATTGTTTATTCCTGCAGATGCATCTTGTGAGTGGGTCTGTATCAGCTAATGGAACATTTGCATATGTTTCCCAGCAAGCCTGGATATTCCACGGGACTGTAAGGGACAATATCCTCATGGAAGAACCATTTCACCAAACCAGGTAAAACTAGAGAACACCAAAAACAAAACTGGTCAAAGCACATTCTTTGAACATTCTGTTGAAAAGCGTCGGGAGAGTTCACTTCTGCACAGTAAAATGATTTCCAAAATGTACAATCAAAAACGGGCAGTGCGGTTGCCAGAGTTTTACTTTTAAACCCACATCTGAAGTTACAGTATCACATTTTACTGGAGGCCAAATGCCAACACAACGTCTATCATATTATCATCTTTATTGGCCAAAAGAGGAGAGCTTAATGGAGAACAGTGGATGATTTAGAGTGATAAATGGCACTAAACTGAACAAAGATGAAAACGTACAGTCATGTGCTAAAGCAATGAAATTACACATGACATTTTTGTTTAGCTACAATAGATCTTGATAAATCTTCTACAGCCTGACCTACGTAAAAAGGTAAAAGGAAAACTTTCATGAAGATATAGTGATTTAAAAATCAAATCTCATGTGTAACACAAATTGAGCTGATGAATAAATATATCTCACAGTTAGTGAGGTGTAGCAAATGAGCCATATTAAATATTAATAATCAATAATAACTGGTTATAATTGATTATGAATATTTGGATCAGTTAATATAATTAACTTACTGTCGTAAATTAATATTACAATCAATTTACCTGTTTGTCCCGTGAACACTCAGGATTAATTATTGAGAGATTACTAAGAAATGTACATTTCCGGGGCATGGGAAATGTCTTTCTTAATTTACAGTACTACTAAGAGCAGTAGCAACAATCTAAATGATTAGTGACTCCAGTTATGAGCTTGAGACACGGACAACTTTACGTGTGACATGAACAAGATTTTATTAACTAGTCTGAACACTTAAACTACTCTAACATACACACACATACATGCATACAGTTTACCAAGGGAAAGAGAACTGAAGCAGAATACAGGAAAGCAAGAAGTTATAGCATTGTTTGAAATTCAGCAGATCAACAGCCTTGAGCAAACCATCAGTTTAGTTCCAACACGCCCTTCCTTAAAAGGGGTAATGATACTTAATGTATCAAATAATGAGACTAAGTTTGATACTTGCATGTCTCGCCCATTTGAATTAAACCGTCCTGATGCAATTTGTTGAGGCTCCAGTTGATCTTTGCTGATGTGGTCTTGATGAGAGAGAACCAGTGGTAGTCAGAGTATCTTTGGTGAATGGAAAGACAAGGCCGCAGCCTGGCACAAGTTTGGTGGTCCTTAGAAACTCCTAGTTCAGCATCATCTTCACGTCAGGATTCCAGAAAAGAGTAAGAGAGAGCTAAGAGCTGATCTTGGGTTTTTAAAATGTGAAGAAGTAACACCCTATGGAGGAGTGTCAGAGCCAATGATAAGATTTCCCTTTGGGGGGGAATTTTTACGACCTATTGTTCAAGCAGGGCATTTGAATATGTAATTTGATTGGAGGTTTAACCCAATAATCTTTAAGATGCTTATAATACTAATGCGTAGCACAAAGTTAGCAAAATGTAATGTAAATTAACAAATGGGAAACGAAGATTGGATTTTATAGATACCAAACATGCCACACATATGATTTTGGTTAACCATAATATGCAAAGTCTGAAACATTAACCCAATAGAGTTTACAAGAATACAAAAGCCAAACCACATAAAAGGAAAATCATGAGATGGGAAAATTAGATACATGTTTACACATTTCTCAAGTGGTTATATATAGAATATATAGGATTAACAGGGTTTATTTCTCTTCCTCGGCAAGAATTAAGTGAGAGTCGCGGTTCTCTGGAAATTCCTTTGGGTCGTAAAACTCTTATCAGTCTCAATGTGTCCTGTAACACGACACCGCGTCCTGCCAGTGTGTTAGCTTCATTTGTGATGTTAGTTTTGGGGGAAGTTTCACAGGCCTTTGTTGGGAGAGTGAGTTTGCTGGATTATTCATTAAAGGCACACTATGTAGAAATTGTGTTTTTGTCAAACAGCGACCCCTAGAGTCGCTGTGGAATACTTGCACTGTCGTAAATATCCCCCCCCCCCACTATTACATAGTGCCAGTAAAAGCGATACAGACCCCGTCAGGCTATGGCAGACGTGTCATTCAACCTATTGTAAGTCGATGTAACGTCACAAAGGTCTTGGAAATATATTATGAAGGTTTAAAAGCTACATAGTGTGCCTTTAAATAAATGAATAATTTGTGTGTGTGTCTGATTGGTCCAGACGCTACAGTGGTCACATTAAAAAAAGGTCCATGGTCCAACAGTATGTTAGCAATGTGTGAGCTGTGCTTCATACAGAAGTCAAGCTTTTTGTTGGTCAATGTGGCGAAATCTGAAATGACCCGCGAAAAAATCGTCAAACAACTGTATGTGCCTCTCTGATAGATGTAAATATTATCTAAATAGTAAGCAGATCAATGTCATATTAGAGTGTAAAAGAGTAGTTTTGTATGAAACTTGACATTATTTCCCCATGGTAAGAGTGAATTTAGTGAGCAAGGACTCTTTAGACACCACTAACCCATTCGTCTTGAAATGGCAAGTTTTAATTAACCTCAGTGTCAGTCCTACTATGCTCCTATGAAGCTGCCCCTCACCTTTCAAACACATGTAATCTGCCAGATCCTGTTTTATAGCCATGAAGACAGTGAACCGCTTTATGGTGTGTTTTTTAATTGCTTGTAATGGGGTAAATTTCTGGCTCTGGTCACAGTCTCAGCTGCTTTATAATCTGTCAAATTGTTGAACATTGATCCTTTGTACTGAGATGAACTGCTGCATCCCAAAGAAAAGCGGTTATGTGTTTGCTGTGTTTTAGATATGACCGTGTTATTCATGCCTGCTGTCTGAAACCTGATCTGGCAATACTTCCATATGGGGACCAGACAGAGGTCCGTTTCCACATACTCACCAACACTCTGATTAGATACTACTATTTGTTTTTTATTTTATTTAACCATTAAATGTTTATAATTCTAAGGAGTACAGTTGAAAGGAATACATATAACGTATGGGGATAATAATATTGCTTGTGTGTGTGTGTCAAGATTGGAGAGCGAGGTATTAATCTTTCAGGTGGGCAGAAGCAGAGAGTCAGTTTAGCCAGGGCGGTGTATTCTAACAGAGACATTTTCCTTTTGGATGATCCTCTGTCTGCTGTCGATGCGCACGTTGGGAAGCACATTTTTGAGGAATGCATCAAGAAAGAGCTGAAGGGCAAATCCGTCATTCTGGTCACTCATCAGCTGCAGGTAATCTCTCTCACAACATAATCCATAATGTCAATCATTTGCTTTGCAGGATTTCTGTCTCAGATTGTGTCAATTTTTGTATGACATTCAAACAATAAATACCATTTTGGCGTTTGTAAATGTGACGTGACAGATCTCTAGCGGCATGTGAACCGATCATCTCTAGCTAATAGTAAATAAACACGAATGAACACTGTTGAAAGATACAGTACAACTTACTGAAATGTATATTCCTCATACATAATATCGACCAAGCGCCCCTGGTCCCGAGATCGCTACTGCGCGGGTCTGGTCCCGAGATCGCTACTGCGCAGATCTGGTCCCGAGATCGCTACTGCGCGGGTCTGGTCCCGAGATCGCTACTGCGCGGGTCTGGTCACGAGATCGCTACTGCGCGGGTCTGGTCCCGAGATCGCTACTGCGCGGGTCTGGTCCCGAGATCGCTACTGCGCGGTCTGGTCCCGAGATCGCTACTGCGCGGGTCTGGTCCCGAGATCGCTACTGCGCAGATCTGGTCCCGAGATCGCTACTGCGCGGGTCTGGTCCCGAGATCGCTACTGCGCGGGTCTGGTCCCGAGATCGCTACTGCGCGGGTCTGGTCCCGAGATCGCTACTGCGCGGTCTGGTCCCGAGATCGCTACTGCTTACTGCGCGGTCTGGTCCCGAGATCGCTACTGCGCGGTCTGGTCCCGAGATCGCTACTGCGCGGTCTGGTCACGAGATCGCTACTGAGCGGGTCTGGTCCCGAGATCGCTACTGCAGCACTCCATAGTTTACTGGAGTTATGATCGATTTTTCTCCATTTAAATAGACAAAATGGTAGCGGTCAGATAAGTATGATCTAAACCAGCTTAATGCTTGTCCTTGAACACCAGTATAATTTTGTAGTCGATCTAAGAGTATTGTGTGATCTATAGTATCGAATGCAGCACTAAGATCAAGTAAAACTAGTATTGAGATACAGCCTTGGTCAGATGCTAAAAGTAAATCATTTGTGATTTTAACGAGCGCAGTTTCAGTGCTATGATGCGGCCTGAATCCTGACTGAAACTTTTCATAGATATCATTTTCTTGCAAGAAAGAGCCCAGTTGGGCGGACACAACTTTTTCTAGTATTTTAGACATAAATGGAAGATTTGAAATGGGTCTATAATTTGCTAGATTATTATGATCTAATTGTGGTTTCTTAATGAGAGGTTTTATAACTGCAAGTTTAAATGTTCTTGGAACATGACCTAAAGATAAAGATGAGTTAATAATATTGAGGAGAGGCTCTTCCACTACAGGTAACACTTCTTTCAGTAGTTTAGTTGGTATAGGATCTAATAAACATGTTGTTGTTTTAGATGAAGTGATAAGTTTATTTAACTCTTTTTGTTCTATAGTTGTAAAGCACTGTAATTGTTCTTGCGGGGGGATAATTGAGGCTGAATTATAAGGCGCGATTGAGGATTGAACGTTTACAATTGTGGTTCTGATGTTTTCTATTTTCTCAGTGAAGAAGTTAATGAAATCATTACTACTAAACTGTAACGGGATATTTTGTTCGGGTGACGTCTGTTTATTTGTTAGTCTAGCCACGGTGTTAAATAAAAACCTAGGATTGTTTTGGTTGTTTTCTATTAGTTTGCGGAGATGCTCAGCCCTGGCTGCTTTTAGGGCCTTTTTATAACGTGACATACTGTCTTTCCACGCGATTCTAAAGACCTCTAAATTAGTTTGTTTCCATTTACGCTCTAAATTATGGGTTTCTCTCTTTAGAACATGCGTAGTATTATTGTACCATGGTGCTTTAATTTTCTCTCTGACCTTTTTTAATTTAATGGGTGCAACAACATCCAATGTTCTAGAGAGAATGGTGCTCATAGTGCTAGTTAGTTCTTCTAGTTCATCTGTTTGTTTGGGTTCAGGCAGCAGCTGAGACAGATTAGATAAGCAATTTGAGAAATTATCTATGGTGGATGGAAGGATTGTTCTGCCTGGTCGATAACGCGGCGCAGCATGACATATTACAGCAGTACGTAATATGCAAGTTACCAAGTAATGGTCAGTGACATCATCACTTTGTGGAATGATATCTATATCGGTTGGATCGGTTCCATATGATATAAATAAATCGAGTGTGTGATTAAGACGATGAGTTGGTCTGGTGACGTTTTGCTTGACCCCAAAGGAATTTAATAAATCTATAAACGCAGCCCCTAACGCATCATTTGAATTATCTACGTGTATGTTAAAATCTCCAACAATTAATGCTTTATCTACATTGACCAATAGATCTGAGAGAAAATCTGCAAACTCTTTTAGGAAATCAGCGTAAGGCCCAGGCGGTCTATATACGGTAGCCAAGGCTAGAGATAATATGGATTTTTTTCTAACATCTAAGAGCGTAACATTTAGTACAAGTACTTCAAACGAAATAAACGTATAACCCGTTTTCTGAGTAACATTGAGAATATCTCTATAGATTGTTGCAACACCGCCGCCACGACCAATCAGACGGGGCTCATGCTTATAGGAGTATCCAGATGGAGTAGACTCATTTAGACCGAAATAATCATTTGGTTTAAGCCAGGTTTCAGTAAGGCAAAGTACATCGAAGCTATTATCTGTGACTATTTCATTTACAATAACTGCCTTAGGTGTGAGTGATCTAATGTTTAGAAGACCTAGCTTTAAAAATTGTTTTTGTTTACTAATAGCAACATTTTCTGTTTTAATAACAATTAGATTTTTCCTAGATCCTGCAGTAGATTTATTATTTGATCTCACTAAACGGGGAATAGACACAGTTTCTATGCAATGTTCTACACTAGTATTTATATCATTTAAATTGGTGCAGGAGAGACTATGATTTGGACTTTTGGTTACTAGTCATTTAATGGTATTTAACATTTCGGAGATGTTATCTGACAGAAGATCCGATCCGAATCTGCTTGGGTGTAAGCCATCGGCACGGGACGCTCCCAAAACAGATTCCAATTATTTACAAAGAGCAGTTTCTGCTCATTGCACCATGACATTAACCATTCATTTAGCGCGAATAGTCTACTAAACTTTTCATGTCCTAGTCGGTACGTGGGAAGCGGTCCTGACACTATGATCGTTGTTTCAGGCGATGTGCTGCGTACCGTATCGATCAGATTCCTGAAGTCTTTCTTCAGAACCTCTGTCTGGCGCAGCCTGATGTCGTTCACTCCCGTGTGCAAGACCACAGTTCCGACGCGCTCGGCATCATTCAGAATCTCGGGAACGCGAGCAGCAATTTCAGAAACAAGAGCACCAGGAAAGCAGTGACTGTGCACCTTACTTTTACCTAACGTAGCGTGTACGTGCCGAACGATGGAATCGCCGATGATCACAGCATCGCGTTCGGTTTCGCGAAGAGGGGAGAAGCGGTTTTGTGTGGATAACTCGAAAACCGGGAGGGGCGGAGAGAGTCTTCTTGGTCTAGACCTGACTCGCGTCTTCCGCTGCGGAACCATCCAGGCTTCGTGGTGGCGTGTTGGAGCCGGAGTGAACGAGACCATGGCTGATCGCGACCTCGGCGCTCGGGACCATGTACCATGTAATTGTACCATGTAAACATTATAACATTGTTGTCACTAAACCTAATAAAATTCAGTTTAGTTACTAAAATGTTTTGACAATCATAATACACTTATTGTGATGCAAAATTGTTTTATTTAATTTTTAAAATTTTTACTCAAAAGTTGGCAGCTATAGATGTGTATGTGTCCTCAGCTGCTCCGCTCTGTTGTGTTTGCAGTATTTGGAGTTTTGTGATGAGGAGGTGTTGTTGGATAATGGGGAGATAATGGAGGCAGGCACTCACAGTGATCTGATGAAAGCTAAAGGCCACTACGCTCATCTCATTAACAACATCCAGAGCAACGTAACCACTCTCGATTAGTTTACACATGACATGAGCCATTCAAACACTACAACTCATTTACTCCGTTGACATGTATTGGCTTCCAATACTAAACTACACATTTCCTCTTATTTTTCACTTTTGTATCATATAGGAAAATACAGAAGCTGATTCCAACACACACACTAAACACAATGACTCTAAACAGACCAATGCAGATGAGCCCAAAGTCAACGGCATAGAAAACCCAGGTTAGTGGATGAAAGTGTTATCTCAGGGTGTTATCTCATTTTGGATCTCTTTAGGAGCTGACCAAGTGTAAACTTTTTCAAGCAGTCCTTTTAAATAAATTTTTATTTTTCAAATATATATATATTTTTAAATGATTTAAAAATATATGATGTTTTCATTATTAACTGCAGTGACTTTTCCTGACATTATTTTATTTTGTAATAAATTAAAAAAGACTAAATTCTTCACTATGCAAATATGTAATTTATTTATACATTTTTGCAATATCACAATTATTTAATATAATTAAATAACATAATTAATAATAATTGAATTATAAAAGAAAGGTTTATCAAAGCACAGACGGCTAAGGTTTATCAAAGCAAAGCATGAAGGCTTCCATAGAAGTTTCTATAAACACCTTTACGTTTAGCGTGAACATTTTAAGCACATCATTTTGTGTTACAGATGTGAGCCAAATTTGTTTTCACCTAACTTGATAGCCTTTGGAGGAATTACAGTTTACATATGCAATCCCTACATCTTCCAAATATTAAATGTAATGATCATGCATTTGTGGCAATCTGGGTTTCAAGTGTTTACTACAGTGCCAATTATGGCACTAAACCGACTACGCCACCCCGGAAATGGGCCGGGGACCCACAGTTACATAAACTGTAAAGCACACAGATTTGCAGTGGCTGAGTCAGATATCAGACAATGGATACACGGTTCACAGATTTTATTCAATACGAACAATAAAATACAAACTGATATCTTTTGAATATACAAACATTAAAGAAAGGAGAATGCATCAGTCATGGAGCATGATACACACACACACACACACACACACACACACACACACTTCAGAACTGGGGAGTTCATCTTGCCTATCCAATAAACACAGCAACTACTCGTGCTCTCACTCAACACCAAATTCACCCGCTGTGAACACTGCAGATCGATAGCCGAACCACCACCACACACACAGGACTCTGGCTAATCTGGAACCCCAATTCTGAGTAGAAGAGAAGACAATATAATACAAGCAAATTCCATGTAGCCAAATGGTCTATCAATTACACTTGTCACGTGCTACCAGAAAGAATCAGTTTGTCAAAATAACGCAATCGTTCACTGGCTGATACTAGTTAACTCTGTCAGCCCAGCAGCCGTCCTATAAAAATATATTCTCAGACTGCAATACAATAGAATACTCAAAAGCACATTCACAAACAACCAACATTCAAAGAGACATAATATTCACAATAAAACACAATAGTAGTGACAAAAAAACCCAGTAGCTTCTCGCCGCTGTAAATTACTCAAGTCTTAATGTCAATTCTGGAAAAGACTAAATTTAGATGCGTCACTACAGGCTGTGAACGCACTATCTTTTCGGTCGTCAAGGAAACCCTCGTTCACTGAAATGAGATCGTCGAGTAAAAGTACAGATCGGCAGTAAATGTGTCGTTCCAGTAGAAGGCAAAGGAATGGTCGAAGACAGCTTGCAGAGGAGAATACAACTCCGTTCCGAAGCCTCCAGTTCGAATAATGACTTCTGCAGGCAATCCTGATTCACAGGACCAACAATGGGTCACATAAAGCCTAACAGCGCCCACGAAGCCTGCTGCAACACCCCCTGGCCCCCGTGTCACTGCGTATGGTAACTCATACCGCCCAGTGCACTCGATGGCGTGCAAATTGTGGCCTCATATTGACAAATAGTTGTTTGACATGTCTAACATACTCCTCAGCCAAACACTCCTGGACATAAACACGGTGTGCCAGAAATGACGTCACTTCCCAGGAACCAGAAAGATGCGCTTAATGAGATGTCAATCTCATCTCCTTTTATACTCACTGAACGCACCGTATCCGCCCCTAATCACTCTCGTAATTGATCGCATCACATTGATCGAATTGCATTCATAAGCAATTCATCCTCTTACTGTAAAAAAAAAAAAGTTGAGAAACCTTAAAAGTTTAAGGCAACCAGCTGCAGGACATTTTTGAGTTTTCTCAACTTACGTGTGTGAGTTATCTCAACTTTTTTCATGTTAAATAGTTGAATAAACTTTAAAAACTGAATTTGTCATACAAAACGTAAGTTGGATTTTTTACAGTGTGTGCACTTTTGGTGAGACAAACATCTGCTAACATACATCTATCTTTCTTTTATCTTTCTAGCTTTTGAAATGTCTGATGAGAAACATGTAACAAATGAATTACCCAAAGACTCCACAGAAACAAGAGGTAGATGTATAAACATCTTCACAATATATAATTATGAATAAGTCCATTATGTTCACTCAGTGTGTTCAGTTTAATCTGATTTATAGGTGTGTGTGATTGATTGATTGATTGATTCAGGGAAAGAGGATCAGTTGGTAACACAAGAAGTGTCCCTTGAAGGTTCAGTTACGTGGAGGACTTACCACCAATACTGCAAAGCTGCTGGAGGTTTCTGTTCTTTGCTGTCTCTCTCCATCTCGGTCTCTCTGTCCGTACGTTATAAACGCTGTAACACTGTTTCACATTCTGTCTTTCTCTTTACTTCTATCTCTGTAGGGTATACACTGCTGGCAGTTGTTATACTTGTCTTCACTCTTCATGTGGGATCGACTGCTTTCAGCAATTGGTGGCTCAGTTACTGGTTAGAACAGGGATCAGGGGTAACACACACACACACACACACACACACACACACACACACACACACACACACACACACACACTCATCAAGACCTTACCATCCCTTTTCAAACTGTTTTCTCTCTGTGTTCTTGTAGAACAATTCCAGTCCTAATCTAACAGCAAACAGCGGTGATATCTCAGAGAATCCAGACCTGGCATTCTACCAAATGATTTATGGCATTATTATTGTTGTCATGGTCCTGCTGAGTGTTGCCAAGGGCTACACCTTCACTAAAGTCACTCTGCGTGCCTCTTCCGAACTCCACGACACAATGTTCAAACGGGTAAGATTAGCAGATTTACACTCCCTGAATTTTAGCTTTTAGATCATATTATTCACAACCTTTTTGACCCGAAGGCCCACGCAAATGTCTAAAATAAGAAAAAATATATATATTTAGTAGACATCAGTATCACTACTGATCAGTAATCATTCATAGTGCATTGTAAAAAGATGCCATTAAAACAAATATTTAAAATAAACCATCTTTATTTTTTCTACATTATTTTGGAGATTCAATGTGAAAGTATTACAATATAAAACAATAAAAATAAAATCTGCAATGTTAGGTATGAATAATCTCGATAATAATTAATTACAGAAAAAAATTGATTAAATAATCTGTTTTAAACATTTGACACACATATATAATTTTATTTATTTATTTTATATATTCTTTTTTTCAGATATGTACATGGTGAATTTTTTAATGTTTATTTTAATGTTTATTTTATTATTAGTAGTATTATTATTATTAATAATAATAATAATAATAATAATATATTAGTGATATATTAGATTAACCATGATTCATTTTGTGATTCCAGAAGTTTAAAAAACTGAACTGTTTTTTTTTATTTTAATTTAGATTAGAGAGAGATTGTTTTTCTTTATTAATAATAATTTATTAACTTAAATAATTTTTATTCATCCTGCAGCCTCATGGTTGACACAAACTCCTTTTTGAATGCAAGTGATGACGTTTAATAGGACAGAGTTTGTTTAGTGAGCATTGTGCTAATATTTGTTCAGTAAAATGAAAACCATTTGAGAAGAATTGTGATACCATTTGACTATATTTTTCATCAGATCCTTGGCAGCCCAATGAGTTTTTTCGACACGACTCCAACCGGCCGCCTGGTGAACCGCTTCAGTAAAGACCAAGATGAGGTCGACACAGTCTTGCCGTACAACATGGAGAACTTTCTGCAGTTCTGTCTGATCGTGACCTTCACCGTTCTCATCATCTGCGCAGTATTCCCATTCCTCCTGATCGCCGTGGTAGTTCTCGGACTCATCTTCGCCTCAATCCTATAGTAAGACACGAACATCGCACCTTAACATCATAAGATGTGTTTTTGATCAGAAGTGGAATATAAAGATTTCAATCACAGATTCATGGCGTTTTCTTTTGCCCTAGTGTTTTCCAAAGGAGCATTCGTCAGATGAAGAGGATGGAGAATGTGAGCCGTTCTCCCTGGATCTCTCTCACCACCTCTACCATACAGGGACTCGGCACCATCCATGCCTATGACAAAAGAAAGCAGTACATTGAACGGTAAGATATTACTGACAATACAATTTTATATTAGAAAATATTTAAGAAAGACATGTTGCACTTGAAATGAGTGACCCTCATGAATCATTCCCCAGTAATTATCCTAAGCTATAACACACAAGCAAAAGTGTTCATATTTAGACCAACAATACGATTACGAGTGTGATATTGCTTCTATGCAACAGTCTAATAAACACAAAGTTAATATTGAAACTGAAATTGAATTGCAACACAATAAAACACAATTCTTTGTTTTCCTCCACCAATGAAACTCCACCAAATTCCTGAATGAAACTACTTTTGACTGAATCAGTTGAATCACTCCTGATGTAATGTTGTAATCTGCAAAAAGAGTCCCAGTGCTGTTTGACCGTATACTGCCAAACAAGGATCAGAACTAACTGTTGTATCGTTTTAAATTACATTTAGGCCATGCGAACTGTGGCTATAATAGGCCCCATTTACACTGCATGGTTCAAGTGACCCAATTCCGATTTTTTCCTCTCATGTGGCACAGATCGGATATGACCGGTGAACGTGTAAGCAGGAAAAAAACGCATGGATTCCGATTTTCTCAGATCGGATTCAGGCCTCATTCATATGTGGTAATAAATCGGATATGAATCGGATACGTGCATTTGCGTCTGCCATGTAAGCGGACAAATCGGATATTCCCCAGTAAATGTGAGTGATACGTCATTAAAAAAGGGACGTCAACTCAGGTGGACACCAACTGCGATCACATGACTTATTAATGGTGCGATGGAGGACGAAGGTTCAACACAGTGGATTATTTTTTTCTCCGCCTTACGAGAGCAATGTTTTGCTGATTTTTGAAAATAGTGCGGAAAGCAAAACTTCACCCGAATCCGCAGCCAAAAACAAATTATCCAAATTATAAAATTATCTGATTTAAGTATCTGTACCCGATGGTCAAATTATGTATTCGTATGTGTTGTTACGCGTGATTATAAATGGATGATCATCACCTTCAACAGCGGACTCGAGGCTACGGTTGATGCGCGCATCTTTAATGGTAACATAATACACTGATGAATGAGCGCTGCTTTTAAATGAACATTTCTTTGTTCAAATTTGACAGAATTTAATTTTCTTAATGGCATAAACAGGCTTTACTCTCTTGAAACTTAAACTGGAATGGAACATAGGATACTCATATTTTAGAGAATGTAGTTAATATTTTCGTTAATAATGATTTATCTATCCACCCGCGACCCACCCGAAATTAATCAGAATGTTATTTTTATTAGCCTACTTGACCCGCCCGATCCGCAGATTATCCACAGAGCCCCCTCGGATATGACCGCGATCTGCGCATCACTATAATAATTTTGTCTGCTTCTGTATCCATTGCATATTGAGCTGTTTTACTTCATTTTCCGGGTCAGAACGTCTACATTTGGTTGTTTTGGCAATGTATAGTGTAAATGCAAATATCGGATACGGGTCACTTTTAAAAGATGATGTAAGCGGGTCGTCAAAAAAATCGGATATAGTCAGCAAATCGGAATTGGGCATCAAGACCTGCAGTGTAAATGCGGCCATATATGGCGGAATAGCACTGGGAGCACTTCGACTCGACGCAGTAAAATCATCACTCCTGAAAAATCCTCTCCCTCTCACTTCTGTCATTAGAACCAACGTGACTTTTTACTGCGCCGAGTCGAAGTGCTCCAAGTGCTATTCCGCCATACATTATAGTTATCCTTTTTAACCCGCTTAGAAAAGCGCCACGTTTTTTTTTGTGTCACCATACTTGGTCGTGTAACTACTCGTTTAACTGTATTTAAATAGGGAAAACGTGGAGGTGTTTGGTCGCTTCTAACTTCATCTCTGTTTGATCCCTAATGAATGAACTGGGCTAAGCTAAGTGCTAGCAAAGTGTCACCGCACGATTGAGTGCACACACTGAGATGAGAGAGGTATGTATCAGCTCGTCTTAGTTAAGGGAATAACATAGTTTAATATGAAAAAACGGTGGAGTGTTCCTTTAAAGAGAACTAGTACAAAATATTTTTTTCTCTTCACGCAAAGCCAACACTAATAAGCTCAGAGCCTGCGTTGCCCCCACAAATGTAGCAAACATCCAATGAATTCAAAGCCTCAAATTGTTTGTGTTTCCAATAACAGGTTTAAGACGCTGAGTGACATCAACTCAAACCACTTCCTGCTGTTTAACTGTGGGACTCGCTGGCTGTCGTTTTGGCTAGGCTTCCTGTCCGCTACTGTGACTCTAATGGTGGCACTGTTCGTAGTGCTCAGCCCCAATGAGGCCATAAACCCTTCTCTAAAGGGCCTGGCCTTATCTTACACGATACAGGTAACTCTCACAGCTAGACTAAGGGGCTGTTCACCTGTACACCTGGCCACTTCATGCGTTTTCTCAGATCGGATAGCTCCGATCGTGAAAAGACCAGGTGTAAATGCCCTCCGAAACGCATTCGAGACGGATTTGAATCCAATCGCTCAAACCACTTCAGGAGGAGATCTAGGCAGACAAAACTGGACAAGTGTAAATGCATCTGGTTGTTGAAACCACATATGGAAATTGTGCTCCTCCCAAAAATGCTTCAAAAAATAAACGTGTGAGAGCGTGTTATAGGCTATATGTTATGTTATAGCCAAATATGACGACGCTACTGGAACACGCTCAACTTTATTCATTAAGCCAACGTGCAAACTATCGCAAAAAGTGAAAGTCAGTCGCAGACACTTAACACACAGTAATTATCATTAAAAGTAGAGAAACGAAATGATCTTACCAGGGCTGTTGCCGCTTTCTCTTATTGCGGTCTTTGATTTTGAAATTTTAGCTGATGATCAATAAAATGCAGCTCATATCTGTTGATTTCGGTGACGTGCACTCCATTAAAATTTCATATCGTGCGGGAATTGAAGATCGGATTTAAATCCGCTTTGCAAAAACACATTTATGTGATCAGGTGTAAATGGAATCGTTTTGATAAATTTGAATTAATTGAATTGAATTAATGTATTTATTTCGAGCAATATATAATGACACCTAACAAAGGCAATAAAGAAGCATTTTGATTCATCTATACAACAAGTTAAATTCATCATACTTTAACAACATAATTCCATATATTGCTCGAAACGGAGTGGGTAGAAGTCAAACTTATTTAAACCCACCCCGGTTACAATTAACAGGAAAAAACAAAAACAAAAACAAAGGTAGTTGCTTCCTTAATTATAAACATTATCATAACACTCAATTAATTGTATATATAAATGCGTATGAGAAAAAACATGAAAAAGAAAATGACAAAAAAAAAAAAAAAAAAAAACACACAAAAATATCTTAAATACACACATATTACTGCAGGTAACAGCCCCAGACTATTCCATAGTTTAACCCCGCATACAGACACACAAAAACTCATCCTAGTAGTTCTGATCGTTGGTATTACATGAATAACTTTTGTATGTTAGCAGGTAATAGGTTGTGAAATGCTTTAAATAAAAATTGTGCTGTAATAAATTTAACTAGGTCCTGTATTTTTAATAATTCTGATTTAAGAAAAAGTGGATTTGTGTGTTCAAGATATTCAGCCTTGTGTATGGTACGTAAAGCCCTTTTTTGTAAAATAAATAGTGATTGTATTAAGTTATTATAATTATTTCCCCATACAACAATATAAAATACGGAGTGTATTCTCATCAAGAACCTGTTTGGCTTTATTTATTATCGCAAGGATTTTGGAGACTTTGGTTTTTATGTGTCTGATGTGAGTTTTCCAAGTTTTTCATCTATCTCAATCATCTTATCCGTTTTTCAAATCAATAAATATTCCAATGGTAGATTTTTTTATTGTCCAATGCATTTGATAATTCTTCTATAGCATCAATTATAGCCATAGATGTAGATATTTTGCTTCTAAATCCATATTGACTTTCATTAATCAGTTTGTTTTTCAACAAATTTTTCTAATCGAGTATTAAATATTTTTTTTCTAGAATTTTTGAAAATTGAGGAAGCAATGATATTGGTTTATAATTGGTAAAATTATGTTTATTTCCATTTTTGAACAGTGGAATAACTTTTGCAATTTTCATTTTCTTGGGAACACAACCATTTAGAAGTGACTGATTACAGATGTGCGTTAGAGGTGTAATCAGTGACTGATTACAGATGTGCGTTAAATCAGATCCGATCTGAGAAAACACATGAAGTGGCCAGGTGTAAACGGCCCCTAAAACAGTAGGCGAACAACTGAAGGATATCTGAGCACTTTGTGTTCATGCCGTTTCAGCTGACTGGAGTCCTTCAGTTTGTGGTGAGATTGTCCACTGAGCTGGAGGCGAAGTTCACCAGTGTAGAGAGACTGCTGGAGTATATTACGGTAAGAGACGAACATTAGGTCAACCTTCGGGTCATCATGCATTCATATTCAGTTTAGCCAGTTCAGATAATCATGAACATGGTTTTATCACTGCTTCATTGTGTGCTGCAGAGTTGTGTATCAGAGGGTCCACGAAGTGTCAAAGGTGCTCACGTCCCCGCCGGCTGGCCACAGGAGGGCGCCATTACCTTTAAAAACTACAGTATGAGATACAGGGACAACACGCCCATGGTCCTCAGTAATCTCCACGTTCATATTAATCCAGGGGATAAGCTTGGCATTGTGGGACGTACTGGCTCTGGTGAGAGAGAACATGTTCTATTCAAAGCTTAATTTTATGTTTTTAAATGTTACGAATCATTTCCGCTTATTGTTATAAGTTCAGATTTATGTAGTAATGCATAATGGATTAAATTAAGAGATGGGGGGAAATCAATGTTAAAGTCGTCATTCGACTTTATGACCAAATGTGGCTGCCATCATAAAAATGCATAAAGTAGCTAGTGGATTTCAGTATTATTATTATTAGTATTTTTTGATTTGATTTATTAGACAGTAACAAAAAATGCATAACAAGAAGTCATCACAGTGACATTATACATTAATCAGAACTGTTGAGGATAACACAAGAAAGTTACAAACTTATTTCCATTGTGGTCCTCATTGTAGTCTGATAAAGATGGCCAGGCAAGTTACAGATGACTAAAAGGTACCTTGTACATTCAGCCACATCCAAATAAAAATAAAATAAACAAATACATACACTGCAATAATAAATATTCTTTAAGATCACATAAAAAATTTAATCTAATTAGCATTTAGCAACCATTCACCACATGCTCTATTAAAACAACGATCTGACTGGCTTAACTTAATCTCAACTGGGAGTTTGTTCCATTCCATTGCTGCCGTGTACAACTGTTCAACTGTTAACTGTTAAAAGGTGTTTTGCCCAGAACAGCTCTTAAATCTACAAGGAACTATGTCTGTGGCACTACCTCTAGTTGAGTAGCTATGAGAGTTCATAATAAGCTTAAAATAATCTTTAAAATACATTGGCTCATTCCTATACAAAATCTTTCATGTTAATCTCAGTTTCAACTGTCAACCATTTTAATTTCTTACGTTCGGGAGAGCCGACATGGTTCCTATTGTTGAGGTTTAAAATTACCATCCTGACTAATTTATTCTGTGCCGTTTGGAGTTGAACTTTTATCCTCTTAGGGGTGCTGCTGTACCATGTAGTACAGGCATAATCGAAGTGTGGCTATAATCGAAGTGTGGCTGAATTAAAGCATTTGCTAACATTTAGTTTAATGTTACATAAAGTTTCTTTATTTAGAAACTGAATTTAATTATTTGGTTCACTTTTATAATAACCCTTTGACTATCCAAATCACAGCCTAAATATTTTACACAATTTTTAACTTCAATCTGGGTGCCACCCACAGACATTTTGAGCTCAGGAGTCCTACTCAACCTTATTTTTGAACCAAATAGAATAGATTCAGTTTTCCCCAGATTATGTTCTTTAACTCATCACTTAAATGGTTCTCAATAATTCTTTGTCCTTATGGGAGAACACCAAGGCTGAATCATCCACGTAGAGAAAAAGATTACAATTGCAAACAGATTTCATATCATGTATATACAAGAGAAACAACAATGGGCCCAGGACACTACCCTGAGGCACCCCACACGTTATTTCTCTAGCCTCAGACAGAGTGCTGTTAATATCAACTCTTTGATACCTCTCAGTCAAGTATGATCAAATCCATTCACATGCCATACTGTTAAAACCTAGGGCTTTTAGTTTAATCAGCAAGATCTGATGGTCAACGGTATCAAATGCTTTCTGGAGGTCTAACAATACCATGCCACAAAGTTTACCCAAGTCGATCTCTCTTCTTAAATAATCTGTCAAATATAATAAACACGTATACGTAGAATAAGATGTTCTGAAACCAGATTGCAATTCATAAAACAAATCAGAATTACTAATGTAATTATTTATTTGCTCTTGTATTATTCAGGGATGCAAACACGTGTATGGTCAAAAAAGAGAGAGGTTATCAAAGCCCTCGCCCCGCGGCAAATATCCAGATACTTATATAATTGTGATGAATTTAATCCTTTGTAAATTATCATTTTGCAGTGTAAGATTACGGTTAACACCTTTAAATATTACATAAATATATTATTATGTATTTTTATTAAACTTAACTATTAAACAAAAAGTAATTCTTGAAAAAATCTGCACAGTAATTGTATAAAATCTAAACATGTTAATAAAAACAAATTGCTATTAGTACTCTTCTAAAATTCAATCAGGCAATCATTTCTCAATTTTAGATTTATACATTAATGTCAAGAATTTAGAAGTGTATATATTTATATAGCCTACGTTACACTACACAGAAATAATACACAATTAAATTATGCTTATTTTAAATGTATTGAGCAGGCTATGTATAAAAAAAAAAAAATCCTGCTGTAACCGGAAGAGGCGCCCGCGCTGTTTGAATAACGTTACTGAATGGAGAATGAGTGACAGCCGCAGAGGAGGGAAAACGAGTTTCCGTACACTTTAATGATGTAAATAGACTTCTGTCCCTCACATTAAGCTATGGAATGGCTTCAGATGACTTTGTCACCCAAAGTCACCCAAACTGATGTGAAAAAAGCGGGAGGCGCCGAAAAGCTGTTTGCATCCCTGATTATTCTCTCCAGAACTTTTGATACAACCCCCAAAATCGAAACTGGTCTATAATTACCCTCTTCTAATTTGCTCCCTTTTTTATATAGCGGAACAACCCTAGCAAGCTTCAGATCTTTCGGAACTCTACCTGACATAATTGAAAGATTAAAAATATGAGTGAGATATGGAGAAATATATTCTGCAGCATCTTTTAAAAATCTGGCAGAAATTTCATCTAGACCAATTGCCTTCGAACACTTAAGTTCCTTCAATAACTTTAATACCTCGTCCTGTGATACCATAGAAAGGCTTGGTAGCTTTTACTTTTCAAGTAAAAAAGGAGTTAAATTTATCCGCAACCTTTAATTGATTAGAAGAGAGCTCCCCATTGATGTTAAGGCAAATATTTTTTTGTCTTTGTCTTAAGCCTATTACTGTACCCAATTTGTTTCAATGACTGCCAAAGTTTCTTTGGGTTAACTTTATGCTCAGTTAATTTATCACGAACAAAGTCCCTTTTACACGTTTTAATCATCTTTTGCACTATATTTCTTAACTTCTTATAATTACCCAAGTCATCCCGCTCTTTACTCTTCCTAAATACAGAAAAGGCTTTATTTCTCTTACTAATTGCTTCTAAAATATCACCATTCATCCATGGCTCTGACCTCAGTTTTACTCTAATAGTTTTTATCGGAGCAACTTTATCTACTGCCCCCATGCTTCATCAACATCCGAACATAACACTAAAGGCCAATTCACTCAACACTCAATAAAGACCTCACGACTATATTTTCTCAATGACCTGACCTTAATTGTGTTTTGTTTCTTCAATACAACTTTATACTTTTTCCTTGTACAATAAAATGAGTGGTCACTCATAGTACAATTTACAACCCCACTCTGAGAAATCATAGATTGCTCAGATACCAAAATGAGATCAATGACCGTTTGACTCATTTTAGCCACACGTGTGGGCTCTTGAATTAATTGCTGTAAATCGAAAACCTGGCAAAACCTATTTAAGGCTTTGTACATCCCATGCTCCTTGTTAGAGACATCAGTATTAAAATCACCTATCATTATAACCTCATCCTTAAAATCACTACAGGGGACAAAAGATTCTTCCAACAACTGATAGAAATGATTCTGATCAGGAGGTCTATACAGAGCCCCAATTAATATAGGCTTACTTTTAGTTAACCGTACATCAAACCACACAGCTTCAATAAGATCGTGATTTAAATCCATTCTGCCATTAAAACAAATATCAGCCCTAATATAAACACATACTCCACCCCCATTCTGATTTCTATCTTTTCTTAAAACAACATAATTTTCAATTCCAACTTCTCCTCTGACTCCGTTACCACACACCTGCCGTCCAACGCACCCTCCTTCCGGTGCCAGCCACCCTCCATGTCCGCTGTCGTAAAATCTCTGATTCCCCGAAGAAGTAAAGTCATGTAATATAAATGAGGATTTTCTGCATCTCATACAGTTTCGCTCATCGCTCTCTTTCTGACTCAGGGAAGTCCTCTCTGGGCGTGGCGTTGTTCCGTTTGGCAGAGCCGGCTGAGGGCACTATTCTGATAGATGATGTGGACATCTGCAAGCTGGGCCTGAAAGATCTTCGCAGCCAACTGTCCGTCATCCCACAGGATCCTGTACTCTTCATCGGCACTGTCAGGTGACCTCTCACCGACCAACTCTACACTTCTACTCGCTACGTCACGATGATTCAATTTACTTTACTCCTTTTTTTTTTTATTCACAATAAGTACTTATTCTAGCAGTCTTATTCATTGAAATGACCTGAACTGAAATAAGGCAACATTCATTGTGTGATATCGAAAAATAAAATGGCAGTTATCCTCGATACTTATAACCTCAATCTGTGTACATTTTTGTGTATTGTATTCTTGTACATGTTGTAATGTGCAGATTGAGGAACTGTGCCTTTAGTGTGTGTGTGTGTGATTTACTGTGTGTAGGTATAACCTGGACCCGTTTAACAACTACAAAGATGAGGAGCTCTGGCTGGCGTTAGAAAAGACCTTCATGAAGGACACGGTAAAGACTCACTCTACACAAGGCCCGCAAGCAATACTGGATATAGTTTTGATTATGTTTCAAGTATGTACTTCTCTAGATCTTGTGTCAGAGGGCTTCTCCAAATATGTTCCTCATTTTTCAAATAGTAGAACACAGCCTGAATGCTCACTCTTTTTCAGCTACAGGTTTCAGACTTGATCAACATTACCTGTTTTAAATAATGATGCACTTCTACTTCTTTCACTGTATATGATAAAGTTAGCTTTTCAGGTGATCAGCGGGGTGCCATAGTTTCATTATTTCACCACTCATGGTTTCTAATAGGAGCAGCTCAAACATCATGAAGTTAATCTAGCCTTTTATGTGAGGATATCATTTATTGAGAGAGCAAAAAAGAAAGAAACACACAATATAAGAGTGTGTAGTAAAAGTAATAAGTTACTGTGAGCTGCACTATAGTGATGAAACAGACGTAACATCTGCTTAAATTCTTCTCCGTACCTTTCACACTTTGGTCCACGGTAACATAAAAAAGAAAGGAGAAACAGTAATTGAATATAATGGTCATAGTATATAAAATAAACACTCAAGCATTCAGGTGTTATCCGCACTTCTCTTTCTCTCTCTTGCAGATTGCTAAGCTGCCAGAGAAGTTACACTCTCCAGTAGTGGAGAACGGAGAGAACTTCTCAGTTGGAGAGCGGCAGCTCATGTGTATGGCCAGAGCACTGCTCCGTAAGTCCAAAGTAAGACTACAAAACACACACCAGAATCCCTTGCTCTTAACAGGGTCTGATAAAGTCGTGTTCATAGATCATTCTATTGGATGAGGCGACGGCGTCTATAGACTCCGAGACTGACAGCATGATCCAGCGGACCATCAGAGAGGGTTTCCAGCACTGCACAGTGCTCACAATCGCCCACAGGATTAACACCGTGTTGGAGAGTGACCGCATACTCGTCATGGAGCATGGCAAGGTAATCCACTACTTTTTAATGTATAAATTGACATTACATTCAACTAAATACAGTACATTACTGTCTGATAGCATTATTGAAGACCTCTATTCCCCTTGTGTAGCAACGCATAAGCTATTTTCTGTGATTTTGTGGGCACTTCCGATTCATTCGCAGCTAATAACCGGAAGAATAACAGAATGATGTAAATGGTAAAATGATTATGATTATAAATTAAAATAATATGATTATAAATTAAAATAATATGATGGCAAATATCAGTTTGCAATGGAAGCTTGTTTACGCCACTGAATAATAAATAAATAATAATAATTGCGACTTTTTCTCACAATTCTGACTTTTTTTCTCACAATTGCGAGATATGAAGTCAGAATTGTGAGAAATAAAGTCGCAATTCTGAGAAATAAAGTCAGAATTGCATGATATAAACTATTCTGAGGTAAAAAAAAAAGTCTGTCTTTTTTCCCTTAGAATTGGACTTTATGGGCCCTATCTTGCACCCAGCGCAATTGACTTTGTACGCTGACGCATGTATCATTCCTATTTTGCACCCGCGCAAAGCGCGCTTTTCCCTCCACAGAAGCACGTCGCTAAACTAGGGAATGAACTTGCGCTCCCTGGGCGGTTCAGCGCAAAAAAGGAGGCGTGTTCCGGCGCAAACGTTCCTTCATGCTATTTTGCAGGTTTAGAAAACAATTGCGCCACTAACCAGGAAAAAATAGTTTAAAGTCAGTGGCGCGTTGCGCATGTTATTCATATACTATTTTAAGGGCGCATGCTTGGCCATAATCAATGTAGCGTGTGCACAACGCGCATACACTTTAATTCTCTCATCTACACAGAAGCAGCAGTTTTCATTTTTGCAAATCATACATTATTATGATAGATAGATAGATAGATAGATAGATAGATAGATAGATAGATAGATAGATAGATAGATAGATAGATAGATAGATAGATAGATAGATAGACAATTTATTATAAAAGCATACATCTAGCTTACACATTTACCCAAATTATCATACACCTTTTTAACCGAAGTTAATTTGGGTGGGTTTCTCCATCCCCAACGTCCCTGACGAGAGCGTTGCTCTCCTTGGCTGTGAACCGCTCCTGGCGCGCGCCTGGCAAATCCGCCGTTATAATAGGAATCCGCTTTAGAGCAAAGCGCGTCTGCTCTTAAAGGGAATGTGAGATGACGCTCTGATTGGTTTATTTCACGTCACGCCCAAACCACACCTATGAATAATGAAGCTACTTCAGACCAACCCATTTTAGATTTGCGCCAGGCGCAAGAGTTATTTATTCCGCTGGGAAAATAGCAACAGCGCCAAGACCCGCCCACAAAGTTACTTGCGCTTTGCGCTTTGACACTTGCGTTTCAGATCGTTAAAATAGGGCCCTATATCTCACTATTGTGAGTTTATATCTGACAATTCTGAGAAAAGATGTCAGAATTGTGAGATATAAACTCACAATTATGTGTTATAAGGTCAGAATTGCGTGATATAAACTCGCAAATGCGAGAAAAAAAGTCGCAATGATCTTTTAAAATGTTTTATTTAGTGGCGGAAACAAGCTTCCATAGTTTGCAGCATAACAGGCAGTTTTTGTACAGCAGCTAAACTAAATGGAAGTGGATGAGAACGGAAAGCCTCGACACAATCGCTCTTACATTAAAGCTCCAATATGTAACTTATTTCCTCCAGTTGTGTACTTACAATATCTCAAAAGTCTCCAAAGATTTTAAATAACTGTCCGTCCCGGAAAAGAAATGTCGCCTCTCAGTGAGGCAATGTCCGCACTATCCTTTTTTTTCCGGTGTGGACCATGTGATATTCCACCACACCGGAATATCACATGGTCAAATGCGGAAGTGGTGGTTATAGCGTTATAGCCATAGACTGTATGGTTATTGCTGTTATGGATCACGATTACTCTTTGGCGAGTATTGAAGTGCCAACAAAACGAAAGCGTCCATATTCGGATACACGCAGAGACTGTGTGACAAACGGAGGAATAAAACCCGGATAAATATCGGCCAGGCGTTTTCGAGATGGAGAGAGCTGCGCGACAATCTTGGACTTGACAGAGACTCTGCTCTCGCGAGTGTAGGCTATTGATAGACAGGTAAGCAAATCATTTTTTTTTTTTTTTTGTATAAGTAACGTAATAGTTACAGTAAAGATGATTTTAATAGATATGAATTACACCACATGCCTGTAATAATATAGCATAACATTTCACGTTCCTTGCAGTTCATTAATTATGATGACATAAAATAATTCGATCAGACATACAGGTAATACAAAAACGAATAAATTACCTCATCCGTGATCATGATTCATTAATTCCATTTAGATACATCGCTAGATGGTGAAAACGCATTAAAAACGACATCTCCCATCGTCACCTCCTTCATAGCGTCATCAAGCTTCGCTTTTGTTATTGTTGGAAACTGCGCCCTCTTGTGGTTAAAAAATATTACATATTGGAGCTTTAAGAGTGAGGTGAACATAAGCCCTGTTGTGTTTTCTCCAGGTGGTCGAGTTTGACCCGCCGCAGGACCTGGTACAGAGGCCGGACTCTCTGTTTGCCTCTCTTCTAGCAGCAGCTAATCGAGCCAACTCGTGAAGCGCTCGGAAATTGATATTATATCTGTTTCACACATAATAAAGTCTCGTTTCTGTCTTGTACTGTATATAAGGCTTGTATGCTTCTAAGAACTTTCGAGGCGAGTCCGTGTGTGTTTCTCATCTTGGACGCCAGCTGTCTCTCTCCTCCTCCAGCACCAGAGTTTACTGGGCCACGGTTACTCACTGGAGACACTAACTGATGAAATGTTGAAATTTCAGCATCGTTGTGCATCTCAGACTGATGAGGGATTGAGGGAATTATTTTAATTTAGTGAAGAGACGGCGTGAAAGACATTAATCAGATATCAGTGAGTTTTTAATGCTTGTGTCCTTCAACTTGTGCAGTGATGCTCATTCACCCAAAAGATGCATCATTTTGAAAACAGAGACTTTCTTTCAAAGACGCTTGTATTTTAAAAAGTGTTGTTTTGTTGTTGTTGTTGTTGTATTTATAATTTTAAGAGTTGCAACATCTTATCTAAACACTTATTTAGGCCAGTAGCTTGATATTGATATCACATTACAGTAATGTGATTTGATACTTTCTGCCCTGGGACTGCAGGTGAAATTTAGCTCTGTGGCTAATTCTGGGACAGTTTCTTACTGTCCATTGTCCCTGCCAAAAAAAAAAAAAAATGAACGTATTTTTACATAAAAATTGGTTTAGGCTATTGAGAATTTGGTTCAGAGAATTGGGTTCAGTGTTTTAGCAAACTGTAAACACAAATCCAAATTTTCAAACTAAACTCACAAACCCATTGACTCTTCTTAAAAAGTCAAACAATTGCTGTACTAAAAATCAAACAATGCTTTCAGATCATACACACGAATCAGTAAAATTAAATCATTCATTAGACGCTACATAAAAAAGGAGAACAAAGCATCCAAAATGTTACAGAAAATAATAATATTGTATACAGTACAAGTACCGCACTGGGTAGTACATTAACATTAGCTCAAATGATCTATAGGGAATTTTAATAATTACTCATGAATATGATTAATATATTGCATATTACAGTTACATTAAATTATCGAAGTTGAAAATAGATCGATTGTATGAATAATCAATCACAACGAATTATAATTCCTCATTCATATATCAATAATCTTATTTCAGATCGATTATGAGATAACCCTTAATGGAAAATAATGTAATTATCAAACAGTTGTTTGTCCAGCAAAACGGCCGTAAGATTAACTTATCAACTTCTCAATAAAGTTATCACTTCTTATAATTTCAGGAAGAACAGTTTCTGGCCATGAAACCATTCTCCTGTCCTTATACAATTTAGGTTACTGAAAAGTAACAAATCAGCTTTGTAGCTTAAGATCGAACATTTTCATTGACTTCGTAACATGAGCAGGCAGACAGAATCAATCAGGAATATTGGGTTTTAATAAATGCAAAACTACAGCATATATACGAACTACACAATATGCACGGATTATATGTCTATGTACATACGGTTAAACAATACAAGATAACAGAACACGAATTAACAGAGGATGAGAGATATGAGAAAGAATGAGAGAGAGGGAGAGAGGATGAGCGAGCGAAAATGAAAGCAAAATATGCGATCAGAGATCGCAGTATGGCAAAAATCACAGACACTGTAACCTTTGAGAGAGACAACAAGGAATCACATCAATCAAATCAAATCAATACTTGCGTATGGTTCTCTTTGTATTTGCTTGAGGAAAGAAGGCGCGTGTGTCGTTCTCTTGGAGCTAGTTCTCTTGTGTCTTCCGGGCGAGTGCGGTCGCGTGAAGATTTAAAGGTTCACCAAACGTGAAGTTACCAACGAAACAAAAGAGTTCATCTCCCTTGTGGAGGGAGAGGCGAATATGAAAATAAAACTTAGTAAAGAAAAGAAAAACGGAGATGAGAGCTCCCTAAGGAGCCATGGAACCAGAAATTCCCTCAGACGAAGTGCTCGGGCGTGCTTCCTTAAGGAAGAGGAGCTGAACGCGGTCGCAGGAATTTCAAGAGAGTCTTTTTCTTTGAGTTGAAGTTGCCGGCTACATTCGCTTCACTGAATGTAGGGAAAGTCTGAAGACGAAAATAAAGAAAAGACTTAAAGAAAAGAAAAGAGAAACGGAGAAAAGCTCCCGCAGGAGCCATGGATCTTGAAACCCTCTCACAGAAAAAGTGCTCAGCGAGAAACTTCGGTGTCAGTCTCTTATGGAGAAGATGGGTTCACGCCTACTTCGCGTACGTGAACCAATCACCTTCAGAGATTTCAGAGCGGGAAGAATTTTCTTTGTCCTGTAGGCAACGCCCACTGGAATTAGTCATGAGGAGATGGGATTGAGCTGTTCGGCTTCCAGAAATATGAAAAGTGTAAAATAATGCACATTACTGCATCCTGCTATCGGAATTCGACTCCGTTAGATTGAGAGAATTTCAAAGATATCACACACGTCATATGAAGATAGGAATACAATATATAGGAATACAAAATTACATAAGACATGCATATTACAAGCATTTTAAGGTTCATTCCTTCAAATAACCGTCATAAACGGAGTGAATATAAACTGGGAAACACACAGGAGTATATGAAATATGACATGTTTAATGTTCAAAGTTTGTCTATATGTGTGCATTGGAATGTTGGCTCCCCGTTATCTCTCTTGCAGAGGAGCTTTGGGCTGCAGCCTGGGGAACCTAGTCCCGAGGTCGGGTTACAAGACAATATTGGGGAACATTCTTTCAATGAACACTTAGAATTCAAAACTGTACACTAGCAAACCACACCTCTATTATAAAGCAAACTAACCACACATGCATAATGGAATTGTACATATATTAAAAGGATATTTCGATCCTAAGTTACACACAAAGGTGTGTGGCGTGTGTGGCATGTGTGTGTGATGTCACGTAGCAGGAGAAAGTTTCGTTATCTCTCTGTGGGTCTCTTTGAAGCTCCCCACAGGGGAAGAAGAATGTTGGTTTCAGGTTCTGGAGTGTCTCTGAGATGCAATAAGTGTCGGGCGAGCTGTAAAAGTTGCCACCAGCGCAGACCTAGCGGCTCTGGGGCTATGAGTTACATTTACAGGTTAAACGTTAAAAGGTTTCCCAAAATTTATGACAAGGCTTCTGGAGTTTTGTGTGCAGGGAAAAACAGAATCATGATTCTTGCAAATCCGTTACATTACTATGTCTGATTTCAAAGAAATTGATGGCAAAAGTTTGGAAGAAACCGTACAGCACCTTAAAACATCAACTTGCACTCTTGACACACTTCCCACATCATTTTTCAAAAGTGTGTTAAACAGTTTAGAAGCAGATCTTCTAGAAGTGGTAAATGCCTCACTTCTCTCTGGGAGTTTTCCAAACTCCCTGAAAACTGCAGATGTCAAGCCCCCCCTGAAAAAGAACAATCTGGATAAGACCATATTAAGCAACTATAGGCCGATCTCAAATCTTCCTTTCATAGGCAAGATCATTGAAAAAGTTGTCTTCAATCAGCTGAACAAATTCTTATGCTCGAATGGATACTTTGATCAATCTGGTTTCCGACCGCACCACAGCACAGAGACAGCGCTCATAAAGATAATAAACGATATTCGCTTAAATACTGATTCAGGCAAATTATCAGTGCTGGTACTACTCGACCTCAGTGCTGCATTTGACACTGTCGATCATAACATACTTCTTGACAGGCTGGAAAACTGGGTGGGGCTTTCTGGGATAGTCCTAAAATGGTTCAGGTCATACTTAGATGGGAGAGGTTATTATGTGAGTATAGGAGATCATAAGTCTAAGTGGACATCCATGACATGCGGAGTCCCTCAAGGCTCAATTCTTGCGCCACTCCTGTTCAACCTGTATATGCTCCCAATGAGCCAAATAATGAGAAAGAACCAAATTGCTTACCACAGCTATGCAGACGACACACAGCTCTACTTAGCCCTATCGCCTAACGATTACAGCCCCATTGACTCCCTGTGCCAATGCATTGATGAAGTAGACAGTTGGATGTGTCAAAACTTTCTTCAGTTAAACAAAGACAAAACTGAAATCATTGCATTTGGAAACAAAAATGAAGTTCTCAAGGTGAACGCATACCTTCACTCTAGGGGTCAAACAACTAAACATCAAGTCATGAATCTTGGTGTGACACTAGAGTCAGACCTTAGTTTCAGTAGTCATGTCAAAGCAATAACTAAATCAGCATACTATCATCTGAAAAATATTGCAAGAATTAGATGCTTTGTTTCCAGACAAGACTTAAGGTGATGAAACACAGGAGTGATTGTTGCTTGGGCAATACATTTCTATCTGGATAATTTAGATCAGTCGTGGGCCCTGTGTCTCATCTGGTTGCCTGTTGACGGCAACATTGCTCAAAAAGTTGCCCTGTGTATAATCACCTTTAGAGAAACTTGTTCATGCTTTCATCACCAGCAGAGTGGATTATTGTAATGGACTCCTCACTCGCATTCCCAAAAAGACCATAAGACAGTTGCAGCTCATACAGAACGCTGCCGCCAGGATTCTGAGCAGAACCAGAAAATATGAACATATCACACCAGTCCTCAGGTCTTTACACTGGCTCCCAGTTAGATTTAGGATTGACTTTAAAGTATTATTACTGGTATATAAATCATTCAATGGCCTAGGACCTCAATACATTGCAGATATGCTCACTGAATATAAACCCAACAGAACACTCAGATCATTAGGATCATATCAGCTAGAAATACCAAGGGTTCACTCTAAGCATGGCGAATCTGCTTTAGCTATTATGCCAGCCGCAGCTGGAACCAGCTTCCAGAGGAGATCAGATGTGCTCCTACAGTAGTCACTTTCAAATCCAGACTCAAAACACATCTGTTTAACTATGCATTTAATGAATGAGCACTGAAACACCGACTGTTTGTACTGTACTGTATTTTATTTTCTAAACTGTTTTAATTTTAATTTTATTATTTTAATTTCTTCTATGTAAAGCACTTTGAATTAGAGTTCTGCACTCCCGCGGGAGTCAGAAACTCCTGACGCAAAACAGAGCGGCGCGGGACAAATTTTGAAAGGTCATTGCGGGAGCGGGCGGGGTGATGAAGGTGCACTTGCGGGTGCGGGCGGGGGGGATGATACGCTGCACTCCCGCAAATTAAATATGAGTGTAAAGTAAAATATATAAATGATTAAAGTAGCGTACATAATTTGTAGTTGTGAGGGAGATTCTGTTTGGCAGCAATAAAAACCTTTTAAGCAGCCTAAACTTGGATGTTGTCGTTTGGTGTAGGGCGGGGCCTAATCTCACGCACACTTGTTTAGAGACAATTCCTTCCCGCTGCTCAGTGTTCGAATTCGAAAGCTTCAAGTTCAAAATAGACAGCATGGACGAGGAAAAAAGCACCTCTAGTGCTTCAGATATAGGCCTAAGCGCTTCAGATGTAAGCACTTCTCTAAAGAAAGGCACATTTACTACAAAAAAAAAATCACGAAACATCAAATCAGACATTTGGCAGTCTTTTTCGGTTGTGCATGATGGAGAGGGGAATCAACTACCTTTTGCCTGCTGCCATAAATGCCAAAAGGTGTTAACATACAACGGACACAAATCGCATTTTTTTTCCCAAGACCTTTCGTGAGACAGAAAGTGAACATACATCCTGCCTGCCGTCTTGCGGGCATTTGCGGGCGGGAGCGGGACATAATATCACAGATGCGGGCGGGAGCGGGACTAAAAATGACAAATCTTTGCAGGAGCGGGACTGAACACTGCGGGAGCGGGACTGAAAATGGTGTCCCGCGCAGGTCTCTACTTTGAATTGCCATTTTGTATGAAATGTGCTTTATAAATAAACTTGCCCTACCCTGCCCTGCATAGGATTATTCAATGCATTCTCATCCTAGGGCGTCATTATACTGATGCTTTTGACATTTCGTCTACACTCAACACACATGGCACCTTTTAGCGTCAATATGAGACGCCTAGAGCTTTGTTCGGTTATGGGTAGGTTTAGGTCTGGGGTAGGGTTAGGGTTAGACCGCTAGGAGGCGCCTTCTGGCCCATATCTATCTGCATCTCATATTGACGCTAAAGGGTGCCATGTGCGTTGGATGTAGACGAAATGTCAAAAGCGTCAGTATATGACGCCTTGGGATGAGAACGGGCTGGATTATTCTATGATATCGTTGTGTCTTTTTGAAAAAAATGTATGCTGGTCGACTATTCACAACCATTAAATAGACGAGCACAAGCAGGAAATAAAATTCTCCTTTTGTGGTCATAAAACAAAGAGGGCCAAACAGCATTAGAACACCAGGGTGAATTCATTTTCATTTAATGGTGAACTATCCAAACTGTTTTGTTTAAGTTGTGTGTGTGTGTGTTGTTACACGTGTTTAAATGTGTTTTTGAGCTCCACTAGCTTAGTTGTTTTAACAGTTGATAGAATTGTAGGCTATTGGTGGTGCTAGCATTATTTTTAGTCAAACGCAATGCTTTATATCTGCGGTTCTGAACATTTAGCATATAGCCCTAATATTTGTGTAATTTTCACAGTTTCTACAAGCTGTAGGCCTAACAAATATTGCAGTAATATACACACGTTGCAGGAGCGGGCGGTATTGGTCAGAAATTCAGCGGGAAAAAAAAACGGTCCCGCGCAGTGCTCTATTGGCCAGATTCACCGCATGACAACGATCACGTGTGTTTCGTGTTTATTCTCACACCTTCAGTTCCACTAATGCTCACAAATCTGTTTTTATAACAGTAAAATCTCTTTTCATCTAGTCGATGTTATATTGTGTCATGTTTATCAAAATAAAACTGATTAAAAAAAACGTAGACCCCACTACATTGGTATTTAAATATAAGCTTATGTTGAACTTTATTCTTGTATAAACAGCTGTATTAAGCAGTACTACAGTGTAGGCTGCATAATGTATTAAATAGAAAAGTATCTGAAGCGTCTGTGTATTTGACAAATATAGCATTTATTTCACTTCAGCTGTGGTAAAGTATGCAAACACAGCATGAGCGTCACTACGAGAAGCAGAAAGTGTCCGACTCCTAAACGCCTGCACGCGGCAACTCTCAACGATCGGTTACATCCATCCGCAGTCGATGTCCAACACACCTTACATCACAACTATAACGATAGTAGCACAGAGGAACAATATCGTTGGAATCACTTTCAGAACGATTTTTTTTTCAAGCTGATGAAAGATACAAACATTGACAGCCTACACAAAACCTTTCCATTTTCTTCTGTCATGTCAAACTAGCAAATAACAATTAAGCTTGTGTAGTGTAGGAAATATAAGCTGACTACGCCACCTCCTTATTTAAGGCAGGAGGATCCACAGATCACAATACTTGATTCTAGGCAACAAATGTAGTTTGTAAAAAAAACAACAAAAAAACACTTCTAAATTGTATTGCTCCAACACAGACCATCAAATGTTAAACTGTGTCCATAATAAAATCCACATAAGTAGGAAATAGCTCTCCTCAAGACTGCAGGAGGGTCGGGCTGCTCTTATGGACCTCCTGCCACCTGTCAGAGACAGAAGAAGAAGACAGAAGAAAACCCACAGCATACACCACAAATCAGAAGTAACCTTTAAATAGGGTGACCAGACGTCCAGAAAAATTTGGGACCGTCCCGAAATCTAAGCTGTTGTCCCGAATCCCGAATCCGCCCCTAATTGTCTCAAAAAATTACTCTAAAGCAAAATCTTGAGTAGTTATTGTCTGATAAAACATTAAAAAACATTAAAAACTGTCCGTGGAGGTCGAATCGTCCTGCAGCCATTTTGGTTGGTTGATTGGCACTGTGTGTAAAAAAAAACTTCGAACTAATGTCTGATGTCGGGTTACACAAAGCAAATCATATACACAATTATTTATTTAATGACCGACAATTTAGTTGTAATAATAATTTTGGCATAAGGCTTATTAGCATTAGGCTATGATTTACGCACTGTTACAACAGTCATTGTTTTTTATTTTTAACCATGACATTTGAGTTCATGATTTTAATGTTTTTTTTTTTTTGTGGCAGACTAAAGACTAATGAAATACTGTTGATCTTTGAATAAAAATATGTTTGGTTCAGGTTTGAAATTCATTATCTTTTATTATAGGCTATGTAGTCTAATATCATAGATGGCATATCATATTTGATGAAAGCCTCAAATGCATCTGTTGTTGCAACAACCATTTATGCTGTCTTGATCATATGACTAGCACCTGCACCTGAAACTGATTGCTGGCCAGTCTCCTCCCACACTTGCTTAGGCTTGTTATCCTACTGGTTATAAGGGACAAAACTGTATAAAACTGTATACCAGATTAAAGGAGAATCATTATGAATGAACGTTTGCTATATCAACATCCAAACAAAGAGAATACACTTAAATGATGTCGTTGTCAGTACATGTCAAGGTTTTCTTGCATTTTTTGCTGCCCATCATGTGTAAAGATACTTTTCATACACGAGAAGTGAGTTCAAACCCGGACACGCAAGTGGTTGCCGTGGTAACCTTAATTTAACTTATATATTTTTTTCCTACTATGGAAGTCAATGGGACCCAGAAACTGTCTGGTTACTGACATTCTTCTAAATATCTTCCTTTCTGTTCAGCAGAAGAAGGAAATTCATACAGGTTTGAAACAACATGAGGGTGAGTATATGATGACAGAATTTTCATTTTAAAGTGAACTATTCCTTTAACAAAAGTCAAGGGTCAAGAGCTCATCTAAAGTAAACACTGATCATCATAATGGCGACTTCAAACTAAATCTTCAATAAAACATCAACATCTAAACCTCTGTTAATTCTCAATAAAACTTCTGTAGATGTATGACAGATATGAAGTCAAACTTTAATCACATATATATATATATATATATATATATATATAATTATCGGAAGTTTCTCCAGTGTTATTTTAACACTCTGTAGATTGGACCCATACAGACATTCAGTAGTGTCCATTTAACACTGAGGATTTTACTGTGTAGAATGTTGAGTTGTTAATAAAAATGAAGTTGAAAGAATGTTTACATTTTTCAAATTTTAATGCTGTTTGTAAATATTTTTATTTGAGTGGGTGTTGTTGAACACACATTACAGGTTGCAAGATACTTTATACTCAACTTTATTTTTCTCTTTAAGAATAAACCATATTTCATTTCATTGAGACACATATAGATGCTCACAATCACAATCATAAACAAGTAATTAGTAAATATATGACTAGTGAAAAACACAGGAGTGAGGAGAAGAAAGAAGCCACACCACCAGAATAACAAGATCCCATGAAATCATCTGACGTGGCTTGTGCTTTGCATTTATTTTAAACAGCCAATATACTTTGAGCCACATCCTCGAATCATGATCTTCTACTTTCTATTTAACAGCAAGAATGTTTGACTGAACAGTCACACATAAAAACTCATGTTGATGTCATGGGGTCTTTAAAACATATAGTGCACATTAGTATTTTAAATACCCAAAGAACATTACATTGATAGAGAAAAGACTCATATGATACTTTTAAATGACATACATTAATTTCATTGTACTGATATAAGCACATTATCTGATGATTAAAACATTCGCTAGTTATGTAAGAACACAAACATATACATATACACACTCCTAAGATCTGCTGCAGATGAAGTTGAGTTTGTCGTGTTCAGGACGGCTGATCCAGCGCTGATCTCCTCCAGACTGAACTGCTCCAGATCTCACTCCAGACACACAGTTCTCCTCTCCTGGAGCCCAGTTATGAAAGCACACGGTCTCTCCGATCAACCAGTACCAGATGCCCAAAATATGGGAGTGACGTAAACCCAACCACACCGCCTCAGTAGACGCACGTTTAACCACATTCATCACCTCCTCCTGCATCTCGACTGAATGAACCGAGACCAGATCCGTATAATTCTGTCTGCAGTATCTCAGAGCTTCAGGCCACGTCAGAGTCTCTTTGATCAGAATCAGTTTATCTGGACACAAAACAAACCACAAGCAAAAACTAGAGAGAGACTGATCAAAAACAACATGCAGAACAAACACTGTGGAGGAATCTGTCATGTCAGACATGTAGCGTGAACTTTAAGATATCTGGAGGTGATGGATGGATTGTGTGTGTTTGTGAGGATCTGCTCACCTTCATGACACACAAAAGGAAATTGGTTGTCGCAAGAGATGTCATTCCACTGTCTCAGAGGGTTTGGTCTGATCACTGTACAGTTTTCAACACCTCCACCATTAGGTTCACCAGTATTCCAGTATCTGAAAGAGGAGTTACTCTGATCTGACCACTGCCATGAGTCTCTGAACAGACCGATCCAGACATCATTAGATATGTGACTATCATTGATGAACTTCTGAACCTGTTGACTCTCATTCTGGTTCCTCACACTGACCAGATCAATGTGATTCTGTCTGCAGTAACTCTGAGCGTCTCTCCAGTTCTTATTCTGATTGACAAAGACGAGTCCTGTGTTCGCTTTAAGAAAACAACAACAACAAAAAAAAAACAGTTTGTTCCTTTTTTTTATTTTTTTGAACTGGACTTTTTTCAGAAAAATATTTTCTATACAGAAATTGACTCAACATTGAAAGTGTGACATTTATACACAGTCTGTTCTATATTCACTAACAAATGACATGAATTACATACAATAATGATGTTATTATATTTTACACAGTTACATTTACTCAAATTATTATGCTGATAATATAATTTGTAAGAAAAAAAAAATTAATATGGAAGTATTTCAGAGGAAACTCAAACACACACACACACACACACACAAACACACACACACTCTCTTTATAAAACAGGATAGGCAAAGCATAGAGTATGAAAACTGCACGCCAAATTGCCAAGAACAAAATATATAATTAAGGGTATGAATCCGTTACATTATTCCTCAGTCACTCCTGAAATTGCTGTGATTGACAGTGATAACCGTAGCAATGGACGGGACAAAACATTTGTCAAAATAAACCTGTGCATTTAGTGCTGTAGTGTAAATGCAGACTAATAGACCCACAGCAACACAGACCAGAAGAAGAAAATACGTTTGTGTTTTCTGGGTAATTTTAGCAGCTTTAAAGATTTTTGTAATATTTTTTTTTTCCACATGTGTCCTTTAGCAATGTTTTAAAATCAGTTTAATTGTAGAGTTTAGCATTTTAGCACTTCTGGTTCCATCGTCCCGAAGTCAATGGGTTTTTTGAATGGGATTTTGGTTAAATGGCTGAAATAAGGTCTGTGGTGAACACAAGCTCAAGACACTTTCACGTTTATTCTACAACATAAAATACATCAATATTACGCCACTCCAGATTTTTTTTAAGCTGTTACGTGTCTAGCTATTGGCTAAATGGGACTACAGAGGCTGTCGGAGATTAAACGTCATCACGCCGAACAGATTAACTCAATCCGCTTTTACACTCATTATGCTTATAATTGTGCTCTTATAAACTATATTCCAACTCAATGTTCTGGGAAAATGATTTTAGATAAAAACTGTAAGAGTTGTCAGAAGCTTTAGTGATGATAGTCTTGAATTTGTGGGACCATTGTGTAGTTCGTTTATAGCCAAACTTTAGCTTTTTACTTCTGGAGACTACATTTATGCTTCAAAATTCATAAAAGTTGTGTTCATCTGTGATCTTGATGGACAAAACGTGCAAGTATCATAAACTTTTGTTAATTACAGAGCTTGTTTTAGCGATAATCCAAAAGCCCGGTTTTGTCGAGGGAACAAGCGAGATGTGAACTGCCGGTTGGTCTACAAAGTCACGTCATACTTGCAGCGCTGTATGAGCAAACCAGTCCTCTGCTGCCATCTACTGGTTGTAGTGGTAATTTCATTGTGTCATTTTCCTTTTAAAGGTCTTTGTTTTCCAGTAGGGGACAGAAATCATCCACTAAACTAAAGCATCCCAGCAAACATTGGTCCGACGGCAACGTTGTGTCCCTGGCCAAAAATAGTCACGGTAGGACGGCATAAATTGGTAAAAATATGTAACACAGAACATTTCCTAAAAATACATTCATTTGTACATGTCTACAGTTCTCTTGGTTTGCATGTATAATTGTTATTTTGACTTTTAGCTACGTGTAGTTCAATAAATAGTGTATCGGGTGAGAGGACGTCACCTGGCGACGTCTTTTACACGTGCATTTATAGTCCATCATGACCCTCTATGAAATCCTTGTGAAATATGCAAAAGCTGTGCTTAATCCTTGCATGGTTAATACTGCAATAATTAATTTAATTGCCCAATTAGATTTTAAGAGGTTGTGAAGACGTCCATTGACGTCCTTTACACGTCCAGTCAAGCAAGACAGAAAAAAAACAGGAATTATCTTTATGAAATACATTTCTATTTGTATACAAAGTAAATATATTTACTTTATCTTGTTTAAATAAATTATTGTCACAAAGTGCCCAGTGAGGTTAAGTGATTGCAAAGCCACTGCATTTTAGTCATTTTAAGTGGACGTCCAGTAGGTGACGTCCTTTACACGTGCATTTATAGTCCCCTCTATGAAATCCTTATGAAATATGCAAAAGCAATTATGCTTACACATTGGTTGATACTGCAATAATTAATTGCAAGTGCCCCAAGTAGTTTTTAAGAGGTCCTGAAGAGACGTAGGCTACACTGACGTGCTTTAGTTGTTAGATAATATGACATCATTCGAAACAGTAAAATGTATATTTTTATTTGTGTACATTCAAAATGACTACAAAATATCATGTCATTGAAAAATAAATGAAACAACATGATGAGCTGCTTTAGCGCGTCTCGGTCTCTTTAGATCTTTCTGGCGCTCACCAAAAATGAACCAAAATACAGAGAATAGCCTTCTTGGCACGCCTACTTTTGAAAGTCAACATTTAGATTATTTAACGTTATAACGTTGCATTATATATGCCTGAGTCACTTTGGAATAAATCACAGCGTGTTTCATGATAAAACGTGACTTAGCCTATACAGTCCGGAAAATAGGCTATAGGTTATAGCAAATTCAGACCAACTGCTGGTCTACACAGAGAAAAAGCCCTTTCTAGGCTCTTCTGTTGTGCCGAGCCATTCGTTAGTCTAGTTGTTTGATGAGAAAATTAAATGTAGCCTATAGTTGCAATACACGCGTTTTGTAAGCTCCGTGCAACTGCTGCAGCGGACTATTATTACTAGAATATTAGAAATCTAATACTCAAGCTGTTTTCTCATTTTTCTACTCTTAATATTAAATAAAAAACGACTGAAAGAAAGATACACGGATTCTCTTGAACCACCACCGCGTTTGCGGCAGAAAACAACTGCAGTGCAGCCAAAATGCTCTGTTCGACTTATCTGAGATCCTTTACTCTTCCCTGTGGATGACCTGTGACCTACTTTCTGTAAGATCTGAATTTTTGAACTTGAATTTTAGAAAACTGAATTTGAAGTTCCGAATTTCTTCATCTTGAAAACTTGAATCTGTATTTTTTTAAACTGAATATTTGCAGTATACGAATTCAGAACAAAAAAACTAGCTGTTTGAAAATACAGGTCTATAAAATTCAGCCATAAAAACATTTCAATTTGTTGAATTTCAAATGTTCAATATTCGTTTAAAAAAAAAATCAAATTCAGAACTATTTAAACTACCACCTAAAATTCAATTTTGTTCGATTACACTTGCAAATAATTCAAATTTACACAATTCAAATTCAAATCGTTTTGTCATATTATGAGCTCCATAGAGCTCGCAACACACACACACACACGCACACGCACACATACACATACGGAGGTTGCTTGCGGAACATTGAGCAGAACGCGCAGTGAACACGGAGCGGAGAGCACAGCACGCACACACAGCGGAGCACGCAAAGTCATAAAACACACTGAGTCAGAGTCAAACCATCGGCGAACACGGAGGGGCGCGGCGGCTTTTTATCTTTCGGCCAAAAAACGAAAATGTTATTTTCGGCCGAAAATTTTCGGCAGCATAGATTTCGTTGCATCCCTAATTTTAAGACACCCATAGGCCTATGCTCTCGCGGGCCATATAAAATAATGTGGCGGGCCTTAAGTTTGACACGTGATTTAGACGTCCAGGGACGCGCAGAAAAGACAGTGGCTGTTTCTCAATTCCAAGAACGCAAAGAACAGACTTGCGTTCTCTCTGAGACCGGTCTTGCCAGCCGACCTTGAAAGAACGAACTTGGAAGGACGCGAGAACACAGAACGCATCTTTATGAGAACTGAGATGTGCTGCGATCTTGCTGCTTAACTGACCATCTCGGCAAATAGCGATTCACGACCAAAGCGCAATAAATACAACACAACATCACAAACAAATGTCACAACCTATTAAACATTTCTTTCATATTATTATAGATATTGTTTTCATATAAGTTGAGAATATGTTGAGATTCTTTATAATATGCTAATAAAAATACTGCCGCTTTTTTAAGGTCTTTATCACTTTATTAAAATGAAGCAAAAGAGACCGACAAATGTAAACTTTCACGAGCTGTCACGTATATCGAGCTTGCTGCGGGAATCTCTCAAGTGAGAACGAGAAGTTTGAAGCTTACAGCCTTCCGTACGTCGACTGCCCGCAGTGTCTTCTGGGATTTTTAACGGTTCGATTCTCTCAAGTCTGCATTTGATGCATCCTCGATGTCAAGGACACATCCGGGCACTTCATGCGTCCTCTGTACTTGCGTTCTTGAGTATTGGAATTGAACTTCGACGGTTGATGATGACGTAGTACGAGAACACAAGGACACAAGATCACTGAAGAACGCATATTGAGAAACAGACAGTGTTTGGTGTTTTAAGCCCCCAACGGCGCCTTCCAGGCAGCGAGGGGATGGGTAGGTTTAAAGTTGAGGGTAGGGTTAGCTGCCTCTAAGGAGCCATTGGGGGCTTAAAACACCATCGAGCAGAAAAGACGTGGAATTCACGGCCAGACGACGTCAAAGACGTCGGTTCAACTTTCATTTTGGAACTATTTTTCAACCATGACGGGACGTCTCGGACAGACGTCTTTTCAACGGTCATTAAACGTCCAAATGTTTGCTGGGATGGCATAATTTCCATATCTCCATTAATGAAAAAGAGAAATGTAAGCTAGATCTTCTTTAAACTAGGCTACATTTAGTCTACAACTATAGAGGTAAAATATAAAGTGTATTATTTTATTGGAGTCCAAACATCCCTAGTGTGCACCATAGACAAAACGGCCCGATTGCGCAGACCTCCATGATTGAAGATAAAACAGTTCAGCATTTTAGCATGAAAAGGCTGCTTAATTTAGTGGCATTTTTCAGATATCTGAAAAGGAGGAATAGTGATGTTGTGAGTAATAATACTGCTCTGTTTTACTCATTTGAATACAGTGAGTCAATTAATTTACCTTGATTATCATTTTTGTAACAATAGGGGTTTGTGGTAGGTGTGTAATCTGTCTTAAAATCAAATTGACCTAGAATACTTGAGAGTATATCTGCAAACAGTTTATCAGTATACATAACATTCGTGTATTGTTGTTTTTAAGCATTTTTTTTTATTTAATATATAATACACATAGCCTTAAAATATTTGCACATTTGTCTACAAAACCTCTGGATTTATATATTTTTCTACACTTAAGATATGCAAATGAATAACTGGCCTACCTGAAAAAAATTATATTCAGAAACACACAGTCACTGAGCAGCACAAACACACAGCAGTCGTCTTTTACAGTTCCTCCTGAACCAGAACAACGAGCTCATGCTGCGTTCACACTATTATTGTAATTTTATTGTGTTTATGAGTCATGAGGTAATTTGACGCTGTCTCTCTTGATGCTTAGCCGACTCTGCTGTGTGTGTTCTTGTGTTTTAAAGGAGCCGTGGGTTTGGAGACTCTGAAGGGAGAGTGGGATCTCATGCTTTCAAAGCTAACTTGATATTGCTAGGCTCTCTGAAATGACCTATCCCACCTTTAATTTGTTAAGTTATTACTGTGTGTGTTAGTAGAATACGTTCTGGAGCCGTTATATATATGGTGCATCTATAAATGAATGGTTGTAATTGTAAATAGCTGCACTCACTGTTGCAGACGAAATTACGAGTATCACTACATGACGCATCATGCCATTCTCCTTTTCTCATCATAGCACACTCGTCTTTGCCATCAGGTTGTCTAGGTCTCCAGTTCAGATAGAGCGCAGGTTCACCTGAAGACCACTGCCATTTATTAACACTCGTCCTCTTCAGCCCAATCCAGACCTTCTGATCACCTTCATCATTCACACTCTTGTTCAGCTCGTTCATGTCATTCATGTTGTCAACGGTGGCCAGATCTGTGTAATTCTCTCTGCAGAATCTCTGAGCTTCAGTCCAGTTCTTCAACACGTTTATAAAGTGATACTGACGCTGAACACATTCAGATACGGAGCAGAGAGCTGTGAAAGAGAGCGTTTGATTTAATGCTTTTCATAACAGGGTCAAACCTGATGAAACTATAAACCATAAATAATACAACAAACACACTCACCAATGAGAAGAAGAATCAAATATAGAGTTTGGTCCATTTCTGAGGAAGAAACACATAAAAACTCAGACATCAAACATTCCCTGATTAATTTTGGAGTAAAAAATGACAATTTAATTTATTATCGCAACAGCAGCATGAATTCACTGAACATAAACATTCAGACAATATTAACATCTGAAAGTGTAATTGTGTTTGAAGAATGAACATGTTCTTACTTTAGAGGTCGTGTGTTTCTGTCCTGAGTCTGATGTTTCTGTCTGCAGATTTACACTACGCTATTATTATATCTGCTCTCATCCCTCATTCAGCTCATCACGTCATTTGTGTATTTCTCTGAAAACTGATTTTCATATTTTACTTCCTCCTTATTTGTGTTTGTCTACCTCTTTTTCTCTATATTTGCATATTGACGTCTTTGTCAGTATTAGTCTGAAAAAAAAACCAATTATATGAACATTTAAAATTTACATTTGAACATTCACAACTAAACAGCAGCTTTAATGATATTGCTGGGCTGCATAACTCGTGTTTCATCCCTGTTCATCTTGACATAAATGGCCGTTCCATCCCATACACAAAATAAATATATTTGAAATATATTTTGTGGAATATATGCAAATATTCGAAATTGGCCCAAAAAATATATTTTAGTTAAATATGTGAATATATTTATAGGTCAATATATTTACTAACAACATATGTTCATATATGTTTTAACTTTTGCAAATTGTTTAATTTGAAATATATTTTGAAATTTAAAAAGTTAACATTTTCACAAACAAACAACACATTTTCAATTATTTTTTTACATTTTTATTTATTTCATTTTAAATCTCACTGTTGGAGTGTCACTGTTATACTTGCATCATAAATATTGTGCATATTTTCAATATTTAAATGACTTCAGGAAAGATGTCAATAAAACACAACAATAAATCTAATAATTGCACTTAGTGTTAGGTACGTGCCACCTAATATGGCCTAATAGTCCTAGGAAAGCAACTATCTGTCATTTTACATTGCAGTCATTTAAATGTAAGTACAGTATTTATTATAGCTGTGTGTCATAATACAGTAGTGAAATATGGTAGCCTACTGTTGTGTATTGGGGAAAAGGTAGAGGAATTACTATGATCAAAATACATTTTCGACCCTTCTTTAGCAAGCTAAACATTTTATGACCATACATTTTGTCATATATTTTACATTACATGTTATAAATGTAAATATATTTCACACTTAACATTATATTTTTGTTATATATTATATTATATAATATATGTAATATATTACAGAATATATTTCAAAATGATAAATATAAGTGAACAATGCAAATATATTTCAATATTTTTTTTTCTGTATGGGAGATCAGTTAATCAGGGGCCACCCATGATGGTAGTTGAACAAACTCAGGGTTACAGGATTATTTTTGAGTTGACAAACCAAACCAATCCAATCAGGTTTGTTGGTACCGTGACTGTCGCGATGAACACCGCTAAAAGCCGAGCCACTTTCATAGTGCCTAAAATCCAGGGTTGGTGCAAACTAAACTGAAACACCTTGTTAACTTAAACCAGCTTCATGGTTTAGGCCTCAGGCCACTACATGTTATCATCAATAATCAACCCTACCCTAACCATACATAATAATCATATACTACATAATCATTTGTCACTGCTTTTTTTCTATAACAAATGTGCTTTATAACAGCCAGAGAAAAACTAAAGTTAGAGTTAAGTGTAACTTAATAAAACTAACAGATGAATAAGAAAGAATGAGACAATGGAATATATCTAGAACAATAACACACTGTTTCTGCTTCTGTTTCACGTCAGAGATGTAAAGATTGTCCACCCTGAAAGTCTAAATGTGGACCTAAACAAATGAGTGATGAGGATGTGTTTACATGCAAATGTGTTCATGTTCTATTAACAAAGAACAGCAGAATAAGAACTAATAGTTGTGATGTAAGGTGTGACTAATTCTTAAAAATGTAACAATGTTTTAATGAACACATTCCAGCCAATCACAATCAAGTATTTAGACGGAGGAAATAAAGACGTTTATTCTGAAACAGCAGAAGATGATGATATTATTTCAGTGGGATAATGAGTCTAATAATCTTTACTAACATTAGAGATGGACTTCAGGGGAATGAAAGCATGATATGAGCACTTTCATGCCTTTATCTCATCTCTGTTGTGAATGTCTACCGTGATCTCCTCCTCAACACCAGTGATCTCGGCTCTCAGAAGAGGAAAAAGAAGAAGCTTCAATCCCTCAAGCCCCAAACTCCATCACTGGTCAAACTCACTCCTTCATCTCACACGTTTCTTTCTCTTTGACTGGAGCCTCAAACATGGGTTTTTAAAGGCTCTCAGTAACCAGTATCACCAGTCTTCACTACTGAACTCAACCCTTCTCTGTTCAGTGCAAACAGCAACAGATAAAAGTGGCCCAAAACAGAGAAACTCAAACATGGGGTCTGTCCAAATACCCACACTTGGCCACTAGAGAGTATGTGCACGCAACAGGCTATAAGTGAGCACATTGAGCAAAATTGTTAATAGCTTGTTGGAAAACTTTTTAAAAAACTCTAAAGGGAACCCATCAGGGCCTGGTGCCTTGCCATTTTGCATTGCTTTTATTGCATTAGAGATTTCTATATGATCTAGTGGGAGCTCAGTCTTAGTCCTATGTGTTGCTGTTACTGAAGGGTTTTGGAGGTCCTTGAAAAAATGTTCCATATCAGAGCCATCTTCTGTCATCTCTGACATATACAGATTTGAATAAAATAAGGCGAATGTTTCATTGATTTCTACTGGATCGATAGTTAGTTCACCATCATCTTTCCGTATTTGGGGGATTTGTTGGGATGCCGAGTGGCATTTAAGTCAGTGTGCTAATAAACGTCCAGCTTTGTCGCCATGTTCATAGAAATATCCCCGAGATTTTAAAAGAAGACGTTCTGTCTTCTCAGTTGATATCAAATTATATTGCGTTTGGAGATCCAGCTTCCTTTTGTAAAGCTCGGGGGAAGGAGAGGTAGAATACTGAGCATCCACCATAAATATTGATTTAATGAGCTCCTCTTGTTTGATTCTTTTAGTTTTATTTATTTTAGCTGAATATGATATAATCTCACCTCTGATTACAGCTTTTAATGTTTCCCAGAGGAGAGAGGGGGAGATATCATCTTTTTTGTTTGATTCTATAAAGTCGTCTATTTTTTGGGATATCATTTTGCATCGGTCAAAAGATTTCTGTCTAATTTCCAAAAGGGGCGTTCCAATTTGCAAAGAGGAAAAGCAAGATCTAGTAAAACAGGCGCATGATCTGATATAATTATAGACAAATATTCGACTTTTGTGACAGAAGAAAGAAGGTTCTGATCAATGAAAACATAGTCTATTCGGCTATATGAGTGATGTAGAGGAGAAAAAAAAGAAAAAGATTTACCCACTGGGTACAAAAAAGGAGCAACACATCCTATGTCATCCATAAAATGTGATAAAAGTTTGGCTTTTTTGGAAAGGTTTGTAAGTTTAGAATGGGAGCGGTCAAGTGTTGGATTTATCACACAGTTCAAGTCTCCGCCAAAAATCAACTGGTGAGAGTTCAAATCTGGAATTAATGAGATAATTTTACCCATAAATTTATCATCGTCCCAATTTGGGGCATAAATATTGACCAAAACCACAGGCTTATGATAGAGGAGTCCAGAAACCATCACAAAGCGTCCTTGAGGGTCTGAAATAATAGTAGTCACACTGAACTGAATTTTTTTATGAATCAGTATGGCTGTTCCACAAGTTTTGGAATTAAGATTAGAATGAAATATGTTACCAACCCAGCCTTTTTTAAGTCTGACTTGCTCTTTAACCAGTAGGTGGGATTCTTGAAGAAATGCCACATCACATTTTAATTGTTTAAGATGATTAAATATCCTGGCTCTTTTAACAGGCCCATTCAAACCTTTCACATTCCAACTAATGAAACGTACAGCAGCCCCTCTTGCATCAGTACCATACACCATGTTTAATTAAAAATATATATATAATGCAAAGGAAAAGAAACTTCTGTTAAAAGTAAAATAAAAAAAGAAGATCCTATGTTGCAAAAGTGTGGAGTTGTCCCTTACCCTATCCCTAATCTTAACCTTATCTAAACACAAAACCAGAACAAGGCCTATACTTGTCCCTCTCCCTGAGGCAAGCTGCAGGCTAAACACCATTTCCAACAGCTTCTGGTAGCACATTCTCTTAATATTTAGGCCTGAGGGGGCTCCCAGTTATTTTTAATATTCAACAATAAATCCTCTCAACATTCAAGTGAATTAAAAAAAAAATTAATAATATATATATATATATATATATATATATATATAATAATGAAAAAAAAAAGGGGGTGAGGTGGTTGGGAAACGCAGTAAAAGTAAACCACTGAACATTCACAGAGGCCAAAGCCTGTTCCCCTTATTGTAAGAAAACACATATTATAAACATAGATACACGCACAAACATACCTATATGCACGCGTACACACATCTGGAAAGCAGCACGAATGGTTTACTCCGTTAAGATTTAAGTGTATAAACTCGTGCATAGCATAGTATGAATTAGCCTAGCATAAACATCGTTATGTATTCGTACCGGATTGCTGCTTACCATTATAAGGTGAACATAAGTTACACACCTTGAGTTCGGGTAATTAACCATCGTCGGGTTGTACAGACAGACCAGACTGCAACATATGAGGTGAAGTCCTACTCTTTACTGAACTTCTGGTCGAAAAACTTCTGAGCTTCATCGGGCAAGTCAAAAGTGAGTACATCGCTCCCACACATCACTCGCAGTCGGGCCGGGTGGAGCAGGTGGAATCTGACGTTCTTCTGATACAAGGCTTGCTTTATACCGTTAAACGCAGCTCTCTTTTTAGCGAGAGCTGCGCTGAGGTCCTGATAGACCCTTAGGATGGCGCCTTGATACTTGAGCTCATGATTCCGGGCCCAGCGCAGCGCAGTTTCCTTCTGCTGGAATCTGGAGAAGCAGACCAGGAACGCGCGAGGGGAGGATCTTTGGCCGGGTTTAGAAGTTGGGGTCCGATGGGCTCTCTCCAGCTCAGGCGGTGTAGGGAAGGCTTCGGGTCCCATCACTTGCATCAGTACATCTACCATGAACTTTAGGGGATCGTTGCCATCTTCACAGCCTTCGGGGATGTTCAATATACGAAGATTGGATCTCCACGAGCGGTTTTCCAGGTCATCGCACCGATCTAGAAGCACCTGATTTTGGCTCTGGAGCATTCTGATGGCAGACTCCGCCACCGTTAGCCGTTCAAAGTTATCACCAGCTACAGATTCCACGGAGGTAAGACGGCTCTGGAATGAGTTGATTGTCGTCTGTAGCGAATCCAGTGACGTTTGAATTGGTCTGATGGCGTCTTGGATCAGAGACGAGACGTCCTCCTTGAGTGAGGCTCTCTGTTTTGCGAATTCAGCCGAAAGTTGGTCCATAACCCCCGCTTCGGGTGTCGCAGGCGCCTTCTCAATTGTTGGAAAGTTGTTAGCTGCAAAGGATGCTAGTTTTCCAGCTGCACGTGTAGCCGGGGTCTGCGTGTTACTGGCTGATTTTGTGCTTTTGGAGTTGCTCATTTTGCAGGAATAAGCTAAAGCAACTACAGCCAAAAAAGTTATGTCGAGATTCGAGCAAAGAATGAATTAGAATGAGATTGTGACAAAAAGTAAACTGGGAGCCTCCGCGTGTGCGTCCTCTCCCTACATGTCGCGACCGGAAGTCCCCCGCAAATGCGTTTTTATCACTTAATTAAAATCACAATTATTACCAGTAAACCGTGTTACAAATGCACTTGTTAAAGGATTAGTTCACCCCAAAATGAAAATTTCCGAATAATTTACTGACCCCAATGCCATCCAAGATATCCATGTCTTTCTTTCCTCAGTGGGAGAGAAACTATGTTTTTTGAAGAAAACATTTCTGGATTTTTAATCGAAACGATAGGTAATTAAAAAATAAATAAAAAAAGATCAACAAACGGACAGGGAACTACGTCATCACGTTGAAAGGTCACGCCAGCGCCGGCAGAAGTACCGCCCCACTGTTTACAATGCAACCGTACGTAGGAGGATAGTTCAAATAGTATTGTTTGCTATTATATATATATAGTAATAATTTGTTGCTGTCAGAACAACTATGCCTTTTTTAAAAACATTTTCTGCTGCACTACAGTCACTATCACTATAAAATATCATAAACTTCACCAAAATGTGTTTTCTTCAAAATTACAGTTACTACAGTAATATCAGGTGGCACAAAATGTTTTAGAGTGGAGGATTGTTCGACAATGTAAAAATTGAAGGTGTGGCTTGCTAATATATATATTCATATTTTTGCAGTGCAGCAAGACCAATGGGACTCCATCAACTCCTCAACTTCAGAGTGTCACAGTCCCAAGTGACTGTCACTCCCAGTCAGAGCCCTACCTACCTGTACCAGAGCCTTATTCAGGTGAACCAGCTTTTTGTAGAGCATTTTTGACGCGCTGTTCAATGCACTTTGCTCTTCAACCACAGACTTTCAACACTGAACAGGCCAGAGTGGCGTTTGTACTAACGTTATTGACTGGGAGGGAGGCACTTTGCGGAACGGCGGTGTGGGAGAACCAGAACCCATGCTGCGCCTCGTTCCAGACCCTTCCCGCCGAGATGAGGAATGTTTTCGACCGTGCGGTCTCTGGGAGAGAGGCCGCAAGCACATTGGCGGATCTTCGGCAAGGAGAAAGATCAGTTTCCGATTTTTCGATCGAGTTCCGGACCTTGGTGGCGGAGTGCGGATGGAACGAGGAGGCGCAGTGGGACATGTTCCTGCATGGGTTGGCTGACCACGTCCAGAGGGAGATCTACGCCTTGGATCTGCCGACCACACTGACCGGTCTCATTGATCTTGCTCTGCGGGTGGACGCTCGGTTATCCAGGATCGAGCACCGAGCTCCGTCCACCCGTACCTTCGGAGGAGTCGACGGTTCCAGATCCAATGGCAGGGACATGGTCAGCCCCGTCTACGATCCCGAGCCCATGCAGGTGGGTCGAGCTCGGCTTTCCCAGGAGGAGAGGGAGAGGCGGAGGTCCCAGGGCCTTTGCCTGTATTGTGGAGGAGCTGGACATTTTGCATACAACTGCGCAGTAAAAGGCCAAGCCCGATAGTAAACTTGAGGCTACTATCGGGTGGGATCTCCACCAGGAAGACCTCATCCACGACTACATCTACCTCCACGCTCCTCCCGGTAAGACTAAGATGGTCAGTCCACCAGCACGACTGTCGAGCACTTCTGGATTCTGGGGCGGAAGGTAATTTTATGGACCACACTTTTGCACAGCAGTTTCAGATTCCCCTCAAACCCCTCACACACAGAATCGCGGTCCACGCACTCAATGGACAAGAACTCTCATCACTTCTGGCAACCATTCTGAGACTATCTCGTTTTACATCATGGATTCACCTCTGGCACCCGTCGTCCTCGGACACCCCTGGCTCATCCGACATAACCCCCGAGTGGACTGGCATCATAAAGCCGTACTGGAGTGGAGCAAGGAGTGTCATAAGTCCTGTCTCGTGTCTGCCTGTTCGTCTGTGCCTGTTTCTGTTTTTCAGGAGGAAGCAGGGGATTTGTCTAACGTGCCCGCAGAGTATCTGGACCTGAAGGAGGTGTTCAGTAAGTCTCGTGCTGCTTCTCTCCCTCCGCATCATTCCTATGACTGTGCTATAGATTTACTGCCAGGTAAGTCTCCGCCTAAAGGCAAGTTATATTCACTCTCTATCCCTGAGAGGGAGGCTATGGAGAAATATATTTCTGATTCTCTAGCAACCAAGTTCATTCGCCCTTCCTCTTCTCCAGCGGGGGCGGGGTTCTTTTTTGTGGGGAAGAAGGACGGTTCTCTGCGACCTTGTATTGATTACCGAGGGTTGAATAACATCACGGTAAAGAATACTTATCCTTTGCCGTTGATGTCTTCAGCTTTCGAGAGGTTGCAGGGAGCGTCCATCTTCACAAAATTGGATTTGCGTAACGCTTATCATTTGGTTCGCATTAGGGAGGGGGATGAGTGGAAAACTGCCTTTAACACCCCCAGGGGGCACTTTGAATATTTGGTCATGCCCTTCGGGCTGTCCAACTCCCCGGCAGTTTTCCAGGCACTGGTCAATGACGTGTTGCGAGATATGATCGATCAGTTCATATATGTCTACCTGGACGACATATTGATTTTTTCTTCTTCTCTCCAGGAACATGTGCAACACGTCCGACGAGTGCTTCAGAGGTTGCTAGAGAATGGTCTTTTTGTCAAGGCAGAGAAATGCGATTTTCATGCACAGTCAGTTCCTTTCCTTGGGTACATTGTGTCGTCTGAAGGTATGCGGATGGACCCTGAGAAGATCAAGGCTGTGGTAGATTGGCCAAGCCCGGATTCTCGCAAGGCCCTGCAGAGGTTCCTGGGCTTCGCCAACTTCTATCGGCGTTTTATTCGCAATTTCAGCCAACTAGTCGCACCTCTGACTGCCTTGACCTCCCCCAGAACGACGTTCAGGTGGTCAAACACAGCCGAGGCTGTGTTTACCAAACTGAAAGGCTGCTTTGTTTCAGCCCCCATCCTTGTCGCCCCTGATTCTTCACGTCAGTTCGTGGTGGAGGTCGACGCGTCAGAGGTGGGAGTAGGTGCAGTGTTGTCTCAACGCTCCCCTATAGACGACAAGATGCATCCCTGCGCGTTTTTTTCTCACCGGTTGTCCCTGGCAGAACGCAATTACGACATTGGTAACAGAGAGTTGTTGGCAGTTAAGTTAGCGTTGGAGGAATGGCGCCACTGGTTAGAAGGGTCGGGGGTACCTTTTATCGTCTGGACTGATCACAAGAATCTAGAGTATATCCGAACTGCTAAAAGACTGAACTCCAGGCAGGCTCGGTGGGCACTTTTTTTCGGTCGTTTTGATTTTTCTCTTTCTTACCGTCCGGGTTCCAAGAACATCAAACCCGACTCCTTATCTCGCATATTTGATTTTTCCGAATGTCCGACTACTCCCGAGTGCATTTTACCCGAAACTCTAGTCGTTTCCACACTCTCATGGGAGATCGAATCGAGGGTCGGTGGTCCACCGAGTCGTTTGTTTGTGCCGGAGGGATTACGGTCTGACGTTAACCAGTGGGGTCATGGCTCCAACGTGGCTTGCCATCCAGGAGTTAATCGCACTAGTTTTTTAGTCAGGCAACGATTCTGGTGGCCACGTATGGCTCGCGACATTCACGATTTTGTTTTGGCTTGCTCGGTTTGTGCCACTGGTAAGACTTCCAATCGACCTCCAGATGGGTTACTTCAACCACTGTCGGTTCCTTCGAGACCCTGGTCCCATATCGCTCTAGATTTCATTACCGCACTCCCACCCTCTCAGGGGAACACAGTCGTTTTGACTGTGGTGGACCGGTTCTCGAAGGCAGCCCATTTTGTTCCCTTACCCAAATTACCCTCAGCTAAGGAGACAGCGGTAGCGGTCGTAGACCACGTCTTTCGTTTACATGGCCTCCCGATTGACGTTGTTTCCGACAGGGGACCCCAGTTCGTGTCCAAATTTTGGCGAGAGTTTTGTAGATTACTGGGGGCGACGGTTAGTCTTTCCTCAGGGTTTCATCCCCAGAGCAATGGTCAAACCGAGAGAGCCAACCAGGATTTGGAGAGAGTGTTGCGATGTTTGGTATCCAAGAATCCTTCCTCATTGAGCCAACAACTTTCTATGGTGGAGTACGCTCACAACACGTTGCCAGTGTCGGCCACGGGCCTTTCTCCATTTGAGTGTAGTGTAGGTTACCAGCCACCTATTTTTCCCAGTCTGGAATCCGAGGTTGCGGTTCCCTCTGCTCACGCCTTTGTTCAGAGGTGTCACCGTACCTGGAATAGAGCCCGTGAGACTCTACTCCAAGTAGGGGCGCGCACCAAGGCCAAGGCCGATCGCCACAGGTCAAAGCCTCCCGTATACGTCGTGGGTCAAAAAGTGTGGCTTTCAACCAAGAACATTCCTTTGCGCACCGTCTCTAATAAGCTTGCACCCAAATTTATTGGCCCATTTACTGTCACCAAGATCATTATAATGTATATAGTATTATAAGTATAATGTGTTACTTTGTTGTTTGAGTATACTCAGTGTTTCCCCTACCATTATATAAGGGGGGCGCCCCGCCCTCCTAACGGCTCCCCCCGCCCCCCTTGAAGTCAAGTAAATTTGATTTGATTTTCTTTATAGCGCCAGATTACAATTTGTTATTTTATTTTTAAAAAACTAAATAGCCCTTAAGTAATATGTTATTTATCTTATTTCCACGATGGCATGTCTTTTCTGTCTGTGTTTGCGCGTTTACAATTATCCCAATGAGTGCGCAAGCGCGCACACTCACACAAACAAACACTTGCGTCAAATACAGATGAGCACTAGCGGACAGAGAGCGCGCGGCGGGAAATATGTCGCTGAACTGAAGATGGCAACACTCGCTCTACTGCGAGTAGCAGCCGGAGTAGCTCTCCTGCTCCAAGTCTACGCCCGTTTCACACATATTTCGTTTGCAGTGCGTGTGCGGTGAGTATTTTTTCCCGTACCCATGTTTACAGAGCTTTCACACTGCACGCGGATGCAGTCCGTCGATGATCGATCCGTTCCAGTTGCGGTGCGTATACAGCAGCGATCGTTTCCGCACCGAGTCTACTTTTGCCGTTTATATACTGTCTATGATTTCTGCTGTGCTGCAAACGCTGAATTAAAGTGACAGCGCATGTTTCGTGGTCAAAATGAACACAGATTGACCTGAAAATGTAGTCATTTCACCATAAGTGCGATTAATTAAATAAAATGTAGTAATCTCACCATACATTTATTTAATTAAATACTACTTTTTTCACTTTAAGACCGGGGTAAAGCAAGGAAAACTACAATTTACCTCAACAAGGCGACATAATGACATTCGTGGAGGTGGAAAAACAAGTTCTTTGTGACATGCAAGATTTATTGTATTAAAATTTAAATGCAAAAGATTTTAATATAAATCCATGGTTAAATATTTTACCACTTGCTTGAGCAACTTAATATATAATTATATAGAAGTAATGCATTGAATAATACATTGTTTAAATTGTGTTTAAACGTGAACGCGCGTTCACAGCAGTGCTGTGTCTGACAGGATTATTCTCTCCAATAAATGCATCATAGAAATAAAAACTTCTCACAAAAAAAGCCCATTTAAAATTTGTTTGTCATATAAATGTATTAACTAACATTAACGAACAATGAATGAGCAATATATTTGTTAGTATTTATAAATCTTTTTTTAGTTGTTAGTTAAAAAATAAAACTATTTAAGCTCTGGTCCATTAATATTAACAAATACTTCTATAAATTTAACAAAGGTTATTTGCAAAAGTCAATTTTAAAAATATTTAAATATGTTTTTTTAATTTTTTTAAAGCGATATCTTATGTTAACATTTTTTTTTTAACATTTGTGTTTTATGTTAACTTTTACAAAGCATTACCCTCCCAGACAACCAATTAATGTGACACATAGATAGATAGATAGATAGATAGATAGATAGATAGATAGATAGATAGATAGATAGATAGTGTCTGTGTCAATTTTCCCCAACCAAGCAACCCCCCCCCCAAACCTGTAAACCTAGGGGAAACACTGATACTGTAGAAAAGACAATGTTTTATTAAGATGAAAAAGTGTTTTGATTTTTTTTTTTGTAAAATAAAAGTCAGAAATTAAATGGGATCCTTCATTGTATATTTACTGCACTTACCTTGTAACTACACAGAACAAGGGGGTAACAAGCGCCACTTTAATTTACAGCCCGCAGGAGTTGCACTTACCCTGTAACTACACAGAACAAGGGGGTAACAAGCGCCACTTTAATTTACAGCCCGCAGGAGTTACACTTACTATGTAACAATACGAGGTAACAAACACTACTTACTATGTAACAATACGAAACAACACTATTTGCACAGTAATTACAGACAAAGGTACTCTTATTAAAAAAACAAAACAAAAAAAACGTTTTAATTACACAGTATATTTGCCCTGACATTTAAGTGTCATTGCAATACAATGTGATAAGGTAAGTACTAAGTATTACATGGTACGTTCTAAATTAAAATCATAGCAGAAATATTTTTTTTTTGGCTTAAAGGGGCATTCCACCCATTTGAACATTGTTTTTTATTTAAAGTGGGTCATATACAGTGCAATGCATAAGTGAATACACCCATGCTAAAGTTGACTAAAAAGAGGAATAAAAAATCATATTTTGGAAATTGAACTTAATGCCTTAATTTAAAAAATTAGGAAAAATCCAACCTTTAAGGACACCAATTTTCTTTGTGAATGAATAATGTATCGTAAATAAATAAATGTTCTTCCTTAAAATACATGGTGCATAAGTGAGTACACCCCTATGTTAAATTCCCATAGAGGCAGGCAGATTTTTATTTTTAAGTATTTTTTTTATTTATTTTTTAGGATACTATGCATCCTGATAAAGTTCCCTTGGCCTTTGGAATTAAAATAGCCCCACATCATCACATAGCCTTCACCATACCTAGAGATTGGCATGATTTTATTTCAGTTAGCCTAAAAGCTAGTTTGATTTGCATTGAGAGATGATCTTATGGAAAGTACCCCATGCCAATCTCTAGGTATGGTGAAGGCTATGTGATGATGTGGGGCTATTTTAATTCCAAAGGCCAAGGGAACTTTATCAGGATGCATAGTATCCTAAAATTTTTTTAAAAAAAATACTTAAAAATAAAAATCTGCCTGCCTCTATGGGAATTTAACATAGGGGTGTACTCACTTATGCACCATGTATTTTAAGGAAGAACATTTATTTATTTACGATACATTATTCATTCACAAAGAAAATTGGTGTCCTTAAAGGTTGGATTTTTCCTAATTTTTTAAATTAAGGCATTAAGTTCAATTTCCAAAATATGATTTTTTATTCCTCTTTTTAGTCAACTTTAGCATGGGTGTATTCACTTATGCATTGCACTGTATGTAGTCGAAATGTAAAATTAATTTTGAATTTGGTGCCTTCGTGACCGAGGAAAGACAAAAAATAACTTCAGGACGCATTTGTATGAAAGACAACAACTCCCACAATGCACCACATTGCACAGCTCCGCAAGCCACTCCCACTAATCCAGAAAGCGCATATCTGCCTATAAGAGAAATCACTCTTCTGTCTATAAGGCTAGCTACCACCAGAGCTTGAAATTCATTTCACACAAAATGTCTAGTTAGTTGGCGAGCTCATTAGTGCATTACTCCTCGTTTGTATTTCTTTTGAAAAGGTGAATTATTGCATGGTACCTGGATGTTCAGTCAGAACATATGCGGTGCGAAACTAGGATAGTTCACAACACAAACGTCCGTGTCCTCGTCTGATTCAGAGATTTCGTCCAGGAGAAATTGTCATCGTTGAAATTCTCTGCCGCAGACGGACTCTATCTCTGTGTTCGTAGCGGTTCGTAGTTGCATAGTGAGATCACCGGCGCCACCGGTCCGCCCTAACTCGAGCCAGTCCGGGCTCCTCGTCCGCGGCAGGCAGGTCTTCTGCCTCGGCTGCTCTTCGCTATAATGCGGCTTGTAAAGGTAGCCACAAACACCTGATTCAAGCATCAAGCTTGATTCAAGCTTCCGAAATCCTCTTCCTCTATATCATATTGAGCACTCTCCTCCGCTATTGTCATAACTTTACATCTGTCTCCACAGCGCCTGTTAGCTTAGCTTCAAACAAGATGGAGGATATTGCTTTCAGTTTCAGAGAGTAAAGTCCCACCCACTGATCTGTAATAGGTCTGTAGCGTGAGCGGGTCCCGCCCCCGGGAAAGATGAGGAACGAGTGTCTGTAGTCTCAACAGAAATCCCCCCCTCTTACACTTCCTCCTACAATGACGCAAAATGGTGATTTTTGCGTCATTGTAGGAGGAAGTGTAAGAGGTAAATAACGGATTTCTCCCATCTCAGGGGAAAATGAGAGAGTGTTGCACGACCATTCAATAGTATGACTGGGTTTCTAACAATGCAAAGCTTAATGCAAATGGGTGGAGTAAGTAGTAGTTAACGTTAAGTAGTTTAGTAAGAAAAGCCAATAAATAGCATTGGCAATGTTTTTCGAAATCAGCTGTTAATAAAATTGTTTCAGATTCAATTTTTATCATACTGTGCTTACATACAGCCATATATATATATATATATATATATATATATATAGTTTAATTTACAACCCACAGATGTCAAAATTACCCTGTAACTACATGGCACAAGAACATATTTTGCCAGAAATGTGATAAAAACTTTTATATACAACAGACGTACAATTTTTGCCTGGAATATATTAACAGAATAGTTACTTGTTAGTTTTAAAATAATTACATTATAAATAATTTGCTTGTATATCTGGTTGTACCCCTTTATTACCCAAAATTTAACATATTGTTCCCTTATACCTACACGGAAGTACACTATAATTACAGAAACGTACACCGTAATTTGGGTTTACTTACGCAGTTGTTTGCGGGTCAATATAAAAATGTTACCGAATATATGTATATTGTATATATGCAGGGGAAAACTGGCTCAAAAATTCAGCCCTGGCACTGTAGCCACACCAGCACACATTACCACACAGTCATGTGTATTCAGATGATTCAATCAAAAACCAGTGCAATCTTTTTGTGTCCAGAGGCAAATGAGCAATTTATATTAGCATTAAAGATTGGTTTCAGCAACTTGTTTCTTTTCTGAGTTAATCAATGTTTTTGGCACTAATCAGTTTAAAGTTCATAAAGACAGTCACTTGTCGCCACCTACTGGCTTAATGATGCAAGTGGCGCAAACACAGACAAGCGGAGTGATACAACTTGCTTTTATTTTTCCCCACTATACTGTATCTCTTCATCCTTTGCCCTGTATCCCTGGTTTTACTTGAGTATGGTTGAAAATAATCAAAGATATTTGAAAATGAACAAAATGTTTTTACTGGTTCAACCCCCTCTTTCTACCCCACGGACCGTTTGAAATTCCTAAAGGCACAGAGGAGCTGATAGTGATCTAGGCCTGAAGACCAAAATGTGTGTACACTTCCGGCTCAGCTACTGTTCGGACGCTCCTGCTTACTGCTCCTTTGCTCTATTACTTTTATATTTTATATACGCTTTTATATTTTATCTCCTTTTATCGCCTAATTTTAACTTCAGCAAATCAGCACAGTGCTCATACGATAAAGTTTGGATTACTACAAAAACGCAGAATTATTTTACCCGACCAGCTTACATTCCGGGAAAGGAAAACACAACTGATACTAGGACCAGTGAGACAGGATCAGCAGGTGCTTCATGGGGCGGCCGTCTGCTTCACAGTATCATCTATGTCTCATCCACACAAGAAATACCTCATCCAACATGCCTTTACAGCTGAGAGACTAGATCTTGCTGAACACACCTACTCGGTGGCTTCCTTAAAGGGTTAGTTCACCCAAAAATGAAAATGATGTAATTAATGAATCACCCTCATGTCGTTCCAAGCCCGTAAGACCTCCGTTCATCTTCGGAACACAGTTTAAGATATTTTAGATTTAGTCCGAGAGCTTTCTGTCCCTCCATTGAAAATGTATGTACGGTATACTGTCCATGTCCAGAAAGGTAATACAGTCATCATCAAAGTAGTCCAAGTGACTCCAGTGGCTCAATCTTAAGTTTATCAAGTGACGAGAATACTTTTTGTGCGCAAAAAACAACAAAAATAACGACTTTATTCCACTATTCATTTCCTTCTCTCTGGGCCTTGAGTTAGTTCACGTAGTATAAGTGTGTAGCGCTTCTGGGTTGTACGTCAGACGTATCACACACATGACCAGCGTTGGCCAATAGTGAGCCTACGTGTGACGTATACAAATATGAAGTTTTTCCCAATACTGAAATTTACATTTGTTGTTATCAGAGGGCAGCTGTGTATGATGACAACACTGGCATGGTACCACTGTAGGCTACTAACGTTATGTCAGACTTCTCTTTCACGGGAGTCATCTCCTTAGATTCCTGAATCCTCGTTAAGTACAAGGATACCAAACATGCTAGGTTGCACCTTGTGATTTGTGCAATGTTGTGATTAAGTGTTCAAACAACCTTTGCGAATATCTTGGAAATGGTTACCAACCAGTCGGCTGCTCTCGAATCACTCTCGCTGTACTTTGATGGCATATGTCACAGTCACGTGGTGTTGCGATGTCTAAAGTCGGGTAAAATTTCTAACCGGCATGCACTGCTTCAAGTCAACCACCGATCGATCTGTGCAAAGCTGTATGAAGGCGAATAAGCCTAGTGTCTCCATCAGGCTTTAATTGGATATGAACGATTATATTTGGAAATGATTTGTCCCTGCAATAAATCCTGCTTCTTGTTTTCTTGTGCATTCTCAAATCGGTCTGAATGAAGACAATGATGATGTTAATGGGAAATCTAATGAAAAAGTTGACTATTAGCTGAACATTAGTTCACAAATAATATTCATTGTTTAAATATTTACTGCCTTTATTATTTTGGAATAAATGTAAAAATGCGTAAAAACACTAACTTAATGAAATGTCTACTTGGTTTTAATAAATAGAAATGTACATTGTTATAGCAAAAAATACAAAATATAATTGTATTTGGTCTCTCTTTTTTATGTAAAATTATGAGGAACAGACATAAATTTACATTTGATATACTGTAGGCTATATACAAAAATATGCACATGCACAAGCATTTGATTCTGCAACGTTCACAAATCAGCACATCACTATTACAGCTGCAAATGCACATTTGAAATATAAGAGGATCAGTGTGTAGTGTAGACAGCTTCACTGATTAAAATGAAACTTAGTGAGATTGCCATGAACTGAAGTGATCGCTTTTTAAGGATTATAAAGGGAGTGCGCTTTGCATGCTTTCTAGGCTATCTACAATACACTTGGAATTTGAATAAAAGTTTGTTTTTCATTTGTCTTTTTTTTTTCATGTCTGGGTAATTTTATTGGTTTTGATGACATAAGATGCACTACTAGACATAACAAAGGAAAGTTAATTTAGATTCAGAATAACTAATAGTGTGATACCTTTTCTAAACTTAAATACAAAAATACTGTAAAATACTGTAAATTGTAAAATTGCTTAAATTGGGTGCTTTATTAAGATTTAAAGTGAGTCTGTATCTACTACCACTTTTTTTAATTCACCCAACCAGAGTTGCACATTGATCTCATGAGGATAAATTATTATATATATATATATATATATATATATATATATATATATATATATATATAAAATAATAATGTATATATATATATATATATACACACACACACAAAATACAATACACATAATACACAATAATACATATATGAATTTTACACTGTCACAAAAAAAAAAAAAAAAAACATTGTGTACAAAAATACTGTACTTTACTAGAAAACCATCATGTCACTTGAGAAATTCCACTAGCTGGATTGAGTAGCTGCCTTGATGAGGATCCGGGACAGTGTTTTCCAAAAAATGATATCATACTGATCTGTGCTCAAGTGGAAATGCAACTGGAGCCATTCGTCCTCATGATGGAAAAGTAATTACTTTGTGGTTTACAAATACAGAAAAGAAGGTACTGAAGCTTTGAATGTATGTTATTAAAAGTGAATAATGGCAGCACTTTCTTTAGAACACAGTTCTGTATGCGGTACAATTACAAACCGTTCCAAGCTCAGATTTCGACTCACTGTTTGTCACGTAATCTAATCCTGATTTTGGAGCTTCACAATTGAAAAACCTGGATCGGTACAATATGGCGTAATTCAGCAGCGGTGTTTGGTCTGATGGTGGAAAGCACAACAAACTTCCAGAATGTGCTGTCAGCACCAGCAAGCCTGTTCACAAAATATACAGTTTTCAAACAAAACGCATTTTTACGGAGACTTGCACATGATATGCAAGAAAAAAAGTCAATTGTGTACAAATCAAAGGAACAAACTAGTTAATTGTGCGCATGATCTGGCCTACTTTTTTTTTTTTTTTTTTTTCATGAAAGCTGTTTATTGTAACCTGGAAATGTAACTGCAATTGCCATTGGGATGTGCAACTGATAACCCACGATCTTTATCCCTGTAAACTTAAAATAAAAAGAATTCAAGAACCTGTTTAGTAATATAAACATTCTGATAAAAGTTTAGGTCTGAATGCAAATATGAAAGCAAATATGCAAGAGTCAAATTTAGTAGAAGTATTTTTTTAACTAGTCACCAGATAAGCAGAGGTCAGCCTCGCCTAGCCATCAATCACTAACTATAACTCAACCCCAGAGTCCAACAATGGCCACAGTCACACCTGAACCAGCTAAACTACATATTCAGCATCACTACAAACCTCCAGACAGGCGTGTTGGGCAAGATGGAGATAAGTCTGCTGGACATTAGCCCTCCAGGACTAGGAGCAGGTTTGAACACACCTTTCCAGACAGAATTGAAGATCAACTGAGAGTTAATACAGATAACTTGCATTATTGCTAACACAAGGGTTCACAATCATTCACCAACTAGTCAAACACTTTGAGGCAATCTTGATTGCAGCAAAGAAGATGATCTGAGATATGAATGTATCCTTAAAGTCTAAGTAACCACTTCACAAGGAAATAAAAATGCACAATGTTGACAAGGACCCGTTCACCCAGAATGAACATTCTGTCATCATTTATTCTCCCCCATGTCATTTAAAAAGTCAGTTTTTATCCATTCAGTTGATTTCAATGGGGTCTAATAAACCCTAGTAAAAAAAAAAAAACTATACCAAAATCTATTTAAAATACACTTATTTCATAATACTGTAGGTATGAAATATTTATTGACATAATATGTCACAATGCACTTTTCTTAATATTATGCCTAAAACGTTTAATATAACTATTAATAATGATTGTATGATCTGTGTATAATATCAATCTTTAAATGCAATATATTTAAAGTGTAACTAAAGTATACTTGCAATAGTTTCACTTTAGCACAATCAAATATATTTTTAATAAAATCTTTAGTTGGACCTCAGCACTACTTCTGCACATTTGAAAAGAAGACAGTTTTTTCCGTTCACTCACTCATTCATACACCGACGGCGGTGTCAGCCATGCAAGGCGCCATCCAGCTCGTCGGGAGCAGCTGGGGTTAGGTGTCTTGCTCATGGACACCTCAACAGTTGGTCAGGTGAAACCGGGGATTGAAACACCAACCTTCCGGTTTGTAGACAACTAAATGAACCACTGAGCCACTGCCACCCCAGATTAGTAGTACTAAATAATAATACTAATAATACTACTAAAATACTTACTAAATGTATATACTTAAAGGAGAACTCCGGTCAATTTTAACATTGAACTCATTTTTTTGTAAATTTGGAGTGCTGTCAGTACAGAGAACAACGACAAAAATCTGTGTTGCCTACACCGTGTTATCCTCTTTTTTAAATGTGCACCCTGTTGACTTCAATGGGGCACGTTTTAAACCTGCTTTTAGCCTCTTAACATCCTTGATGTGTCATTACAAGTGCACAGCCAATGTGAGTGATTCCTTCAGAGTGAACACGGGTGAATCTGACTGCAGTAGATGTGAAAGATATGAATAAAAATGATGTTAATTCAGCCAGCGCACATACCTGTATTTACATCCTTTTTTCGGTCGAAGTCCACAGTAGTCGAATGTCGAGTTTACACGCCTGATCATAGGTAACTAAGCAACAGTATGAGTTCGACAATCGACTACTGTGGACTTACAGTACCTCTTTAAAAAGAGGATAACACGGTGTAGGCAACACCGATTTTTGTCGTTGTTCTCTGTATTGACAGCACTCCAAATGTACAAAAAAATTAGCTCAATGTTAAAATTGACCGGAGTTCTCCTTTAAAGTCTGCTAAATTGGAAAAACTTCTTTTTTTTTTAAGTGCTGAGGTCCAACTAAAGATATAATTAAGTATATATATGATTGTGCTAAAGTGTGGAACTATTGCAAGTATACTTTAGTTACACTTTAAATATATTACATTTAAAGATTGATATTATACACAGATCATACAATCATTATTAATAGTTATATTAAACATTTTAGACATAATATTAAGAAATGTGCATTGTGCATAAAAAAAATGTATTACTCCAAATAAAGTTTAATTATAATTTTATATTAAGTCTTAAGTGATATGTCAATAAATATTTCATACCTAGTATGAAATAAGTGTATTTTAAATAGATTTTGGTATAGTTTTTTTTTATAGTTTTTTACTAGGGTTTATTGGACCCCATTGACATCAATTGAATGGACAAAAACTGACTTTTCTAATGACAAAAAATAATAAATGATGACAGAATGTTCATTCTGGGTGAACGGGTCCTTGTCTTGTTGTACATTAATAGCATTGTGCATTATTTCCTTGTGAAGTGGTTACTTATACTTTCAGGATACATTCATATCTCAGATCATCTTCTTTGCTGCAATCAAGATCGCCTCAAAGTGTTTGACTAGTTGGTGAATGATTGTGAACCCTTGTTTTAGCAATAATGCAAGTTATCTGTATTAACTCTCAGTTGATCTTCAGTTCTGTCTGGAAAGGTGTGTTCAAACCTGCTCCTAGTCCTGGAGGGCTAATGTCCAGCAGACTTATCTCCATCTTGCCCAACACGCCTGTCTGGAGGTTTGTAGTGATGCTGAATATGTAGTTTAGCTGGTTCAGGTGTGACTGTGGCCATTGTTGGACTCTGAGGTTGAGTTATAGTTAGTGATTGATGGCTAGGCGAGGCTGACCTCTGCTTATCTGGTGACTAGTTAAAAAAATACTTCTACTAAATTTGCATATTTGCTTTCATATTTGCAATCAGACCTAAACTTTTATCAGAATGTTTATATTACTAAACAGGTTCTTGAATTCTTTTTACTTTGAGTTTACAGGGATAAAGATCGTGGGTTATCAGTTGCACATCCTAATGGCAATTGCAGTTACATTTCCAGGTTAGCCTACAATATACAGCTTTCATGAAAAAATAAAACAAATTAAATAGCAGGCCAAATCATGTGCACGATTTACTATTTCATTCCCTTGGTTTAACTTTTTTTCCCTTGCATCTCATGTGCGGGTCTCCGTAAAAATGCGATGTACACAATTTGTGCCATTTTAGTGTCCTTTTATATTCACTTCAGTTCATGGCAATCTCACAAAGTTCCGTTATAATCAGTGAAGCTGTCTACACTACACAATGATCCTCTTATATTTCAAATGTGCATTTGCAGCTGTAATAGTGGCAGTGTGCTGATTTGTGAACGTTGCAGAATCAAATGCTTGTGCATGTTTTTATTTAAGTGCCATTTTAGTGTTAATAGACTCGATCTACTCCATCTATGTTTTGATCATCGTTCTGAATCTGATCTGGATGTAGTCTTTGATAAAAACGTGATGTTTCTCATCTTTTTACTCATAATTTAGCTTTTATATGAAATTTACCCACATTCAAGTGTTGATTAAAAAAATGCATTAAGCTAGAATAAAATTGAAAAGGGTTCCTTCTTTCTTTTGATATATTGCATGTTCAGATATAAGTACACAGAAATATTCTTGGGGCCATGAAAAAAATTGTGAAATGTTTTTTATTTATTTTTATTTTTTTTAAAGGGAACTGACAGGGAAAGAGTTAAAAATTGTGTGTTTGAATTAGGTGGGGGGGAGCAATTACACTGACTCTGGGTGTGTTTTAAGGACCGCCTGTCCCCTTCAGAGCTGTATTTAAGCAGCAGACTGACCAAACACATCACACTTCTCCAGCTTTGACCAGGAGAGCTGCTCTTGAGAAGAATTGCAGACTACAGTCATTCATGTAAGTATACTTTCACTCAATGGCACTTGACTTAAGATGTAGCTAGCTAACAGTTTCTAATACTTTTCACAAGATTATCCAACCCAATTTTCTCCCACTGCGTATCTATAGTGTGAGTTCATGCTTTCATTTGGCATGCTCTTTATGTGCAAAAGTCATCTTTTATGTGCATTTTTGCTATAACAATGTAAATTTCTATTTATTAAAACCAAGTAGACATTCCATTAAATTAGTGTTTTTACACATTTGACGCTCACGAATTCCAACACAAAACAGAAGCCAAAATAGACCGAAGTGTCAGGATCTGAGCACCACGTCTCGCACTCAAGACAACTCACACACAAAGACAAGACAATTCTTAATTGTCAATTTAAGCAAGCAAAATCACAATAATAATAATAATAGTCTAATAATGCCACTTACATTGGATCAAAAATAAAGAAAATGAAATTAAACTGGATATTGTGTATCAGATGCATGTAAAGGGTGATTTCTGCATATAAAGTGCACACCAAATGAAAGCATGAACTCATGTTATAGATATGCTGTGCCAGGAGATTGTGTTGCACGCAACTACCACAGGACTACACAACAATAGCCGCTTTTCCACCATCGGCCAAACTGTTCTCGGTGCTTAATTGTTCCATTCCATGCAATTCTGCCCAGCCGGTATGGATATGGTTTCATTTTCAATGTGGGACTGATACCAGCACTCTTTGCAATATATTCAAATGTGTCAGTCATTGCCTTTATAACACAAGAGTTTACAGACGTATGAGAAACAAATTAAGTTACTGCGTCACGGAGGATGATTGGATATTTCTGTTAGAAACTTGTTTACTATGCTCAAATAGGGCACTTGACCAGCTACAGAGAGACAGACAACAGACAAGTGACCAATCCTGAGTGGCGAAGTCACAACATGCATGGTTAGCCAATGGTGCTGAGACTTCCGAGCCGAGAATGGTTATTAATCGTGCCGTGCCGAACCAAACTCGAGTGGAAATATAACATTAACCATTCCTTACCACTCTTAGATCCGTTTGGCCTGACAGTGGAAAAGCAGCTAATTTTTCCCAACCCTGTTCCCAGAGGAATGCCAGAACTGCACATTTAGTGTGTTTGCCTATTCAGACACACCTGATTCAATTCAGCTTATTAGTAGATACTCCAAGACCCGAAATGAATGGGTCAATTAAGAAAGAAGTCCAGCGTGTACTGTTGTTGTGTCTACAGAAACTAGGTTGGGAAACACTGCATTAAAGTGTAAAGCTGATGTTAAATCTGATCTGATATTTCTTTCAGATCAATTTAATTCCAAGATGTCCGACACACTGAATCTAGAGCTAATTGGTGGACAAGGAGGTAATGCATTCTCATTTACTGGTCAGAACAACGGTGCCAGTCTAGAGAAGATTGGAGTCTGGGTGGGAGAATGGCAGGTGAAGGCTGTCAGGGTCTGGCTTTCAGATGGGAGAGTTGAAACTTTTGGAGTAGGTTCTGGACCGTATCAAGAGTACAAGTTCCAGCCTGGTGAGTGTTTCACCTCACTTTCCCTGTGGGGGAACGGAGCAGGAACACGTCTTGGAGCCATCAAATTCAAGACCAGTCAGGGGAGAGAATTCTTTGCAAAGATGACAAGCTGGAGTTTAAAAACAGAATATCCCATGGATGTCGGCTCTGGATATTGTTTGGGAGTTGTAGGAAGAGGTGGTTCTGACATTGACAGCATGGGATTCATGTTTCTCAAAGCAGTTGAATCAACAGTTCTCACCGATGTCCACTATCCCACTCTCCACCAACTGATACCAAAGGTGACAGTAGAAGAAATCAAATCCCTCACTTTCAGGAACAGCTCATCTGCCACACAAAAACAAAAAGTTGAAAGCTCAAAGAAAATAACTAACAAATCTTCATGGTCTGTGAGTGCAAGTTTATCTGCAACATTTAGTATGGAAGTGAAGGCTGGGGTTCCAGGGGTTGCTGAAGTTACTGCAGGATACAGTGTCACCATTGGAATTGAAAGCACTTATGGTCAGGAGTACACAGATGAGAGAACCGAAACTCTGTCTACAGATGTAGATGTGCCACCAGGGAAGAAGCTGGATGTTTCAGTCACTATTGGCAGAGCCACTTTTGACCTGCCTTACACTGGCACAGTGAAGATGACCTGCAAGAACGGCAGTGTGTATACGTATGGAACCAAGGGCACATACAAAGGCGTCACTTACACTGATATCAAAGTGGATACCAAGGAATCTCCTCTGTAATGTCAAGACAGATTGCACATGTAATGCACAAGTTCTTTGATTACTTCTAATTGTGTCAATCATGTATCAGTTGCTTTACATTCAGGCCTCATTGTATTTTTTGGGGTGGTGTTTGGGTGTTCAGGGGAAATATATATATATATATATTCAATATTTGTTGTTTTCAAATAACCTTACATACAGTAATACCAATACACAAATATTCATATAGCTTCATACTTTGTGTAATCAATTTAAAATAATCTCCAGATACTGATTATGTTATAATGTGTTTAAAATGACATTTAATAAAACAAATTACAATTTATTAAATAAACCCTGTGTTGCAAGCAGTGTTCCCTCTTTTTATTTTCTTATTTTCATTACTTTTCTCTATTGGGCGAACATTTCGGCCACATGAGCAACGGTCTTTATACCAGACCTGAAAAGGGACACAGTGTGGTTTTAATCATATAGTTGTTTTAACTTGTAACGTTAATGTGCTATTTATATTTGATTTGACCCTTAAAGTAACTTAAACTTTTAAAAACAAGCAATTCAGGTTCTCCAGTTGTTTACAGTCCTGTATTTTATTTTATTTTTTATTAAATCCCATGCAGAACAGTTAAACTCTTCATACTATTCAACTCTTCTTTTATATTTAACTGTAATTTTCATGGATGTTCAGGGGAACTAAACATTCAACATGTTTTTATTACATACACATTGCATGTTGTGTTCACACTCGGCATGTTTGAATGTATTAAAACAAACCCTAGTGCGATTGCTCTGTTAATGTGGTTCATTTGAATAAGTGTGAACGCTGCCATCTGAACCCTGGTGTGAACCAAATAAGCGGACTGAGAATGCTGAAAAGATGAGTCTTGGTCCACTTCCAAATTAACTCTAGTGTGGTTCGACTGAAATATGAACTCAACATGGACCAAAGGCATGTAAACCAACCAAAAAATGGGACATGATGTCACATGATGAGACCCTTAGAAGAACAGAATGCTCAAGCATACCTGTTTTATTCTCGTCATAGTCACGATGTTGCCCATCACAGTTTAGGACAGGCAGATCTTGTGTGACGCTGTTTTGACTCATTCGACCATTTGATAAACTCTTCACGAGTTCTCAGCTGGTCAAATACCATCATATTTAGGCTACTAACATTCAATTAAATTATTTTATTATTTGAATTATTAATGGAAAATAAAGGAAGTATACCCCTCTCTCTCTCTCTCTCTCTCTCTCTCTCTCTCTCTCTCTCTCTCTCTCTCTATATATATATATATATATATATATATATATATAAAACCTAATCTATAATCTAGATCAGTGATCTCAAACTCAATTCCTGGAGGGCCACAGCTCTGCACAGTTTTGCTCCAACCCTAATCAAACACACCTGATCCAGCTAATCAAGGTCTTCAGGATTACTAGAAACTTCATTGCAGGTGTGAGTTGGAGCTGGTTGGAGCTAAACTGTGCAGAGCTGTGGCCCTCCAGCAATTGAGTTTGAGATCACTGATCTAGATAGATAGATGGAAAACACAACAATGGTAACAATTACATTTTATTTAAAGTAAATTATCAAGTACTCTCAGTTGTTTTTTAGTTACTATAACTCTTTGGGTTTGTTTCTGACTGTCTTAATTCACTGCTCGGCTCTTCAAACGATAGAGGGGGCTGTTCGGGCCAACTATCTGGTGGCAGCTTGACGAATGCCGGTTCCCTGGCTCCACTGGCTCCCTGTAGCAAGGTCACGAAGAGGCATGTCTTGCGCGATTTCATCCGCTGGATTGTCTGTGGATCTGACATAGCACCAGGTGGCCGAAGCTGTTATCTCTTGGATAGTGTTCCTACGAACACCTTGTAATGACATGAGCTGTAAGTCAGCCATGTGAGCACGGTGGTGGAGTCTGACTAGAGCGTTGTGGAGTGAATAGGAATTGTAAGCTCTGTAGTCAGGAGCTGGGAGAGTTGCGTTCCAGTAATAGCGGCACACAGCTCTAATCGGGGTATAGATTGTTGCTGGCGGGGCACAACATGGGATTTGGCAGCGATTAAGAGGACTTCTACTTGACTTTCTTTGTCTTCTGTCCGCAGATAGGTCCACTGAACCGCATGCCTGCTTCGATGCGTCACAGAAAACGTGGCCGTTGTATCTACAGGACGGGTGATCCATCTGTGAGCTGGCATAGCATTGTGGTAGAGATATCTTCTCTAATCCACTCAACTCCTTCTCCCACTAGGACCATTAAGTAAGGAATTCCTCAGATAACTGTGGATCATCCCAGTCGTGCTTCTTATCCCATAAAAGCTGTACCAATATCTTTGCCCGAGTGGTGTAAGGGATAATATAACCGAGGGGGTCATATTGGCTGGCCAGTACATGGTAGATGTTGTGCATTGTCACAGTGGAGCAGCGGCTAGCTCTGTACTTGTAACGTAGGGTGTCGGACTGACAGTGCCAGTGTAATCCGAGTGTAGACTCGTTGACGTCTTGTTGGCCTTGACTAAGCCGGAGGTCGCAGGTATTGGACCTCAAAGGGAGGTGAGTAATCACTGAAGGGCAATTGCTGGCACATTGTCGAAGCTCAAAGCCTCCGGTGGTTAAGAGAGAACATAGTTGATCAACTAGGTCTCGGGCCTCTCGAGGGTAGTGAAGACTATGTAGACAATTATCAACATAGAATGATCTCTCGATTACTTCTCTGACTGGGTCTCTGACTGGAAGAAGAAACTCGTTAAGGCTGTGACCTTCATATTGGAAGGAGCAGTTATAGACAACCCGATTCTTGTTATTATGTTGCACCTTATGGTGGGGAATGTACCGTGACTCTGTAGAGCTCTCGACCTCTCTCGGTTCCAGCTTGGCTATGTAACCTGCTTCCTTCAGCCTAGTGATCTCAGCCTGGTAGACCGAAGCCTGATTTGGGTTCTTAAGCAGTCTCCTCTCAACATTCCTAAGCTGAGGGAGAACGGCTTCTTTGGTCATGGTCAGCTGTGGCAGGCTCTGCCTCCAAAGGAGTGGCATAGGTGCATAGGTCCTTCCCAGGCGGGTCTTGACTGCTGCGGGTCCACCTGGTGGGCCTAACCGGACTGGTTCAACAGGCGTGATGAGTTATGGGTAATCTGACTCAATCAGCAACATTGGCTGCACTTTATCCATCTGCTGCAACGGGAGGCCAGTTAGGTGTCGGTATCTCTTCTTTAAAGGGGAACTGAACTGAATGACTGAGTGGAACTGAGCAAAATGACTGAGTGGATGTTTAATCTATTTCTTCTGCAAAAAAAAAATATTTTTTATAATCATATTCTGATGTCAGACATTGAAACATATGAACTGAAAATCAATCTTTCAGGATCTCTGCAGAGGATGACTGAACAACTCCAAAAACAGCATTACAATCTCCATTTATTACAAACCAGTTTGACTTTCTTTTAGGAGTGCTCCAATTGATTTGCTACCCATGGCTAATGGCTGATAATCGCTTCTAAAGGCTCGATAGGTAATCTCTCAATTTGCAGACCACAGAACTCATGCTGATGCACAAAAATATGCACCTGCCATGAGGTATGGCATGACATGCTTGCAGCAATGCTGTCAAACTCGCTCTCTCTCAAAATGCACAAATTGCTTCACATCACTACATCATGTCTGTAGTAGTGTTGTCAAAAGTACCGACTTAGGTACCAAGTTGGTACTGAAATTTTAAAATGGTGGCGCTCTGAGTGCTGTTGAGCGGAATCGTCCGCTGATAGACACCTGCTTTCAAATGCTCCCGTGTGCATCTGTGCAAGCGCTTTTTATAGCATTTTTTATAGTAATAAAAAGTGTGAGTGTAAAACAGTTAAACACAGTCAGTTTTGGGTGACTGAGATGATGAACGGGACCATGTTACATTAGTAACACATTATTTAGTTCAGTTAGAGAACAGACACTACAATTAAAAACTGTACGCGTCTGCTCAATTAAGCGTGAGCCGCTCAAGAGTCGCAGCACAGATCAGCAGCAGGAGTCAGATTTCATTCATCACGAGAGTGAGGAGCTTACTGATGATGGCAGAAGATTTGGTTTCAAAGCGAAATGTAAAAACATCAGTAATGCGTCGCGTCTGAACGCATTGTTGTCTTTGGAGCTCTATCGATTTGATTTATAATTCTTGATTTTTCCCTTTAAACTCACTTACAACGAACATTTTCTACTTTTCCTCACTGAGAAGCACTACTGCTCAAACCTCATAGTTACAACGCGGACTGTTGAGCAGACGCGTCTCAAGCCTATTAGTGATCCAACGCCGGATACTCTTATAGGTTACGTCCGTGGATCACGGCTGAACGCGTCTTCTCCACACTCACTTACAAACAAACATGGCGAATATATCAGATGTAAGTAGTCTACCTCTTGGTGCAGGTGAGGACACATTTGAGCTGCACACATTGCAGTCTGAGCTGGAAGCTGTTGAGAAACAGATCCACAACCTTTTAGTGAGACAAGCCAAGCTGATAGACCGGCGGTTAACTCTTGAAACATCACGCGCCGATGCACACAAATCAGTGATTAACGTTACTAACCCGCTGACTCCGACCTCGTCTACTCCGTGCGTTACTCAGCATCGGTCCCGAGCGCCGAGGTCGCGATCAGCCATGGTCTCGTTCACTCCGGCTCCAACACGCCACCACGTGTCACGATCCACACACAAAGGAACGGGAAAAGGAAATATCCAAGTGCAGTAAAGATTTATTAGGGTAAATCCAAAATCGTAGTCTTCCAGGCAGAGGTCAAAATCCAAATAATCAATCCATAAACAAGAACACAAACAGGAAATACAGGGAACGGAAGTGGCGTGATATAAATGGTAAAAATGGTAAATGGACTGCATTTATATAGCGCTTTCACAGACCTATGGCCACCAAAGCGCTTTACATAGCCTCACATTCACCCATTCACACACCGACGGCGGTGTCAGCCATGCAAGGCGCCATCCAGCTCGTCGGGAGCAGCTGGGGTTAGGTGTCTTGCTCATGGACACCTCGACACTTGGTCAGGTGGAACCGGGGATTGAACCACCAACCTTTCGGTTTGTAGACAACCTACATGAACCACTGAGCCACTGTCGCCCCATAGTTATGAGACATAAGACATAAGACAAGGAATCTGTGACAAACACTAGACTGGCAGGGTATATATAACAAGAACTAACAATGAATAACAGGGAACAGCTGGGTACAATGATGACGGGGAACAGCTGAGTGTAATGAACAGTGATTGGTACAGACAAGGATTATGGGGAATGCAGTTCATGAACAGGATGACACCGTGGAGACGAGGACCTCTAGTGGACACCAGTGATACACAAACAGACACTGTGACATAACCCCCCCTCAACGGAGCGGCTACCAGACGCTCCAAGACGTGACAACAAACAAAACAAGAGTCCAGGCGGGAGGTGGAATGGTGGAGGATCAGGGGGAGGGATGGAGGGCCAGGTCCATGAAGGGGAACAAGGACAAGGGTTGATGGCTTAACCGACGGCAAGGGCAAAACAGATGACTCGTCGGGCGGCCAGGGCAGAGACGACCCTTCAGGCGGCCAGGGCAGAGCTGACAGTCCATCAGGCGGCCAGGGCGGAGACGACACCTCAGGCGGCCATGGTGGAGACAACCCCTCGGGCGGCCATGGTGGAGACAACCCCTCGGGCGGCCATGGCACGGAACAGGAACAGGCACCGGCTCAGGAACAGGCACCGGCTCAGGAACCGACACAGACCCCGACCCCGGCTCAGGAACAGACACCGGCTCAGGAACAGACACCGGCTCAGGAACAGACACAGACACCGGCTCAGGCACAGGAACAGACACCGGCTCAGGCACAGACACAGACACCGGCTCAGGCACAGACACAGGCACCGGCTCAGGCACAGACACAGGCACCGACTCAGGAACAGACACAGGCACCGGCTCAGGAACAGGCACCGGCCCAGGAACAGACTCCGGCTCAGGAACAGACACCAGCTCAGGAACAGACACCGGTTCAGGAACAGACACTGGCTCAGGAACAGACCCCGGCTCGGCGGTGGCCATCTTGTCCGGAGACACAGGCTCGGCGGCGGCCATCTTGTCCGGAGACACAGGCTCGGCGGTGGCCATCTTGTCCGGAGACACAGGCTCGGCGGCGGCCATCTTGTCCGGAGACACAGGCTTGGTGGCGGCCATCTTGTCCGGAGACACTGGATCGGCAGACGTGACGTGAACAGTCTCTGGATCGGCAGACGTGACGTGAACAGTCTCTGGATCGGCAGACGTGACGTGAACAGTCTCTGGACCGGCAGACGTGTGTCTCCTCCATGCATGCAGTACAGCCAGTGCATAGAAAAGGAAAACAGCCCTCTTGGCTGTGGCAGGACTGGTGGTGGGCAGCCCCGGGTCAGACTTGTGGACGACAGTGGGCTGTTCGGGGACGGCCTCTGGGACGACATCGGGCTGTTCGGGGACGATCTCCGGAATGACAGCGGGCTGCTTGGGAACGGCCTCCGGGATGATCTCTGGGTTAGGAGCCACCGGACAAGTCATTGAGGGGTTTCTCCGCCTCCGTCTCCGGATCACCGGACTCGGGACCACCGGAACTGAGACCACCGGAACCGGGACCACCGGAACTGGGACCACCGGAACTGGGACCACCGGACTCGGGACCATCGGAACTGGGACCACCGGAACTTGGACCACCGGACTCGGGACCACCGGAACTGGGACCACCGGAACAGGCAGTGAAGGACACTCGGGGCTGAACCTCATCTGCCCATGGTCAGAGAATGACCGAACTGGAGAATGCTGTCGGTGCTCACCTCTAGTATCTCCTCCCCTACGTCCTCCACGAGTTCCCTTAAACTTGACCAGACGGGTTCCCCTAAAAGTCTCTCTGTCCCAGGTGGAAGGCTGCTCAGGGGACTGCACCAGACGGAGGTTCTGAAGAAAGACTTCAGGAATCTGATCGATACGGTACGCAGCACATCGCCTGAAATAACGATCATTGTGTCAGGACCGCTTCCCACGTACCGACTAGGACATGAAAAGTTTAGTAGACTATTCGCGCTAAATGAATGGTTAATGTCATGGTGCAATGAGCAGAAACTGCTCTTTGTAAATAATTGGAATCTGTTTTGGGAGCGTCCTAGGCTTTTCCGTGCCGATGGCTTACACCCAAGCAGATTCGGAGTGGATCTTCTGTCGGATAACATCTCCAAAATTTTAAATACCATTAGATGACTAGTAACCAAAAGTCCAAATCATAGTCTCTCCTGCACCAATTTAAATGATATAAATACTAGTGTAGAACATTGCATAAAAACTGTGTCTATTCCCCGTTTAGTGAGATCAAATAATAATTCTACTGCAGGATCTAGGAAAAATCTAATTGTTATTAAAACAGAAAATGTTGCTATTAGTAAACAAAAACAATTTTTAAAGCTAGGTCTTCTAAACATTAGATCACTCACACCTAAGGCAGTTATTGTAAATGAAATAGTCACAGATAATAGCTTCAATGTACTTTGCCTTACTGAAACCTGGCTTAAACCAAATGATTATTTCGGTCTAAATGAGTCTACTCCATCTGGATACTCCTATAAGCATGAGCCCCGTCTGATTGGTCGTGGCGGCGGTGTTGCAACAATCTATAGAGATATTCTCAATGTTACTCAGAAAACGGGTTATAAGTTTATTTCGTTTGAAGTACTTGTACTAAATGTTACGCTCTTAGATGTTAGAAAAAAATCCATATTATCTCTAGCCTTGGCTACCGTATATAGACCGCCTGGGCCTTACGCTGATTTCCTAAAAGAGTTTGCAGATTTTCTCTCAGATCTATTGGTCAATGTCGATAAAGCATTAATTGTTGGAGATTTTAACATACACGTAGATAATTCAAATGATGCGTTAGGGGCTGCGTTTATAGATTTATTAAATTCCTTTGGGGTCAAGCAAAACGTCACCGGACCAACTCATCGTCTTAATCATACACTCGATTTAATTATATCATATGGAACCGATCCAACCGATATAGATATCATTCCACAAAGTGATGATGTCACTGACCATTACTTGGTAACTTGCATATTACGTACTCCTGTAATATGTCATGCTGCGCTGCGTTATCGACCAGGCAGATCAATCCTTCCATCCACCATAGATAATTTCTCAAATTGCTTATCTAATCTTTCTCAGCTGCTGCCTGAACCCAAACAAACAGAACTAACTAGCACTATGAGCACCATTCTCTCTAGAACATTGGATGTTGTTGCACCCATTAAATTAAAAAAGGTCAGAGAGAAAATTAAAGCACCATGGTACAATAATACTACGCATGTTCTAAAGAGAGAAACCCGTAATTTAGAGCGTAAATGGAAACACTAATTTAGAGGTCTTTAGAATCGCGTGGAAAGACAGTATGTCACGTTATAAAAAGGCCCTAAAAGCGGCCAGGACTGAGCACCTCCGCAAACTAATAGAAAATAACCAAAACAATCCAAGGTTTTTATTTAACACCGTGGCTAGACTAACAAATAAACAGACGTCATCCGAACAAAATATCCCGTTACAGTTTAGTAGTAATGATTTCATGAACTTCTTCACTGAGAAAATAGAAAACATCAGAACCACAATTGTAAACGTTCAATCCTCAATCGCGCCTTAAAATTCAGCCTCAATTATTCCCCCGCAAGAACAATTACAGTGCTTTACAACTATAGAACAAAAAGAGTTAAATAAACGTATCACTTCATCTAAAACAACAACATGTTTATTAGATCCTATACCAACTAAACTACTGAAAGAAGTGTTACCTGTAGTGGAAGTTTAAACTGGCAGTTATAAAACCTCTCATTAAGAAACCACAATTAGATCATAATAATCTAGCAAATTATAGACCCATTTCAAATCTTCCATTTATGTCTAAAATACTAGAAAAAGTGGTGTCCGCTCAACTGGGCTCTTTCTTGCAAGAAAATGATATCTATGAAAAGTTTCAGTCAGGATTCAGGCCGCATCATAGCACTGAAACTGCGCTCGTTAAAATCACAAATGATTTACTATTAGCTTCTGACCAAGGCTGTATCTCAATACTAGTTTTACTTGATCTAAGTGCTGCGTTCGATACTATAGATCACACAATACTCTTAGATCGACTACAAAATTATACTGGTGTTCAAGGACAAGCATTAAGCTGGTTTAGATCATACTTATCTGACCGCTACCATTTTGTCTATTTGAATGGAGAAAAATCGATCATAACTCCAGTAAACTATGGAGTGCCGCAGGGATCTGTGTTGGGCCCTCTATTATTCTCAATATATATGCTGCCACTTGGAAATATTATAAGGAGAATGGAATTAGTTTCCATTGTTATGCTGATGACACTCAAATATATATTTCATCACGGCCGGATGAAAACGCTAAATTATCCAAATTGACTGAGTGTGTTAAAGATATAAAAGATTGGATGACGCGTAATTTTCTTTTATTAAATCCAAACAAGACAGAGGTAATACTTATCGGTTCAAAAAACCGCCCACAGAACCTCTCACAATACAACTTTGACATCGTAGGATGTCCTGTTACTTTATCCTCTACAGTAAAAGACCTGGGTGTTATACTCGATTGTAACCTGTCTTTTGAAAATCATATTTCGTATGTTACAAAAACAGCCTTTTTCCACCTTAGAAACATTGCTAAGCTACGTAATATGCTATCAGTTTCTGATGCAGAAAAGTTAGTTCATGCATTCATGACCTCGAGACTAGATTACTGTAATGCTTTATTAGCTGGTTGTCCTGCATCCTCAATAAACAAGCTACAGTTAGTCCATAATGCAGCCGCTAGAGTTCTTACTAGATCAAAAAAATATGATCATATAACACCGATTTTATCATCACTGCATTGGTATTTAACGGATCTTCTATCGCCCTATAATCCATCGTGCTCTTTAAGATCAATAAATTCGAGGCTTTTGGTCATACCTAGGATATCCAGATCAACCAAAGGAGGGAGAGCATTTTCACATTTGGCTCCGAAACTCTGGAATAGTCTTCCTGATACTGTTCGTTGCTCGGACTCGCTCTCCCAGTTTAAAACTAGATTAAAGACGCATCTTTTCGGCCAGGCATTCATATAATATTTTTAATCTTACAGTTCAAACTACAATCCGGCCTCTAGTTCATAAATGCCAGAGGAGAACTGGCCCCCGACTGAGCCTGGGTTCTCCCAAGGTTTTTCTTTTTTCTCCATTAGGTCACCTGATGGAGTTTTAGGACACCATTAGGTCACTTGATGGAGTTTTTTCGGTTCCTTGCCACTGTTGCCTTTGGCTTGCTCAGTTGGGGATATTTTGGGGATATTTAATTTTATTTTATCAATCAATAAATTCCACTAGAAACAAACCTTGTTGTATTATTTTATTTTAATTTAATACTCTGAAGCTGCTTTGATACAATCTGTATTGTGAAAAGCGCTATACAAATATACTTGATTTGATTTTTGATTTGATCTATTTGGCAAGGCTGCTCAAAGGGGCTGCCAGTTACGAAGCAGAGATTATCCCACTGAATAGTGGACACAATAGTGCTAGCCTCATACTTGCAGTGCCCATTGGAGTGAGGGCCCACTCCACCAGGGGAATGGCCTTCTCTTGGGCTTGGTCTAGCAGAGTGTCCATTGCTGATATCTGTGCAGTGGCCGGTTGGTCCACCTTTGCCAGGTTCTATAACTTAGCCATCAGGCACGAATTTTGTCTGCTTAGCCAGTCCCAAACCTAAGGCGCTCTTTCTGAGAGGCAACAGGATCCACCTTAGTCATCAAGCGCCCCCCGGGGTACGGCCTCACAGGATGGCTTCCGTTCTGAACTATTAGCACAGCGCTATTGAATTGCTGGTGGCATTCCCCATAAGTGTCAGAAACTAGGGGTGTAACGATACATCGATATGGATCGGTGCATCGATATAATGTCTAACGATATGATGCATCGATTCCACACGTAAAATATCGGTATACACCTTTATTTTATTTTGACACCTCCACATTCTCACGTAACATCCTTCCGCCAAAGCGCACATTTTCGTTTACTCACCAACCATACCGTCTGTCTGTGTGTCTTTATAACGTTAATCTCCTCATCTGAAATAGACGCCTGACAAGACTGACTGAACCCTAAACAAGTTTTTTTTACAAAAGCCGGTATTGTCCGCTGTCAAGGCATCGTGTGTTCATGTTTTACAGCAGAAACTGACAAGCACTCGCACCCTTGTTGGTGAACACAACACGATAAGTCCGTTTTAGCGACTCAGCGCGCAGTATTCAGGTCAGATGTCACTTTGAAAAGACGCGTCAAAGCTGACTAAAAGTGATCAAGGATGGATAATTTAAATGAACTTGATGAACCCGTGATATCTTCTTCGGGGCGTAAAAGGAAAATAAAAGCTGAAACATTTTCACGGAACCTTACTAAAGCAGCTCGTTTAGTGGTGAGGGAAAAGCTCTCTGTATTGTGTACGTTAATCACAACAACAAAGTTTATCAGGCGTCTATGTCAGCTGAGGAGATTAACGTTACAAAGATTAACAAAGAGTGTTGTATTATTTATCACAGCAATTACTTGGTTTTGTTTGACTCAGAAAGATGACATTTGTGAATGTATCTGCTCTGCTCTGCTCTGCTCTGCTAAAAAAAAACTTTTAAATACTTTCAATTAACTTTAATTTTGTAATTTACCTGTATTTTTTAAGTTATTATTATTATTAATCAAAACAACCCAGCTGCAGTTTGATTGATATTACTTGGAATGCACAATAATAATAAAAAACATGATTTATGAAAATGAACAAGAACGGAGTAGCCTACTTGCAAACGACCTCTTATGTTGTAAATGTCCCAATTGGGAGAGTTTAATAGTAGTTACTAGAGTGTTAATAATGCATTACTCATTTGTTCCTGTGTAGTTATTCATTAATGAAGGAATGGTATTCTAAAGTGTTACCAAATTTTGAATACTTTAAAGAACAGACTTAAGTTTGGCCTCTTTTTAAAGAGAACACTTAACTGATTATTATACACAGCAAAAGTACATATGTCCCACTATACAGAGTGTTGAAGTAACTTTAAATCAGTAGGCGTGTTTCCATTACAGATTTGCGCAAAAGTTTTGAGATTTTTTTCTAAATGTCGAGAAAAAACTATTGCGAAATGACAGCGTTTCCATTAACCGATGTTATACGACTAAAACGTATTTTTTTCCTCTTGTGATAATTAAGTAATTCCAAAAATCATGGCGATGGACGTAGGTAGGTTTATGTCTTCATAAGGAGAGGTACGTGTGTTTTCCAAGCATTAATGGTAAGGAAAGACCCTTTATACTTGTGAGAGGCTTTTTGAGGTTTAGAATCCATTACTCCTGTAATTCTTTTGTCTTTTATGAATTTAATAAAGAACTCTGTCTCGTATTCTGTCCAAACACACCGCGTCATCTACGTCAAGTGACCTGTAAATGCGCAAAAACGGTTTCCATTGCAGTTTTGCGAAATATTTCTTTTTTGAATTGCCTGAAAAACCTCCTCATGCGAGCGGAAAAACTTTTTTGCGATAAATGGGAGTTCCCTTTCAAGGGAACTCGCGTTGCGTCGAGAATGACGCTATGGGGAACGCTTTGCGTGATGACGTCTTGAAGCACATGTAAAATCAGTCCAATGGTGTGGCGGAACGTCAGAGGCGGGTGACGTCACGTACCAGGAAGCTATAAAAGCCGGCCTGAAACAGAAAACGAAAGCTTTCTGAGTCTTCAGTCGCGCTCTGTGTTGAAATCTGTCCTTGTTATTTGGTGTTGTCTGTCTATATATATATATATTCAGTATGGCGAGCAAGCAGCAGTTTAGAGTGTGTGTTCATCCTTGCCCGCGTTATATAACGGGAGGTGATACTCACACTCTTTGTGTTGTTTGTTTGGGAGAGGAGCATGCCCAGTCAGCACTCGAGGGTGGTGACTGTGTGCATTGCTGTGCGCTTCCATTGCGTACGCTCCGATCCCGCTTGGCTCGGTTCAATCCCGACCACGTTCCCCAGGGCTCGGGTCCCGCCGCGGCTGAGGCTCGGCGGCGATCTCAGACCTGGGGTTCGCAAATGGATCTGTCAGTGGATGTTGAGACGGGCTCTGCCTTATCTCAGCCTCTTACTGACAGATCCAGTGCCTCTCATCAGGGTGTGGAAGCACGCGCGGCGGTTTCTTCCCCCCCGATAGAGGCACCAGTACTGCAACTATCCAGCTCTGAGGAGTTGGATGTTGTGAGTATTGAAGCTGAGTCTGAGGATTCGCCACCTCAGTCTCATGCGTTTGAGGAACTGCTCGATGTCATTACTAGAGCTGTTGACAGACTGTCTATTGAGTGGCCAGAAGATAGGCAGGACGTTCGTTCGAAAAGTAAGCTCGACGAACGCTTCCTGCCATCTCGTGCGCAGCCCCAGCGCAGGAGCCTGCCGTTTTTCCCCGATCTCCACACCGAGGTGTCGAGATTGTGGGTGAAACCAGTGTCTCACAGAGTTTATACACCACAAACATCTCACTACTCCTCAATATCTAAATATAAAGAGTATGGTTATGGGGAGATGCCGAAGGTGGAAGAGACGCTTGCGGGCTATCTCTCTCCAGCAACGGCATCTTCTCTGAAAGCTCCTACACTTCCCTCTAAGCCAGTTAAAGTAACATCTTCCCTGGTTCATAAATCGTATGCAGCCGCTGGTCAAGCTGCAGCGTGTCTGCATACGATGTCCATTTTACAAGCCTATCAGGCTGAATTATTGGGGGATTTGGAGGAGGGAGGGGGAATTGGACCTGACACTGTGGCCGAACTTCGCAGAGCCACAGATTTGTCTCTCAGGGCCACCAAGGAGACCGCTAAATCTATCGGGCGGTCTATGGCAGCCCTGGTGGCCACTGAGAGGCATCTGTGGCTCAATCTAAGTGATATCAAGGATAAAGAAAAGCATGTTCTCTTAGATGCTCCGGTCTCCACTGTTGGTCTGTTTGGTGATGCAGTTAGTGTTGCGGTAGCAAAATCACAAGAAGCCGCTAAGCAAGCTGCTGCTCTCCAGAAACTTCTCCCCCGCCGTTCTTTCTATGAGGCTGCTGAGCGGGAGCAGCCTCACTCCTCTAGAAAGAGCGCTGAGCACCGTGCCACTCAGAAACAGAGCGTGTCCTCCCGTGCTCCCCCACAAAAATCTCGGGGACACGGAGGGCGCGCTCAAACCCAGCAGTCCTCGAGGGGTAAAGCGGATCTGCGGACCGTTATTACCGCCAAGAAGGCTGCTGGGAAGAAATCCTGACGTCCGAGGGCTCAGGACTAATGAGGGTAGTCCCCCCCGAAGCAGAGCGGTTAACACCTCTTTTTACGGTGCCCGTCTCTCTTCGGTACCCTCAGGGGACCGTTCTGCTAACCCTGCCGCCTCCGGTGTTACAGGGCGCAGCGGTCTCCGGCGAGCACATATCTCAAGGACCACCCGGAAACGTAGTGGCCTCGGGATGCCCGCCCCCTCCGAGGAGGGTGTTAGAGCAGTCTGTTCGATCGTTCCCTGCCGGTGCGCCGTTACAGGGCGACGAATTGACTGCTCAACAACAACAAAATCCAGAAACCAGTCTCGAGAGGCTGGTACCTCTAGTAGAATCTTTGACAGCGTGGAAGCTACTGTCAAATGTTTCTCGTTGGGTCCTGCAGACCGTAGAAAAAGGGTATCAGATACAATTCAAGAAACGCCCACCTCGGTTTATGGGGGTCCTGCCCACAGTGGTGGGCCCCGAGCAGGTTCTGGTTATGGAACAGGAAGTAAACACTCTGTTAGAGAAAGGGGCCATAGAATATGTACCTCCCTCCGACAGGGAAACCGGGTTTTACAGCCGGTACTTCATAGTTCCAAAGAAGGACGGGGGATTGCGTCCCATTTTAGATCTTCGAGTTCTGAACGAGTCAGTCATGCAGCTCAAGTTCAAAATGTTAACATTGAGACAGATCGTGCCACAGATCAGGTCCGAGGACTGGTTTGTCACGATAGACCTCAAGGACGCATATTTCCATATTTCCATCCGTCCGTGTCATTGGAAGTTCCTGAGGTTTGCTTTCGGGGGCAAAGCATACCAATATCGTGTTCTTCCATTCGGCCTAGCTTTATCACCCCGCACTTTCACCAAATGCATGGATGCAGCTCTGGCGCCGCTGCGCCTCCAGGGTATTCGCATAATGAACTACATCGACGATTGGTTGATTTTAGCTCAGTCGCATCAGTTGGCGGTTCAACATCGAGATGTTGTTCTCGCCCACATGAAAGAGCTGGGGTTACGGCTGAACGCCAAGAAGAGTGTGCTTTCTCCTCTCCAGAGGACCACTTTTTTAGGCGTGGTTTGGGACTCAGTGTCGATGCAGGCGCGCCTGTCACCGCCACGTATAGAGTCCATCCTTGCAGCTGTGAAAAGTGTAAAGCTAGGCCAGCTACTCACTGTCAAACAGTTCCAGAGACTGTTGGGTCTCATGGCAGCAGCTTCCAACGTGATACCTTTTGGACTACTGCACATGAGGCCCCTGCAGTGGTGGCTCAGGACCAGGGGGTTTTCCCCGAGGGGCAACCCATTTCGCACAATCAGGGTCACGCGGCGATGCTTACGTGCCCTGGTTATGTGGAAGAAACCTTGGTTCCTGTCCCAGGGCCCAGTGTTGGGAGCTCCTTGTCGTCGCAAACTGCTAACGACGGATGATTCCCTCACGGGTTGGGGAGCGATCCTGGAGGGTCGCTCATCTCAAGGTCTGTGGGAAGACCATCATCGTTCCTGGCATATCAATCGCCTAGAGATGTTAGCTGTCTTCCGGGCTCTGAGGAGCTTTATCACAGATCTCAGGGGACACCATGTGTTAGTACACACGGACAACACGTCGGTAGTCGCCTATATCAACCACCAAGGGGGTTTGCGCTCGCGCCCGTTATCCAACTTGGCACGCCATATCCTCTTGTGGTCCCAGGGGAAGTTACTGTCACTCAGGGCAGCTTACATCCCCGGGGTCCAGAATATAGGAGCAGACACTCTGTCGAGGCAGGGGCCGAGGCCCGGGGAATGGAGGCTCCACCCCGAGGTGGTGGAGCTGATATGGAGGGAGTTTGGCCAAGCTCAAGTGGATCTGTTTGCGTCTCGAGAGACGTCTCACTGTCCACTTTGGTTCTCCCTCACGCATCCAGCTCCTCTGGGACTGGATGCTATGGTGCAGACGTGGCCGAGGCTACGTCTGTACGCTTTTCCCCCAGTTGCTCTGCTCCCGGGAGTTCTGGAGAGAGTTCGCAGGGACCGGGTTTGCCTGCTTCTTATAGCCCCGCGCTGGCCGGGCAGAGTATGGTTTCCCGATCTTGTGTCGCTCCTCGACGGGCCTCCTCTGGAGCTACCCGTCAGGAGGGACCTTCTGTCCCAGGCGGAGGGCTCGATATTTCACCCCCGCCCAGAACTGTGGAACCTGTGGGCTTGGCCTCTGAGGGGGCCCAGCTCATGGAGTCAGGTCTCTCAACTGAGGTTGTGGAGACCATTCTTCAGTCCAGAGCTCCCTCCACGAGGAAACTTTATGCCCTGAAGTGGAGAGTCTTCACTTCTTGGTGTAGTGACCGTCGGTTGAACCCAGTTAACTGCCCAATTGGTACAGTGCTGGAGTTCCTGCAGGACCGGTTCACTGCAGGTCTGACCCCGTCCACCTTAAAGGTTTATGTGGCGGCCATAGGTGCTTACCACATTCCTTTGGGTGGAATGTCTGTGGGGAAAGACCCCTTGGTATCTCGTTTCCTTCGTGGCACTTGGAGGCTGAGGCCTGCAGTTCGCTCTAGGGTGCCACCTTGGGACTTGTCCATTGCACTTCAAGGCCTGTCCCTGGCCCCCTTTGAGCCCATTGAGGAGGTTCCTGAGAAGTTTCTAACTTTGAAAGCTCTTTTTCTTCTGGCTATCTCTTCTCTCAAGAGAATTGGGGATCTTCAAGCATTGTCGGTTGCTCCGTCATGCTTAGAGTTTGCTCCGGGTATGGTGAAAGCTTTTCTACATCCGAGACCGGGTTATATCCCCAAGGTCCCCACTAATGTGGTCAGACCTATTGTCCTGCAGGCCTTCTGTCCTCCTCCCTTTCAAAATGCTGACCAGGAGGCTAATAATTTGCTTTGCCCTGTGCGGGCGTTAGACGCGTATGTCCACAGAGCTGCCCTGTGGCGTAAAAGTGATCAATTATTTGTGTGCTTTGGGTCTCCTAACAAGGGAGGTCCAGTGTCTAAGCAGAGGATGAGCAAGTGGGTGGTCGAGGCTATCTCACTTGCTTATGAGGCGGCGGGGCAGCCTTCTCCTATGGCTGTCCGGTCCCATTCTACAAGGAGTATGGCGGCCTCTAAGGCCCTTATATCAGGAGTATCGTTACAGGACGTCTGTGATGCGGCAGGCTGGTCCTCACCGCACACTTTCGTCAGGTTCTACTCTCTGGATCTAGACTCTGCTCCAGGGTCTCATGTTTTGTCTTCCTAGTGCTGCTCACCAGATTTCACACGGGACAGACACTTGTAGCTATGGAGGCGTTGGTATAGACGTTCCCCATAGCGTCATTCTCGACGCAACGCGAGTTCCCTTGAAAGGGAACGCCTCGGTTACGACTGTAACCTCGGTTCCCTGAAGAGGGAACAAGCGTTGCGTCACCCTGCCATATCTCCTTCATGCCTGTCAGCCCGACTTCAGACTATACGAAGCTTTCGTTTTCTGTTTCAGGCCGGCTTTTATAGCTTCCTGGTACGTGACGTCACCCGCCTCTGACGTTCCGCCACACCATTGGACTGATTTTACATGTGCTTCAAGACGTCATCACGCAAAGCGTTCCCCATAGCGTCATTCTCGACGCAACGCTCGTTCCCTCTTCAGGGAACCGAGGTTACAGTCGTAACCGAGGCGTTTTTTGCGAAAATGACGTGTTTCCATTGGGCGTATTTTCAATTCGCAATTTCAATTTGCGCAATTTGAAGGGTAATGGAAACGCGGCTATTGTTAAACTTAGTGAGGTAATTATGTGATTAATTAACATCTCACTATTGTTACCATTTCTGAAGGCTACTGATTTTTATTGATTTGTTTATTCATTTATTTATTTTTAATTTTATATTTAATGATTCATGTTCATGTGAAGATCTTTATTAATAACTTACAGGAACTGCTGAAAAAATGCTGCTGAAAACTTGTGAAAGGAGTTTCTTTCTTAAGTGAGATGCTGACTGCATATTTTACTTTTCTTCTGCCTGTGATGGATCTACCTAGCCTGGGAAAACCCAGACAACTTCCGGCAAATTTAGATTTGCTCTGCAAGTAGTCTGGCAAAGAACTCATTCAAGTCCAAGTCCAAAACGAAAGCTTTCTGAGTCTTCAGTCGCGCTCTGTGTTGAAATCTGTCCTTGTTATTTGGTGTTGTCTGTCTATATATATATATATTCAGTATGGCGAGCAAGCAGCAGTTTAGAGTGTGTGTTCATCCTTGCCCGCGTTATATAACGGGAGGTGATACTCACACTCTTTGTGTTGTTTGTTTGGGAGAGGAGCATGCCCAGTCAGCACTCGAGGGTGGTGACTGTGTGCATTGCTGTGCGCTTCCATTGCGTACGCTCCGATCCCGCTTGGCTCGGTTCAATCCCGACCACGTTCCCCAGGGCTCGGGTCCCGCCGCGGCTGAGGCTCGGCGGCGATCTCAGACCTGGGGTTCGCAAATGGATCTGTCAGTGGATGTTGAGACGGGCTCTGCCTTATCTCAGCCTCTTACTGACAGATCCAGTGCCTCTCATCAGGGTGTGGAAGCACGCGCGGCGGTTTCTTCCCCCCCGATAGAGGCACCAGTACTGCAACTATCCAGCTCTGAGGAGTTGGATGTTGTGAGTATTGAAGCTGAGTCTGAGGATTCGCCACCTCAGTCTCATGCGTTTGAGGAACTGCTCGATGTCATTACTAGAGCTGTTGACAGACTGTCTATTGAGTGGCCAGAAGATAGGCAGGACGTTCGTTCGAAAAGTAAGCTCGACGAACGCTTCCTGCCATCTCGTGCGCAGCCCCAGCGCAGGAGCCTGCCGTTTTTCCCCGATCTCCACACCGAGGTGTCGAGATCGTGGGCGAAACCAGTGTCTCACAGAGTTTATACACCACAAACATCTCACTACTCCTCAATATCTAAATATAAAGAGTATGGTTATGGGGAGATGCCGAAGGTGGAAGAGACGCTTGCGGGCTATCTCTCTCCAGCAACGGCATCTTCTCTGAAAGCTCCTACACTTCCCTCTAAGCCAGTTAAAGTAACATCTTCCCTGGTTCATAAATCGTATGCAGCCGCTGGTCAAGCTGCAGCGTGTCTGCATACGATGTCCATTTTACAAGCCTATCAGGCTGAATTATTGGGGGATTTGGAGGAGGGCGGGGGAATTGGACCTGACACTGTGGCCGAACTTCGCAGAGCCACAGATTTGTCTCTCAGGGCCACCAAGGAGACCGCTAAATCTATCGGGCGGTCTATGGCAGCCCTGGTGGCCACTGAGAGGCATCTGTGGCTCAATCTAAGTGATATCAAGGATAAAGAAAAGCATGTTCTCTTAGATGCTCCGGTCTCCACTGTTGGTCTGTTTGGTGATGCAGTTAGTGTTGCGGTAGCAAAATCACAAGAAGCCGCTAAGCAAGCTGCTGCTCTCCAGAAACTTCTCCCCCGCCGTTCTTTCTATGAGGCTGCTGAGCGGGAGCAGCCTCACTCCTCTAGAAAGAGCGCTGAGCACCGTGCCACTCAGAAACAGAGCGTGTCCTCCCGTGCTCCCCCACAAAAATCTCGGGGACACGGAGGGCGCGCTCAAACCCAGCAGTCCTCGAGGGGTAAAGCGGATCTGCGGACCGTTATTACCGCCAAGAAGGCTGCTGGGAAGAAATCCTGACGTCCGAGGGCTCAGGACTAATGAGGGTAGTCCCCCCCGAAGCAGAGCGGTTAACACCTCTTTTTACGGTGCCCGTCTCTCTTCGGTACCCTCAGGGGACCGTTCTGCTAACCCTGCCGCCTCCGGTGTTACAGGGCGCAGCGGTCTCCGGCGAGCACATATCTCAAGGACCACCCGGAAACGTAGTGGCCTCGGGATGCCCGCCCCCTCCGAGGAGGGTGTTAGAGCAGTCTGTTCGATCGTTCCCTGCCGGTGCGCCGTTACAGGGCGACGAATTGACTGCTCAACAACAACAAAATCCAGAAACCAGTCTCGAGAGGCTGGTACCTCTAGTAGAATCTTTGACAGCGTGGAAGCTACTGTCAAATGTTTCTCGTTGGGTCCTGCAGACCGTAGAAAAAGGGTATCAGATACAATTCAAGAAACGCCCACCTCGGTTTATGGGGGTCCTGCCCACAGTGGTGGGCCCCGAGCAGGTTCTGGTTATGGAACAGGAAGTAAACACTCTGTTAGAGAAAGGGGCCATAGAATATGTACCTCCCTCCGACAGGGAAACCGGGTTTTACAGCCGGTACTTCATAGTTCCAAAGAAGAACGGGGGATTGCGTCCCATTTTAGATCTTCGAGTTCTGAACGAGTCAGTCATGCAGCTCAAGTTCAAAATGTTAACATTGAGACAGATCGTGCCACAGATCAGGTCCGAGGACTGGTTTGTCACGATAGACCTCAAGGACGCATATTTCCATATTTCCATCCGTCCGTGTCATTGGAAGTTCCTGAGGTTTGCTTTCGGGGGCAAAGCATACCAATATCGTGTTCTTCCATTCGGCCTAGCTTTATCACCCCGCACTTTCACCAAATGCATGGATGCAGCTCTGGCGCCGCTGCGCCTCCAGGGTATTCGCATAATGAACTACATCGACGATTGGTTGATTTTAGCTCAGTCGCATCAGTTGGCGGTTCAACATCGAGATGTTGTTCTCGCCCACATGAAAGAGCTGGGGTTACGGCTGAACGCCAAGAAGAGTGTGCTTTCTCCTCTCCAGAGGACCACTTTTTTAGGCGTGGTTTGGGACTCAGTGTCGATGCAGGCGCGCCTGTCACCGCCACGTATAGAGTCCATCCTTGCAGCTGTGAAAAGTGTAAAGCTAGGCCAGCTACTCACTGTCAAACAGTTCCAGAGACTGTTGGGTCTCATGGCAGCAGCTTCCAACTTGATACCTTTTGGACTACTGCACATGAGGCCCCTGCAGTGGTGGCTCAGGACCAGGGGGTTTTCCCCGAGGGGCAACCCATTTCGCACAATCAGGGTCACGCGGCGATGCTTACGTGCCCTGGTTATGTGGAAGAAACCTTGGTTCCTGTCCCAGGGCCCAGTGTTGGGAGCTCCTTGTCGTCGCAAACTGCTAACGACGGATGCTTCCCTCACGGGTTGGGGAGCGATCCTGGAGGGTCGCTCATCTCAAGGTCTGTGGGAAGACCATCATCGTTCCTGGCATATCAATCGCCTAGAGATGTTAGCTGTCTTCCGGGCTCTGAGGAGCTTTATCACAGATCTCAGGGGACACCATGTGTTAGTACACACGGACAACACGTCGGTAGTCGCCTATATCAACCACCAAGGGGGTTTGCGCTCGCGCCCGTTATCCAACTTGGCACGCCATATCCTCTTGTGGTCCCAGGGGAAGTTACTGTCACTCAGGGCAGCTTACATCCCCGGGGTCCAGAATATAGGAGCAGACACTCTGTCGAGGCAGGGGCCGAGGCCCGGGGAATGGAGGCTCCACCCCGAGGTGGTGGAGCTGATATGGAGGGAGTTTGGCCAAGCTCAAGTGGATCTGTTTGCGTCTCGAGAGACGTCTCACTGTCCACTTTGGTTCTCCCTCACGCATCCAGCTCCTCTGGGACTGGATGCTATGGTGCAGACGTGGCCGAGGCTACGTCTGTACGCTTTTCCCCCAGTTGCTCTGCTCCCGGGAGTTCTGGAGAGAGTTCGCAGGGACCGGGTTTGCCTGCTTCTTATAGCCCCGCGCTGGCCGGGCAGAGTATGGTTTCCCGATCTTGTGTCGCTCCTCGACGGGCCTCCTCTGGAGCTACCCGTCAGGAGGGACCTTCTGTCCCAGGCGGAGGGCTCGATATTTCACCCCCGCCCAGAACTGTGGAACCTGTGGGCTTGGCCTCTGAGGGGGCCCAGCTCATGGAGTCAGGTCTCTCAACTGAGGTTGTGGAGACCATTCTTCAGTCCAGAGCTCCCTCCACGAGGAAACTTTATGCCCTGAAGTGGAGAGTCTTCACTTCTTGGTGTAGTGACCGTCGGTTGGACCCAGTTAACTGCCCAATTGGTACAGTGCTGGAGTTCCTGCAGGACCGGTTCACTGCAGGTCTGACCCCGTCCACCTTAAAGGTTTATGTGGCGGCCATAGGTGCTTACCACATTCCTTTGGGTGGAATGTCTGTGGGGAAAGACCCCTTGGTATCTCGTTTCCTTCGTGGCACTTGGAGGCTGAGGCCTGCAGTTCGCTCTAGGGTGCCACCTTGGGACTTGTCCATTGCACTTCAAGGCCTGTCCCTGGCCCCCTTTGAGCCCATTGAGGAGGTTCCTGAGAAGTTTCTAACTTTGAAAGCTCTTTTTCTTCTGGCTATCTCTTCTCTCAAGAGAATTGGGGATCTTCAAGCATTGTCGGTTGCTCCGTCATGCTTAGAGTTTGCTCCGGGTATGGTGAAAGCTTTTCTACATCCGAGACCGGGTTATATCCCCAAGGTCCCCACTAATGTGGTCAGACCTATTGTCCTGCAGGCCTTCTGTCCTCCTCCCTTTCAAAATGCTGACCAGGAGGCTAATAATTTGCTTTGCCCTGTGCGGGCGTTAGACGCGTATGTCCACAGAGCTGCCCTGTGGCGTAAAAGTGATCAATTATTTGTGTGCTTTGGGTCTCCTAACAAGGGAGGTCCAGTGTCTAAGCAGAGGATGAGCAAGTGGGTGGTCGAGGCTATCTCACTTGCTTATGAGGCGGCGGGGCAGCCTTCTCCTATGGCTGTCCGGTCCCATTCTACAAGGAGTATGGCGGCCTCTAAGGCCCTTATATCAGGAGTATCGTTACAGGACGTCTGTGATGCGGCAGGCTGGTCCTCACCGCACACTTTCGTCAGGTTCTACTCTCTGGATCTAGACTCTGCTCCAGGGTCTCATGTTTTGTCTTCCTAGTGCTGCTCACCAGATTTCACACGGGACAGACACTTGTAGCTATGGAGGCGTTGGTATAGACGTTCCCCATAGCGTCATTCTCGACGCAACGCGAGTTCCCTTGAAAGGGAACGCCTCGGTTACGACTGTAACCTCGGTTCCCTGAAGAGGGAACGAGCGTTGCGTCGCCCTGCCATATCTCCTTCATGCCTGTCAGCCCGACTTCAGACTATACGAAGCTTTCGTTTTCTGTTTCAGGCCGGCTTTTATAGCTTCCTGGTACGTGACGTCACCCGCCTCTGACGTTCCGCCACACCATTGGACTGATTTTACATGTGCTTCAAGACGTCATCACGCAAAGCGTTCCCCATAGCGTCATTCTCGACGCAACGCTCGTTCCCTCTTCAGGGAACCGAGGTTACAGTCGTAACCGAGGCGTTTTTTGCGAAAATGACGTGTTTCCATTGGGCGTATTTTCAATTCGCAATTTCAATTTGCGCAATTTGAAGGGTAATGGAAACGCGGCTATTGTTAAACTTAGTGAGGTAATTATGTGATTAATTAACATCTCACTATTGTTACCATTTCTGAAGGCTACTGATTTTTATTGATTTGTTTATTCATTTATTTATTTTTAATTTTATATTTAATGATTCATGTTCATGTGAAGATCTTTATTAATAACTTACAGGAACTGCTGAAAAAATGCTGCTGAAAACTTGTGAAAGGAGTTTCTTTCTTAAGTGAGATGCTGACTGCATATTTTACTTTTCTACTGCCTGTGATGGATCTACCTAGCCTGGGAAAACCCAGACAACTTCCGGCAAATTTAGATTTGCTCTGCAAGTAGTCTGGCAAAGAACTCATTCAAGTCCATTCCCCCATGCCGAGAAATCGCGGCACCAATCAGAAACGTTGAGGCGGGCTTTACACATGACGATCGCTCTGATTGGTTTTAGGTCTAGCCTATCCAATTGCGCCCAGAGGCATTTGAGCGACGTCCGTTGGTGAAGCACCAACTTTTAAATGCATTATTATATTCAAATTGCAAAAACAGTCTCCATGAAAGACCCACTGGCAGATGAACATGCTACTACATTTCTCTCCGTAACGGTAGGAAATTAAATTAGATTTAATAGAGGATTTTAACTGTGACAAGATGATTGACAGGGCAGTTTACGTGACGGGATGCACGCGACAGATCCGTCCGATAAAGATGACGAAGTAGTATGTCCCAAAGCTTGCCTACTTTTTTGCTACACATTTAAAAGTAAATACATTTTCTTCACAAAAAGAGTACATACTTTTATGGCGTAGTGTAACTTAGGCGAATTGGGGCGCAGCATATGGCTTTACACATGACGATCTCTGATTGGTTTTAGGAGTTTAAGGTCTATCCAATTGCGCCCAGAGGCATTTGAGCGACGTCCGTTGGTGATGAGTTATTAAAGCAATAATAACCGACTGCAGAACCGCAGAACCATACGTCATAGCAGTGTGAGGATGACAGCGCCAGCCTAACAGTCTGATGCCGGAAGTGGGCATATACAGCTCGCTGCATCCTGCAGTGGATATCCAACCCGGCCCACATCCAAGTGTGACGTCAGAAGCCACGCCCATCCAAGTGTGACGTTGGAAGCCTACAAATACGGCACGTGACTCGATTTGTTTTCCGGTACGGATCGAGTAGCGACAGTTATCATACAGTGCAATCATCACATAGCCTTCACCATACCTAGAGATTGGCATGGAGTACTTTCCATAAGATCATCTCTCAATGCAAATCAAACTAGAAAATCAAACTAGAAGCCACGCAGGATGGGCGTGGCTTCTGACGTCACACTTGGATGTGGGCCGGGTTGGATATCCACCGCAGGATGCAGCGAGCTGTATATGCCCACTTCCGGCATCAGACTGTTAGGCTGGCGCTGTCATCCTCACACTGCTATGACGTATGGTTCTGCGGTTCTGCAGTCGGTTTTATTTCAGTTAGCCTAAAAGCTAGTTTGATTTGCATTGAGAGATGATCTTATGGAAAGTACTCCATGCCAATCTCTAGGTATGGTGAAGGCTATGTGATGATGTGGGGCTATTTTAATTCCAAAGGCCAAGGGAACTTTATCAGGATGCATAGTATCCTAAAAAAAAAAAAAAAAAAAAAAAAAACTTAAAAATAAAAATCTGCCTGCCTCTATGGGAATTTAACATAGGGGTGTACACACTTATGCACCATGTATTTTAAGGAAGAACATTTATTTATTTACGATACATTATTCATTCACAAAGAAAATTGGTGTCCTTAAAGGTTGGATTTTTCCTAATTTTTTAAATTAAGGCATTAAGTTCAATTTCCAAAATATGATTTTTTATTCCTCTTTTTAGTCAACTTTAGCATGGGTGTATACACTTATGCAGAGCACTGTAGTTATTGGTTTATAATAAAGATGAGGTTATTGGTGTAGAGGTGTGACGCTACAGATTATTGGTGCAGTTAAATTGTGACGCTTTGGCAGGCTTGTAATGGTCTAATTCACAATCACTCCCTCAACAGCTGTATTAGACAATACGTTTCCTCTGCATTGCTCACTGGTTTTGTAAGTTAATGACATGGTAGTACAAGTAAACAATGTACCTTAAAACGATATTTTTGTATTTCTCTTGTATTTCTGTTACACAAATGGTAATCAATAATCATGGTTTTGCTATAATAAACATATAAGGGAGCATTAAACTAAAACGAGTTTTTGTCACTTTCTTAATTATATGTACTCCAAACTGCACTTATAGTTACCCCTTCTAAATAAAAAAAAATTAAACTTTAGTTTTTTTTACATTTCTTTCTATGTGGTTATAGAAATATTGCATTTTTACAACCAAATTAAGAAAACACTTATTAGTTAATGCCTGTTATAGCAAATTACTTTGAAATCAAATAATAGAACAGCAGAATGGAATTTATGTAAAGTAAACCTTAAGTTAAAGAACCAATATGGTGAAACTCGAAAAATTAGAATATCGTGCAAAAGTTCATTTATTTCAATTCAACTAAAAGCTGATACTAATATACAATATAGACTCATTACATGCAAAGTGAGATATTTCAAGCCTTTATGTGTTATAAATTTGATGATTATGGCTTACAGCTATGTTGAATTACTGAAATAAATGAACTTTTGCACAATATTCTAATACATAAAAAACAGTTAATCTCTCGCTTCCCCCTCTGTACAGGTTTTATGAGTTTAACATCAAAATATAACATCAGAATATCATTATAGTTCAAAATATCTTGGTCACAAATTAATATTTTAATTTAATATTTTGTGTTAATGCACAAAGTTTACACACATGGGTCTAAAATTACCCATCTATGCAAGTGTGATAACTTTTTGTTAAAATAACCAATGTCACAGTTGTTCAGAGCAACACATTCACTATACTACTTAAAATCAATAGTATATTCCTGCACAATCGGAGGCTGCAGCTTTTGGACCCCGGTTACAGGACCCTAGTTTTTTGTGACAGCGCCACCTGCCGAACTGGATGATATAGCAACGGTTGCAGTTTCAGGACCACAGTTATAGGACCCAGGTTGTTTAGTTTGTACATACATAGTTCGAAAGACATTTAATCTCAGGAGTATTTTTATAAATGTGTTTTTTTATTCAAAATGCATCAGATGCATTTTGAAAAATTTAATTTACACAAAACAAATAAAAAATGTATATCAATCTTTAAACAACTGAAAAAGTGGAGTCTTAGTTTCTTGAATTATACTGTATATTGATTAACCTCCTTAAGTTTAACTAATTTGCTCATTATCAGGTAGAATAACGATGGAATCAGCATATGCAGTCACTAAATGATATGGCCAGATATCAGAAGGCAAAACTCGAGAATGATTCAAGAATGAATTTACTTATATATGCATGTATTTATTTATATTATATGAAAGAACAAAATAATTTGTGCAATAACAAAATATTGTGCTAGAACAAAAGCACCAAAAAGATCCTCTTTTCCACCAGTTGCTGCAAGAATGGCTTCAACTCTGAGAGAGAGAGAGAGAGAGAGAGAGAGAGAGAGAGAGAGAGAGAGAGAGAGAGAGAGAGAGAGAGAGAGAGAGAATAGAAATTTCAAATAGAAATAGAAAGTCAAATAGAACATTCATGTTACTGACGTCTAATTCCAAACTCCAAATGTGTAAATGTAAGAGCAATACCCACCAATTGAATGGTCTCCCTTCTTTCCTCAATTGTTTATCAATTTGTCTGTTAAAATCTTCCACTTCACTGAAATAGTTATCAGAGAACAGTCACTGTTGTGTTAACAGAAACATCAGTAACAAAAGGGTGCACTGGGCATTGTGTAAGGGTTAATGCCCGACGAGGTGTCCATTGTCAGGTATTAATGGACGACGGCGAGCCTCCGCCGAAGTCCATTAATTGATACTTTGCAGTCACGTGATATCTGGCGGGCAACAAACGCGGTTAGTGCATCCAATCGCACAACAACTATCTGGAATGTCGTGTACACCTCAAAACACCAACTTTTCTATATTAAAACTGGCAACGTCCTGGCAAGATCCTTGATTAGTTTACTGGTTTTCGTTGCTAGAGAATGACGTTCTTGCCCGCCAGCCAGTACAACTGAAGTCACGTGCAAAGTATCGATACCCGACAATGGACACCTCGAAGGGCATTAACCCGCTTATACCATGGTCACTTGCCAAATAACACATTTTTAAAACATTAGTTTATATTTTAATTAGTTTTACAATCTAAATCTAAAGTTTTTACAAACAATAACTTGGTTTCGGAGATATTTATAGTCCGCTCAGCTCGTAGAACCCTTCAGTTTTGTTTTGATACAATAAATTGTAAATGGATACTTTGACTGCCTGTTGCTATGGTTACTCACAGCTGATGTAGCCAGCACATTTATTTATTAATTTCGAACGGTAAACAGGCAGTTTCACCAGAACTCCTTTACTAGATGTCCTCTATCACTTTTTAACGGACACCCTGCAGCCAATCAGAATCGAGTATTCACCCAGACCATGGTAAGCAAAATATAATAAGCAAAAATAATTAATAATCTACTCTGACCTGCAATGATAATCCGGACCAGAAAGGAAGACCTGCTCAGCCTCCTGTAAGGAGATATCCAGGGCATTTATGATGGCCTATGAAAAACGTTAATATAAATGTACAATAATATCACTACTGAACAGCAAGCCATTATATAGTAGTGCTAGCATGCAGTTTATACAGTACATTTTGTAAGCACATGAGCAGGACACACAAACACATTGGCCCTCATTTATCAAAAGTGCGTACACCAAATGTCCAGCGTACACCTGGCGTACACCCAAAACCACGGTGACTTTGAGATTTATCAATATGGACGTTGGCATACAGCACGCTCAAATCCTACGCCAGCTCAGGAGGTGGTGTACGCACGTTTTGAGTTAGTGTGGAAATGCGCAGAAAAACAATTCCTAACACCACAAAACGCACTGACAAACTAAAAGATATGATATATTATGACCCACTGTAAAAAAAACCCACCAATATATTAATTATAAACTTCAGTGTTTATTTTTGTGCAACGTGGACTTAAATGTTTAATTTGTGTGACTTTACCAAAGCATTTGATTTGTAGGCATATGTATTCCTTCAGTTGCGAGCCTGTGCGCTTTACCTGACGTTTCAAGCCTTGTTTATGCTTTCGCCTGGCTCCGCAGCGCGAGTCTCCGCAGACTGCGCGCGCACCTCCCCAAACGGACGAGTTATACTCTATACTCGACGCGCTCGCCATCGTTCGTACTATTCTTTGAAACGATGGTTAGGCCAGGGTTAGGCCCGGCAGGTGCGCACGGACTGGGTTCAGTAATGAAAGGCTTTCAATGACCAAAAAATAATTCAGACTGACAAAATAAAAATGACATTCTTCTTCTTTTAAATAATAATAATAATAATAATAATAATACAAATAATAATAATAACGACATTCTTCTTCTAAATAACAATAAGCGTCATTAATAATAAAAATAATAATAAATATAGCTGCAAGCAGCAATACAGGGGCCAAGCCACTGTAGCACAGTAGGGCTGTAGCGCAATGCGGAGCCAGAAGAGCAAAAACAGCAGAAATAGAATGTACATGAACAGATGGGTTCAGAGGTACAGATAGGATAAAATCAAAATGAACAGAAGTTCTGATGAGAATGAACACAGAATGTAGAAAAAAAAAACACTTATTTCTAATCCCAGTGTTAGAAACATTAGTACAGCTCTTACCTAGATAATAAAGGAGTTCAAATGACAATTTTATACACAATTTCAAAGTCGCCCCACACTGGTCTCGAACCCAAGACCGGAATGGTTCGGGATTCATGACGCATGGTTGAACAGATTGCGCCACCCAGAGGACTTGTTTTACAAAGCTGCAGAGGAGAGGCTTCAGTGTAAGAATAAGCACACAAAATCATGTTAACGAGATTAGCATGCTAAGCTAGCTTAATGCTAATGTAGCTTATGGTTATCCTGATAGCTGAAGAGCCACATTAGAAAGAATGGCATCTGGTTAGCATGCTAACCAATTATTATGCTAAGGTAACTGGCATAAGGCAACAAACACAGGCTAGGTCAAATTCGGAGATGAATATCTCGGGAACGGTAGCAAATATCAAAAATCTGTTCAGTCATTTCTGTGCAGCTCAGTCCAAAGAACATATGATCAAATTTTGGACAAAATTTAGCAAGATTTGAAGAAGGAGTAGTAAAAAAACTGTTTTTCATTTGTTCCAATATGGCGGATAGTCACATTGTTGGAAAATGAAAAATGAGATATCGACGGAATCGGCATAAGCCAAAGAATGTAATGACATAAAGAAATAAAAATTTGAACAATATTTACAAAAGTTATAAGCGTTTTTACAAAAGACCTTATATCTCTGGAACACTAGGTGGCGCCGTGCTCAATCTTCTCATGTACCTTCAGGACATTGTGTCGATGATCCATACTAAATTTTGTGAAGATATGTCAAATAGTTTAAAAGTTATTGCAAATTATGACAAAATTCAAAATGGCGGACACGTGGTACATCCCATCCTGGCAAAATCAGTATCCATGGATTCGGCATGACCCAAGGAATCCATAGATACCACATTTATGATTTTCTGACAAACTGTTCAAAAGTTATTGACCAAAATAGCTATTTTCCATATCTCATGACCCGTAGGTGGCGCTGTTCCCAACTTTGGCACGGACCCTCAAACCATGCTTCCAATCAAGTGTACCAATTTTTCTTTCGATTGATCAAACTTTGGCCGAGATACAGCCTCTACACCAATTTTGGGTCAACCTCATTAAGTTTGCGACATCATAACTTTTGAACAAAGATGAATAAAAAAAATCTGTTCAGTTATTTCTATGCGGCTCAGTCCACAGATCATTTGAGCAAATTTTGGACAAAATTGGACAAATTTTGAAGGAGGAGTAGCGAAAAAACGGAATACTGTACTTTACAAAATGGCTACTACTGTAATGGGCGGAGTCTTAATGTAAGATATTGGTTCTGATCAGCATAATGAGATGAATCAGGTGTACTAAGTTTCATTTTTCTAGATCAAAGGGTTCAAAAGTTATAACCATTTCAATGTTGAATTTTTGAACTGCTGGTGGCGCTATAGAGTTGGTCCTAGAGACTCAAAAATTGCTACCTTTACTATTCATGGCCATCACTACAAGTGTGCCAAATTTCATAATTTTCCTATGTACGGTTCATAGGGCTGCCATAGACTTCCATTGGCGGAATAATAATAATAATAATAATAAATATAGCTGCAAGCAGCAATACGGGGCCAAGCCCTGCAAGGCAGAGCAAGCAACAGCCGCTGTAGCGCAATGCGGAGCCAGAAGAGCAAAACATCAGAAATTTAATGTACATCAAGCACAGTAAGCACATCAATTACAGCAGCACAGCTAGCATTTAAGCACCAACAGCAGTGCAGAGCCGGAAGGAATTTAAATTATTATTTTATACACAATTTCAAAGTCGCCCCACACTGGTCTCGAACCCACGACCACAATGGTTCGGGATTCATGACGCATGGTTGAACCACTTGCGCCACCCAGAGGACATGTTTTACAAAGCTGCAGAGGAGAGGCTTCAGTGTGTGAATGAGCACACAAAATCATGTTAACGAGATTAGCATGCTAAGCTAACTTAATGCTAATATAGCTTATGATGTGGTACATCCAATGCTGGCAAAATAGATATCCTCAGATTCGACATGACGCAAGGAATCGATAGACACCAATTTTATGATTTTGTGACAAACTGTTCACAAGTTACAGCCTCTGAACCAATTATGGGTTGACCTCATTAAGTTTGCGACATCATAACTTTTTTTTTCCAGTATAGCAAAAAAATCGGGGACAGTACTTTTATGCGGCTCAGTCCGAAGATCATTTGAGTACATGTTTGGACAAAATTAGACCAATTTTGAAGGAGGAGTAGCGAAAAAACTGTTTTACATTCACTCCAATATGGCGGCCAGTCACATTGTTGATAAATAACATATGAGATATCGTTGAAATCGGCATAAGCCAAGGAATATATTGACATAAAGAAATCAAATTTCAAGCAATGTTAGCAAAAGTTATAAGCGTTTTTTCAAAAAACAATGATATCTCTGGAACACTAGGTGGCGCTGTGATCAAATTTCTCAGGTACCTTCGGGCCATGCTAATGATGATCCATACCAAATTTGGTGAAGAAATTTCAAATAGTTTAAAAGATATTGCAAATTATGACATCATTCAAAATGGCGGACACGTGGTACATCCCATCATGGCAAAATCGATATCCACGGATTTGTCATGACCCAAGGAATCGATAGACACCAAGTTTATAATTTTCTGACAAACTGTTCATAAGTTATTGGCCAAAATATGCATTTTCCATATCTCATGACCCGTAGGTGGCGCTGTTCCCAACTTTGGCATGGAACCTCAGATCATGCTTCCGATGAAGTGTACCAATTTTCGTTTCGATTGATCAAAGTTTGGCCGAGCTATAGCTTCTGAACCAATTTTGGGTCGACCTCGTTAAGTTTGCGACGTCATAACTTTTGATCAGAGAAGAATAAAAAAAATCGGGGACAGTACTTTTATGCGGCTCAGTCCGAAGATCATTTGAGTACATGTTTGGACAAAATTAGACCAATTTTGAAGGAGGAGTAGCAAAAAAACTGCATACTGTACTTTTCAAAATGGCCACTACTGTAATGGGCGGAGTCTTAATGTAAGATATTGGTTCTAATCAGCATGATGAGATGAATCAGGTGTACTAAGTTTCATTTTTCTAGATCAAAGGGTTCAAAAGTTATAACCATTTCAATGTTGAATTTTTGAACTGCTGGTGGCGCTATAGAGTTGGACCTAGAGACTCAAAAATTGCTACAATTACTTTTCATTACCATCACTACAAGTGTGCCAAATTTCATCATTTTCCTATGTATGGTTCATAGGGCTGCCATAGACTTCAAGAGGAGGAAGAAGAATAATAATAATAATAAATATAGCTGCAAGCAGCAATACGGGGCCAAGCCCTGCAAGGCAGAGCAAGCAACAGCCGCTGTAGCGCAATGCGGAGCCAGAAGAGCAAAACATCAGAAATTTAATGTACATCAAGCACAGTAAGCACATCAATTACAGCAGCACAGCTAGCATTTAAGCACCAACAGCAGTGCAGAGCCGGAAGGAATTTAAATTATTATTTTATACACAATTTCAAAGTCGCCCCACACTGGTCTCGAACCCACGACCACAATGGTTCGGGATTCATGACGCATGGTTGAACCACTTGCGCCACCCAGAGGACATGTTTTACAAAGCTGCAGAGGAGAGGCTTCAGTGTGTGAATGAGCACACAAAATCATGTTAACGAGATTAGCATGCTAAGCTAACTTAATGCTAATATAGCTTATGATGTGGTACATCCAATGCTGGCAAAATAGATATCCTCAGATTCGACATGACGCAAGGAATCGATAGACACCAATTTTATGATTTTGTGACAAACTGTTCACAAGTTACAGCCTCTGAACCAATTATGGGTTGACCTCATTAAGTTTGCGACATCATAACTTTTTTTTTCCAGTATAGCAAAAAAATCGGGGACAGTACTTTTATGCGGCTCAGTCCGAAGATCATTTGAGTACATGTTTGGACAAAATTAGACCAATTTTGAAGGAGGAGTAGCGAAAAAACTGTTTTACATTCACTCCAATATGGCGGCCAGTCACATTGTTGATAAATAACATATGAGATATCGTTGAAATCGGCATAAGCCAAGGAATATATTGACATAAAGAAATCAAATTTCAAGCAATGTTAGCAAAAGTTATAAGCGTTTTTTCAAAAAACAATGATATCTCTGGAACACTAGGTGGCGCTGTGATCAAATTTCTCAGGTACCTTCGGGCCATGCTAATGATGATCCATACCAAATTTGGTGAAGAAATTTCAAATAGTTTAAAAGATATTGCAAATTATGACATCATTCAAAATGGCGGACACGTGGTACATCCCATCATGGCAAAATCGATATCCACGGATTTGTCATGACCCAAGGAATCGATAGACACCAAGTTTATAATTTTCTGACAAACTGTTCATAAGTTATTGGCCAAAATATGCATTTTCCATATCTCATGACCCGTAGGTGGCGCTGTTCCCAACTTTGGCATGGAACCTCAGATCATGCTTCCGATGAAGTGTACCAATTTTCGTTTCGATTGATCAAAGTTTGGCCGAGCTATAGCTTCTGAACCAATTTTGGGTCGACCTCGTTAAGTTTGCGACGTCATAACTTTTGATCAGAGAAGAATAAAAAAAATCGGGGACAGTACTTTTATGCGGCTCAGTCCGAAGATCATTTGAGTACATGTTTGGACAAAATTAGACCAATTTTGAAGGAGGAGTAGCAAAAAAACTGCATACTGTACTTTTCAAAATGGCCACTACTGTAATGGGCGGAGTCTTAATGTAAGATATTGGTTCTAATCAGCATGATGAGATGAATCAGGTGTACTAAGTTTCATTTTTCTAGATCAAAGGGTTCAAAAGTTATAACCATTTCAATGTTGAATTTTTGAACTGCTGGTGGCGCTATAGAGTTGGACCTAGAGACTCAAAAATTGCTACAATTACTTTTCATTACCATCACTACAAGTGTGCCAAATTTCATCATTTTCCTATGTATGGTTCATAGGGCTGCCATAGACTTCAAGAGGAGGAAGAAGAATAATAATAATAATAATAATAAGAAAACTAACAGATACAATAGGTGCCATAGCCCCTTCGGGGCTTGGCCCCTAATAATAAGAAAACTAACAGATACAATAGGTGCCATAGCCCCTTCGGGGCTTGGCCCCTAATAATAATAAGAAAACTAACAGATACAATAGGTGCCATAGCCCCTTCGGGGCTTGGCCCCTAATAATAATAAGAAAACTAACAGATACAATAGGTGCCATAGCCCCTTCGGGGCTTGGCCCCTAATAATAATAAGAAAACTAACAGATACAATAGGTGCCATAGCCCCTTCGGGGCTTGGCCCCTAATAAGAAAACTAACAGATACAATAGGTGCCATAGCCCCTTCGGGGCTTGGCCCCTAAATAGCTGCAAGCAGCAATACGGGGCCAAGCCCTGCAAGGCAGAGCAAGCAACAGCCGCTGTAGCGCAATGCGGAGCCAGAAGAGCAAAACATCAGAAATTTAATGTACATCAAGCACAGTAAGCACATCAATTACAGCAGCACAGCTAGCATTTAAGCACCAACAGCAGTGCAGAGCCGGAAGGAATTTAAATTATTATTTTATACACAATTTCAAAGTCGCCCCACACTGGTCTCGAACCCACGACCACAATGGTTCGGGATTCATGACGCATGGTTGAACCACTTGCGCCACCCAGAGGACATGTTTTACAAAGCTGCAGAGGAGAGGCTTCAGTGTGTGAATGAGCACACAAAATCATGTTAACGAGATTAGCATGCTAAGCTAACTTAATGCTAATATAGCTTATGATGTGGTACATCCAATGCTGGCAAAATAGATATCCTCAGATTCGACATGACGCAAGGAATCGATAGACACCAATTTTATGATTTTGTGACAAACTGTTCACAAGTTACAGCCTCTGAACCAATTATGGGTTGACCTCATTAAGTTTGCGACATCATAACTTTTTTTTTCCAGTAGAGCAAAAAAATCGGGGACAGTACTTTTATGCGGCTCAGTCCGAAGATCATTTGAGTACATGTTTGGACAAAATTAGACCAATTTTGAAGGAGGAGTAGCGAAAAAACTGTTTTACATTCACTCCAATATGGCGGCCAGTCACATTGTTGATAAATAACATATGAGATATCGTTGAAATCGGCATAAGCCAAGGAATATATTGACATAAAGAAATCAAATTTCAAGCAATGTTAGCAAAAGTTATAAGCGTTTTTTCAAAAAACAATGATATCTCTGGAACACTAGGTGGCGCTGTGATCAAATTTCTCAGGTACCTTCGGGCCATGCTAATGATGATCCATACCAAATTTGGTGAAGAAATTTCAAATAGTTTAAAAGATATTGCAAATTATGACATCATTCAAAATGGCGGACACGTGGTACATCCCATCATGGCAAAATCGATATCCACGGATTTGTCATGACCCAAGGAATCGATAGACACCAAGTTTATAATTTTCTGACAAACTGTTCATAAGTTATTGGCCAAAATATGCATTTTCCATATCTCATGACCCGTAGGTGGCGCTGTTCCCAACTTTGGCATGGAACCTCAGATCATGCTTCCGATGAAGTGTACCAATTTTCGTTTCGATTGATCAAAGTTTGGCCGAGCTATAGCTTCTGAACCAATTTTGGGTCGACCTCGTTAAGTTTGCGACGTCATAACTTTTGATCAGAGAAGAATAAAAAAAATCGGGGACAGTACTTTTATGCGGCTCAGTCCGAAGATCATTTGAGTACATGTTTGGACAAAATTAGACCAATTTTGAAGGAGGAGTAGCAAAAAAACTGCATACTGTACTTTTCAAAATGGCCACTACTGTAATGGGCGGAGTCTTAATGTAAGATATTGGTTCTAATCAGCATGATGAGATGAATCAGGTGTACTAAGTTTCATTTTTCTAGATCAAAGGGTTCAAAAGTTATAACCATTTCAATGTTGAATTTTTGAACTGCTGGTGGCGCTATAGAGTTGGACCTAGAGACTCAAAAATTGCTACAATTACTTTTCATTACCATCACTACAAGTGTGCCAAATTTCATCATTTTCCTATGTATGGTTCATAGGGCTGCCATAGACTTCAAGAGGAGGAAGAAGAATAATAATAATAAATATAGCTGCAAGCAGCAATACGGGGCCAAGCCCTGCAAGGCAGAGCAAGCAACAGCCGCTGTAGCGCAATGCGGAGCCAGAAGAGCAAAACATCAGAAATTTAATGTACATCAAGCACAGTAAGCACATCAATTACAGCAGCACAGCTAGCATTTAAGCACCAACAGCAGTGCAGAGCCGGAAGGAATTTAAATTATTATTTTATACACAATTTCAAAGTCGCCCCACACTGGTCTCGAACCCACGACCACAATGGTTCGGGATTCATGACGCATGGTTGAACCACTTGCGCCACCCAGAGGACATGTTTTACAAAGCTGCAGAGGAGAGGCTTCAGTGTGTGAATGAGCACACAAAATCATGTTAACGAGATTAGCATGCTAAGCTAACTTAATGCTAATATAGCTTATGATGTGGTACATCCAATGCTGGCAAAATAGATATCCTCAGATTCGACATGACGCAAGGAATCGATAGACACCAATTTTATGATTTTGTGACAAACTGTTCACAAGTTACAGCCTCTGAACCAATTATGGGTCGACCTCGTTAAGTTTGCGACATCATAACTTTTTTTTTCCAGTAGAGCAAAAAAATCGGGGACAGTACTTTTATGCGGCTCAGTCCGAAGATCATTTGAGTACATATTTGGACAAAATTAGACCAATTTTGAAGGAGGAGTAGCGAAAAAACTGTTTTACATTCGCTCCAATATGGCGGCCAGTCACATTGTTGATAAATAACATATGAGATATCGTTGAAATCGGCATAAGCCAAGGAATATATTGACATAAAGAAATCAAATTTCAAGCAATGTTAGCAAAAGTTATAAGCGTTTTTTCAAAAAACAATGATATCTCTGGAACACTAGGTGGCGCTGTGATCAAATTTCTCAGGTACCTTCTGGCCATGCTAATGATGATCCATACCAAATTTGGTGAAGAAATTTCAAATAGTTTAAAAGATATTGCAAATTATGACATCATTCAAAATGGCGGACACGTGGTACATCCCATCATGGCAAAATCGATATCCACGGATTTGTCATGACCCAAGGAATCGATAGACACCAAGTTTATAATTTTCTGACAAACTGTTCATAAGTTATTGGCCAAAATATGCATTTTCCATATCTCATGACCCGTAGGTGGCGCTGTTCCCAACTTTGGCATGGAACCTCAGATCATGCTTCCGATGAAGTGTACCAATTTTCGTTTCGATTGATCAAAGTTTGGCCGAGCTATAGCTTCTGAACCAATTTTGGGTCGACCTCGTTAAGTTTGCGACGTCATAACTTTTGATCAGAGAAGAATAAAAAAAATCGGGGACAGTACTTTTATGCGGCTCAGTCCGAAGATCATTTGAGTACATGTTTGGACAAAATTAGACCAATTTTGAAGGAGGAGTAGCAAAAAAACTGCATACTGTACTTTTCAAAATGGCCACTACTGTAATGGGCGGAGTCTTAATGTAAGATATTGGTTCTAATCAGCATGATGAGATGAATCAGGTGTACTAAGTTTCATTTTTCTAGATCAAAGGGTTCAAAAGTTATAACCATTTCAATGTTGAATTTTTGAACTGCTGGTGGCGCTATAGAGTTGGACCTAGAGACTCAAAAATTGCTACAATTACTTTTCATTACCATCACTACAAGTGTGCCAAATTTCATCATTTTCCTATGTATGGTTCATAGGGCTGCCATAGACTTCAAGAGGAGGAAGAAGAATAATAATAATAAATATAGCTGCAAGCAGCAATACGGGGCCAAGCCCTGCAAGGCAGAGCAAGCAACAGCCGCTGTAGCGCAATGCGGAGCCAGAAGAGCAAAACATCAGAAATTTAATGTACATCAAGCACAGTAAGCACATCAATTACAGCAGCACAGCTAGCATTTAAGCACCAACAGCAGTGCAGAGCCGGAAGGAATTTAAATTATTATTTTATACACAATTTCAAAGTCGCCCCACACTGGTCTCGAACCCACGACCACAATGGTTCGGGATTCATGACGCATGGTTGAACCACTTGCGCCACCCAGAGGACATGTTTTACAAAGCTGCAGAGGAGAGGCTTCAGTGTGTGAATGAGCACACAAAATCATGTTAACGAGATTAGCATGCTAAGCTAACTTAATGCTAATATAGCTTATGATGTGGTACATCCAATGCTGGCAAAATAGATATCCTCAGATTCGACATGACGCAAGGAATCGATAGACACCAATTTTATGATTTTGTGACAAACTGTTCACAAGTTACAGCCTCTGAACCAATTATGGGTTGACCTCATTAAGTTTGCGACATCATAACTTTTTTTTTCCAGTATAGCAAAAAAATCGGGGACAGTACTTTTATGCGGCTCAGTCCGAAGATCATTTGAGTACATGTTTGGACAAAATTAGACCAATTTTGAAGGAGGAGTAGCGAAAAAACTGTTTTACATTCACTCCAATATGGCGGCCAGTCACATTGTTGATAAATAACATATGAGATATCGTTGAAATCGGCATAAGCCAAGGAATATATTGACATAAAGAAATCAAATTTCAAGCAATGTTAGCAAAAGTTATAAGCGTTTTTTCAAAAAACAATGATATCTCTGGAACACTAGGTGGCGCTGTGATCAAATTTCTCAGGTACCTTCGGGCCATGCTAATGATGATCCATACCAAATTTGGTGAAGAAATTTCAAATAGTTTAAAAGATATTGCAAATTATGACATCATTCAAAATGGCGGACACGTGGTACATCCCATCATGGCAAAATCGATATCCACGGATTTGTCATGACCCAAGGAATCGATAGACACCAAGTTTATAATTTTCTGACAAACTGTTCATAAGTTATTGGCCAAAATATGCATTTTCCATATCTCATGACCCGTAGGTGGCGCTGTTCCCAACTTTGGCATGGAACCTCAGATCATGCTTCCGATGAAGTGTACCAATTTTCGTTTCGATTGATCAAAGTTTGGCCGAGCTATAGCTTCTGAACCAATTTTGGGTCGACCTCGTTAAGTTTGCGACGTCATAACTTTTGATCAGAGAAGAATAAAAAAAATCGGGGACAGTACTTTTATGCGGCTCAGTCCGAAGATCATTTGAGTACATGTTTGGACAAAATTAGACCAATTTTGAAGGAGGAGTAGCAAAAAAACTGCATACTGTACTTTTCAAAATGGCCACTACTGTAATGGGCGGAGTCTTAATGTAAGATATTGGTTCTAATCAGCATGATGAGATGAATCAGGTGTACTAAGTTTCATTTTTCTAGATCAAAGGGTTCAAAAGTTATAACCATTTCAATGTTGAATTTTTGAACTGCTGGTGGCGCTATAGAGTTGGACCTAGAGACTCAAAAATTGCTACAATTACTTTTCATTACCATCACTACAAGTGTGCCAAATTTCATCATTTTCCTATGTATGGTTCATAGGGCTGCCATAGACTTCAAGAGGAGGAAGAAGAATAATAATAATAATAATAAATATAGCTGCAAGCAGCAATACGGGGCCAAGCCCTGCAAGGCAGAGCAAGCAACAGCCGCTGTAGCGCAATGCGGAGCCAGAAGAGCAAAACATCAGAAATTTAATGTACATCAAGCACAGTAAGCACATCAATTACAGCAGCACAGCTAGCATTTAAGCACCAACAGCAGTGCAGAGCCGGAAGGAATTTAAATTATTATTTTATACACAATTTCAAAGTCGCCCCACACTGGTCTCGAACCCACGACCACAATGGTTCGGGATTCATGACGCATGGTTGAACCACTTGCGCCACCCAGAGGACATGTTTTACAAAGCTGCAGAGGAGAGGCTTCAGTGTGTGAATGAGCACACAAAATCATGTTAACGAGATTAGCATGCTAAGCTAACTTAATGCTAATATAGCTTATGATGTGGTACATCCAATGCTGGCAAAATAGATATCCTCAGATTCGACATGACGCAAGGAATCGATAGACACCAATTTTATGATTTTGTGACAAACTGTTCACAAGTTACAGCCTCTGAACCAATTATGGGTTGACCTCATTAAGTTTGCGACATCATAACTTTTTTTTTCCAGTAGAGCAAAAAAATCGGGGACAGTACTTTTATGCGGCTCAGTCCGAAGATCATTTGAGTACATATTTGGACAAAATTAGACCAATTTTGAAGGAGGAGTAGCGAAAAAACTGTTTTACATTCGCTCCAATATGGCGGCCAGTCACATTGTTGAAAAATAACATATGAGATATCGTTGAAATCGGCATAAGCCAAGGAATATATTGACATAAAGAAATCAAATTTCAAGCAATGTTGGCAAAAGTTATAAGTGTTTTTTCAAAAAACAATGATATCTCTGGAACACTAGGTGGCGCTGTGATCAAACTTCTCATGTACCTTCGGGCCATGCTAATGATGATCCATACCAAATTTGGTGAAGAAATTTCAAATAGTTTAAAAGATATTGCAAATTATGACATCATTCAAAATGGCGGACACGTGGTACATCCCATTATGGCAAAATCGATATCCACGGATTTGTCATGACCCAAGGAATCGATAGACACCAAGTTTATAATTTTCTGACAAACTGTTCATAAGTTATTGGCCAAAATATGCATTTTCCATATCTCATGACCCGTAGGTGGCGCTGTTCCCAACTTTGGCATGGAACCTCAGATCATGCTTCCGATGAAGTGTACCAATTTTCGTTTCGATTGATCAAAGTTTGGCCGAGCTATAGCTTCTGAACCAATTTTGGGTCGACCTCGTTAAGTTTGCGACGTCATAACTTTTGATCAGAGAAGAATAAAAAAAATCGGGGACAGTACTTTTATGCGGCTCAGTCCGAAGATCATTTGAGTACATGTTTGGACAAAATTAGACCAATTTTGAAGGAGGAGTAGCAAAAAAACTGCATACTGTACTTTTCAAAATGGCCACTACTGTAATGGGCGGAGTCTTAATGTAAGATATTGGTTCTAATCAGCATGATGAGATGAATCAGGTGTACTAAGTTTCATTTTTCTAGATCAAAGGGTTCAAAAGTTATAACCATTTCAATGTTGAATTTTTGAACTGCTGGTGGCGCTATAGAGTTGGACCTAGAGACTCAAAAATTGCTACAATTACTTTTCATTACCATCACTACAAGTGTGCCAAATTTCATCATTTTCCTATGTATGGTTCATAGGGCTGCCATAGACTTCAAGAGGAGGAAGAAGAATAATAATAATAATAATAATAAGAAAACTAACAGATACAATAGGTGCCATAGCCCCTTCGGGGCTTGGCCCCTAATAAGAAAACTAACAGATACAATAGGTGCCATAGCCCCTTCGGGGCTTGGCCCCTAATAATAATAAGAAAACTAACAGATACAATAGGTGCCATAGCCCCTTCGGGGCTTGGCCCCTAATAAGAAAACTAACAGATACAATAGGTGCCATAGCCCCTTCGGGGCTTGGCCCCTAATAATAATAAGAAAACTAACAGATACAATAGGTGCCATAGCCCCTTCGGGGCTTGGCCCCTAATAAGAAAACTAACAGATACAATAGGTGCCATAGCCCCTTCGGGGCTTGGCCCCTAATAAGAAAACTAACAGATACAATAGGTGCCATAGCCCCTTCGGGGCTTGGCCCCTAAATAGCTGCAAGCAGCAATACGGGGCCAAGCCCTGCAAGGCAGAGCAAGCAACAGCCGCTGTAGCGCAATGCGGAGCCAGAAGAGCAAAACATCAGAAATTTAATGTACATCAAGCACAGTAAGCACATCAATTACAGCAGCACAGCTAGCATTTAAGCACCAACAGCAGTGCAGAGCCGGAAGGAATTTAAATTATTATTTTATACACAATTTCAAAGTCGCCCCACACTGGTCTCGAACCCACGACCACAATGGTTCGGGATTCATGACGCATGGTTGAACCACTTGCGCCACCCAGAGGACATGTTTTACAAAGCTGCAGAGGAGAGGCTTCAGTGTGTGAATGAGCACACAAAATCATGTTAACGAGATTAGCATGCTAAGCTAACTTAATGCTAATATAGCTTATGATGTGGTACATCCAATGCTGGCAAAATAGATATCCTCAGATTCGACATGACGCAAGGAATCGATAGACACCAATTTTATGATTTTGTGACAAACTGTTCACAAGTTACAGCCTCTGAACCAATTATGGGTTGACCTCATTAAGTTTGCGACATCATAACTTTTTTTTTCCAGTATAGCAAAAAAATCGGGGACAGTACTTTTATGCGGCTCAGTCCGAAGATCATTTGAGTACATGTTTGGACAAAATTAGACCAATTTTGAAGGAGGAGTAGCGAAAAAACTGTTTTACATTCACTCCAATATGGCGGCCAGTCACATTGTTGATAAATAACATATGAGATATCGTTGAAATCGGCATAAGCCAAGGAATATATTGACATAAAGAAATCAAATTTCAAGCAATGTTAGCAAAAGTTATAAGCGTTTTTTCAAAAAACAATGATATCTCTGGAACACTAGGTGGCGCTGTGATCAAATTTCTCAGGTACCTTCGGGCCATGCTAATGATGATCCATACCAAATTTGGTGAAGAAATTTCAAATAGTTTAAAAGATATTGCAAATTATGACATCATTCAAAATGGCGGACACGTGGTACATCCCATTATGGCAAAATCGATATCCACGGATTTGTCATGACCCAAGGAATCGATAGACACCAAGTTTATAATTTTCTGACAAACTGTTCATAAGTTATTGGCCAAAATATGCATTTTCCATATCTCATGACCCGTAGGTGGCGCTGTTCCCAACTTTGGCATGGAACCTCAGATCATGCTTCCGATGAAGTGTACCAATTTTCGTTTCGATTGATCAAAGTTTGGCCGAGCTATAGCTTCTGAACCAATTTTGGGTCGACCTCGTTAAGTTTGCGACGTCATAACTTTTGATCAGAGAAGAATAAAAAAAATCGGGGACAGTACTTTTATGCGGCTCAGTCCGAAGATCATTTGAGTACATGTTTGGACAAAATTAGACCAATTTTGAAGGAGGAGTAGCAAAAAAACTGCATACTGTACTTTTCAAAATGGCCACTACTGTAATGGGCGGAGTCTTAATGTAAGATATTGGTTCTAATCAGCATGATGAGATGAATCAGGTGTACTAAGTTTCATTTTTCTAGATCAAAGGGTTCAAAAGTTATAACCATTTCAATGTTGAATTTTTGAACTGCTGGTGGCGCTATAGAGTTGGACCTAGAGACTCAAAAATTGCTACAATTACTTTTCATTACCATCACTACAAGTGTGCCAAATTTCATCATTTTCCTATGTATGGTTCATAGGGCTGCCATAGACTTCAAGAGGAGGAAGAAGAATAATAATAATAATAATAAATATAGCTGCAAGCAGCAATACGGGGCCAAGCCCTGCAAGGCAGAGCAAGCAACAGCCGCTGTAGCGCAATGCGGAGCCAGAAGAGCAAAACATCAGAAATTTAATGTACATCAAGCACAGTAAGCACATCAATTACAGCAGCACAGCTAGCATTTAAGCACCAACAGCAGTGCAGAGCCGGAAGGAATTTAAATTATTATTTTATACACAATTTCAAAGTCGCCCCACACTGGTCTCGAACCCACGACCACAATGGTTCGGGATTCATGACGCATGGTTGAACCACTTGCGCCACCCAGAGGACATGTTTTACAAAGCTGCAGAGGAGAGGCTTCAGTGTGTGAATGAGCACACAAAATCATGTTAACGAGATTAGCATGCTAAGCTAACTTAATGCTAATATAGCTTATGATGTGGTACATCCAATGCTGGCAAAATAGATATCCTCAGATTCGACATGACGCAAGGAATCGATAGACACCAATTTTATGATTTTGTGACAAACTGTTCACAAGTTACAGCCTCTGAACCAATTATGGGTTGACCTCATTAAGTTTGCGACATCATAACTTTTTTTTTCCAGTAGAGCAAAAAAATCGGGGACAGTACTTTTATGCGGCTCAGTCCGAAGATCATTTGAGTACATATTTGGACAAAATTAGACCAATTTTGAAGGAGGAGTAGCGAAAAAACTGTTTTACATTCGCTCCAATATGGCGGCCAGTCACATTGTTGAAAAATAACATATGAGATATCGTTGAAATCGGCATAAGCCAAGGAATATATTGACATAAAGAAATCAAATTTCAAGCAATGTTGGCAAAAGTTATAAGTGTTTTTTCAAAAAACAATGATATCTCTGGAACACTAGGTGGCGCTGTGATCAAACTTCTCATGTACCTTCGGGCCATGCTAATGATGATCCATACCAAATTTGGTGAAGAAATTTCAAATAGTTTAAAAGATATTGCAAATTATGACATCATTCAAAATGGCGGACACGTGGTACATCCCATTATGGCAAAATCGATATCCACGGATTTGTCATGACCCAAGGAATCGATAGACACCAAGTTTATAATTTTCTGACAAACTGTTCATAAGTTATTGGCCAAAATATGCATTTTCCATATCTCATGACCCGTAGGTGGCGCTGTTCCCAACTTTGGCATGGAACCTCAGATCATGCTTCCGATGAAGTGTACCAATTTTCGTTTCGATTGATCAAAGTTTGGCCGAGCTATAGCTTCTGAACCAATTTTGGGTCGACCTCGTTAAGTTTGCGACGTCATAACTTTTGATCAGAGAAGAATAAAAAAAATCGGGGACAGTACTTTTATGCGGCTCAGTCCGAAGATCATTTGAGTACATGTTTGGACAAAATTAGACCAATTTTGAAGGAGGAGTAGCAAAAAAACTGCATACTGTACTTTTCAAAATGGCCACTACTGTAATGGGCGGAGTCTTAATGTAAGATATTGGTTCTAATCAGCATGATGAGATGAATCAGGTGTACTAAGTTTCATTTTTCTAGATCAAAGGGTTCAAAAGTTATAACCATTTCAATGTAGAATTTTTGAACTGCTGGTGGCGCTATAGAGTTGGACCTAGAGACTCAAAAATTGCTACAATTACTTTTCATTACCATCACTACAAGTGTGCCAAATTTCATCATTTTCCTATGTATGGTTCATAGGGCTGCCATAGACTTCAAGAGGAGGAAGAAGAATAATAATAATAATAATAAGAAAACTAACAGATACAATAGGTGCCATAGCCCCTTCGGGGCTTGGCCCCTAATAAGAAAACTAACAGATACAATAGGTGCCATAGCCCCTTCGGGGCTTGGCCCCTAAATAGCTGCAAGCAGCAATACGGGGCCAAGCCCTGCAAGGCAGAGCAAGCAACAGCCGCTGTAGCGCAATGCGGAGCCAGAAGAGCAAAACATCAGAAATTTAATGTACATCAAGCACAGTAAGCACATCAATTACAGCAGCACAGCTAGCATTTAAGCACCAACAGCAGTGCAGAGCCGGAAGGAATTTAAATTATTATTTTATACACAATTTCAAAGTCGCCCCACACTGGTCTCGAACCCACGACCACAATGGTTCGGGATTCATGACGCATGGTTGAACCACTTGCGCCACCCAGAGGACATGTTTTACAAAGCTGCAGAGGAGAGGCTTCAGTGTGTGAATGAGCACACAAAATCATGTTAACGAGATTAGCATGCTAAGCTAACTTAATGCTAATATAGCTTATGATGTGGTACATCCAATGCTGGCAAAATAGATATCCTCAGATTCGACATGACGCAAGGAATCGATAGACACCAATTTTATGATTTTGTGACAAACTGTTCACAAGTTACAGCCTCTGAACCAATTATGGGTTGACCTCATTAAGTTTGCGACATCATAACTTTTTTTTTCCAGTAGAGCAAAAAAATCGGGGACAGTACTTTTATGCGGCTCAGTCCGAAGATCATTTGAGTACATATTTGGACAAAATTAGACCAATTTTGAAGGAGGAGTAGCGAAAAAACTGTTTTACATTCGCTCCAATATGGCGGCCAGTCACATTGTTGAAAAATAACATATGAGATATCGTTGAAATCGGCATAAGCCAAGGAATATATTGACATAAAGAAATCAAATTTCAAGCAATGTTGGCAAAAGTTATAAGTGTTTTTTCAAAAAACAATGATATCTCTGGAACACTAGGTGGCGCTGTGATCAAACTTCTCATGTACCTTCGGGCCATGCTAATGATGATCCATACCAAATTTGGTGAAGAAATTTCAAATAGTTTAAAAGATATTGCAAATTATGACATCATTCAAAATGGCGGACACGTGGTACATCCCATTATGGCAAAATCGATATCCACGGATTTGTCATGACCCAAGGAATCGATAGACACCAAGTTTATAATTTTCTGACAAACTGTTCATAAGTTATTGGCCAAAATATGCATTTTCCATATCTCATGACCCGTAGGTGGCGCTGTTCCCAACTTTGGCATGGAACCTCAGATCATGCTTCCGATGAAGTGTACCAATTTTCGTTTCGATTGATCAAAGTTTGGCCGAGCTATAGCTTCTGAACCAATTTTGGGTCGACCTCGTTAAGTTTGCGACGTCATAACTTTTGATCAGAGAAGAATAAAAAAAATCGGGGACAGTACTTTTATGCGGCTCAGTCCGAAGATCATTTGAGTACATGTTTGGACAAAATTAGACCAATTTTGAAGGAGGAGTAGCAAAAAAACTGCATACTGTACTTTTCAAAATGGCCACTACTGTAATGGGCGGAGTCTTAATGTAAGATATTGGTTCTAATCAGCATGATGAGATGAATCAGGTGTACTAAGTTTCATTTTTCTAGATCAAAGGGTTCAAAAGTTATAACCATTTCAATGTTGAATTTTTGAACTGCTGGTGGCGCTATAGAGTTGGACCTAGAGACTCAAAAATTGCTACAATTACTTTTCATTACCATCACTACAAGTGTGCCAAATTTCATCATTTTCCTATGTATGGTTCATAGGGCTGCCATAGACTTCAAGAGGAGGAAGAAGAATAATAATAATAAATATAGCTGCAAGCAGCAATACGGGGCCAAGCCCTGCAAGGCAGAGCAAGCAACAGCCGCTGTAGCGCAATGCGGAGCCAGAAGAGCAAAACATCAGAAATTTAATGTACATCAAGCACAGTAAGCACATCAATTACAGCAGCACAGCTAGCATTTAAGCACCAACAGCAGTGCAGAGCCGGAAGGAATTTAAATTATTATTTTATACACAATTTCAAAGTCGCCCCACACTGGTCTCGAACCCACGACCACAATGGTTCGGGATTCATGACGCATGGTTGAACCACTTGCGCCACCCAGAGGACATGTTTTACAAAGCTGCAGAGGAGAGGCTTCAGTGTGTGAATGAGCACACAAAATCATGTTAACGAGATTAGCATGCTAAGCTAACTTAATGCTAATATAGCTTATGATGTGGTACATCCAATGCTGGCAAAAAAGATATCCTCGGATTCGACATGACGCAAGGAATCGATAGAGACCAATTTTATGATTTTGTGACAAACTGTTCACAAGTTACAGCCTCTGAACCAATTATGGGTCGACCTCGTTAAGTTTGCGACATCATAACTTTTTTTTTCCAGTAGAGCAAAAAAATCGGGGACAGTACTTTTATGCGGCTCAGTCCGAAGATCATTTGAGTACATATTTGGACAAAATTAGACCAATTTTGAAGGAGGAGTAGCGAAAAAACTGTTTTACATTCGCTCCAATATGGCGGCCAGTCACATTGTTGAAAAATAACATATGAGATATCGTTGAAATCGGCATAAGCCAAGGAATATATTGACATAAAGAAATCAAATTTCAAGCAATGTTGGCAAAAGTTATAAGTGTTTTTTCAAAAAACAATGATATCTCTGGAACACTAGGTGGCGCTGTGATCAAACTTCTCATGTACCTTCGGGCCATGCTAATGATGATCCATACCAAATTTGGTGAAGAAATTTCAAATAGTTTAAAAGATATTGCAAATTATGACATCATTCAAAATGGCGGACACGTGGTACATCCCATTATGGCAAAATCGATATCCACGGATTTGTCATGACCCAAGGAATCGATAGACACCAAGTTTATAATTTTCTGACAAACTGTTCATAAGTTATTGGCCAAAATATGCATTTTCCATATCTCATGACCCGTAGGTGGCGCTGTTCCCAACTTTGGCATGGAACCTCAGATCATGCTTCCGATGAAGTGTACCAATTTTCGTTTCGATTGATCAAAGTTTGGCCGAGCTATAGCTTCTGAACCAATTTTGGGTCGACCTCGTTAAGTTTGCGACGTCATAACTTTTGATCAGAGAAGAATAAAAAAAATCGGGGACAGTACTTTTATGCGGCTCAGTCCGAAGATCATTTGAGTACATGTTTGGACAAAATTAGACCAATTTTGAAGGAGGAGTAGCAAAAAAACTGCATACTGTACTTTTCAAAATGGCCACTACTGTAATGGGCGGAGTCTTAATGTAAGATATTGGTTCTAATCAGCATGATGAGATGAATCAGGTGTACTAAGTTTCATTTTTCTAGATCAAAGGGTTCAAAAGTTATAACCATTTCAATGTTGAATTTTTGAACTGCTGGTGGCGCTATAGAGTTGGACCTAGAGACTCAAAAATTGCTACAATTACTTTTCATTACCATCACTACAAGTGTGCCAAATTTCATCATTTTCCTATGTATGGTTCATAGGGCTGCCATAGACTTCAAGAGGAGGAAGAAGAATAATAATAATAATAAATATAGCTGCAAGCAGCAATACGGGGCCAAGCCCTGCAAGGCAGAGCAAGCAACAGCCGCTGTAGCGCAATGCGGAGCCAGAAGAGCAAAACATCAGAAATTTAATGTACATCAAGCACAGTAAGCACATCAATTACAGCAGCACAGCTAGCATTTAAGCACCAACAGCAGTGCAGAGCCGGAAGGAATTTAAATTATTATTTTATACACAATTTCAAAGTCGCCCCACACTGGTCTCGAACCCACGACCACAATGGTTCGGGATTCATGACGCATGGTTGAACCACTTGCGCCACCCAGAGGACATGTTTTACAAAGCTGCAGAGGAGAGGCTTCAGTGTGTGAATGAGCACACAAAATCATGTTAACGAGATTAGCATGCTAAGCTAACTTAATGCTAATATAGCTTATGATGTGGTACATCCAATGCTGGCAAAATAGATATCCTCAGATTCGACATGACGCAAGGAATCGATAGACACCAATTTTATGATTTTGTGACAAACTGTTCACAAGTTACAGCCTCTGAACCAATTATGGGTCGACCTCGTTAAGTTTGCGACATCATAACTTTTTTTTTCCAGTAGAGCAAAAAAATCGGGGACAGTACTTTTATGTGGCTCAGTCCGAAGATCATTTGAGTACATATTTGGACAAAATTAGACCAATTTTGAAGGAGGAGTAGCGAAAAAACTGTTTTACATTCGCTCCAATATGGCGGCCAGTCACATTGTTGAAAAATAACATATGAGATATCGTTGAAATCGGCATAAGCCAAGGAATATATTGACATAAAGAAATCAAATTTCAAGCAATGTTGGCAAAAGTTATAAGTGTTTTTTCAAAAAACAATGATATCTCTGGAACACTAGGTGGCGCTGTGATCAAACTTCTCATGTACCTTCGGGCCATGCTAATGATGATCCATACCAAATTTGGTGAAGAAATTTCAAATAGTTTAAAAGATATTGCAAATTATGACATCATTCAAAATGGCGGACACGTGGTACATCCCATCATGGCAAAATCGATATCCACGGATTTGTCATGACCCAAGGAATCGATAGACACCAAGTTTATAATTTTCTGACAAACTGTTCATAAGTTATTGGCCAAAATATGCATTTTCCATATCTCATGACCCGTAGGTGGCGCTGTTCCCAACTTTGGCATGGAACCTCAGATCATGCTTCCGATGAAGTGTACCAATTTTCGTTTCGATTGATCAAAGTTTGGCCGAGCTATAGCTTCTGAACCAATTTTGGGTCGACCTCGTTAAGTTTGCGACGTCATAACTTTTGATCAGAGAAGAATAAAAAAAATCGGGGACAGTACTTTTATGCGGCTCAGTCCGAAGATCATTTGAGTACATGTTTGGACAAAATTAGACCAATTTTGAAGGAGGAGTAGCAAAAAAACTGCATACTGTACTTTTCAAAATGGCCACTACTGTAATGGGCGGAGTCTTAATGTAAGATATTGGTTCTAATCAGCATGATGAGATGAATCAGGTGTACTAAGTTTCATTTTTCTAGATCAAAGGGTTCAAAAGTTATAACCATTTCAATGTTGAATTTTTGAACTGCTGGTGGCGCTATAGAGTTGGACCTAGAGACTCAAAAATTGCTACAATTACTTTTCATTACCATCACTACAAGTGTGCCAAATTTCATCATTTTCCTATGTATGGTTCATAGGGCTGCCATAGACTTCAAGAGGAGGAAGAAGAATAATAATAATAATAAATATAGCTGCAAGCAGCAATACGGGGCCAAGCCCTGCAAGGCAGAGCAAGCAACAGCCGCTGTAGCGCAATGCGGAGCCAGAAGAGCAAAACATCAGAAATTTAATGTACATCAAGCACAGTAAGCACATCAATTACAGCAGCACAGCTAGCATTTAAGCACCAACAGCAGTGCAGAGCCGGAAGGAATTTAAATTATTATTTTATACACAATTTCAAAGTCGCCCCACACTGGTCTCGAACCCACGACCACAATGGTTCGGGATTCATGACGCATGGTTGAACCACTTGCGCCACCCAGAGGACATGTTTTACAAAGCTGCAGAGGAGAGGCTTCAGTGTGTGAATGAGCACACAAAATCATGTTAACGAGATTAGCATGCTAAGCTAACTTAATGCTAATATAGCTTATGATGTGGTACATCCAATGCTGGCAAAATAGATATCCTCAGATTCGACATGACGCAAGGAATCGATAGACACCAATTTTATGATTTTGTGACAAACTGTTCACAAGTTACAGCCTCTGAACCAATTATGGGTTGACCTCATTAAGTTTGCGACATCATAACTTTTTTTTTCCAGTATAGCAAAAAAATCGGGGACAGTACTTTTATGCGGCTCAGTCCGAAGATCATTTGAGTACATGTTTGGACAAAATTAGACCAATTTTGAAGGAGGAGTAGCGAAAAAACTGTTTTACATTCACTCCAATATGGCGGCCAGTCACATTGTTGATAAATAACATATGAGATATCGTTGAAATCGGCATAAGCCAAGGAATATATTGACATAAAGAAATCAAATTTCAAGCAATGTTAGCAAAAGTTATAAGCGTTTTTTCAAAAAACAATGATATCTCTGGAACACTAGGTGGCGCTGTGATCAAATTTCTCAGGTACCTTCGGGCCATGCTAATGATGATCCATACCAAATTTGGTGAAGAAATTTCAAATAGTTTAAAAGATATTGCAAATTATGACATCATTCAAAATGGCGGACACGTGGTACATCCCATCATGGCAAAATCGATATCCACGGATTTGTCATGACCCAAGGAATCGATAGACACCAAGTTTATAATTTTCTGACAAACTGTTCATAAGTTATTGGCCAAAATATGCATTTTCCATATCTCATGACCCGTAGGTGGCGCTGTTCCCAACTTTGGCATGGAACCTCAGATCATGCTTCCGATGAAGTGTACCAATTTTCGTTTCGATTGATCAAAGTTTGGCCGAGCTATAGCTTCTGAACCAATTTTGGGTCGACCTCGTTAAGTTTGCGACGTCATAACTTTTGATCAGAGAAGAATAAAAAAAATCGGGGACAGTACTTTTATGCGGCTCAGTCCGAAGATCATTTGAGTACATGTTTGGACAAAATTAGACCAATTTTGAAGGAGGAGTAGCAAAAAAACTGCATACTGTACTTTTCAAAATGGCCACTACTGTAATGGGCGGAGTCTTAATGTAAGATATTGGTTCTAATCAGCATGATGAGATGAATCAGGTGTACTAAGTTTCATTTTTCTAGATCAAAGGGTTCAAAAGTTATAACCATTTCAATGTTGAATTTTTGAACTGCTGGTGGCGCTATAGAGTTGGACCTAGAGACTCAAAAATTGCTACAATTACTTTTCATTACCATCACTACAAGTGTGCCAAATTTCATCATTTTCCTATGTATGGTTCATAGGGCTGCCATAGACTTCAAGAGGAGGAAGAAGAATAATAATAATAATAATAAATATAGCTGCAAGCAGCAATACGGGGCCAAGCCCTGCAAGGCAGAGCAAGCAACAGCCGCTGTAGCGCAATGCGGAGCCAGAAGAGCAAAACATCAGAAATTTAATGTACATCAAGCACAGTAAGCACATCAATTACAGCAGCACAGCTAGCATTTAAGCACCAACAGCAGTGCAGAGCCGGAAGGAATTTAAATTATTATTTTATACACAATTTCAAAGTCGCCCCACACTGGTCTCGAACCCACGACCACAATGGTTCGGGATTCATGACGCATGGTTGAACCACTTGCGCCACCCAGAGGACATGTTTTACAAAGCTGCAGAGGAGAGGCTTCAGTGTGTGAATGAGCACACAAAATCATGTTAACGAGATTAGCATGCTAAGCTAACTTAATGCTAATATAGCTTATGATGTGGTACATCCAATGCTGGCAAAATAGATATCCTCAGATTCGACATGACGCAAGGAATCGATAGACACCAATTTTATGATTTTGTGACAAACTGTTCACAAGTTACAGCCTCTGAACCAATTATGGGTTGACCTCATTAAGTTTGCGACATCATAACTTTTTTTTTCCAGTATAGCAAAAAAATCGGGGACAGTACTTTTATGCGGCTCAGTCCGAAGATCATTTGAGTACATGTTTGGACAAAATTAGACCAATTTTGAAGGAGGAGTAGCGAAAAAACTGTTTTACATTCACTCCAATATGGCGGCCAGTCACATTGTTGATAAATAACATATGAGATATCGTTGAAATCGGCATAAGCCAAGGAATATATTGACATAAAGAAATCAAATTTCAAGCAATGTTGGCAAAAGTTATAAGTGTTTTTTCAAAAAACAATGATATCTCTGGAACACTAGGTGGCGCTGTGATCAAACTTCTCATGTACCTTCGGGCCATGCTAATGATGATCCATACCAAATTTGGTGAAGAAATTTCAAATAGTTTAAAAGATATTGCAAATTATGACATCATTCAAAATGGCGGACACGTGGTACATCCCATTATGGCAAAATCGATATCCACGGATTTGTCATGACCCAAGGAATCGATAGACACCAAGTTTATAATTTTCTGACAAACTGTTCATAAGTTATTGGCCAAAATATGCATTTTCCATATCTCATGACCCGTAGGTGGCGCTGTTCCCAACTTTGGCATGGAACCTCAGATCATGCTTCCGATGAAGTGTACCAATTTTCGTTTCGATTGATCAAAGTTTGGCCGAGCTATAGCTTCTGAACCAATTTTGGGTCGACCTCGTTAAGTTTGCGACGTCATAACTTTTGATCAGAGAAGAATAAAAAAAATCGGGGACAGTACTTTTATGCGGCTCAGTCCGAAGATCATTTGAGTACATGTTTGGACAAAATTAGACCAATTTTGAAGGAGGAGTAGCAAAAAAACTGCATACTGTACTTTTCAAAATGGCCACTACTGTAATGGGCGGAGTCTTAATGTAAGATATTGGTTCTAATCAGCATGATGAGATGAATCAGGTGTACTAAGTTTCATTTTTCTAGATCAAAGGGTTCAAAAGTTATAACCATTTCAATGTTGAATTTTTGAACTGCTGGTGGCGCTATAGAGTTGGACCTAGAGACTCAAAAATTGCTACAATTACTTTTCATTACCATCACTACAAGTGTGCCAAATTTCATCATTTTCCTATGTATGGTTCATAGGGCTGCCATAGACTTCAAGAGGAGGAAGAAGAATAATAATAATAATAATAATAAGAAAACTAACAGATACAATAGGTGCCATAGCCCCTTCGGGGCTTGGCCCCTAATAATAAGAAAACTAACAGATACAATAGGTGCCATAGCCCCTTCGGGGCTTGGCCCCTAAATAGCTGCAAGCAGCAATACGGGGCCAAGCCCTGCAAGGCAGAGCAAGCAACAGCCGCTGTAGCGCAATGCGGAGCCAGAAGAGCAAAACATCAGAAATTTAATGTACATCAAGCACAGTAAGCACATCAATTACAGCAGCACAGCTAGCATTTAAGCACCAACAGCAGTGCAGAGCCGGAAGGAATTTAAATTATTATTTTATACACAATTTCAAAGTCGCCCCACACTGGTCTCGAACCCACGACCACAATGGTTCGGGATTCATGACGCATGGTTGAACCACTTGCGCCACCCAGAGGACATGTTTTACAAAGCTGCAGAGGAGAGGCTTCAGTGTGTGAATGAGCACACAAAATCATGTTAACGAGATTAGCATGCTAAGCTAACTTAATGCTAATATAGCTTATGATGTGGTACATCCAATGCTGGCAAAATAGATATCCTCAGATTCGACATGACGCAAGGAATCGATAGACACCAATTTTATGATTTTGTGACAAACTGTTCACAAGTTACAGCCTCTGAACCAATTATGGGTTGACCTCATTAAGTTTGCGACATCATAACTTTTTTTTTCCAGTATAGCAAAAAAATCGGGGACAGTACTTTTATGCGGCTCAGTCCGAAGATCATTTGAGTACATGTTTGGACAAAATTAGACCAATTTTGAAGGAGGAGTAGCGAAAAAACTGTTTTACATTCACTCCAATATGGCGGCCAGTCACATTGTTGATAAATAACATATGAGATATCGTTGAAATCGGCATAAGCCAAGGAATATATTGACATAAAGAAATCAAATTTCCAGCAATGTTAGCAAAAGTTATAAGCGTTTTTTCAAAAAACAATGATATCTCTGGAACACTAGGTGGCGCTGTGATCAAATTTCTCAGGTACCTTCGGGCCATGCTAATGATGATCCATACCAAATTTGGTGAAGAAATTTCAAATAGTTTAAAAGATATTGCAAATTATGACATCATTCAAAATGGCGGACACGTGGTACATCCCATCATGGCAAAATCGATATCCACGGATTTGTCATGACCCAAGGAATCGATAGACACCAAGTTTATAATTTTCTGACAAACTGTTCATAAGTTATTGGCCAAAATATGCATTTTCCATATCTCATGACCCGTAGGTGGCGCTGTTCCCAACTTTGGCATGGAACCTCAGATCATGCTTCCGATGAAGTGTACCAATTTTCGTTTCGATTGATCAAAGTTTGGCCGAGCTATAGCTTCTGAACCAATTTTGGGTCGACCTCGTTAAGTTTGCGACGTCATAACTTTTGATCAGAGAAGAATAAAAAAAATCGGGGACAGTACTTTTATGCGGCTCAGTCCGAAGATCATTTGAGTACATGTTTGGACAAAATTAGACCAATTTTGAAGGAGGAGTAGCAAAAAAACTGCATACTGTACTTTTCAAAATGGCCACTACTGTAATGGGCGGAGTCTTAATGTAAGATATTGGTTCTAATCAGCATGATGAGATGAATCAGGTGTACTAAGTTTCATTTTTCTAGATCAAAGGGTTCAAAAGTTATAACCATTTCAATGTTGAATTTTTGAACTGCTGGTGGCGCTATAGAGTTGGACCTAGAGACTCAAAAATTGCTACAATTACTTTTCATTACCATCACTACAAGTGTGCCAAATTTCATCATTTTCCTATGTATGGTTCATAGGGCTGCCATAGACTTCAAGAGGAGGAAGAAGAATAATAATAATAATAATAATAAGAAAACTAACAGATACAATAGGTGCCATAGCCCCTTCGGGGCTTGGCCCCTAATAATAATAAGAAAACTAACAGATACAATAGGTGCCATAGCCCCTTCGGGGCTTGGCCCCTAAATATAGCTGCAAGCAGCAATACGGGGCCAAGCCCTGCAAGGCAGAGCAAGCAACAGCCGCTGTAGCGCAATGCGGAGCCAGAAGAGCAAAACATCAGAAATTTAATGTACATCAAGCACAGTAAGCACATCAATTACAGCAGCACAGCTAGCATTTAAGCACCAACAGCAGTGCAGAGCCGGAAGGAATTTAAATTATTATTTTATACACAATTTCAAAGTCGCCCCACACTGGTCTCGAACCCACGACCACAATGGTTCGGGATTCATGACGCATGGTTGAACCACTTGCGCCACCCAGAGGACATGTTTTACAAAGCTGCAGAGGAGAGGCTTCAGTGTGTGAATGAGCACACAAAATCATGTTAACGAGATTAGCATGCTAAGCTAACTTAATGCTAATATAGCTTATGATGTGGTACATCCAATGCTGGCAAAATAGATATCCTCAGATTCGACATGACGCAAGGAATCGATAGACACCAATTTTATGATTTTGTGACAAACTGTTCACAAGTTACAGCCTCTGAACCAATTATGGGTCGACCTCGTTAAGTTTGCGACATCATAACTTTTTTTTTCCAGTAGAGCAAAAAAATCGGGGACAGTACTTTTATGTGGCTCAGTCCGAAGATCATTTGAGTACATATTTGGACAAAATTAGACCAATTTTGAAGGAGGAGTAGCGAAAAAACTGTTTTACATTCGCTCCAATATGGCGGCCAGTCACATTGTTGAAAAATAACATATGAGATATCGTTGAAATCGGCATAAGCCAAGGAATATATTGACATAAAGAAATCAAATTTCAAGCAATGTTGGCAAAAGTTATAAGTGTTTTTTCAAAAAACAATGATATCTCTGGAACACTAGGTGGCGCTGTGATCAAACTTCTCATGTACCTTCGGGCCATGCTAATGATGATCCATACCAAATTTGGTGAAGAAATTTCAAATAGTTTAAAAGATATTGCAAATTATGACATCATTCAAAATGGCGGACACGTGGTACATCCCATCATGGCAAAATCGATATCCACGGATTTGTCATGACCCAAGGAATCGATAGACACCAAGTTTATAATTTTCTGACAAACTGTTCATAAGTTATTGGCCAAAATATGCATTTTCCATATCTCATGACCCGTAGGTGGCGCTGTTCCCAACTTTGGCATGGAACCTCAGATCATGCTTCCGATGAAGTGTACCAATTTTCGTTTCGATTGATCAAAGTTTGGCCGAGCTATAGCTTCTGAACCAATTTTGGGTCGACCTCGTTAAGTTTGCGACGTCATAACTTTTAATCAGAGAAGAATAAAAAAAATCGGGGACAGTACTTTTATGCGGCTCAGTCCGAAGATCATTTGAGTACATGTTTGGACAAAATTAGACCAATTTTGAAGGAGGAGTAGCAAAAAAACTGCATACTGTACTTTTCAAAATGGCCACTACTGTAATGGGCGGAGTCTTAATGTAAGATATTGGTTCTAATCAGCATGATGAGATGAATCAGGTGTACTAAGTTTCATTTTTCTAGATCAAAGGGTTCAAAAGTTATAACCATTTCAATGTTGAATTTTTGAACTGCTGGTGGCGCTATAGAGTTGGACCTAGAGACTCAAAAATTGCTACAATTACTTTTCATTACCATCACTACAAGTGTGCCAAATTTCATCATTTTCCTATGTATGGTTCATAGGGCTGCCATAGACTTCAAGAGGAGGAAGAAGAATAATAATAATAATAATAATAAGAAAACTAACAGATACAATAGGTGCCATAGCCCCTTCGGGGCTTGGCCCCTAATAAGAAAACTAACAGATACAATAGGTGCCATAGCCCCTTCGGGGCTTGGCCCCTAATAATAATAAGAAAACTAACAGATACAATAGGTGCCATAGCCCCTTCGGGGCTTGGCCCCTAATAATAAGAAAACTAACAGATACAATAGGTGCCATAGCCCCTTCGGGGCTTGGCCCCTAATAATAAGAAAACTAACAGATACAATAGGTGCCATAGCCCCTTCGGGGCTTGGCCCCTAATAATAATAAGAAAACTAACAGATACAATAGGTGCCATAGCCCCTTCGGGGCTTGGCCCCTAATAAGAAAACTAACAGATACAATAGGTGCCATAGCCCCTTCGGGGCTTGGCCCCTAATAATAATAAGAAAACTAACAGATACAATAGGTGCCATAGCCCCTTCGGGGCTTGGCCCCTAATAAGAAAACTAACAGATACAATAGGTGCCATAGCCCCTTCGGGGCTTGGCCCCTAATAAGAAAACTAACAGATACAATAGGTGCCATAGCCCCTTCGGGGCTTGGCCCCTAATAATAATAATAAGAAAACTAACAGATACAATAGGTGCCATAGCCCCTTCGGGGCTTGGCCCCTAATAAGAAAACTAACAGATACAATAGGTGCCATAGCCCCTTCGGGGCTTGGCCCCTAAATAGCTGCAAGCAGCAATACGGGGCCAAGCCCTGCAAGGCAGAGCAAGCAACAGCCGCTGTAGCGCAATGCGGAGCCAGAAGAGCAAAACATCAGAAATTTAATGTACATCAAGCACAGTAAGCACATCAATTACAGCAGCACAGCTAGCATTTAAGCACCAACAGCAGTGCAGAGCCGGAAGGAATTTAAATTATTATTTTATACACAATTTCAAAGTCGCCCCACACTGGTCTCGAACCCACGACCACAATGGTTCGGGATTCATGACGCATGGTTGAACCACTTGCGCCACCCAGAGGACATGTTTTACAAAGCTGCAGAGGAGAGGCTTCAGTGTGTGAATGAGCACACAAAATCATGTTAACGAGATTAGCATGCTAAGCTAACTTAATGCTAATATAGCTTATGATGTGGTACATCCAATGCTGGCAAAATAGATATCCTCAGATTCGACATGACGCAAGGAATCGATAGACACCAATTTTATGATTTTGTGACAAACTGTTCACAAGTTACAGCCTCTGAACCAATTATGGGTTGACCTCATTAAGTTTGCGACATCATAACTTTTTTTTTCCAGTAGAGCAAAAAAATCGGGGACAGTACTTTTATGCGGCTCAGTCCGAAGATCATTTGAGTACATATTTGGACAAAATTAGACCAATTTTGAAGGAGGAGTAGCGAAAAAACTGTTTTACATTCGCTCCAATATGGCGGCCAGTCACATTGTTGAAAAATAACATATGAGATATCGTTGAAATCGGCATAAGCCAAGGAATATATTGACATAAAGAAATCAAATTTCAAGCAATGTTGGCAAAAGTTATAAGTGTTTTTTCAAAAAACAATGATATCTCTGGAACACTAGGTGGCGCTGTGATCAAACTTCTCATGTACCTTCGGGCCATGCTAATGATGATCCATACCAAATTTGGTGAAGAAATTTCAAATAGTTTAAAAGATATTGCAAATTATGACATCATTCAAAATGGCGGACACGTGGTACATCCCATTATGGCAAAATCGATATCCACGGATTTGTCATGACCCAAGGAATCGATAGACACCAAGTTTATAATTTTCTGACAAACTGTTCATAAGTTATTGGCCAAAATATGCATTTTCCATATCTCATGACCCGTAGGTGGCGCTGTTCCCAACTTTGGCATGGAACCTCAGATCATGCTTCCGATGAAGTGTACCAATTTTCGTTTCGATTGATCAAAGTTTGGCCGAGCTATAGCTTCTGAACCAATTTTGGGTCGACCTCGTTAAGTTTGCGACGTCATAACTTTTGATCAGAGAAGAATAAAAAAAATCGGGGACAGTACTTTTATGCGGCTCAGTCCGAAGATCATTTGAGTACATGTTTGGACAAAATTAGACCAATTTTGAAGGAGGAGTAGCAAAAAAACTGCATACTGTACTTTTCAAAATGGCCACTACTGTAATGGGCGGAGTCTTAATGTAAGATATTGGTTCTAATCAGCATGATGAGATGAATCAGGTGTACTAAGTTTCATTTTTCTAGATCAAAGGGTTCAAAAGTTATAACCATTTCAATGTTGAATTTTTGAACTGCTGGTGGCGCTATAGAGTTGGACCTAGAGACTCAAAAATTGCTACAATTACTTTTCATTACCATCACTACAAGTGTGCCAAATTTCATCATTTTCCTATGTATGGTTCATAGGGCTGCCATAGACTTCAAGAGGAGGAAGAAGAATAATAATAATAATAATAATAAGAAAACTAACAGATACAATAGGTGCCATAGCCCCTTCGGGGCTTGGCCCCTAATAATAATAAGAAAACTAACAGATACAATAGGTGCCATAGCCCCTTCGGGGCTTGGCCCCTAATAAGAAAACTAACAGATACAATAGGTGCCATAGCCCCTTCGGGGCTTGGCCCCTAATAATAAGAAGAAGAATATTACAAATTGTCATGCAATTATTAATGTGAATGAATGGTACTACACATCACATCATCATCACTATTGTACACCCCAATACATGTGAGGTGATACGAAATTAAATGCTAATTGTTTCAAAACACGTGCTGTAAAATAATGCATTGTGATAGGTAATTTGCTCATCCAAGTTTCTCTTCTTTGCCGTCTTCCGTGTGTCCATGGCGTAAAATGAGGGCGTGGGGGAAGCGGAGACTTGAATATATAGGGGCGTGTTATTCTAATGACGATCGTTTTCAGCCGCGGCATTTATCAAAGGCAGGTATTGCGTACACCTGGATTTCAAAGGTACGCACAGCTTCATAAATCAGGCGGTGAGAGGAGTGTAAGCATAATCTTACGCCAACATATACGCCTGTTTCTACACAAGAATGATAAATGAGGGCCATTACATGGTTCGGCATACCTCTGGAAAAAGAACACCACAGATGAACTCCACTTCATCTGTGATGCTCAATTGTGTTGGTATCCTATCCAGCAATCCTCTCAGATATGAGAACAAGATGTCCTGTTGTTCCTCACTGTCGAGGTAGACAGGCACCCGGGAAGAAGTTACCTTATGTAACCACTTAGATGGCTTCCCGTTGAGTACACCCTAGGGTCAAACCATGGTACAAAAACAATTATTTAAGGAATTGATACATTTAAGATAAAGATGCATTGGCCCTTGGAGAATCTTTACTATGAGTTAGTCTTTAAAGATGAATAAATGTGAACATTGTTAAAGTACCACCAAATGTTCCTCAGATCCCTGTAACTTCACAATAAAGTCCACTAGTTTCTTTTCTTCAGCTGTGCGGACATTGACAGCTTCAATGTGGGCTGGGACTTTCTCAGAGATAGCTTTCTGTCTTGGCACTCTGTAGACAGGCTGAAGAGTTCCTTGGACAAAGCTTCTGGCCTCATCAGTCCAGAAGGCAAGCCGCTGACCATGCCTTTCAAACATTAAGAAGATTAATCTAAAGCACTGCATAGGCAAAAGCATACACAAATGTCTGATTGAGTGGAAGGTAGTTCCAGTCTGTTTGTTCACCAAAATTAATGCAATACCTATAAACAATTGTGACCATGGTACCATATAGTTGCAGCTGCATACAGAGTGAGGAAACTATTGTAAACATTACCTATTTACCTTACTTACGTGAAGCTAAATGGATGATAGTCATTATTCATATCTAGTGAACATGGCGATTTTAATAAATAAGCCAAGGCACAAAATTAACAATAGACTGTAAATGAAAACATAACAAATGTAATAAAAAACAGCACAAGGTATTAAAACCAGCAAAAGTTACAGAAATGAATATACACATATTGTTTAGTGGTGTCATACCCTTCTATTTTGAAGCGCTCCATCAGAAAGAGACACCACCACTTTCGAATGGAAGGCATGTCCATCTGAAAGATGTGTGACAGTGATGAGGAGAATCTTTAGTTCATAATGTATCCATTTTCTTCATGATGAAGAGTGTGCACTCAGACAACATGTAAAGTGAGAAATTTCCTTTTACATTTTAAAAAAAAAATCAACTAACCTCCTCGAAGTCAAACCCCACACCTGTCACAATGCAAAGGGTATACTGAAATATAAAAGACAGAAAACATTTTATTCACAATGTTGACAGAAACTTGCCAAATAAACTGACCTTACCATAAGCATGAAAATCCCACAGTCATTTCCACAGATCTGGTGTGGCAATCCCTAAAAGCAACAAAAAAGGTAACATACATGTCAAATAGATGAAAGCATTACCATCTCGGTTACATTATGACATCTATGATATGCAGAATATGGGATATAATAATATTTGTTTGGAGTAGCTAAATATGCATTTATTAATCACCGCAATATCACGTCCAGTCTTTTCAGTCCAGCTCCCAGGATCAATTTTTTGTGCAAGATTTCTACAGAAAAAAAAAAAAAGGATAAGAACGTAGCCGAAATATATCAGTACAGGCTATAAGAACGTAGCCGAAATATATCAGTACAGGCTACAAGAACATAGCCAAAGTATAAATTGCTATATGAACATGTCAAACAGTATGCCTCATTTGTGAACCTAAAAATGGCTCTGTAATCAGCATCACCAAATCCAGACTCATGCCATGTGAAATGTGAGTCTAAAAAGAACATCTCTCTCATGAGTGGCTTCATGACCTATAATGTGGTATTTGGTAAAAGATACACAACATTGTACAAGTCGTTAGAAAAAGAAAAAAATATGGAATTCACATTTTGAATTTACATGATTTAACAATAACCACTACATGTACAATCTAGTATCTTGGAACAGTACCAATCCACACAGAGAACGAAGTGATCTGGCCCAATTGAGTCTGTCCATGCCGGAAACACCAACAAGTCTTTCATGTCAATATCCTCCTAACATTAATCAAATGTCTTGTCATTATGCAGATCAAAATTTTTGGAACCACATACATACATATTGTACTTTTTGCATACTTACTGGAAAGTTGACAACCACGTTATTTGGTGTATGCTTCCATGTAGGAACTACGTACATGTTCTCTATATATATGTCTTTTCCCTAAAGTAAAAACATTAAGTAAATATATTATAAAGTAAAAAGTTTATAACTACTTTGAGAGTAGACAATAATATGAAAGAATATAGTAACTGATTATGTTTAATTTAGGCTTTGGTCTAGTGTATATATAATACATATATAGAAGTTACATACGTGTTGCTGAGCTGCTTCATGGATCAATTTAAAGCAGGCATTCCCAATCTACAAACAAACAACCAAATCAAATATAAAAGACTATCATTAAAGGTATAGTGGAGGATTTTCTTTTTCCGGGTGGATCATCAAGACTATTGGTCCTCCTAATTGTCAATCATTCTGGTGATATGTTTACGTAAGGCCGTCGTACGTGCTCGTCAGCAAAAATTGTAAACAGAGCGTGCACGAGGAGAACTGGGCTCATGTACTGAAGACATGGCTTATGTACTGTTCCTTCCGTATTACTGTCTGGCTGCAGTACAGACAGTGAAAATGGGCTGTGGTCCTGCACAATTTGTTGCATTTTGAGATGAAGTAACCTGCAAAATTACAGCAACTAAGTTATCAACAGTGCAGAGTGTACATAGTAAGTTTAACAAAACACAGAAATAGATAAATAAACGTAACATTGTCATCACTTCAGTGTAGGGCTATGTGATTTTTACGTTGACAAGTTAACATTTAAAGAAATCGAAATTGAATCGGTCAATCATTCTGAAAATGAAAACTCAAGATTTAATTTTTTTTGCCATAATAGCCCTGCCCTACTTCAGTGTAGTTTCTACTTCAAGAAACTACAGCTCATCTTGTTTGTCTTCGTTTTGAGATGCAAGTACATATTTAGATTATACAAACATATTTGTGATTTAAAACCACAAAAATGTATCAATATCTAGAGAAATGCTCCCACCATACCTCCATGCTCCACTGCATGACTTATGTGGTTCTCAAGATGAATAGAAAATGAGAATTTCTCTTTAGTCATAAAACTGCAGCAGGGACATTCGAACCCCCCATCCAGGCAATATTGATCTGCATCAGGCTTGAACTGAAAATGTGTAGGATGCTGTAAAACATGACAATGACAATAATTATGTGATCTTTCCATTAAGATAGAAGGATACATAGATAATTTGCCACATACACAGAGTTATCAAGATGTAGTGAAATGATTCGGTTGCTCAACCAAGTTACTTTGCAAGGGTTGTAAGTGATAAGTGATCAGACCAAAACGTTTTAGCCTGGCTATCGTTAAGTTGTTAATTCCATTTCAGACAAACCTTTGGCCCGACAGTTAACAGTACGCAACTTGATTAGGATACAAACCAAAGTTTATTTTTACTTACCGACATGGCAAACAATCACTTGCTTTCAAAATTGTAGTACTCCTGAAAAGAAGTATAATATAGTTAGGAAAGACTGCTGATGGGATGGCTGGCTTGCCATCACTGTATTTACTATGAATCAATAATAAAACTTATGCATATTACAACAGTTTATCATCACATTACATTATCTAAACATGTATAACTTCTTTGCATAGCAATGACTGAACAACTTCAAACTTTTTCAATATGCAGTATTTACAACTGACAGAGTGACAATCAAATCTCATATTCTTTACGAGCAGAATAAGATTTACAGGATGTAACGTCACACATAAGCACTGAAATAATATATTTTTCATATTTACCCTTAATCCAAATAACAACATGAAATTGGTGATGTAATAATGCAGTTAGTATAGTATAATAGTACGTTAATATTATACAAAACAAAATTCTCAGTTGAGAATCTAAGTTAACATAGTTACTGAAACGAAATTCACTCAGCCAAATAACTCAGACATCACAGGGGAGTTGAATGACCAAATATGTAAGTTGAAGAGAATTCATAGCTCTAAAACAACATCATCAAATCTTGTTGTTTCGAATTACATCGATATTTTGACAATGTATTACATATCGCGGATTCGCGGGCTTTCGTGCTAATTGCGGAGCAGGCATGCTAGTCAAGTGATCAGCCGCACCGCACTGACCTCATTACAAACTATTATTAAAGTGATAAGAGCTGCTTTCAACAGGTAACATCTCATTCTCTTACAACTCATTCGTATTATGTTGAACAGTGTTTATACTAAAACCGCAAGTGTGTTTTGTGCATTTTGTTTCGCAGTTACCTTCGTCTTATACACACGAATATCAGATGAAGTCACCAACGTCTCCTCACTGACGTCACTCACTTCTAAAACTTGTCTGCCGCCATCTTGAGTACCTGATTCGGCAAGATCGATACGTCAGTCGCAAAGGAACTAGCTAGCTATGCTTTCACAACACGGTAACATAAATACAACATAAATGTAACATAACATAAATCTGTAACGTTCGTTATTTTGAATAGAAATCATCACTCATAAAGCATTCATTCACGTCTTCTCCGGTTTATTTGTGTTCAAATACATGCAATATACAGTATCCGCCAGGGCTATTAGTCCAATGGTGCGCATTTTTGGAGAAATAATGATTAATTATCACATGTTTGTAAAATATTTTGTCATACAGAATAACATTTCTATTCATTTTCCACTGAATTATGCGATCTGAAGAGCTCAAACAGCGAATGCAGCGAGATCTGTCTCCTCTTCCTGATTTGCGCTGAAGTGGTTTAAAAAATAAATAAAATCACGCTTCTGTTCTGCCTGACGCGGTCCTGCGTGACTTCCTCATTCTGACACCCGTGATAACAAAGCTAAAGTAACATATCTTCACCTGAAACAAGAAGCTAATAAATGCATGGTTTGAAGTATATGTGATTTGTGTGTGATTTTCGTGCGATTGGGGTATTTTCATATGAATAAAGAATGTTTACAGTATGCATGCTAGGTAAGGATAGCCCATAGCTTCATATAAAATGTTAAATATAACATATTTCAAAATATTTTTTTGTCTTGAAACCATTTTAAACCGCGACCGGAATATGATACAAATACTCGATGGTGTTTTAAAGTGAGTTTAAAGTAAAAGTGTAATATTAATCAATTAAATTGTGTCATGTAGCTTTATGCTACCTGTTGTGCTAATGCATCTGCTGCAGGAGCTATTCTATTCCATACAATAATTTTTTGAAAAGAATTCAAATAATGTTTCAAGAATAGTTATTTTTTTGTTTGTTTTCTAACAAGACTTGAGATAATAGGTTTGTCAGTACCATAGACAGTACTCGGTAGGTACTCAAGATGGCGGCAGTCAACTGGAAAAAGAGCGGATGACGTAAGAGGTCACGTGACTGATATTCATGTATAGTAGAGGTCTGCGCGGGACTGTTTTTTAAGTCCTGCTCCCGCCCGCTCCCGCTGGGGTTATATCCCGCACCCACCCGTTCCCGCTATATATACACTATTTGTTCACCCGCTGTCTGCTTAGAATAATTTTCTTCCCGACCCGACCATCCCGCTTAATATAGATCTCCCAGAATTTTACATGTACATTTTCACAGAGAAAATAAAAATGTAGTCTGCACAAACATTTTTTTATTATTATTTTATTCGCCTTGTCAATATACAAAATTTTACATTTTGCTGCAGACAGAAAAAATGAAGTGTAGGCTATTATTTGTATTTGTATTATCAAAATTCGTAACATTTTGCTGTCAACACAGGAAAAGTGTCAGAGAAAGAAAGAAAATATGACATGTCATTAAGCAAAATATGTAGGCCTTAACCGAACAATATGTAGGGCAGACTGTAGCCTATACCGGGTGGTCGATAAGATTAAGATTAGGTAAAGCGAAGATATGCTGTTCTGAAAGAACGTCGGCGTCGGGAACGTGATATTGAATGACCGACCGCTCCCGTTCAAATTACACCAGAGTTACCGACCGCTACCGTTTTTTAGTCGGAAATTTAATCCCGCGGCGCAAAATATCTGGTCGGGTCCCGCGGATGCAGACCTCTAATGTATAGTCTTCTCTTCTCGATGCTTCTTCCATTAATGAGAATGTGTCCAATTTGGGCATGGGCGTGCCTGGCGTGGTGGCTTCTGACGTCACACTTGGATGTGGCAGGGTTGGTTGTCCACCGCAGGATGCAGCGAGAGGCTACTCAAAGTGGGCGGGGTAGCAGTCTGATGCCGGAAGTGTACGGAGTTCAGGTTAGACAGTAAAAGGACAGTAAAAGGTTTAACTTGTTTGTTCATAAAAGATTGTGACTGTTAATTGTTTTACATTTTCAATTATTTGTAATAAATGATTATGGCAGTGCAGTATTGTCTTAATTATTTTTTATTGCTTAAGAAGTGGTTAGGTATATCGCTGGTTTGAGGTGATAAATATTCTACTAAAGTGCCGTCTTTCTGGCTCCTTCAGACACAGAAACCGCTGATTAAAGAGATTCATATATGCTGTGTGTGCATACTCTGTAGTGAAAGTTTATCTAGTCCTGTACAGCCTCCTTTTTTAACATATGAAATCATTAATTACTCAGTCGGCACATACAGTTGCATGGAAGGGCATATTCAGGTTACCATATTTCAGCAATAACACATCAGAAAATGTTGTAATGCAGGATTTTGTTTAAGAATTAAATTATCTATAGGCCTACCTCTACGTGCTCGTTTTTTTGAGAATTTGTGAAATAATAAAGTAATGACATCTACAGTATGCTTTGTAGGCACATAAAGTTGCATGTTCTGGGTAACATATTTCAACAATAACACATCAGAAAATGGATTAAAATGTGTTTGTGTGTATTATATATATATATATATATATATATATATATATATATATATATATATATATATATATATATATATATATATATAGAGAGAGAGAGAGAGACACCTATATATATATATATATATATATATATATATATATATATATATATATATATATACATACATACATACACTACTGGTCAAAAGTTTTAAATCGGTAAGATTTTTTATGTTTTTAAAAGAAGTCTCTTCTGCTCACCAAGGCTGAATTTATTTGATAAAAAAAACAATAAAAAAACAGTATTATTGTGAAATATTATGACAATTTAAAATTACTGTTTTCTATTTTAATATATTTTGAAATGTAATTTATTCCTCAGATGAAAGCTGAATTTTCAGCATCATTACTCCAGTCTTCATTGTCACATGATCCTTCAGAAATCACTCTAATATGATGATTTTATGCTCAAAAAAACATTCATTATTATTTTCAGTGTTGAAAACAGTTGTGTAATTTTTTACAAAAAAAAATATTTGATGAATAGAAAGTTCAAAAGAACATAATTTATTTAAAATAGAATATTTTCTAACATTATAAATGTCTTTACTGTAACTTTTGATCAGTTTAACTCATCCTTGATGAATAAAAGTTTTGATTTATTTTATTTCTTTCCCCCAAAAAATAAAATAAAAATTCTTACTGACCCCAAACTTTTGAAGGGTAGTGTTTAATGTTACAAAAGCTTTAGATTTCAGATAAATGCTGTTCTTTTGAACTTTCTATTCATCATAGCATCATGAAATAAAAATGTAAAAAACTGTTTTCAACACTGATAATAATCATAAATGTTTCTTGAGCATCAAATCATCATATTAGAGTGATTTCTGAAGGATCATGTGACACTGAAGACTGGAGTAATGATGCTGAAAAGTCAGCTTTGATCACAGGAATAAATTACACTTTACTATATATTCACATAAAAAACAGCTGTTTTCAATTGTAATAATATTTCACAATATGACTGTTTTTGTTTGTATTTTTAATCAAATAAATGCAGCCTTGGTGAGCAGAATACTTCTTATTAAATCTTACCGATCTAAAACTTTTGACCGGTAGTGTATAGCTTTAATCTGTTAGACTGGAGTAATGGATAACTTCTAATAAAGAACAAAAATGACATAACATTAAATCTCATTAAATTTCTCCATAATTTTTAAAAGACATTTAGTAAGAAATGGAACTTAAATACAAAATGAGTACTCTGGTTGAATTTACCACGTAGCTTACACCATTTATAGAAGCAGACAAGATCATTTTTACAGGAGTATTTTGTATTTTTATTTAATTAGAAAACAGCCAGTGTGTGATTTGTTTTTATATTTCAGAGGGAAAAAAACTCATTTTATTTAAATTAATATTTTTTTGTGTGTTTTCAGTCCATCATATTATTGTGTATGGTCTATGTTGGTTGACTATTTAAAATTATTTTCAATTAAATAAAATGTTCAAACTCTCAAGCTTTGTTTTCATTGTAGGCTATTATTTATTTTTTGTTTTAAGCTTTGTTCAATTTATAATATTTTTAATCAGTTTTAATTATATCTTTTCAATTAAATCGTTTAAAACAAAGTCTTTATAATAACGTTGTTTTAAACTTTAAAACGTTCCAAAACACGGAAGTAGCGCAATGCCTTGCCGCGCCCACTTCCGGCACCAGACTGTTAGGCTGGCGCTGTCGTCCTCACACTGCTATGACGTATGGTTCTGCGGTTCTGCAGTCAGACCTATCTCTATTAAAGAAGCTTTGCCAGACTATAACTCAGTTACTACTGAGAATGGTCTGGTTTTAACCAGGCTAGGATCTGCCATGAGCCTTAGCAAATCACAAAAAAAAAAAAAAAAGAGTCCACCGCCACAAAAACAGGGAGCAAAGTGGTCTTCAATTGTGACAGTTTATTAAATCTTGCTTACGCAAGATAGAAAGTGATCAAGCCTCATTAGAGAGGAAAAAAATTCAACACCACCGTTCACAGAGTACAATAAGTAACCATTCTCACTAGACAAAACATACACTGAATTTGTAGGAGGTGTAATAAGTAACAATAAGTAATAAGTACAATAAGTAACCATTCTCACCAGCACCATGAAAACAAAAAAAGGGGAAACAAAACCATACAAATTTTCACAACAATAACAACACAAACCCTGGAATGAACACAATACATTTAACTAAATTTAGAGCCATGGATACATTTTAGTTAATGCAAAAGAATTTTATCACATTGATCAAGACATCCCGTTTCCCTATGTCCCCTCTAAGACATCAAAGTTGGTACAGTCCCATTTCCTTTAGAATTCCCATAAACAGATCAACTTCCTGTTTGGATCTCTTTGTCACTCGGCTGGTCCACTCCCACAACACACCAGGTACTAAACATTTCAAGTCATCTTAATTACAAAATGAACTTGTTTTTATAAATCACATTTTAGCCAAAGAGGAATTTTAACTGGTTTTAATGTTTTAACCTTAAGCCAAATAACTAAGCCTGCGCACTGACTCAGTACAATGACAAATACAGATCTTAAACCAAACCAATATACAGTGAGGAAAATAAGCATTTGAACACCCTGCTATTTTGCAAGTTCTCCCACTTAGAAATCATGGAGGGGTCTGAAATTGTCATCGTAGGTGCATGTCCACTGTGAGAGACATAATCTAAAAAAAAAAAATCCAGAAATCACAATGTATGATTTTTTAACTATTTATTTGCCGAGGAAACATTTCCACTTTCCATTTTCCACGTGGAAACATTTCCGTTGTGTTCTGTCCTATTTGCAGCGCGTTTCTGTATTTGGTTGTGTTGTGAGTATTTGGAGCACACATGTGTTGTGAAACTGATGAAGATGTTTTCTTAATTTGCAGGTGTTTTTCTATTTGCATGTGTTTTCTTCAGTTGCAGCGCGTTGAGCTCTCTCGGCCACCGTACTGATGTGAGTTTTCCAAGTTTTTCATCTATCTCAATCATCTTATCCGTTTTTTGTTTTTTTTCTTATAATTGCCAAATAATATAGCTTTAGTTTTATCTAAGTTTAAAGATAATTTATTACTATCCATCCATTTTTTTAATATTCCTTATTTCCGTATTTACAACATTAATAACCTTATCATAATTGTCATCACAATAGAAAATGTTGGTATCATCTGCAAACAAATCACTTGAGTAATTTTGAAACATGAAATATATAATTGATGTACAAGTTGAATAGTTTAGGGCCCAATACTGACCCTTGGGGCACACCACAATAAATTACACGACAGTCAGAAGAGGACTCACCCATTTGCACATATTGCGTTCTGTCACTCAAATCGCTTTTTACCCAGTTTCCAGCCACCCCTCGTATCCTTTAGTTTCTTGAGTAATATTGCATGATTGATAGTGTCGAAGGCTTTTTTCAAATCAATAATATTCCAATGGTAATTTTTTTATTATCCAATGCATTTGATAATTCTTCTGTAGCATCAATTATAGCCGTAGATGTAGATCTTTTGCTTCTAAATCCATATTGACTTTCATTAATCAGTTTATATTTTTCAAAAAAAAATTCTAATCGAGTATTAAATATTTTTTTCTAGAATTTTTGAAAATTGAGGAAGCACTGAGATTGGTCTATAATTGGTAAAATTATGTTTATTTCCATTTTTGAACAGTGGAATAACTTTTGCAATTTTCATTTTCTTGGGAACACAACCATTTAGTGACTGATTACAGATGTGCGTTAGAGGTGTAATCAGTGACTGATTACAGATGTGCGTTAGAGGTGTAATCAGTGACTGATTACAGATGTGCGTTAAATCAGATCCGATCTGAGAAAGCACATGAAGTGGCCAGGTGTAAACGGCCCCTAAAACAGTAGGCGAACAACTGAAGGATATCTGAGCACTTTGTGTTCATGCCGTTTCAGCTGACTGGAGTCCTTCAGTTTGTGGTGAGATTGTCCACTGAGCTGGAGGCGAAGTTCACCAGTGTAGAGAGACTGCTGGAGTATATTACGGTAAGAGACGAACATTAGGTCAACCTTCGGGTCATCATGCATTCATATTCAGTTTAGCCAGTTCAGATAATCATGAACATGGTTTTATCACTGCTTCATTGTGTGCTGCAGAGTTGTGTATCAGAGGGTCCACGAAGTGTCAAAGGTGCTCACGTCCCCGCCGGCTGGCCACAGGAGGGCGCCATTACCTTTAAAAACTACAGTATGAGATACAGGAACAACACGCCCATGGTCCTCAGTAATCTCCACGTTCATATTAATCCAGGGGAAAAGCTTGGCATTGTGGGACGTACTGGCTCTGGTGAGAGAGAACATGTTCTATTCAAAGCTTAATTTTATGTTTTTTAAATGTTAAGAATCATTTCCGCTTATTGTTATAAGTTCAGATTGATGTAGTAATGCATAATGGATTAAATTAAGAGATGGGGGGAATCAATGTTAAAGTCGTCATTTGACTTTATGACCAAATGTGGCTGCCATCATAAAAATGCATAAAGTAGCTAGTGGATTTCAGTTTTTTTATTTATTTTTTTTTTTTTTTTTATTTATTAGACAGTAACAAAAAATGCATAACAAGAAGTCATCACAGTGACATTATACATTAATCAGAACTGTCGAGGATAACACAAGAAAGTTACAAACTTATTTCCATTGTGGTCCTCATTGTAGTCTGATAAAGATGGCCAGACAAGTTACAGATGACTAAAAGGTAACTTGTACATTCAGCCACATCCAAATAAAAATAAAATAAACAAATACATACACTGCAATAATAAATATTCCTTAAGATCACATAAAAAATTTAATCTAATTAGCATTTAGCAACCATTCACCACATGCTCTATTAAAACAACGCTCTGACTGGCTTAACTTAATCTCAACTGGGAGTTTGTTCCATTCCATTGCTGCCGTGTACAACTGTTCAACTGTTAACTGTTAAAAGGTGTTTTGCCCAGAACAGCTCTTAAATCTACAAGGGACTATGTCTGTGGCACTACCTCTAGTTGAGTAGCTATGAGAGTTCCTAATAAGCTTAAAATAATCTTTAAAATACATTGGCTCATTCCTATACAAAATCTTTCATGTTAATCTCAGTTTCAACTGTCTCACCCTGTTTTCAACTGTCAACCATTTTAATTTCTTACGTTCGGGAGAGCCGACATGGTTCCTATTGTTGAGGTTTAAAATCAACCTGACTAATTTATTCTGTGCCATTTAGAGTTGAACTTTTATCCTCTTGGGGGCATAATCGAAGTGTGGCTGAATTAAAGCATTTGCTAACATTTTTAAAGTTTCTTTATTTAGAAACTGAGCCTTACGTGCCAGGAATTTAATTATTTGGTTCACTTTTATAGTAACCCTTTGACCCATACTTTCTCCACTCACACACCTATCCAAATCACAGCCTAAATATTTTACACAATTTTTAACTTCAATCTGGGTGCCACCCACAGACATTTTGAGCTCAGGAGTCCTACTCAACCTTATTTTTGAACCAAATAGAATAGATTCAGTTTTCCCCAGATTATGTTCTTTAACTCATCACTTAAATGGTTCTCAATAATTATTTGTCCTTATGGGAGAACACCAAGGCTGAATCATCCACGTAGAGAAAAAGATTACAATTGCAAACAGATTTCATATCATGTATATACAAGAGAAACAACAATGGGCCCAGGACACTACCCTGAGGCACCCCACACGTTATTTCTCTAGCCTCAGACAGAGTGCTGTTAATATCAACTCTTTGATACCTCTCAGTCAAGTATGATCAAATCCATTCACATGCCATACTGTTAAAACCTAGGGCTTTTAGTTTAATCAGCAAGATCTGATGGTCAACGGTATCAAATGCTTTCTGGAGGTCTAACAATACCATGCCACAAAGTTTACCCAAGTCGATCTCTCTTCTTAAATAATCGGTCTAATATAATAAACACGTATCCATAGAATAAGATGTTCTGAAACCAGATTGCAATTCATAAAACAAATCAGAATTACTAATGTAATTATTTATTTGCTCTTGCAAACACATGTATGGTCAAAAAAGAGAGAGAGGTTATCGAAGCCCTAGCCCCGCGGCAAATATCCAGATACTTACATAATTGTGATGAATTTAATCCTTTGTAAGTTATCATTTTGCAGTGTAAGATTACGGTTAACACCTTTAAATATTACATAAATATATTATTATGTATTTTTATTAAACTTAAGGTAACACTTTATATTACGACCCACAAACAACTGCGTAAGTAAACCGAAATTACGGTGTACGTTTCTGTAATTATGGTGTACTTCCGTGTAGGTATAAGGGAACAATAATTAAGTTTTGGGTAATAAAGGGGTAACAAGCAGATATACAACCTGCAAAGAACTTCGTAAGTAAACCGAAATTACGGTGTACGTTTCTGTAATTATAGTGTACCTCCGTGTAAGTATAAGGGAACAATATGTTAAGTTTTGGGTAATAAAGGGGTACAACCAGATATACAAGCAAATTATTTATAATGTAATTATTTTAAAACTAACAGGTACCTATTCTGTTAATATATTCCAGGCAAAAATTGTACGTCTGTTGTATATAAAAGTTTTTATCACATTTCTGGCAAAATATGTTCAGGGCGGGGCGGGCACGTGATCGGCTCAGAATGCATTTTCAAATTGCACATTGAATTTTGCTACATTCATTGCGGGACACTTAATGGAAATGCAATCGCAAGTGTCTTAACTGTGAGTGTAAATGCAATTAAGAAAAAAATACATTTAAATTACAATTTTGCCACAGTTTTTGCTTGAACATGTTAAACATATCTAATCATTTCTGTAATACATTTTAATTTTAATTTTGTAAAATGTATTCAATTTACATATTAAAACTAGTGTATGAAATGGCAAATGTAAATTATATAATTTAATTTTCATTTTCATTTTGCACCAAACGTTGCACAAATGTATGGGAAAATTTTAATTTAAATTCAGAAATGCATTGCCATTTTACATATTGCATTGTCATTTTGCATATTACATTTCAAATTGAATATTGCTACCCATAAGCTTCCATATATAAGGGAAGCTACAATCAATTATATAAAATTAATAACACACTTACTTAATCAAAGATTATAATTAGATAAAATGATGGAATCAGGTCACTAAATGATGATTACATCACCATCACCTGCTCACATTTTGTTGCAGCAGTCAAATAATAACTAATATTAAAAAGGTCAAGGGACAAGAGCACAACTACACAAACACTGATCACCATAATGGTAACATGGAACCAAACATTTTCAATAAAACATCAACATTTAATTCTTAACAAGAGCTTCTATAGATGTATGACAGAAATAAAGTCTAACTGGTTAATAATAAGTGCAATAATATGATAAAAATGATTTTGTTTATACAGTTTTATCCTACAGTTTAGGTTTAGTGACTTGCTTTTTTGTGACATCTGGGGTTCATTTTCTACTCAAAAACGATCCATCGAATGATACCGTCAATGAACTTGAACAGCAGAAACAAACTTTGTTGCATTATCTTTCTGCTATCACTGTAAAGCTGCTTTGAAACAATTATTTAAATAAAGGTGACTTGACTATCCTCATTGTGTATCGTGTACCAAATATTGAGGTCTCTGTGTTTGGGTGAGTACAGTGTTACTTCTATTATGTAGATATGGTGTCTGCACTATATCGATTGTTTTATTTATATAGATGTTTCTAAGTAAAGCATACAGTTTAAAAGTGTGGTGTAATTCTGTGTTATATTATTTGAGTAAAAAGTATTACAAACTGAACTTCCACTTTGTACAATTATTCAACAACTTTTACTGGCAAAGGTAAAGTTACTTATTTTCTTCGTTAACTTAGTTAAGAGTGTATTTAGTTAAAAGTTTACTTCAAAAGTATGCGAAATAAATATTAAGTACATTTTACTTTTCTTTTTTTCAGTGTGTCTGGACGTTAGTTGTAGAGAGATCATAATGCAAGGCAAGCACCGCATATATCTGACCTATTTTTAGCGCCATTCAGTATAGGATTTGACTGTTCATAGTAATGATATAAGTGTTATACATCATTTGATTGTGTTAAGTGTCTACTTTGTGTGTACACTGTTGTGCTTTTCGCAAAAAAAAAAAAAAAACATGATGCGAGTTCTGCCGTCTTTCTGTCAGTGAAGTCCATTCTGACACGCTTCAGAAAATGAACTGTAACTCAGCAAATGCTTGCCACACTTTCACGAGAGACATGTCTTTATAAAGCTTGAATTGTCTTCTTTTAAATTAAGTAATTCCTATAAAAAATAAATATTCTCAGTTTATGTAATCCGTTTGAAACCATGGAGATGTACAGTCCCTTCATTATCTCTAATGAGCTGAGGCCGCCACACCCCGGCGCTATTCACATGGCACACAAGATACTTTATACTCAACTATTAGTTTTTCTTTAAAGGTACAATATGTAAGAATTTTGTATCAAAATATCCAAAAACCACTTGCATAGTGTTATATATTTCTTTAAATTGTGTATCAGTTATCCTAAATGTTTCCAAGAAATTCACAATTTTAAACAGTGCCCGTTTCTTGTCGCCTGTCAATGACGTAATATCCGTGTTATTCCTGGTTTCTGCTCGTACTGCCACAGTAACCATGGCAACAGACGTGGACAACTGCGTAATGTTTAGCGCCACGCTCACGCTGTTGTTGTTTCGTTCAATCACTATTGACCATTGCAAGTACGACTTTGGGAAAAAAGGACAACTAAAACGATGATCAATATTGGCATGTCGTTTTCGAGATGGCGAGAGCTTCTCGACAAACTTGGACTTGACAGAGCTTTAAGACTTGACGAGACCTATGATCTAGCTTACTGCAAGTCTCATATAGCCAACAAACTAACAGAATGAATAACATTATAACTTTCAACACACTCAAATGCAGTTTAGTGTGATAGTGTAACGTTAGACCAAGTGAAACAGCGCTGCGTTACCTCACAAGTTTAATTCGTCAAATAAACTGTCCTGTGTGAGTAGTGATTCAGCACTTGCGGATAGTTCGGTAGAATGAAATATCCTCGTTCCTTTAATATCTGCGGGACTCGTGTGTCTGTCTCTCATTAGCAATCACGCCCTACGTCATACCACAGTCATGTTAAGTAAGGGATAATGTAGAGTGAGGCGGTTGTTATAGCGAACACAACTCCGACAGGCTGATCAGGACCCGACGCGAAGCGGAGCTTGAATCCTGAAGGGCTTGTATTCGCTATTAACAACCGCCTCGCTCTACATTATCCCACTTATTACATGGCTACCTACCAAATAAATCAATAATTTGACACAAAATATTGATTTAAAAAGGAGTTTATTGATTTAAAAACGATTGTATTGCTTCCACTAAAGAAAATAGTCCGTTCCGTCTCTACGGTTAGAATCCTGCGTCCATAGCAACGCTCTGTTTTTCATGGCAACGGTGTGTTATACTTAGCAGCGGTCTGATATCTATAAGAAATAATTATATGCATTCTACATTAGAATTAAACCAAGCCATGTAATAAAAACATGAATGTATTCACACATCCACAAACATTATTAGATCCATCAGCATGACGACCAGTTCCATGATTCCTCTTATCACTGCGTCATCAACCTACGCCTTTGTTATTGTTAGAGGTTAGCGACCCCTAGTGGCGAAAAAATACATATTGTAGCGTTAAGAATAAACAATATTTAATTTTGAGACACATATAGATGCTCACAATCATATTTTAAACAAGTAATTAGTAAATATATGACTAGTGCAAAACACAGGAGTGAGGAGAAGAAAGAAGCCACACCACCAGAATAACAAGATCCCATGAAATCAACTGACGTGGCTTGTGCTTTGCTTTTATTTTATTTTAAACAGCCAATATGCATTGAGCCACATCCTCGAATCATGACCTTACTTTATATTTAACAGTAAGTATGTTTGACTGAACAGTCTGTAAAAATAATGAGCGTTTTTTCAGAAGAGAATAAATATGTAAATGTTTCTAAAAGCCACAGATGAAAACTCATGTTGATGTCATGGGGTCTTTAAAACATTAGTATTTTAATTACCCAAAGAACATTACATTGATAGAGAAAAGACTCATATGATACTTTTAAATTACAGAAATTAATATCATTGTACTGATATAAGCACATTATCTGATGATTAAAACAAAAAAGTGTTTGCCAGTTAAAAAATCTTTTGCTTAAGAACAACACAAACATATCCTTCACTCCTAATATCTGCTGCAGATGAAGTTGAGTTTGTCGTGTTCAGGACGGCTGATCCAGCGCTGATCTCCTCCAGACTGAACTGCTCCAGATCTCACTCCAGACTCACACTCCTCGTCTCCTGTGCCGTTCCCTGGAGCCCAGTTATGAAAGCACACGGTCTCTCCGCTCACCCAGAACCAGAGGCCCACAGTGCAGGAGTGACGTAAACCCAACCACACCGCCTCAGTAGACGCACGTTTAACCACATTCATCACACGACGCTGCATCTCGACTGAATGAACCGAGACCAGATCCGTATAATTCTGTCTGCAGTATCTCAGAGCTTCAGGCCACGTCAGAGTCTCTTTGATCAGAATCAGTTTATCTGGACACAAAACAAACCACAAGCAAAAACTAGAGAGAGACTGATCAAAAACAACATGCAGAACAAACACTGTGGAGGAATCTGTCATGTCAGACATGTAGCGTGAACTTTAAGATATCTGGAGGTGATGGATGGATTGTGTGTGTTTGTGAGGATCTGCTCACCTTCATGACACACAAAAGGAAATCGGTGGTTGCAAGAGAAGTCTGCCCATTGACCCTGAGCGTTTGGTCTGATCACTGTACAGTTTTCAACACCTCCAACATTATCAGGTTCACCAGTATTCCAGTATCTGAATGAGGAGTTACTCTGATCTGACCACTGCCATGAGTCTCTGAACAGACCGATCCAGACATCATTTCTGTGACTATTATTGATGATCTTCTGAATCTGTTGATTCTCATTCTGGTTCCTCGCACTGACCAGATCACTGTGTTTCTGTCTGCAGTAACTCTGAGCGTCTCTCCAGTTCTTCGTCTGATCGACAAAGACGAGTCCTGTGTTCACTGTATGAAGAAAAACAAAACAGTTTCATAAATAAGTTTGTTCATTATTCATTATTCTTATGCTGCTTTATGTTTTGCACACACACACACACACACACACACACACACACACACACACACACACACACACACAACAGGGGTGAGGCCAGAAATGTTCAAGTGGGCCTTTATAAAACAGGATAGGCAAAGAGTATGAAAACTGCACGCCAAATGCCAAGGAAAAAAAAAATAATAATTACTGGTATGAATCTGTTACATTGAAGCGCACTCACCCCTGAAATTGTTATGATTGACAGTGATAACCGTAGAGACGGACGGGACAAAACATTTGCATTTAGTGCTGTAGTGTAAATGCAGACTAATAGACCCACAGCAACACAGACCAGAAGAAGAAAACAAGTCTGGGTAATTTTAGCAGCTTTAAAGATAATTTTATAAAGCACTCTTTTTTCATGTGTCCTTTTTAAAGCAATGTTTAAAAATCTGCCAATTTGATTTTTTTTTTAATTAAATCTAAAAATATTTAAAAGTATTTAATGCATTATTTTATTAGCATTAATGATTTGTTATTATAGCTATTTTATAATAAATCCAAAGGCAAAACATGAAAATAACTACATTAGTGTCACGTGTCAAAATGCTTAGTTTTAGTTTAGTTTTTTATTAGTTTTAGTCTTTTAAAAAAAAAAAGTGGGTTGTTTGTCAGGGGCAAGATTAAAAAAGGTCAGAAAAAAGTATTGTGTAATAATAACTCAACAAAAACACCATACAATTTTAGAAATATGTATTCAACAATAACACCAGTACATATGTGAACAGTCTACACTAGACTCCGCAGTAAGTGCAAAATGTGTAAGTGACGTGTGCCAGGAAAAACCCTAAATAGCCAACAGACTAAAGAAGACGTACATGAACAGCATGTATTCAACCCATTTTTGAGCCACACAAGACATTGCTGTCAGAGTGTCAGGGAGCTCAATCTGAGAAATAATGACACATTAAGATGAACCATCTCAAAATGAACTAGGCTACTCAATGAATTGGACTGCAGCATTAGATGCATGTGCAGCATCTCTATGGCAAATCATTGCAGTTGAATAGCAATACAAAACTGCATATGTTGTACTTGACATCATTAATTAACACTGAATTTCCTTTACCTCGTACCAAAAATCGACACATCTATACAAAATTCACACCCTATACAAATCCCACAGCTGTACAATTTTCACACCCTAAACTAAATGTACCCAATACAATACTCATCTGGACTGAAGCAGCAAACATTGTAAGAGTAAAAAATGACAGAATCACAGCTTATATAGTGTTTTGACATCGACAACCCAACTGCATTTTACCTCAAACTCGCGACTAGTTAACTTTCTAAAGAAGGCGCAATCACTTCTCGGGTCGACATTAACTCACTGGCAAAATTGTATTCAGAATTTAAAATATTTTTCATACCACTTTTTAATGTGTGATTGTGTAAAGGTGTTCACTTTATACCAACCTTTCGCAAACTTGCTTTCAACGAACACTCGTTTTCATGGAGACGCGGTGTGCACGGAGGGGAGGGGCTGTGTGTGTGTGTGTGTGTGTGACAGAGAGACGGAGGGAGAGCCGGGAAAGGAAATGCAGCTGAACGTTATTTGCACTATGAAAGACATTGACAAAGACGAAAACTAAGGATTTTATTTATATTATTTATATTATTTTATTTTAGTTAGTTTTGCCAAACACACATTACAGTTTTCGTTAGTTATCGTTTTTTTGTAATGCCTCGTTTTCATTTTTATTTCAGTAAACGACAATGTTTTTCCCACCTAGTTTTAATTTTTTCGTTCGTTTTCGTTTACGATTATAACCTTGCTTGTGACGCTTAGCCGACTCTGCTGTGTGTGTTCTTGTGTTTTAAAGGAGCCGTGGGTTTGGAGACTCTGAAGGGAGAGTGGGATCTCATGCTTTCAAAGCTAACTTGATATTGCTGGCCTCTCCGAAATTGCCTACTCTACCTTTAATTTATAGGTTAAGACTGTGTGTGTTAGTAGAAACTGTCTTGGAGCCGTCATATTTGGTATATGGTGCATCTATAAATGAACGGTAGTTTTAAATAGCAGCACTCACTGTTGTTGCAGACGAAATGACGATTATCACTACATGACAAATCATGAAATTGTCCATTTGACATCATTCCACAATCTCTGCCTTCAGGCTGTCCAGTAGCCCAGTAAATTATCAACTACTCTCAGTTCTTTTTTAGTTACTGGAACTCTTGTATAACTGAACTATTCTAACTAAGCTTTTGTCAGTACAACATACTATTCCTATTTCACTTTACTTGTTTTTTTGTTTTGTTTTTTGTAAGGCAATTAGTTTGTATGCTTTTAAGTAAGTCTAACTAATTAGATTTTACAGTACAGAATATGGTGTATCTTTTATAAATGAATGTTTATTGTGATTGTATGGAGCTGCACTTACTGCTGTTAGATGAATTGCAGATGAAAGTCAGGCTGTCACTACATGACACATCATGCCATTCTCCATTTCTCATCATAGCACAGCTCTTATCTCCTCCATCAGGTGGTCCAGATCTCCAGTTCAGATAGAGCGCAGGTTCACCTGAAGACCACTGCCATTTATTAACACTCGTCTTCTTCAGCCCAATCCAGACATCCTGACCAACTCCATTCACACTCTTGTTCAGCTCGTTCATGTCGTTCATGTTGTCAACGGTGGCCAGATCTGTGTAATTCTCTCTGCAGAATCTCTGAGCTTCAGTCCAGGTCTTTTCCTCGTTTATAAAGTGATACTGACGCTGAACACATTCAGATACGGAGCAGAGAGCTGTGAAAGAGAGCGTTTGATTTAATGCTTTTCATAACAGGGTCAAACCTGATGAAACTATAAACCATAAATAATACAACAAACACACTCACCAATGAGAAGAAGAATCAAATATAGAGTTTGGTCCATTTCTGAGGAAAGACACATTGAAAAACTCAAACATTTCCAGATTCATTTTGAAGTAAAATATGACAATTTCATTTAGTATCTCAACAGCAGCATGAATTCACTGTACATAATCATTCAGACATTATTAACATCTGAAAGTGTAATTGTGTTTGAAGAATGAACATGTTCTTACTTTAGAGGTCGTGTGTTTCTGTCCTGAGTCTGATGTTTCTGTCTGCAGATTTACACTACGCTATTATTATATCTGCTCTCATCCCTCATTCAGCTCATCACATCATTTGTGTATTGTTCTGAAAACCCCTATTTCATATTTTACTTCCTTGTGTATTTGTCCACCCTCGTCTTTCCCTTTATTTGCATATTGACTTCTGTGTCAGTCAGTATTAGTCTATAATATGGACCTTATGGAATCAAAAAATTATTTGAACATTCTAAATTAATATTTGAACATTCACAACTAAACAGCAGCTTTAATGATATTGCTGGACTGCATAACTCGTGTTTCATCCCTGTTCATCTTGAAATCGTCGTCCATCCACACTTGCCATCTTTGCACAAACTTTTTGATTAGAGAGGCGAAGAAACGGCGGAAGCTTTGATGAGAGGAGCCGTTACTTTCAAACCCGATGACGTCGATCAGCTGAGCTTTGATGCGCGCGAGCAGCGCGAGGATCACTGAAGCGACGACAGCAGAGGAATAGCAGCAGTTTCGTGACAGAATAAAACTTCTCTCTTCCTGGTTCTTCTACATATTATTAATATTATTATTATTTAGTGTTGTTGTTTAAGGTTTAAATTACTTAATAAAATAGGCCTATACTAAATAAATGTAAGCTACCCAGGTGAAAAAGACGTTGGCTACTGTTAAATGTATTAAAATTAAAAATGCATTAAAGTATATTTGTATTGTAGGTCTTCTAAAAACACACTCAAGTACATTTTTAATACATTTAATAGTATGGGCCCTATCTTGCACCCGCGCAAAGCGGACTTTTCCCTCCACAGACACACGTCAGTAGACTAGCAAATGAACTTGCGCTCCCGGGGGCGGTTCAGTGAAAAGAGGCGGCGTGTTCCGGCGCAAACGTTCCCTGGTGCTATTTTACAGGTTTAGAAAACAATTCCGCCACTGACCGAAAAGTCAGTGGCGCGTTGCGCATGTTATTCATATGCTATTTTAAGGGTGCATGCTTGGCCATAATCAGTGTAGCGTGTGCACAACGCGCATACACTTTGATTCTCTCATCTACACAGAAGCAGCAGTTTTCGTTTGTGCAAATCATACATTATTACGATAGATAGATAGATAGATAGATAGATAGATAGATAGATAGATAGTTTATTATAAAAGCATACATCTAGCTTACACATTTACCCAAATTATCATACGCCTGTTTAACCGAAGTTAATTTGGGTGTGTTTCTCCATCCCCAACGGCCCTGACGAGAACGTCGGTCTCCTCGGCTGTGAACCGCTCCTGGCGCGCGCCTGGCAAATCCGCCGTTATAATAGGAATCCGCTATAGAACAAGCGCGTCTGCTCTTAAAGGGAATGTGAGATGTCGCTCTGATTGGTTTATTTCACATTACGCCCAAACCACACCTATGAATAATGAAGCTACTTCAGACCAACCCATTTTAGATTTGCGTCGGGCGCAAGAGTAATTTATCCCGCCGGTATAATAGCAACAGCGCCCGAGACCCGCCCACAAAGTTACTTGCGTTTTGCGCTTGATACTTGCGTTTCAGATCGTTAAAATAGGGCCCATTGTCTTTTTCACCTGGGTATGTATACTGAATCAAACTTAAGTAGCCTATAATAATAAAAATAGGATAATAATAATAATCTTATTCTGACCTCTCTGAACAATTGGGATCCTCCTGATGCTGGCTTTAACATAAGAGATCTTCCAGGAACCACTTAAATGTTAAAAGATCTTCCAATAACCCTTTTATCGCATTGAAGTTCCTCTATTTTCCCCCAAAGCACTTCGAGGTCTCATGGTAATGAAAAGGTGACTCCAGAACCTCTGAACAAAATACAATTCCCATAAGTTCCAGCAAGAACCTCAAAGATTGTCAATGCTCCTCCAGTAACCCTACTATAGGAGAAAGAGCTTTGAGGCACTTAAATTACATTTTGAAGTTCCTTGAGTATCCGACAGGATATTTGAGGCTCCTTTAGTTTTTACAGTATAGGCTTCTTTTTTTCCCTCTTCTGAGAGCTGAGACCCCTCACATTCACAACAGAGACGAGATAAAGACATGAAAGCTTTCATTCCCCTGAAGTCCATCTCTAATGTTAGTAAAGATTATTAGACTCATTATCCCACTGAAATAATATCATCTTCTTCTGCTGTTTCAGAATAAACGTCTTTATTTCCTCCGTCTAAATACTTGATTGTGATTGGCTGGAATGTGTTCATTAAAACATTGTTACATTTTTAAGAATTAGTCTTATTTTGAAAATTCTTATTTTGTTTTGTGTCATACTCCTGCTGTTCTTTGTTTATAGAACATGAACATATTTGCATGTAAACACATCCTCATCACTCATTTGTTTAGGTCCACATTTAGACGTTCAGGGTGGACAATATTTGCATCTCTGACGTGAAACAGAAGCAGAAACAGTGTGTTATTGTACATGTTATTGACACATTCCATGGTCTCATTCTCATGGATGACTGCTGTCACATCAAATAAAACATAAACATCAAATAAAATCCAGGCCTGGCCTCTCTCGTCCTTCACCGTCGCCGCTCCTCCTTTTATGCTTCCGCTCCTCCGTGAGAGATACGAGACCACCGGCCTCGCGCCGCTCTCTCACGGCCCTCCGCCTCGTCCTGCTCGCCACATATGTGTCATATTGTTAACACTGAAACGGCACTCCTTCTACAATATGTACCATTCGTTCAAAGCAACCAGTCTGATGCGACCCACTCATCCAAGTCATTATATTCCTTTTTCATTCTTGTTTATTTTGTACTTCAAAGCAAGAACAACCTTTTAACTTTATATAACAACAAAATATGGAACGGCGGTCAAAAAACTGTATCGCTCCGTCACTTGCTACTACCCACCACACGGGTATGACGTCTTAATCCCCTCATCAGTTAGCAAGTACATAACAAAAGCATAAATAATTACAGTATAAACATTCTTAAAGGTCCCGTATTATGCCCCTTTTCACAAGATGTAAAATAAGTCTCTGATATCCCCAGAGTGTGTATGTGAAGTTTCAGCTCAAAATACCCAACAGATAATTTTTTACAGCATGTTTAAATTGTCATTTTTTGGGGCTCAGAAAAATGCGCTGTTTTAGTGTGTGCCCTTTAAATGCAAATAAGCTGCTGCTGCACGGCACAGGGGGCGGAGCTTCACGAGCTCGCGCTCAGTCTCTCAGGACAATTTCATCTCACGGAATGATGATAATATCAGAAACTCTCAGTAATGGTGTTCATTTCGAGTCGGACAATAATGCCTACAGAGTCAGAGTGCTGTATAGAGATGGAACAGGTATAGTTTAGTAGTTTAATTACGGTTATTATAACGTATTTGTCATCTGCTTGTATGTATCCATTATTTATTAATAGCCTACAAGTCTGCTGTTTCGGACCAGGTCCGAATGATGATCAAACATATACTGATGAGTTTAATAAAGTTTATTGTACATCACACAAAAGATGAAGCATCAGTTTTACTTCAGAAAATCACCGTAAGAGCTGAGTAAACACAGTAAGTTATAAGAAGTGCGCAAGTACATAAATGAATTTCGGTAGAGTTGAGGGAGCATTCCTGTGGGCGGAGGTTAGTCAAAAAACGGTTCTAGTGACGTCATTAAAGAAGGAAGTAGAGGGATGTAGTCCAAACGGCCGTTCGATGTAGGCGACTTCTGTTAAATAAAATATCTCGCTTGGCATTGAACTTTGAGCTTTATCATTTTACAGATATCATTTATACTCTAACAACAACATTACACACTAACTAAAGTTTAAAACATAGGGTCACGAAGAACGGGACCTTTAATCTTTGTAAAAAATACAAGTACAATGAGTAATAATCTAACAACACTTCAATATTATCAAATTTGCACAATGTATATTATGGCTCTAACAAACACACTTAAATTCTACATTACCACCACTGTGAAACTACAACAAACAAAGAATTGTACTTCACAGACATCAAAAATCAGCACATGAATCTCAACAATGGTGACAATCAAACCAACTAACACAAAAATATACACTCTGAACATCACAAAACAGGCTACAGAAAGTCACAAAACAACAGCAAAAATAAAAACAAATAAATAAAACAGTAAGACTATTCAGCTGCATTTATTAATGCTGCAGTGCATGCTGGGTCACGACCGGCTCAGAGCCACGACAAATGAAGGAGGCAACAAGAACAAAAGCGAATCAAAAAGTATTTATTAATAAAAATAAAGTTTAAAACTCATAACTAAATAAGAAAAACACAGCCATGGAAAACATTCCGCTCGGAACATCAACGTAAATAAACAATAATCAACGTAATTTACAGCACAACATATTAAAGACATGTTCCCTCATACATACAGGCCTGCAAACATAAATCCCCAAACTAAACTAATACATGAAGCAAATGAATGATATCAAACAAATAACAAAGGGCCAACAGAAGACGAAAGGGCAACCGAAGAGAGTGAAGTCAGAGAACCAAAACCTTTTATAATTCTCTGCAGGTGTTTCACATTATGAGTCCCAACACACAGCCGGCTAGAGGAGGACGGGCTCAGAGGCACGTCACACATGGTGGCACCCAGCATGCATTGCAGCATGAAACTTTTTGTTGATCATCAACATGTTGAGATTCATATGCTGATTTTTGATGCCTGTGTGCTCATATTGCTGTATAACCACAGGGATGCTACAATCAATAATATAAAATTAATAACACACTTACTTAATCAAAGATTATAATTAGATAAAATGATGGAATCAGGTCACTAAATGATGATTACATCACCATCACCTGCTCACATTTTGTTGCAGCAGTCAAAGAATAACTAATATTAAAAAGGTCAAGGGTCCAGAGCACAACTACACAAACACTGATCACCATAATGGTGACATGAAACCAAACATTTTCAATAAAACATCAACATTTAATTCTCAACAAGAGCTTCTATAGATGTATGGCAGAAATAAAGTCTAACTGGTTAATAATAAGTGCAATAATATGATAAAAATTATTTTGTTTATACAGTTTTATCCTACAGTTTAGGTTTAGTGACTTGCTGTTTTGAGATATCTGGAGTTCATTTTCTACTCAAAATGACACATTCATACTCAAAAATAGGGATTTCCCGATCCGATCACGTGGTTTCAGACTCGATCGGAATCGGACGTTACCTCCCGATCAGGACTCGGATATATATATGTATATATATATATATATTCTCATTATTTTTTAACACATCTATAGTTATGCGGTGGCACAGAGTTACGCCGGTTTCACACTGCACGCGTTAGCAGAGCGTAAGCAGCGCAGGAGCAGTGCGTATGGTGAGCAGGAGCAGGACACGCGCGTTTTGCTTTCACACTGGCAGCGTTTGTCACGCGCGGCTGAACCGCGGGTTGTGTACAGACGGAGTCTATAACGGATAAGTTGGCATTGCTTTATTTTGTTTTCAAATACATTTAAGAGAAAAGACTTGTCAAGAAGTTTATTTTATTAATAATTTCATTTATATAACTTTTGGTTCATCTTTGTTTTTATTGTTCTGGCAACAAGTTTGTTTTTGGACATTTGTTTTCTTTTTAAATTGCTGTTGGTCATTTGATCGACTGTTTAAAACACAATAGATATCATCAATGCACTTTTTGGATAAAACTGCGGTGTATTTTGGCCATGATCAATGCATTGTCACTTTAATTCAGCGTAAGCGGCGCAGCAAAAATAGACTCGTCGCCGAAACTATCGCGGCACTGCTGCTTCTGCTCTGCTCCTGCTACGCGCTGCCGCGCCGCCTCTGCGTGCGGTGTGAATGCTCTAATCTGTTAACATGGGCGGCAAAAAAAAGACGCGCTGCATGCTCTGCTAACCCCTCATTTACACTGAACACGTGTGCGGCGCATTACGGCTGCGACACGGCTACCGGAGCTGATCGCGCCCATTCTAGTCAATGCTTGTGTTTACACCGGCCGCAACGCGGCGCGTTTCAGAAGCTTCCCAGAAGCGGCTCTCCGCGCCGCTTCGCTAAATATAGGCGCCTAGTCTATTTTTGACGGACGCGCGTCCAAGTCACACCGGAAATACAAAATAAAAGTAAAAAAAACATTGTCAAATTCAAAATAAACACCCTGTGCAAACTCCCAAACGTATTACACACCAATATCCTTGGTAGAAACCATAGACTGTATGGTAGAAACTCAAAAATCAAGAAAAACCACGTCGGACAGGCAAATCACGTGGTCTCGTGCATCCAGTCGCTCTGCTTCTGAAATGCTCCTGGTGTGAGTTGGCACCGCGTGGAGGACGGAATAAAACCTTGTCGCAGACGTAATGCACCGCACACGTGTGCGGTGTAAATGAGGGGTAACGCGTGCAGTGTGAAACCGGCGAGTGCAGTTCCTATAAGCACATTACTGGCTTTGCAAACACTGTGGCACTTTAATTTTTTTATTTGTTTACATGCCTGCTGGGTGTTTTAAGTTGAGGTGATATTTGTTTATATATTAGACTTTTTTTATATTTACTGTTGCACTAAGTCCAAAAGTGAAGAATTTATGTTATTTATTACTTGATTGTTCAAGCTACCTCACAGAAGTGCTCTGTTTGTTAACAGAGTTGTTGAATGTTAAAATAAGGTGAATTAAATAAAAAATAAGGAACTGGATCTGTTTTTCGCTCTTCTTTATTCTTTTTTTATGTATTATAGAAGTATCGGATCGGGACTCGGTATTGGTAGATACTCAAAATCAAATGACTCGGGCTGCGTTCCAAACCGCATACTCAATGAGTAGGTACTTAATTTCAATAAGTACTTACTTAACGAGCGCTAAAAGAGTAGGTACTTTATAGCCAGATCTCGTTGAGTATGAATGCGAACCGGACATCTGCCATGTTTACGTTATCATGCGACCTACGACGCGTTATCACACGCGCAACAACTTAAAAGATTCGAACGGACACGTTTAATTCATCTATCTGTAAATATCTTGATATTGATTAAACTTGCTCATTTTGTGTTCTTTTTGAAGAAACTGCTGCCCATTTATTTTGTGAATACATTTAGGGTTGATTTAAGTTCTTATATTTAACCCTACTAATGTGACCCACCGTTTTATCCTTAACGATATTATTTATTTTTATTACGAAATCCCAAAATTGTCATCTCTTGAATATGTTGTTAATTTTATTTTATTTAATATCCAAACATTTTCATCCACAAGCCAAAGTGGCTTACTGCTTTATGTATTCCTCTTTTTCTTGTTGAATTTAACTCTCGTTTCATCCCTCAGGCCTATAAATAACAAAACAAAAAAAGCTTTTTTTTTAAATGTATTATAATGAATTATTTAAGAATATATATTAAGATATTCAACCTTGTAGGTTCTTTATCCTGTGTAAAAAATCTCATGTATGTATGCAAACCCATAATATATATATATATATAAATATATCTTAACATCAGTAACTCGACAGCCCTACCTAGAATTTTCCTCAGCGTTTGTAATGTCTGCACAAAGGGCAGCTGTGCGAAGATTCGCCTTTGGAGAAAACTGTTGATTTTGTACTCGAAAAATTTAAGTATCATTAATATTAAAAATTAATATTACCCCAGAATGAATTGCATTGCTATCCCACCCCAAAACATAAAATAATAACAAAGATAAATGCTGACCAATACTTAATTATATTACTTTTTACTGAAAATGATTTCAATAAAACAAACAAAATGTAATGTATATCATATGACATAGCTATGCATGATTTAATACACTCTAGATGTGTATATAATGAACATATCTACATTTTCTTTCAAACAATTAAATAAAACATTAATTAAATAATTATATTTTATTTACTGACAACAATGAGAAATATTAATAAATTAGTAAAAGAATGAATGAAAGTCACCATCACACAATAAACAAATGCATAAGTCAACACATGAAACAAAGCTTTATTCAAACTACAATCATGTATGTAGGCTACAGGCGCTGAACCCCACATCCTTCTGCCATCTCAACACAGCGGTTCCCATTCTGCGGCTTTATTCTGATGAATCAGCTGACCGCCCGAGGTGAGCCGTGCCTTCATGCCGGAGGTTGTTGCGTGATGTGTTGTGCTTCACAATCTGAGGCAATAAGAGCAGGTGGAGTGATGGAGGGTCTCATAAGGGCAGGTGGAGTGATGGAGGGTCTCATCCATGGCACCGTTTCCAGGATTCAGCTCTGGGCTCCTCATCCTCAGTGCTCACACCAGCCTGCTGACATTTCAGATCCTACAAAATGCACAAACATAACACAAAAGCAGTAATTTTAACCGCACAATGTCATTTGATTTCAGTATTATTTAGAAGACAAAAACGTTTTTTTTTCCACAAATGCCGCCATCATCTTCCCTTGCAGGTCCTGCTCCACCACAAAAGATCTGCAGCAAATGCACAGAAATCAAGAATCAGAAAGGTGCTGTAATAGCTCTGTTTGTAATTACAATAATTAAAATAAACTACAATTTAAGATTTAAATAGTTATTCATTTCTGTAGTATACTCACTCAAAGCCTTCATGAGCCACTCTCCACCAGATAAACACACATCTGTTCATCTGACCCTGTAACATCCAGACAAGATCCACGTTACCTCTGTGATTTATGAACTCAACACTACATTTACATGTTGAGGTTGTTTTAACTTTTTATCCAACATAAATGTTCCTCAATTTATCAACTACTAATGGACAAATAAAATAGATAACTTATGTTTAACGTTAGTTACTTTATAGATTTGTTCTACATAATAGCACACATTCATCACTCAGATGTCTATTTCATGTTGTGATATTTCAAGATTTTCCTGTCAGATGTAAATAGACATTTAAAATAAGCGTCTTTAAGATGTATATGGCTTATGTAAATCCACTTTAGAGACGTAACTTACGTGTCTTTACTGGAGCTCCCCTGTTAGCTAACGTTATACATAATAAAACGTGTTTTTACAGCAAAATCACAACTATACTATACTGTGTAACCTCTTTACACCTCCAACACTTCAACAGTTTACTCTACATTAGTTCAACACGTGCAATTTTAACAAAAGGAACCGTGTTTACTCACATTTGAAAGCACCCGCGCCGCTGATCTCTGCGATGTTTGATAATGACGTATCCTCTCGCGTGGCCTCCTGGGATAGAAGAGTATCCATCGGTTGAGCACTCGAAAATCTGTCCTGAAGCAGTAAGCCATCCGGGAACTTCTCGCCTACTCTTTTATGAATGCTGATGTTTCGAACGTACTGCTTCCTTCACGTACTGTTTTCGCCTACTATATAGTAGGAAAGTAGGCATATTCGAACGCACTTAAGTCCGAATCTCGCGATAATTAGTACGTCACCCAGGTAATTCTTGCCTACTCTTTTGGATTCGTACATACTTTTTCGCTCGCCTACTCTTTTTCCCATACTAAATAGTAGGGAAGTATGCGGTTTGGAACGCAGCACCGGACTCGAGGGCAAAAAAACCTGATCGGGACATCCCTACTCAAAAATGATCCATCGAATGATACCGTCAATGAACTTGAACAGCAGAAACAAACTTTGTTGCATTATCTTTCTGCTATCACTGTAAAGCTGCTTTGAAACCACTATTTAAATAAAGGTGACTTGACTATCCTCATTGTGTATCGTGTACCAAATATTGAGGTCTCTGTGTTTGGGTGAGTACAGTGTTACTTCTATTATGTAGATATGGTGTCTGCACTATATCTAATGTTTTATTTATATAGATGTTTCTAAGTAATGCATACAGTTTAAAAGTGTGGTGTAATTCTGTGTTATATTATTTGAGTAAAAAGTATTACAAACTGAACTTCCACTTAGTACAAATTATTCAACAAACTTTTACTGGCAAAGGTAAAGTTACTTATTTTCTTTGTTAACTTAACTTAGTTAAGAGTGCATTTAGTGCATTTATTTCAAAAGTATGCGCGCAAAATAAATATTAAGTACATTTTTTTTTTTTTTTTAAGTGTGTCTGGACGTTAGTTGTAGAGAGATCATAATGCAAGGCAAGCACCGCATATATCTGACCTATTTTTAGCGCCATTCAGTATAGGATTTGACTGTTCATAGTAATGATATAAGTGTTATACATCATTTTATTGTGTTGAGTGTCTACTTTGTGTACACTGTTGTGCTTTTCGCAAAAAAAACAAAAAAAACATGATGCAAGTTCTGCCGTCTTTCTGTCAGTGAAGTCCATTCTGACACGCTTCAGAAAATGAACTGTCTTCTTTTAAATGAAGTAATTCATATAAAAAATAAATATTCTCAGTTTATGTAATCCGTTTGAAACCATGGAGATATACAGTCTTTTCGTAGTCCCTTCATTATCTCTGAAGAGCGAGGCCGCCACACCCCGGCGCTATTCACATGGTACACAAGATACTTTATACTCAACTCCTAGTTTTCCTTTAAAGGTACAATATGTAAGAATTTTGTATCAAAATATCCAAAAACCACTTGCATAGTGTTATATATTTCTTTCAATTGTGTATCAATTATCCTAAATGTTTCCAAGAATTTCACAATTTTAAACAGTGCCCGTTTCTTGTCACTTGTTGCCTGTCAATGACGTAATATCCGCGTTAACCCTGGTTTCTGCTCGTACTGCCACAGTAACCATGGCAACAGACGTGGACAACTGCGTAATGTTTATCGCCACGCTCACGCTGTTGTTGTTTCGTTCAATCACTATTGACCATTGCAAACAGACTTTGGGACAAAAGGACAACTAAAACGATGATCAATATTGGTATGTCATTTTCGAGATGGCGAGAGCTTCTCGACAAACTTGGACTTGACAGAGCTTTAAGACTTGACGAGACCTATGATCTAGCTTACTGCAAGTCTCATATAGCCAACAAACTAACACAATAAATAACATTATAACTTTCAACACACTCAAATGCAGTTTAGTGTGATAGTGTAACATTAAACCAAGTGAAACAGCGCTGCGTTACCTCACAAGTTTAATTCGTCAAATAAACTGTCCTGTGTGAGTAGTGATTCAGCACTTGTAGATAGTTCGGTTGAATGAAATATCCTCATTAATGTAGAGCGAGGCGGTTGTTATAGCGAATACAACTCCCGACAGGCTGATCAGGACCCCGACGCGAAGCGGAGCTTGAATCCTGAAGGGCTTGTATTCGCTATTAACAACCGCCTCGCTCTACATTATCCCGCTTATTACATGGCTACCTACCAAATAAATCAATAATTTGGCACAAAATATTGATTTAAAAAGGAGTTTATTGATTTAAAAACGATTGTATTGCTTCCGCTAAAGAAAATAGTCCGTTCCGTCTCTACGGTTAGAATCCTGTGTCCATAGCAACACTCTGTATTTCATGGCAACGGTGTGTTATACTTAGCAGCGGTCTGATATCAAGAAATAATTCTATGCATTCTACATTAGAATTAAACCAAGCCATGTAATAAAAACATGAATGTATTCACACATCCACAAACATTATTAGATCCATCAGCATGACGGCAAGTTCCATGATTCCTCTTATCACTGCGTCATCAACCTACGCCTTTGTTATTGTTAGAGGTTAGCGACCCCTAGTGGCGAAAAAAAGACATATTGTAGCGTTAAGAATAAACCATATTTAATTTTATTGAGACACATATAGATGCTCACAATCATATTTTAAACAAGTAATTAGTAAATATATGACTAGTGCAAAACACAGGAGTGAGGAGAAGAAAGAAGCCACACCACCAGAATAACAAGATCCCATGAAATCAACTGACGTGGCTTGTGCTTTGCTTTTATTTTAAACAGCCAATATACTTTGAGCCACATCCTCGAATCATGATCTTCTACTTTATATTTAACAGCAAGTATATTTGACTGAACGGTCTGTAAAAATAATGAGCCGTTTTTTCAAAAGAGAACTAATATGTAAATGTTTCTAAAAGGCACAGATGAAAAGTCAATGTTGATGTCATGGGGTCTTTAAAACATATAGTGCACATTAGTATTTTAAATACCCAAAGAACATTACATTGATAGAGAAAAGACTTATATGATACTTTTAAATTACAGAAATTAATTTAATTGTACTGATATAAGCACATTATCTGATGATCTGATGATGAGGACCAGCGACCAGCATACAAGAGGCACGGCAAGAGCGCGCAAGTGTTTTTCTAGAATACTCTGTTCTCCTGTTATTTCAGTGCTGTATTTTAGTCAAGGTAAGCCTATCTTCGATTCTCTTCTTATTTTGTATTTTTAACTTCACATAATTCTGTATTTTAGTTAGACGCGTTGCCACATTAAACAACAGCCGCGAGTGAAAATTATTATTGCAGTCTAATTTGCACTTAAGCATTTGCTCCTAGCAGTTTCGATTCGGCACATTTTCGTTATTGACTTAATTGCCCGACCGAAACAGCTGTACTCACTCAAGCGGTGAAAGCATCATCTGTATATCTGTGTAATTTGCGCGCTGTCGCGGAAGCGTCAGCGGAAGCGTTCAGCTCTCGTGTTCAGCATCCTCGTGTGAAGCCCGACTCGGGTAAAGACCATCGACTCTACCTGCGCGACTCCACCGAGCAAGAACACCAGAAAGGCACTTAAGTATCTCCTCTTCCCTTTTTCTTCCCTCTTCTTATCTTATTGTTCACCTTAATCAACATGTGCTTTCAATACATTCCCGTTATCTCTCGGCAACGCCCTTTCATCACGCGCAAAAGGCAGCGCAATACTGCCAATCTGCGTCCCATTCTCTCATCCTCACACACTCCTCTCTCTCTTTCCGTGGGTCTATGGAATTGTCAGTCAGCAGTCAATAAAGCTGACTTCATTCCAGCCTTTGCATCTCATTCTACTCTTAGTATCTTGGGCTTGACTGAGACCTGGATTCGTCCAGAAGACTCAGCAACCCCCGCTGCTCTCTCTAGCAATTTCTCCTTCTCTCACTCCCCTCGCCAGTCTGGGAGAGGTGGGGGTACAGGGCTTCTCGCTTCTAACAATTGCAAATACTCTGCGCTCTCTTCTCTATGCAACAACAACTCATTTGAATATCATGCTATTACACTTACAACTCCCATTAACCCTCTGGGGACCAAGCTGTTTTTGGGGTCCTTGAGATGTTCTGATATATAGCACAAACAGGGCTACCATAATATGCGAGCAACGTGTATGTAGATGTTTGTATTTTTAAAGGAATACTCCACCGTCTTTTCATATTAAACTATGTTATTCCCTTAACTAAGACGAGTTGATACATACCTCTCTCATCTCAGTGCGTGCACTCAATCGCTCTGGCGCGCGGCGAAACTTTGTTCACTCAGTTCATTTAATACGGGCCAAGCAGAGAAGCTACTAAACACCTCCACCTTTTCCCTATTTAAACACAGTTACTCGCGTAGTGTAACTCGACCTAGGACGGTGACACAAAACAAAACGTTGCGCTTTTCTAAGCGTGTAAAATGGATAACTATATTGTATGGCGGAATACCATAGCAAGTGCTTATGAGCACTTCGACTTGGCGGAGTAATATCTTCACTCGTGAAAAATCCTCTCACCGGCCCCCGCTCCCTCTGGTGAAGATATTACTCCGCCAAGACGAAGTGCTCATAAGCACTTGCTATGGTATTCCGCCATACAATATAGTTATCCATTTTACACGCTTAGAAAAGCGCAACGTTTTGTTTTGTGTCACCGTCCTAGGTCGAGTTACACTACGCGAGTAACTGTGTTTAAATAGGGAAAACGTGGAGGTGTTTAGTAGCTTCTCTGCTTGGCCCGTATTGAATGAACTGAGTGAACAAAGTTTCGCCGCGCGCCAGAGCGATTGAGTGCACGCACTGAGACGAGAGAGGTATGTATCAACTCGTCTTAGTTTAGGGAATAACATAGTTTAATATGAAAAGACGGTGGAGTATTCCTTTAAGAGAATAATGTTTATGCGTGGTTATTGGAAAAAATTTAAATGAAAGTTGCTGAATTAAGACCACAAAACACATATTAAATATGTGTCCACAAGACTTTTGACTAATGGATGTTGTCCCTTTGAGTTCTAGCTTCAAAATGATGTAAAAATAGTCTTGCTTTATCGTTCACAAAAAAAAATACATTGATTTAAATGGTGTAAAACAGGTTTTGCTTGGAAAGCCAATATGCGAGGGGGAGGAGTAGTTTACACCTTAGATTATGAATGTCCCACCCACTCTGCATAATGAGCCATTCACTCAGGTGTGAAACTGACTGAGCCACAATGCAAGGACAAAAGATGTATTTAGAAGAAGACTTATATTGACCATTTAAGATTTCGCTTACATCTCTCTTGTAAATATGTTTTGCTATTTTATTAAAAATGTTACAATTACAACAATAATTACAATTTCAACAATATTTCAAGTGTACTCTTTCTTTGTAAAAAAAAAAAAAAAAAAAAGATTATAGGCCTACATTTTATCATATGTATTCATTAGTTTCAATATAACCAACATTGGAACATCTAACATCTTAGTCTATGAATTTATTTTTGACAAAAATAGTATTTTTTTTGCAGTTTAATACGTTGCTTATACAAATACATTTTATTTCAACATATTCCAGTCGATTTTTACTCATCTCAGTAGGCTATAGCAAAGCAGTTTATTCTTTCACACACAGACGCGCGATTCATATTTAGGCTAAACAGTCTTTACAAATATGTCCCCTTCATTCATCTCACAGAAAGGCGAGTCATATTATAGAAATGCGATTCATCTTTTTGCGGTTTACATAGGCCTACACTAACGTTATTCCATAACGTTATTCCACACGTGAGAAAAGAAAACAGCCTACCTCACTCCTCAGCGGAATCTGCTCCTCATTTCAGGAGATATTGCTCCTCATCAGCACTGTTCTGAGGAATCTTTTCTCCATAAGGTAGGCTATAATGTCTCACTCTCGAGGAGTCGCGACGCGCTTTGTTTACAGCTGATGTGGGCGTTTCACAGCTCTGAAATAGTTCTCAGAATTTGCGTTTGAATAGCACACGCTCTCCGGGGAGTGGTCACATTACTGTGAATGAGCTCCTAATGAGCTCGACAGGAGTCGCTCTCTTTTTATACAGATTACAGAAGCTGAGAATATTTGTTTTTTATATAAATGACTTCATTTAAAAGATGCGATCTCAAGCTTTATGCCCGTGGGTCTGTTTGCCTGTTTGACTGAATTTTCGCGGAGTTATAGATCATTTTCGAACGCGTTTCAAATGGGAGTTTACTGACAGAGAGAAGGCAGAAATCGCATCATGTTAATTTTTCTTTATTTGTCAAAAAGCAAAACACTTTATTTTTATTGTGAGTATACAGAAAAAAAATAGAAACTGAACAGGATCGATTGATGTATTACACGAAAATGAAAGATCAAAATTAACAGAGCATTTAGTGTTTATTTTCATTGCTAAAAAAAAAAAAACGAGCAAAACGTGCGGGCGCGTTTGTGGTCCCCAGAGGGTTAAGATCCATATTGTAGTCATTTATCGCCCCCCAGGTCAGCTGGGTAACTTTGTAGATGAGCTGGATGTGCTGCTGTCCACTTTCCCTGAGGACGGCACCCCACTTCTAGTCTTCGGTGACTTCAACATTCATCTCGAAAAGCCGCATGCAACAGACTTCACCTCTCTCCTAGCCTCTTTCGATCTCAAACGACTCATCACCACAGATACTCACAAATCAGGCAACCAAATGGACCTGGTTTACACACGCAACTGCATCACAGACAACATTTAGGTGAGACCTCTCCATGTTTCAGATCATTTCCTCATTACTTTCAGTCTACAACTCTCTACCCCTGCACCACCAACCCCACCACCAGTCACTTTCAGGCAAAACCTGCGCTCACTTTCTCCCGCCCTTCTTTCCTCTGCTGTGTCATCTTCTCTTCCCCCACCCTCACAATTCTCATCTCTGGATGTGAATACCGCAACGGATACCTTATGCTCCACTCTAACCTCTTCTCTAGACATTATCTGCCCTCTCTCCTCCAGGCCGGCACGCGCTACTCCCTCTAACCCCTGGTTATCTGAGGTTCTTCGGGAACACCGGACTGAACTCAGGGCAGCGGAGAGGAAATGGCACAAATCAAAAGACGCATCTGACCTGAGTATGTATCAATCTCTCCTCTCTTCCTTTTCTGTTGATGTTCATGCTGCAAAATCTTCATACTTCCACAACAAGATCAACAGCTCCTCCAACACACGATTACTCTTCAAGACATTCAACTCTCTCCTCTGTCCACCTCCACCACCACCCGCCTCCTCCTTAACTGCTGACGATTTTGCAAACTTCTTCACCAACAAAACAACATCTATCAGCAATCAGTTCTCAGCTCCACACACACAGGAACCCAGACCGACCCCTTCCACAGCCAATATCCCTCTATCCTCCTTTTCTTCGCTAGGAGGAAGAAGTATCTACACTTCTCCTCTCCAGTCACCCTACCACCTGCCCTCTTGACCCCATCCCCTCACACCTTCTACAAGCCATCTCTCCCACACTTCTACCATCACTCACACATCATCAACTCATCCCTCCATACTGGCACTTTCCCTACAGCATTCAAGCAGGCTCGGGTTACTCCACTGCTTAAAAAACCAACGCTAAACACATAATTTGTAGAGAATTACAGACCTATCTCTCTCCTACCATTCATTGCGAAGACACTTGAAAGAGCTGTTTTCAACCAAGTAACATCCTTCTTGTCTCTAAACAACCAGCTGGATGTCAACCAATCTGGCTTCAAGAAGGCATTCAACTGAGACTGCATTACTGTCAGTCACAGAAGCCCTACGGATCGCAAAAGCTGCTTCCAAATCTTCAGTCCTCATTCTCCTGGATCTGTCTGCTGCCTTCGACACTGTGAATCATCAGATCCTAATGTCCAGCCTCTCATCACTGGGCATCACAGGAACTTCACTCCACTGGTTTGAGTCCTATCTCACAGGTAGGTCCTTCAAGTTCGCATGGAGAGGCGAGGTATCCAGAGCACATCAACTGACCACAGGGGTTCCCCAGGGCTCAGTTCTTGGTCCTCTCCTCTTCTCCATCTACACTACATCACTGGGACACATCATACAGGCACACGGTTTTTCCTACCACTGCTATGCTGATGACACGCAGCTCTTCCTCTCATTTCAACCAGATGATCCCACAGTAGCTGCACGGGTCTCAAGCTGTCTGGCGGACATCTCCACATGGATGAAGGAACATCACCTGCAGCTCAACCTGGCAAAGACTGAGCTTCTCGTCCTCCCTGCCAATCCGTCTCTACAGCACGACTTCACCATCCAGCTAGAGTCATCATCAATCACCCCATCAAGGTCGGTCAGAAATCTTGGAGTAACGTTTGATGACCAGCTGACCTTCACAGATCACATTTCAAAGACAGCTCGATCATGCAGGTTTGCACTGCACAACATCAGGAAGATCAGGCCTTTCCTAACTGAGCATGCAACACAACTTCTCGTCCAGGCCCTGGTCATTTCTAGGCTTGACTACTGTAATGCTCTTCTGGCCGGACTTCCAGCATGTGCAACCAAACCCCTAAAGATGATCCAGAATGCTGCAGCTCGTCTCGTCTTCAACGAGCCCAAGAGGGCCCACGTCACTCCTCTGTTCATCTCTCTGCACTGGCTACCTCTCGCTGCTCGCATCAAGTTCAAGGCACTGACGCTTGCTTACAGATCTATCACAGGCTCAGCTCCCTCCTACTTTCACTCACTCCTACGAGTCTACATCTCTACCAGACGCCTACGATCGGTCAACGAGCGACGTCTCGTGGTTCCATCACAGAAAGCCACAAAATCACTTTCTAGAACATTCTCATTCACAGTTCCATGCTGGTGGAACGCTCTCCCCACCCTCATCCGGAATGCAGAATCCCTGACAACATTCAAAAGACAGCTGAAAACCCATCTCTTCCGTGAGCACTTAACCTCATAAAAAAAAAAAAAAAAAAAATCCTTTCCCTTTGAAACATCACTTATCGGGCTTATGCTACTCTGAATAATGCCTGAACTTCGTATTTTGAGCACTTCTTGCGTTGTTGCTGTTTTTGCCTCTTCATGATGACTCGCTTAATTTAGTCCTAATTTGTAAGTCGCTTTGGATAAAAGCGTCTGCTAAATGACTAAATGTAAATGATTAAAACAAAAAAGTGTTTGCCAGTTAAAAAATATTTTGCTTAAGAACAACACAAACATATCCTTCAGTCCTAATATCTGCTGCAGATGAAGTTGAGTTTGACGTGTTCAGGACGGCTGATCCAGCGCTGATCTCCTCTAGACTGAACTGCTCCAGATCTCACTCCAGACACACAGTTCTCCTCTCCTGGAGCCCAGTTATGAAAGCACACGGTCTCTCCGCTCACCCAGAACCAGAGGCCCACAGTGCAGGAGTGACGTAAACCCAACCACACCGCCTCAGTAGACGCACGTTTAACCACATTCATCACACGACGCTGCATATCGACTGAATGAACCGAGACCAGATCCGTATAATTCTGTCTGCAGTATCTCAGAGCTTCAGGCCACGTCAGAGTCTCTTTGATCAGAATCAGTTTATCTGGACTCAAAACAAACCACAAGCAAAAACTAGAGAGAGACTGATCAAAAACAACATGCAGAACAAACACTGTGGAGGAATCTGTCATGTCAGACATGTAGCGTGAGCTTTAAGAGATCTGGAGGTGATGGATGGATTGTGTGTGTTTGTGAGGATCTGCTCACCTTCATGACACACAAAAGGAAATTGGTTGTTGCAAGAGAAGTCTAACCATTGACCCTGAGCATTTGGTCTGATCACTGTACAGTTTTCAACACCTCCAACATTATCAGGTTCACCAGTATTCCAGTCTCTGAAAGAGGAGTTACTCTGATCTGACCACTGCCATGAGTCTCTGAACAGACCGATCCAGACATCATTAGATCTGGTCATTATTCATTATTCTTATGCTGCTTTATGTTTTGCACACACACACACACACACACACACACACACACACACACACACACACAGGGAGCGAGGCCAGGAATGTTCAAGTGGGCCTTTATAAAACAGGATAGGCAAAGTGTAGAGTATGAAAACTGCACGCCAATTGCCAAGAAAATAAAAATAAAAATAATTACTGGTGTGAATCTGTTACATTGAAGCGCACTCACTCCTGAAATTGTTATGATTGACAGTGATAACCGTAGCGACGGACAGGACAAAACATTTGTCAAAATAAACCTGTGCATTTAGTGCTGTAGTGTAAATGCAGACTAATAGACCCACAGCAACACAGACCAGAAGAAGAAAACAAGTCTGTGTAATTTTAGCAGCTTTAAAGATAATTTTATAAAGCACTCTTTTTTCATGTGTCCTTTTTAAAGCAATGTTTAAAAATCTGCCAATTAGATTTTTTTAATTAAATCTAAAAATATTTAAAAGTATTTAATGCATTATTTTATTAGCATTAATGATTTGTTATTATAGCTATTTTATAATAAATCCAAAGGCAAAACATGAAAATAACTACATTAGTGTCACGTGTCAAAATGCTTAGTTTTAGTTTAGTTTTTTATTAGTTTTAGTCTTTTTTTTTATTTAAATGTAGGTTGTTTGTCAGGGGCAAGATTAAAAATGGTCAGAACAAAGTATTGTGTAATAATAACTCAACAAAAACACCATACAATTTTAGAAATATGTATTCAACAATAACACCAGTACATATGTGAACAGTTTACACTAGACTCCGCAGTAAGTGCAAAATGTGTAAGTGACGTGTGCCAGGAAAAACCCTATAGCCAACAGACTAAAGAAGACGTACATGAACAGCATGTATTTAACCCATTTTTGAGCCACACAAGACATTGCTGTCAGAGTGTCAGGGAGCTCAATCTGAGAAATAATGACACATTAAGATGAACCATCTCAAAATGAACTAGGCTACTCAATGAATTGGACTGCAGCATTAGATGCATGTGCAGCATCTCTATGGCAAATCATTGCAGTTGAATAGCAATACAAATCTGCATATGTTGTAGCCTGCTTGACATCATTAATTAACATTGAAATTTCTTTACCTCGTACCAAAAATCTACACATCTATACAAAATTCACACCCTATACAAATCCCACAGCTGTAAAATTTTCACACCCTAAACTCAGTGGCGGTTCTACATTGAATTACACCCTGGGCGAGACCCCCTTCATTGGCAGATCATGTTTTGCTTGTTTTAAGCAAAAACTCAATTTTTATTTATTTCCCCAGAAATCAAGACTTAATATCTTATGTCATTTTACTACTTTAGTAAAATAACGTTATGCATCTTTATTTAAGAAATGTTTGATATTTGGACTGGAAACAATACAAAAATACTAAGTAAGAAAAGCATTTTTTGCAGTGTAATAACTGAACTTGTAACAGTTTTGTTGCAAAGCACAATATGATGGTGAAATTAGATCTCGTGTTTGAGTTAAAACCGAATTATTGTTAAGCATAGCAAGAATCATAGCAAAAAGGCTAACAATTAACAGTTATACCCACCAATTAATATTGCCCCTTCATTCATGACATGGATACAGAGAAAACATAGTTGCATACCTTTATCTTTCGCTCGTTTCTAAATTGGGCACCTGATGGCTTTGACCTTTCTTGTCCATCTCTTATTTGGCACTCGACATCGACAATCAACAGATTTCCCCTGATCCCCCCATACCAACTGTCACTCACGACGAGTCACGACCAGAAGTCAAGACTAAACCAATTCACCTTGGTGGTGGTGACCAAGTAATCGTTTTGTATTACCTATTTTTATTAGCCATTCAGACAATTCAGAAAAACAAAAATGTGCAGGAAATATAGAGGCCTGTATTTATAATATTATGAATGAAATGTGCGTTATTTGGAAGAAAGTCGAGGTGTGACTGACTTAGATAACTATATGGATCCCCACACAGTGAAATGATAGATAATAGAAAACCGCTTCGCGGCACAGATTTATTTATTATTATTATTTTTTCTGCTCGTGCCGGCGGCGCCGCCCCCCCAAAAATGCCGCCCCAGGCGATTGCCCGGTTCGCCCGTGCCAAAAACCGCTACTGCCTAAACTAAATGTACCCAATTCAATACTCATCTGGACTGAAGCAGCAAACATTGTAAGAGTAAAAAATGACAGAATCACAGCTTATATAGTGTTTTGACATCGACAACCCAACTGCATTTTACCTCAAACTCGCGACTAGTTAACTTTCTAAAGAAGGCGCAATCACTTCTCGGGTCGACATTAACACACTGACAAAATTGTATTCAGAATTTAAAATATTTTTCATACCACTTTTTAATGTGTGATTGTGTAAAGGTGTTCACAATACCAACCTTTCGCAAACTTGCTTTCAACGAACACTCGTTTTCATGGAGACGCGGTGTGCACGGAGGGGAGGGGCTGTGTGTGTGTGTGTGTGTGTGTGTGTGTGTGTGTGTGTGTGTGTGTGTGTGTGTGTGTGTGTGCACTTGAGTGACAGAGAGACGGAGGTTTTCGTTTACGATTATAACCTTGCTTGTGACGCTTAGCCGACTCTGCTGTGTGTGTTCTTGTGTTTTAAAGGAGCCGTGGGTTTGGAGACTCTGAAGGGAGAGTGGGATCTCATGCTTTCAAAGCTAACTTGATATTGCTGGCCTCTCCGAAATTGCCTACTCTACCTTTAATTTATAGGTTAAGACTGTGTGTGTTAGTAGAAATTGTCTTTAAGCCGTCATATTTGGTATATGGTGCATCTATAAATGAACGGTAGTTTTAAATAGCAGCACTCACTGTTGTTGCAGACGAAATGATGATTATCACTACATGACAAATCATGAAATTGTCCATTTGACATCATTCCACAATATCTGCCTTCAGGTTGTCCAGTAGCGCAGTAAATGATCAAGTACTCTCAGTTCTTTTTTAGTTACTGGAACTCTTGTATAACTGAACTATTCCAACTAAGCTTTTGTCAGTACAACATACTTTTCCTATTTCACTTTACTTTTTTTTTTTTTTGTAAGGCAATTAGTTTGTATGCTTTTAAGTAAGTCTAACTAATTAGATTTTACAGTACAGTTTATGGTGTATCTTTTATAAATGAATGTTTATTGTGATTGTATGGAGCTGCACTTACTGTTAGATGAATTGCAGATGAAAGTCCGGCTGTCACTACATGACACATCATGCCATTCTCCATTTTTCATGAAAGCACCCTCGTCTCTGCCATCAGGTTGTCTAGGTCCCCAGTTCAGATAGAGCGCAGGTTCACCTGAAGACCACTGCCATTTATCAACACTCTTCTTCTGCAGTCCAATCCAGACATCCTGACCAACTCCATTCACACTCTTCTTCAGCTCGTTCATGTCGTTCATGTTGTCAACGGTGGCCAGATCTGTGTAATTCTCTCTGCAGAATCTCTGAGCTTCAGTCCAGGTCTTCAACACGTTTATAAAGTGATACTGACGCTGAACACATTCAGATACGGAGCAGAGAGCTGTGAAAGAGAGCGTTTGATTTAATGCTTTTCATAACAGGGTCAAACCTGATGAAACTATAAACCATAAATAAAACAACAAACACACTCACCAATGAGAAGAAGAATCAAATATAGAGTTTGGTCCATTTCTGAGAAAGAAAACTCAGACATCAAACATTCCCAGATTCATTTTGGAGTAAAATATGACAATTTCATTTAGTATCTGAACAGCAGCATGAATTCACTGAACATAATCATTGAGACAATATTAACATCTGAAAGTGTAATTGTGTTTGAAGAATGAACATGTTCTTACTTTAGAGGTCGTGTGTTTCTGTCCTGAGTCTGATGTTTCTGTCTGCAGATTTACACTACGCTATTATTATATCTGCTCTCATCCCTCATTCAGCTCATCACATCATTTGTGTATTTCTCTAAAACAAATTTTCATATTTTACTTCCTCCTTATTTGTGTTTGTCTTCCTCTGTTTCTCTATATTTGCATATTGACATCTGTGTCAGTGTTAGTCTATATTAATATGAACCTTCAAAAAATGATATGAACATTTACAATTTACATTTGAACATTCACAACTAAACAGCTGCTTTAATGATATTGCTGGACTGCATAACTCGTGTTTCATCCCTGATCATCTTGACATAAATGGCCGTTCCATTCTTGCAATCTTTGCACTTCACCATTTGTCTAAGTGTGTAGCGGTGTGTTATCTGTGTTGTGTCTACTCAGATTCACTCTAGTGTGTCACTGGCGGACGGAAAGAATGAAGAAAACTCAAAAATGGTCATGGCAAGTGGATTCACAAAATAAATGTTCACACCTGCTACACTTGCATGACATTTTTTCTTGTATTTGGCCCAAGTGTTCAAGTGGGCATGAAGACCGCAAGTGTGTGTAGAACTTCTGATTACCTAATTTGACACACTTATGGTGTTGTAAAAATGCAAGTGTTTACAGAGCTTTTATTTTGATTCTCACATCTTTGCATTTTTAAATAAACCTCTAAGTGTCTGTACAGCAGTGCCTATGTAACACGATTTACTAGTAATGATGGTACTTTTAATTAAGTGATAAAAGCATTTGCAAATGTTGTAAAATTTACACATACTCATGTTTGCACCAGTAAAATGTGCTCACTTATAGCCTGTTGCGTGCACATACTCTCTAGTGGCCAAGTGTGGGTATTTGGACAGACCCCATGTTTGAGTTTCTCTGTTTTGGGCCACTTTTATCTGTTGCTGTTTGAACTGAAGAGAGAAGGGTTGAGTTCAGTAGTGAAGACTGGTGATACTGGTTACTGAGAGCCTTTAAAAACCCTCCGTTTGAGGCTCCAGTCAAAGAGAAAGAAACGTGTGAGATAAAGGAGTGAGTTTGACCAGTGATGGAGTTTGGGGCTTGAGGGTTTGAAGCATTAAAAAAGACATAATGAAGAGTAAGGGAAGACTAGTTGCTCCTGCTTGCTGCTGTTGCGTTGGTTTGCGTCTGTAAGCTTTGTATATCTTTCTGTTTTGAATCATTATTTACTATCATTCCTTATTGTTTATACTGCTAAATATAACTTACTCAGCATCACACATTAACCTGACATCGCTAGCTTCAATCTAAATCGTTATTGCTAGTACAACATGCTAGTAATTCGCTAGCCTGTTAGCGTGCCATCCGTCCGCTCTTTATTTATTTTATTTTATTTTTTTCTCGCGCGCCTTTTACGAGTTCATCAAACAACTTAAGTGAGTAGGATCAGTCAACAGACACGGTGAGTCATGTCATCTTCTCCTCTTATTGTTACTTGCACTTCATGTAACATATAGCATATCCTTCTCTGTCAGCACAGGATTTACATGTGATAATGGAAGGGAAGATTTCAGAAGTAGAGACATGCATTCAAGTTTTAATCAAGGTTAATTGTAAGAGTGCAAGGGTTTTAGATACTGCTTTGGATGCGACTAGCTTAGTGAACTCTTTACATTGTTCGGTTCCAGCTGAAGTAGAGCCCGTGCAGCAGGGCAACTGGGTGACCGTGAGACGCTGTAGTCGCGAGACAAAACACCGCTCTTCCGTTCCGATTACAACATTAAACAGGTTCTCCCCACTCAGTGAAACACCCACTGAGAATCCTGTTGATTGTGCCCTAGTTATTGGCGATTCTATTACACGGAACGTGAAAATAGAGACACCAGCCACCCGTGACATTTGCCGGGAGCCAGAGCGCCTGACATCAAAGCAAATTTAAAACTGCTGGCTAATGTTAATCGTAAATACTCTAAGATTATTATTCATGTCGGCACTAGTGATGTTCAACTCCGCCAGTCGGAGATCACTAAAATTATTATTAAAGAGGTGTGTGAACTCGCAAGTACGATGTCAGGCACTGTAATTTGCTCTGGCCCCCTTCCTGTTCGCCGGAGTGATGAAAATAGTTGCTTGGGTTGCTGATTATTCGATTCTGTAATGAGGTATGTTGTTATGGGAAGAAGGAGGCGGGAACCGGCGAACATTTTAATGATAAAAATAAAACAAATACAAAACGAAAGTAAAAGACAGCAGCCCCTCACGGAGACAGCCCCTCTCTGCTGTCACAATAAAACAGAAACAAAACACAACATAAGTCCTGTTCCTCTCTCCATCACCACTGTCATCGCTCCTCCTTTTATGCTTCCGCTCCTCCGTGAGAGATACGAGACCGGTGCGTCGCGTACGTGTCACTCATTATCAATCGCGCCACCGGCCTCGCGCCGTCCTCCCACGGCCCTCGACCTCGTCGTGCTCGCCACAGATTCCTTACTTCCAAAGCACTTATTGTTAATGATATGAGTACAGATTATAACCTAGATGTGCTGTGTTTGACAGAAACCTGGCTAAAACCAGACAATTACATTACTTTAAATGAGTCCACCCGCAAGATTACTGTTATAAACATGAACCTCGTCTGAAAGGCAAAGGGGGAGGTGTTGCTGTAATTTATAGTCATATTTTCAGAATTACTAAGAAGTCTAGTTTCAAATATAATTCTTTTGAAGTGTTGGTTCTTAATGTAACAATATATAGTGTAAATGATAAATCACGTTTGAGATTTGTGCTAGCTACTGTATACAGGCCACCAGGGCATAGTTTGAATTACAAAGGGACAGAAATTACAGTTTTGGGGGGGTCAGATAATTTTTCTGATATTGTGAAAAAATATGATTACAGATACAATACAAGTCAACTCCTATTTTCACTGTAGGAACATTTTAATGTAAAGCGATTTCAGACACCCCTATTGTGGACCGTACCATTTTAACCACCGTGGCTAGAAGCAACGGAGATAGAGAACGACTTCAACTTCTCAAGCAAGTGTCAACGTTGAATGACAAAAAGCTAGTTAGGTACAAAAAATTATTCTGAGTGTTTTCAAACAGTGATGTAATGAAACATTGACAATTTAAGCTTGAAGGGAGTAAAGCCTCTGTTTAGGCTATTAAGGAATTATGTAATTTTGCCAAAAGAAAAACTTTTATTTTAAATAAATGTTCATTTTAAATCAGCCTACTTCAGTGTGATATGTTACCATATTATCATGCTTAACACTGAGAATTTGAATAATTGTAATGTGATGATCAGATGCAGATATCTAAATCGGACCCCGGACCCCGGACTCCGGACCCCCCTAGAGATACCAAGCTCCACCAACAAAAAAATGTGGGAAACACATTAGGCTATATGATGATCTACAAAAAAATACACATTTAATTATCTTATTATTAAAATACATTATTATGATTTTACCACCTCCGCCTCATTTTGAGCCAGGAAAAACCCTGAAATAGGCAATAGGCTTCTTGTAAAGGTATTACTTTTACTAGTAATTAGAATGGTATTTCAGTGCACTTAACTTCTAACTTTTGGGAGTTGATCAAAACAGTTCTCTTTTGGATATATAATAACAATGAGATATTCTGTAGCCTACTGATTATCAGTTTGTCGCATGTTTAGACCTTGTATGTGTGTTGCACAACACATGTTGCACTTGTCGATCACGGTGGGGATTGATATGGTAGTGGACCATGATGGTCATAGAAGAAGTGAAGGGGCAGTACCCCCCAATTATGGTGGGGTAATTCGCACTCTGCACCAGGGCACCATACAGACTTTATCAAAGAATTTGCTGATTTTCTATCAGAGTAAGTACTGGCTGCAGATAAAGTCCCAATTGTTGGTGATTTTAATATACATGTAGATAACTAAAAAGATGCATTGGGATTGGCATTTAAAGACATTCTGAACTCTACTGGAGTTAGACAACCAGTGTCAGGACCTACTTATTGTCGTAATCATACTCTAGATCTTTATTATCACACAGAATAGATGTTGATGCCGTTGAAATTCTGCAGCAGAGCGATGACATCTCAGACCATTGTCTTGTCTTCTGTAAACTTAATTTAGCCAAGGCTGCAAAGCCGACTCTGTGTTACAAATATGTTAGACCTATCACTTCTGCCACTAAAGATTGCTTTATTAATAATCTTCTTGATCAGTTTCATCATCTCATCATCCCAGATAGCTTAGAATAACTCAATATTGCGACAGAAACTTTTAACTTTCTCTTTTCCAGCACTTTAGACACAGTTGCTCCGTTGCGCTTAAAGAAGATTAAAGAAATTAGTCTAACGCCGTGGTACAACGAACACACTCGGGCCCTTAAGAGAGCAGCCAGAAAAATGGAGCGCAACTGGAAGAAAACAAAACTAGAGGTATTTCGCATTTCATGGAAAGAGAGCTCAATTGCGTACAGAGAGGCTTTAAAAGCTGCTAGACCTGCTTATTTTTCAACCCTATTAGAAGAAAATTAACAAAATCCTAGGTATTTATTTGAAACAGTGGCTAAACTAACGTACAGTAACAGTAACTAACCTAAAGAAAAAAAATTCCAGGCAGCACAGCAGTAATGATTTTATGAACTTCTTCACTTAAAAGATTGATAATATCAGGGAGAAAATTATAACTATGCAACCGTCTACTACAGAATCGCATCATGCAGTGCATTGTAGTGTCCTTGAGGAAAAATTTGATTCATTCATTCGTTGCTATAGGAGAGGAAGAATTCGTTAAACTCGTTAATTCATCTAAATCTACAACATGTATGTTAGACCCTATACCGACTAAGCTACTGAACGAGATGCTTCCAGAGGTCATAGATCCTCTTCTTAATATCATTAATTCATCTTTGTCATTAGGATACGTACCAAAAACTTTTAAGCTGGCTATGATTAAACCGCTTGTTAAAAAAACACAACTTGATCATACAGAATTAGTCAATTACAGGCCGATCTCGAATCTACCTTCTGTCAAAGATGCTAGAAAAGGCGGTATCTTCACAACTATGTTCTTTTTTAGAAAGAAATGATATCTGCGAGGATTTTCAATCAGGATTTAGACCGTACCATAGTACCGAGACGGCTCTCGTTAGAGTCACAAATGATTTGCTCTTATCATCCGATCGTGGTTGTATTTCTCTATTAGTGTTACTCAATCTTAGTGCTGCATTTGACACCATTGGACATAACATTCTTTTAAATAGACTCGAAAATTATGTTGGCATTAGTGGAATTGCATTAGCATGGTTTAAATCATACTTGTCTGTCCATTATCAGTTTGTAGCAGTAAATGGAGAGATGTCTCATCGATCACAAGTTCAGTATGGCGTACCACAAGGCTCAGTACTAGGACCGCTGCTGTTCACTCTGTACATGCTACCATTAGGAGATATCATTAGGAAGCATGGCATTAGTTTTCACTGTTATGCTGATGATACTCAACTCTATATTTCTTCACGCACTGACGAAACTTACCAATTCACAAAATTAACGGAATGCATAGCTGATATAAATCTGGATGACTAGCAACTTCCTACTACTTAATTCTGAAAAAACAGAGATTCTAATTATTGGACAAAAAACTTTCTCAAGTAATAACCTAGAATACTGTCTAACACTTGATGGCTGCTCTGTTAAGTCTTCATCGTCAGTTAGGAACCTGGGTGTGCTCTTTGATGCCAATCTTTCATTTCACGTGTCTAGCATCTGTAAAACCGCATTATTTCATCTTAAAAATATATCTAAATTACGCCATATGCTGTCAATGAAAAATGCAGAACAATTAGTCCATGCGTTCACGACATCAAGTCTAGATTATTGTAATGCTCTACTGGGTGGTTGCCCTGCACACTTAATAAACAAACTACAGCTGGTCACAGCTGCTCGAGTTTTTACCAGAACCAGGAAGTATGACCATATTAGCCCGGTTCTGTCAAAACTGCACTGGCTCCCTATTAAACATTGTATACATTTTAAAATATTGCTGATCACTTACAAAGCACTTAATGGTTTAGCTCCGCAGTACTTGAGCGAGCTCTTAATGCATTATAGTCCTTCACGTCTATTGCGATCTCAAAATTCCCGCCAGTTGATAATACCTAGAATATCAAAATCGACTGCATTTTATTTTCCTGATCCAGATCCAAATCAAATTTCCAGATCCTTTTCCCCTTTAGCACCAAAACTTTGGAACAATCTTCCAAACATTGTCTGGGAAGCAGACACACACTGTCAGTTCAAAGCTAGACTAAAAACACATCTCTTTGACCTTGCATACACTTAACACATTATAGACTTCTATAATTCAATGTTAGGCTGCATAGATCAGGTCAGCCGGACCCGGGAACACTCCCCATAAATCCTGATGTACTTGTTACATCATAATAAGGATGGCGTCTACGCTAATATTAGTCTCTCTGTTTACCCAGGGTTTACCTCGCAGTCCTGAAGTGTCAACCAGTCTCTCCCTGTTTACTGCAGTCTGCCGGATCCCGGCCGTATCCAGATCAGATGGTGGACCTGCACCTGGACCCATCCATGACGCATCCCTGAAGTGCCAGCCTCATCAGCCCTGTGAAAGCCTCATCAACACGACCAATCTGACCTCTGACCTGTAACGCTGCCTGGATCATAATTTGCTCGTTGGCCAGAGGAGAACTGAGCGACTGAGCCTGGGTTCTCCCAAGGTTTTTTTCTCCATTCTGTCACTGATGGAGTTTTGGTTCCTTGCCACTGTTGCCTTGGCTTATGGCTTGCTTAGTTGGGGACATTTAATATTCAACAATATTATTGATCTGCCTTACTTAAGGTGGACGATGACGCAATTTTCTTCTAGAAACAAACTTTGTTGTATTATTTTCATGTTATCACTTGATAACTCAAGAGATAACTTGTTATCTCGCTGCTTTGATAAAATCTGTATTGTAAAAAGCTCTATATAAATAAAGGTGACTTGACTGACAATTGTTTTGTTTTTGTTTTTCTGTGGAAAAAAGGTATACACTGTTTTGCTCATATATAGGCTTCTTTTTCCTCTTCTGAGAGCCGAGACCCGTTCACAAGAGAGATGAGATAAAGACATTAAAATGCTCATATATCATGCTTTCATTCCCCTGAAGTCCATCTCTAATGTTAGTAAAGATTATTAGACTCATTATCCCACTGAAATAATATCATCATCTTCTTCTTCTGCTGTTTCAGAATAAACGTCTTTATTTCCTCCGTCTAAATACTTGATTGTGATTGGCTGGAATGTGTTCATTAAAACATTGTTACATTTTTAAGAATTAGTCTTATTTAGAAAATTCTTATTGTGTTTCGTGTCATACTCCTGCTGTTCTTTGTTTATAGAACATGAACACATTTGCATGTAAACACATCCTCATCACTCATTTGTTTAGGTCCACATTTAGACTTTCAGGGTGGACAATCTTTACATCTCTGACGTGAAACAGAAGCAGAAACAGTGTGTTATTGTTCTAGACATATTACATTGTTTCATTCAGTCTTATTCATCTGTTAGTTTTATTAAGTTACACTTAACTCTAACATTAGTTTTTCTCTGGCTGTTATAAAGCACATTTGTTATAGAAAAAAAAAGCAGTGACAAATGATTATGTAGTAGATTATTATTATTTATTGATAACATGTAGTTGTCACGGTTCATAGATCCAATGTCTCTCTCTAGTCTCGTGCTTTGTTGTTTACATGTGTGTGAGTGTGTGAGTGGGTGTGTCCGGATCGTTACAGTTGATCAGTATCCAGCTGCAATCACTCATCATCACCAGCTGCCACTCATCTCATCTCCTATAAATGCTCACCACTTTCTCATCTCCTTTGTCAGATTGTTGCATGAAGTCTCTGGGCCCTATCTTGCACCCAGCGCAATTGACTTTGTACACCGACGCATGTATCATTCCTATTTTGCACCCGCGCAAAGCGCGCTTTTCCCTCCACAGAAGCACGTCGCTAAACTAGGGAATGAACTTGCGCTCCCTGGGCGGTTCAGCGCAAAAAAGGAGGCGTGTTCCGGCGCAAACGTTCCTTCATGCTATTTGCAGATTTAGAAAACAATTGCGCCACTAACCAGGAAAAAATAGTTTAAAGTCAGTGGCGCGTTGCGCATGTTATTCATATGCTATTTTAAGGGCGCATGCTTGGCCATAATCAGTGTAGCGTGTGCACAACGCGCATACACTTTGATTCTCTAATCTACACAGAAGCAGCAGTTTTCATTTTTGCAAATCATACATTATTACGATAGATAGATAGATAGATAGATAGATAGACAATTTATTATAAAAGCATACATCTAGCTTACACATTTACCCAAATTATCATACGCCTTTTTAACCGAAGTTAATTTGGGTGGGTTTCTCCATCCCCAACATCCCTGACTAGAGCGTTGCTCTCCTCGGCTGTGAACCGCTCCTGGCGCGCGCCTGGCAAATCCGCCGTTATAATAGGAATCCGCTATAGAACAAAGCGCGCCTGCTCTTAAAGGGAATGTGAGATGACACTCTGATTGGTTTATTTCACGTTACGCCCAAACCACACCTATGAATAATGAAGCTACTTCAGACCAACCCATTTTAGATTTGCGCCGAGCGCAAGAGTCATTTATCCCGCCGGGAAAATAGCAACAGCGCCAAGACCCGCCCACAAAGTTACTTGCGCTTTGCGCTTTGACACTTGCGTTTCAGATCGTTAAAATAGGGCCCACTGTGTTGTCTGATCCTGTTCCCGTGCCTCGTGTCCCGTCTTGAGTTCCTGTGTTCCGGTTTCGCGTCTTGTTGGATTACGTTTCATGTCTGGATCACGTCATCACTCATCAGAGCACGCTGCACTTCATCCAGCACTCCGTGTCTGACCATCAAAGTCCCTGCGCCACCGCCTGCATTACCCGGATTATACATCATCATCATCATCATCATCATCTATAAATAAAGAGCTTTTTACTTGCATATTGTGTCCTCGTTTCTGACGTAACAGTAGTGGCCTGTGGCCTAAACCATGAAGCCGGTTTAAGTTAACAAGGTGTTTCAGTTTAGTTTGCACCAACCCTGGATTTTAGGCACCATGAAAGTGACTCGGCTTTTAGCGGTGTTCATCGCGATAGTCACGGTACCAACAAACCTGATTGGATTGGTTTGGTTTTGTCAACTCCAAACTAATCCTGTAACCCTGAGTTTGTTCAACTACCATCATGGTACGGCCCATGATTAACTGATCTAATCCGGTGTTTAATCAGTTATCAAACATGTGTTATATTGTTAACACACTTGAATTCTACATTACCACCACTGTGAAACTACAACAATCAGCTATTTATGAAGGATTTTTAAACTCATTGTTCATATAAAAAAATAGTTGTACTTCACAGAGATCAAAAATCAGCACATGAATCACAACACACTCCTGTGTTCTTCAGTGAATATCCACTACCTCCAGTTGCAGTTCCTGTGATTTTCTGGTGGGCAATTGGTCCATTTCAGGGGCGTCGGACTGTGGGGGTAAAACCAGTACTGATTACCAGGGGAGAGAGGGCCCTTGAAAAGTCTGGAATATATTTGATTTTACTTGGATATTTTCATTTCATAATTAAATTTCAGAATGAATGTCAGATGAAATGTAAACTAAGTGTATTGGCTGAATAACTCCGTTGATTGACTGACTACATTTTGAATAGAAAAAAGTAAAGACTATCTAAGGTCTCACAGTCCCACCCCTTGCTAATGCGCCAAATGGTTTAGTCCATCTGCACGCATTTCGTTTAAGTTAGTTAGTTGAGCATCTGGTGGAGTGCAAACTTCTGCTGTAGAAATGTCTTTCTGAAAGAAAGCCAAATCAGGCCACCAAAAAAGAAAGGAAAGACCGAAGAAAGAAAGAAAACAAAATGAGGGGAAACAATTGGTAACTGATTTCTTTTCAAAGAAAGGTGAGCACAAACTAGAACGCGAAATCTATAGTGCTAAACTGCTTGAATATCTCTGCGATCGTTAATGCTAAAAATGAACTGAGACAACCCATTGAAAGAGCAGAACATACACTTTCAGAGCATTTCACTTTCAATCATTTAAGTAAAGTGACTGTAGACCAGATTATGTTAAGAAAGTCTGAAATGATGACTTAAGCACATTAATATTAGGCTACCTTCAATGGCATTTACTGGGGGGGAAACTCCAATGTCATGTATAAGCTATAAGGGTTGAGGAACATGGGGGCCCATCAGGACTGCGTATGCATAGGGCACGGGATCTTGTGCTACGCCCCTGGTCCATTTACACATATATCGCCCAAAGTGTTAATAATTTCAATTATGTTTGTTATCAGAGTCTGCTATTTAATACAGACACTTAATTTTGAATCATTTGATTTATGTCACTCGCTACATGTGGGTAATGTTCATTCACTCCCACCACCTACATTTCCTGCTGGTACTGAGACCCGAACCCGCGAGTCTCTTTCCTTCAGTGATTCTGCTTATTAATATCAGGTGTCACTTAATATGAGACAGCGCCGACGCCACGTGACTGTGACGTATGCCATCAAAGTACATCGAGAGTGATTCAGAGCAGGAGGACTCCAGAGCGACTCGCTTGTGTTTCGTGTTTATTCTCACACCTTCAGTTCCACTAATGCTCACAAATCTGTTTTTATAACAGTAAAATCTCTTTTCATCTAGTCGATGTTATATTGTGTCATGTTTATCAAAATAATACTGATTAAAAAAACGTAGACCCCACTACATTGGTATTTAAATATAAGCTTATGTTGAACTTTATTCTTGTATAAACAGCTGTATTAAGCAGTACTACAGTGTAGGCTGCATAACGTATTAAATAGAAAAGTATCTGAAGCGTCTGTGTATTTGACAAATATAGCATTTATTTCACTTCAGCTGTGGTAAAGTATGCAAACACAACGCTAGCGTCACTACGAGAAGCAGAAAGTGTCCGACTTCACGTCTCAGTTTTCAGCTCCTGAACGCGAACTCTCGCCGCAGCCGATGTCCAACACACCTTACATCACAACTATAGACCTTGTGTAGCCCTGCACCTTTTCAGCGCTGTGCTTGTTGTCTTTTGTCTTCCGGTTTGTATTTCCACAGCGATCTTCAGAATTTATGAATGAACTGTTCTTTTTAAAATCTTCCTGGTCTACTGAGTTTTGTTAAGACATCTGCTTTAAACATTACAATGCTCATGATAACTTTCGTTAACTCTACAAAAAGTAAATCCACTTCACCAGCTAATTACTCTTCCACAGCGATGCCATAGAAATATACAGAGCTACCGCTAAAACGGAAGCTCAAAGACAATATTCTAAAGATGCTGCGCACTTGTTTCTCTGGCGCATAAGGTCTATAATGGCGCTTTTCCACTACACAGTACCAGCTCGCCTCGACTCGACTCGACTCGGCTCTGTTTGGTTTTCCACTGTGTAAAAGTTGTACCTGTACCTGCTTCCAGGTACTTTTTTTCGTACCACCTCCAGCGAGGTTCTAAGCGGGCTGAGACGAGCTGAGGCGATACTAAAATGTGACGTGAAAACACGACAGATTGCTGATTGGTCAGAGAGAATCGTCACTATTCACTGCGTCATCATTGCACGCGCCAGACGAAGTATCCTGAATAAAAAAACAGCAAAAACAAAAATAAAAACATCCAAAAACAGCATACACTCGATTTCCTCCATTGTCCTGTGTGTGTGGGTAGTGGGTGTGTCTCGCGCGTCTCGCGTAAAAGATTAAGTCACGGCAGTTTCCTGCGGCGTCGCTATGACGACCAGGTACTATTGTGGAGGTACTATCTGCAATGGAAAACGGAGCGAAAAGCGAGCCGAGGCGAGGCGAGTCGAGTCGAGTCGAGTCGAGCTGGTACTGGTAATGGAAAAGCGCCATAACAGCACAGAAGAACAATCGTTGGAATCACTTTTAGAACGATTCTGTTTCAAGCTGATGAATGATAAAAACATTGACAACCTACACAAAACTTTTCCGTTTTCTTCTGTCATGTCAAACTAGCAAATACAAATTAAGCTTGCTTAGGCTTTGTTGGAAACTCAGAATCGAAGACCAGGAGACTTGGTTCAGGAGCAGGATTCTTTATTGAGAACACGAGCTGTCGGAAGCTGCAGTCACCAAAGTCTAAATCTAATACAGTATGCATTGTATCTTATAGGCATTTTAGGAGGAGGGACTTTTGAAGGTGGAGACAATCAGCATAACACTATCATTCAAATTGCATAGACGAATCATTTGTGTGCTAATCCCATCAGTCTGAGTGAAACTGGGACTCCAAGGGCCATTAAAGACAATGAGGAGGAAACAGGAATTGCAACTTTGCTGAGCAGAATCATTATCTTAACCTTAAAAGCTAAATACAATATTCTTTACCGTGATGTTATGTGTGGAAGCATATTTGAAATAGATTCTTACAATTTGTTATTCTTCAGCTTCTTATACTACTGGTGGGACAAAACTGTATGAAATTGTATATCAGATTTAAGACGAAACATTATGAATGAAACTTACTTGACACTTGAACAGTTGCTATCAACATCATAACAAAGAGAATACGCTTAAATAATATGCTTGTCAGTACATGTCCATCATGTGTACAGATACTTTTCATACACTAGAAGCGAGTTCGCAAGTGAGCAGCGAAGCAAGTGCATTCTGGGAGTTGTTGTCTTTGATCCACATGAGCCAAAAATACATTTTCTGGCTTTTCTCAGTCTAGAAAGCTCCAAATTCAAAAATAATTTTACATTTCTTCTACATAAATGACCCAATTTAAATACACATTCATCTTTCCAGAGGTGGAATGTCCCTTTAAGTGAATGCTCAAGTTTAATATACAATGATCATAATGCAAGGCAAGCACCGCATATATCTGACCTATTTTTAGCGGCATTCAGTATAGGATTTGACTGTTCATAGTAATGATATAAGTGTTATACATCATTTGACTGTGTTAAGTGTCTACTTTGTGTGTACACCGTTGTGCTTTTCGCAAAAAAAAAAAAGCGAGTTCTGCCGTCTTTCTGTCAGTGAAGTCCATTCTGAAACGCATCCGAAAATGAACTGTAACTCAGTGAATGCTTGCCACACTTTCACGAGAGACATGTCTTTATAAAGCTTGTCTTATTTTAAATGAATTTAAATTCCTAAAAAAAATAAATATTCTCAGTTTATGTAATCCGTTTGAAACCATGGAGATGTACAGTCTTTTCGTTGTCCCTTCATTATCTCTAATGAGCTGAGGCCGCCACACCCCGGCGCTATTCACATGGTACACAAGATACTTTATACTCAACTCTTAGTTGTGTACTAATTGTGTACTTACATTACATTAAATTTACTTGCCTTTATTTAGGATAAAGGTACAATATGTAAGAATTTTGTATCAAAATATCCAAAAACCACTTGCACAGTGTTATTTATTTATTTCAATTGTGTACTTACATTATCCTAAATGTTTCCAAGAATTAGTAAATTCAGAGAAATTCACAATTTTAAACAGTGCCCGTTTCTTGTCACTTGTCGCCTAGTCTCAGCCTCAGACGTCACGCCCACGGAACGTTGGCTAAACGTCTGATGCATATGGTACACTTAACTGGAAACACTTCAGGAATGTCGAAGTCGTCATCTGATTGGTTGAATTTTATCGGATTTCCGGGGGCACGAGTGTCGCGTTTATTTTCGGTCCGCCGGGAAACAAAGCGCAGACGTGTGGTTGCGGAAGAAAAACTGTTGTGTTTACATGAGTGACAATGAGCATTTATCAAGATCAGCTAAACGTAGGATTCTCAAAAGTATGCGGTTATACGTGCGCGAACAGATCAATGACTTACTGCTTGTTTTCTTCTCCTTCTTTGATTTTCTATGCTGACTGACTTGTTGCACGCCGGTCTGTTGTTGTGGGGACATTTCCACGCCCCGAAACGTGACGCTGAACGAAACAAACTGTAATTGGTTGTTTGACATGTCGGTCAAACGGCCTTATGGGCGGGCCTTGGCCAAAGAAAGCTGCTATGAATTCCAGACCTTCAGCCGTCAGTCTGAAGGTCTGGCTACGCGAGACTACTTGTCGCCTGTCAATGACGTAATATCCGCGTTATTCCTGGTTTCTGCTAGTACTGCCATAGTAACCATGGCAACAGACGTGGACAACTGCGTAATGTTTATCGCCACGCTCACGCTGTTGTTGTTTTGTTCAAACATTATTGACCATGGGGCAAACTTTGGGACAAAAGGAGAACTAAAACGAGGATCAATATCGGCATGTCGTTTCGTCTCATATAATAAACAAACTAACACATAGAATAACATTATAACTTTCAATACACTCAAATGCAAAATGCAGTTTAGTGTGATAGTGTAACATTAGACCAAGTGAAACAGCGCTGCGTTACCTCACAAGTTTAATTTGTCAAATAAACTGTCCTGTGTGAGTAGTGATTCAGCACTTGTGGGTAGTTCGGTAGAATGAAATATCCTCGTTCTTTAATATCCGCGGGACTCGTGTGCCGGTCTCTCATTAGCAATCGCGCCCTACGTCATACCACAGTCATGTTAAAAAACATGAATGTATTCACACATCCACAAACATTATTAGATCCATCAGCATGACGACAAGTTCCATGATTCCTCTTATCACTGCGTCATCAACCTACGCCTTTGTTATTGTTAGAGGTTAGCGACCCCTAGTGGCGAAAAAAAATACTTATTGTAGCTTTAAGAATAAACCATATTTCATTTTATTGAGACACATATAGATGCTCACAATCATATTTTAAACAAGTAATTAGTAAATATATGACTAGTGCAAAACACAGGAGTGAGGAGAAGAAAGAAGCCACACCACCAGAATAACAAGATCCCATGAAATCAACTGACGTGGCTTGTGCTTTGCTTTTATTTTAAACAGCCAATATACTTTGAGCCACATCCTCGAATCATGATCTTCTACTTTCTATTTAACAGCAAGTATATTTGACTGAACAGTCTGTGTTGAAAATAATGAGCCGTTTTTTCTGAAGAGAATAAATGCGAATTTAAAATGTAAATGTTTCTAAAAGCCACAGATGAAAACTCATGTTGATGTCATGGGGTCTTTAAAACATATAGTGCACATTAGTATTTTAAATACCCAAAGAACATTACATTGATATTAAAAAGACTCATATGATACTTTTAAATTACATAAATATATTTTTTTTGTACTGATATAAGCACATTATCTGATGATAATGACATATCCTTCAGTCCTAAGATCTGCTGCAGATGAAGTTGAGTTTGTCGTGTTCAGGACGGCTGATCCAGCGCTGATCTCCTCCAGACTGAACTGCTCCAGATCTCACTCCAGACACACAGTTCTCCTCTCCTGGAGCCCAGTTATGAAAGCACACGGTCTCTCCGCTCACCCAGTACCAGATGCCCAAAATACAGGAGTGACGTAAACCCAACCACACCGCCTCAGTAGACGCACGTTTAACCACATTCATCACACGACGCTGCATCTCGACTGAATGAACCGAGACCAGATCCGTATAATTCTGTCTGCAGTATCTCAGAGCTTCAGGCCACGTCAGAGTCTCTTTGATCAGAATCAGTTTATCTGGACACAAAACAAACCACAAGCAAAAACTAGAGAGAGACTGATCAAAAACAACATGCAGAACAAACACTGTGGAGGAATCTGTCATGTCAGACATGTAGCGTGAACTTTAAGAGATCTGGAGGTGATGGATGGATTGTGTGTGTTTGTGAGGATCTGCTCACCTTCATGACACACAAAAGGAAATTGTTTGTTGCAAGAGTCGGCATGCCATTTACCCAGAGCGTTCGGTCCGATCACTGTACAGTTTTTACGTTTTCCTATAATATCAGGTTCATTAGTATTCCAGTCTCTGAATGAGGAGTTACTCTGATCTGACCACTGCCATGGGTCTCTGACTCTGAACAGACCGATCCAGACATCATTAGATATGTGATTATCATTGATGAACTTCTTAACCTGTTGACTCTCATTCTGGTTCCTCACACTGACCAGATCAATGTGATTCTGTCTGCAGAAACTCTGAGCATCTCTCCAGTTCTTCTTCTGATTGACAAAGACGAGTCCTGTGTTCGCTTTAAGAAAAAAATAAAATAAAAAAAATCTGTTTGTTCTTTTCTTTATTTTTATGTTTTTCAGTAACATTTCTGAACATTACTATGATTTTAAAGCACTTCCTCTCGGAACACTTGATTAAGAGCCTGAAGAGAGAAACAGAGGAAACAGAGGAAGATGTTACACTGCACATCTTATTATTTAACATAATTCATATTTGATATGAAATATATATATATATATATAAACATTTAACATACATGTACTGTAGACTAGTAATTTATAAATTAATATAGTTACAGTGTATCTTGATGCTTGATTTTGTTTTGATGGACTATCATTACATGAGCTGGACTTTTTTTCAGAAAAATATTTTCTACACAGAAATTGACTCAACATTGAAAGTGTGACATTTATCCACAATCTGTTCTATATTCACTAACAATACATGAATTACATACAATAATTACATTATTATATTTTACAGTTACATTTACTCAAATTGTCATGCTGATAATATAATTTGTAAGGAAAAAATTGCAATTAATATGGAAGTATTTCCGAGGAAACTTAAAACACACACGCAAGCACACGCACGCACACACACACACACACATCAGGAGCAAGGACAGAAATGGAATGGACTTTATATATCAGGATAGGCAAAGCATAGAGTATGAAAACTGCACACCAAATTGCAGAGAAAAAAATATATAATTACATGAGTGAATCCGTTACATTGTTCCTCAGTCACTCCTGAAATTGCTGTGATTGACAGTGATAACCGTAGCGACGGACGGGACAAAACATTTGTCAAAATAAACCTGTGCATTTAGTGCTGTAGTGTAAATGCAGACTAATAGACCCACAGCAACATAGACCAGAAGAAGAAAACAAGTCTGTGTTGTCTGGGTAATTTTAGAAGCTTTTAAGATAATTTTTTTATCCATTTTTTTTTTCCCACATGTGTCCTTTAGCAATGTTTGAAAATCGGATTACATTTTTTTTTTAGTTATTAAGTATTTCATGCATTATTTACTAGCATTAATAATTTGTTATTAAAGCTATTTTATAATGAATCCAAAAGCAAAACATGAAAAGAAATGAAGCCTAGTGCAAGTTCTGCCAGGAAGACTCAATCGTACCTACCCCACCTTTAGTTTATAAGTTAATACTGTGTGTGTGTAACGACTGAGACAAATCAGACACAAGTATTTGTTACAGTTTAACAAATAATATTTAAAACTCACTCTGGGAACTGTGGTCCCATCCCCCCAACAAGGGCAAGAAGGTCTTAGTTACCAAGTTGGTTTTATCACGTGGTCGAGCCAGAGACAATGGGGAAGACAGAAACAGACTTTAAGGCTATGTTTACACGGAAACGATCTGAAGAGAAAACGCAAAAGTGGCGTTGCGTTATCACTTTTTATTCTAGACGAGCGTTATGGGCGGGAAATCTGCGTGCAATGTGAAGTACTGCCACACAACAACACCAAGTCCGCGCGCCTGCATACAACCTTCACTGTCTAGCAGACTTTTGCGTTTTTACCACAGACAGTAAAATAAATGGACACAGCGACCCCATTGGATTCAATGGAGAAAAGTGAAGTCAATTAGAAGCTCTTCTTCCTGATGGCTGAGCGACTGCGCAGACTCAAACTGAGCTTGACCACGTAGATGTGACGTGAGCAACCCGTCTGTCTTCTAGTAGCTGTGCCAAGAGAAATCTGAATCATTCCCTTCCGAAACTCGCAGAGACGGAGAGCGTGAGTAGGAGCTGTCCATGAGCTTGGAGCAGGAGCAACTTTTGCTAAGTTTTCTGATTAATTATTTTGTCATTTTGCCTCCACGTCCCCCCGATTGCCCGCAAGCTTCTCCTCCTGTTCATACGGTAATCTCTCTACTGTGCGACAGAGAGTCGCGTGGTTATGGCGCAATCGTTAGCCTATTTTTACAAAAACTGCTTCTACAGGGCCATAACGTAAGATACAAGGTAATGGAGCCTTTTATGCATTTTCGTGTTTCTTTAGAAATAAATAATGGACAAATGGAGTCTTTAAACGCCTCAGATGTAAAGTTATTCGCTGTCAAAGTGACACCAAAATGAATGGGAGTCAATGAAATGCTAACAGCAGGTGATGGTCCGCTAATCAATGGCGGCTCCCGGGGAAGCTTCAATTTTTTTCCGAATGATTGCCCCCCTGGTTTTTACCCTTTAGACGGGAACGCGACGGTGGAGCGTTTTTAAGATTTCCACTCTGGAGGGTGGTTTCACTTGTTTGCGTTTTTAAGCCCCAAAAACGCCGTCGCCGTCTAAACGAAAAGCACATCTGATAAAATATTTGTACCTTTTCACCCACGATTATTATTATTTTTTTGATACTGTGTATTTTATGATAGAACCAACGGTCAATGTAACCTCACCTATACCATGTTTGGTCTCTATAAATTGGTACTTTGAAGATTGAAATGATTGTGTACATGCCGATAGCTGCGCAACATATTAGTATTACAAGAATCTTTCTTAGTTTCTTCATCAGTAACCAATCCAGCTGCCATTGCAAATGGTTGCTGATGAATAAACTTTGTTTAAGTACGTTTAAAACAAAGATTCATAAATCAACCACAGAGGAATCTTCCCGTTTGGAAAATCCACCCTTCTCATTGGTCAAGCAAACCCGGAGAGGTGGGGCCTTTCTCAGGCTTTATTAGAGACAAATCCACAGTGACCCTCTCTCTCTCTTCTTTTCTGGCCTCTACTGCTGCTTCTTCGGGTTGATGTCTGTGGGGACCCCCCACCCCAGGCTGTGACCACCGCCTGCTATCCTTTCACTCTCCCAAAGGAGTCAGACTGTATTTTCTTCAATCCAACTCAGAAGAAAACTGCAACCTTACCATCACTGAATGGGCAACGATCAACTCTTGGCTTCTCGGTACGTTCAGGGTGGCGTGCTGTCCAGCGTGGCCTCAGCAGGCCCCCGGGCTGCAGGCCTCGACTCACCACAGCCATGTGCTCATCCAGGAGAGAGAGGACTCTCTCAACCACAACAGCATCAAGGACAACCTCAGGAGTTCAATGTCTTCATTCAATGCAGCTTGTCCTCTCCGGCCCAGAGCCGGCAGGCCACGATCTGCACTCCAGCCATGAGAACAGAGTTGAACTAACCATGCAACTTCAACAACTTCAATGTTCAACCACTTCAAGAATTGTGTCCACTGCACAGACTATGCAAGTATCAATTTAATGAGGTGCTCTGAAAATGATGCTGATGGTTCTTTTCATAGTTAAATAGATCTTTTCCATAGTTCCATTTCCTGCTTCCGGTTCCATAACACTCACCATTTTACCTATGCATGTATGTATGTATGAATGTATGTAAGTTTGTTTAGTTTAGGTATGTTTGTGATTTAGTTCAGGGGTTTTCAAAGTGGGGGCCGCCAGGGGGGCCGCAGCAAGTTGAAAAAAAAAAGTTAAAAAACGTTAAAAAATAAATATTTGCTAATATGAGTATTGTTATGAAAAAACATTATAATAATTTGTTGCATAGCCTATCTGATATCTGATTGATCGGCTAATGACAAGAATTGGCCGATTTTCACATGATTTTCAGTCTGACATATGCCGATTCAAATGCACTCGGGCGCCGCATGAATAACATCGCGCAACATCAACATCACACATGCACACAGAACGCACATGTAGGAAACCTTGTGAATTACGGCCGTTTCAGATCGCGAGCGGCGCGTGAGCAGCGCGAATGTTTTTAGGCGTGCATGTTCAGTGAGTGCATTCACACCGCGAGCTGGAGCAGCGCGTGAGCGTTAAGCAGGAGCGTCGCATGAGCAGCAGTGAAGCGGAGGGTTTCGATGCCGAGTCTATTTTTGTAGCGCTGCTCACGCTCAGTTAAAGTGAAAGCACACTTTTGATGGACAAAATAAATATGATTTCACTCAAAAAAATGCACATAATTTGCATGTATAGTGTGTTTTAACAAGGAGTAGGCTATGTCAGAAAAGAAAATGAAGACAAAAATATTTATAGAGAATGTCCATTTAAACTTGTTTTTATTAACCAGTTTGGGTAAAAGTGGTGTTTTATTATATATATATATATATATATATATATATAAAATAAATATTTGTGTGTGCTGTAAAGTGGTTAGAAAAAATGAAATCAGAATCGGCTTAAATCTGTATCGGCAGGTCCAACTCAATGAAAAATCGGAATCTGCCTTGAAAATTGTAATCGGTGCATCTCATCTTTCTGATTGGCTGGTATCAAACACCATCACATAATCTGATGTTCACCTAGATGTTTTATTTATTTATTTCTACATGTGCTGTGCCGTAGTATTGTCGATGGGTTCAATACGGGGGGCCTTGGCTAGAACCTAGTGGTATTTGGGGGGCCTTGGCATGGAAAAGTTTGGGAACCCCTGATTTAGTTAATAAAACTTGTGCACAATATGTATTTGGTTCTGATTCTCTGCTTGCAGCAAAGTCTAGTTTAGATCTTGATCTTGTTACATGCTTTAATATGGCGTTATTTTCCAGTCAAATGTCGAGAGCGCATTATTGTAGCGCGAAAGTACATTAATATAATGCGCGAGCGCGAATCTCTCTGCTCGCGCGCGGAATATAAATGCGCGAGCGCGAATCTCTCTGCTCGCGCACGGAATATAATGTGCCGAGTGCGAATCTCTCTTGAAATTTTGCAAGGAACAATAATAGATCTGGGATTGTCCTCACACACAGTTATTTTGGGTTGAATTTTCTGCTTCCAGATTTCTCTTTGCTTTTTAAGGATGTACTGTTTGGTTTCTTTAATATACAAAAATTTAATTTAATTTAATGAGTATTTTATTATTAATCTATTATTGTTCCTTGCAAAATTTCACATTCACCGTAGTAAATTCACTCAGCAGAATCCCTTATTCATTGTTTTTAGAAGAGACGTCCAACAATACATCCAAAGCATTTCGTTATCTAAGAATCTTAAAGCTCTTAAGACAATAAACTTGTTTCAAACTTTTTTATTTATTTCATTACAGCTTTCTGTTCTGTTTCTTTATTTTTTATGAGCATATACAGGCTATATGTATGTATGTATGTATATATATATATGCTGCTTTGCTTTCTTTATTCCGTTGTATGTAATTTGTACATTTTTGCTATGTAAGTTATATTTTTGATACCTTGGCATTTATAAAAAAAAAAAAAAAAAAAGAAATTGAAGAGAAGAGTACTTAGGCATGCGCGAACGCACGGGACAAAGTCTAAGCACATACACGCTTACTTTAAGCAAAGACACGTTTTAAGTGCAGGCATATTCTCTGAGCGAGCCCAGGGAAAATTCTTACAAGAGCAACGTGTATCTGAGAGCACGTGCCCAGTTCTCGCGCGCGAGCAGAGAGATTCGCACTCAGCACATTATATTCCGTGCGCGAGCAGAGAGATTTGCGCTCACGCATTATATTCTGCGCGCGAGCAGAGAGATTCGCGCTCGCGCATTTATATTCCGCGCGCGAGCAGAGAGATTCGCGCTCGCGCATTATATTAATGTACTTTCGCGCTACAATAATGCGCTCTCGACATTTGACAGGAAAATAACGCCATACTTTAAGCGCTGTACATGCTAAGAAATAATGATTTTTCGGTGACCATGAAAGATACGCTTTTCTTAGAATAACTGAATAATCAAGAGTTCAGAGTTAAGAATTAAGAGTTTGTTGGACGAACTGATTAAATGATTGTAATATTAACTTAGCTACATCAAGTTAATCCAATTAATTGACCCAAATATTAATAATTAATCATAACAAGTTATGAGTTATTATTAATATTTCCCCTTTGAGCTAACTCGTTACATGTGTTAGTAGAAGATATTCTGGAGCCGTTATATATATATGGTGCATCTATAAATGAATGGTTGTAATTGTAAATAGCTGCACTCACTGTTGCAGATGAAATGACGAGTATCACTACATGACAAATCATGAAATTGTCCATTTCTCATCATAGCACACTCATCTCTGCCTTCAGGTTGTCCAGTAGCTCAGTAAATTATCAAGTACTCTCAGTTTTTTTTTTTTAGTTACTGGAACTCGTGTAACTGAACTATTCTAACTAAGCTTTTGCCAGTACAGCATACTATTCCTATATTTCACTTTACTTTTTTTTTTTTTTTTTTTTTAAGGCAATTGGTTTGCATGCTTTTAACTCTCTGATTATCTTCATTTGGGCCGACACTAGTTATCTTCAGACAATAACATTTAATTTTGTAACAGAATAATAGTTTTTTTCTTTTTTTTTTATAAATGTAATTTTACTTACTTGTTTATTAATATTTTTACTCAACATTTGTGCAGTTTTTGGAGGATTTATGATAAATTTAAAATTTCTATAAATAAATAAATATTTATTTAAATAGGCTTTTTACAAAAAACAGCATTTTATGTAAAATTCACTTTATAAAAGACCCATATTTCTAACTTTCATGGGGATAACATGGATAATTTTACATGGATTAGTGTAAATTTTTTGCCAATATTTTGTAAAATGTGGTTTTAAAAGTAAAAAATTATCATTTTAGCCACTAGATGGCTATAGAGCTCCACTATATGCTATTTGACTAACTGAAAGATATCTTTGCACAAGTTTTTCCAGTTGGATTCATATCTAAATATTGTGAAATCACAATTCTAACAATAAAAATGACTTTTTTGTCAAAGTTTAGCATTTTTTGTACTGAATATTATTTTTATTTTTTTCAATAATGTTACATTATGATTAGAATCAAACCTGAAAAAGATAAGTTGAATTTTTAGAGTTTATCATTTATTTCAATCTTCTTTTTTTTCATATAATTGTACAAATGTAATCTACACTTCAGTTACTAACTGTAACAGAACAGATATGTACAGTTAGATTATATATTGAGTACAAATACATGACATGAACATCAAAATGCAATGAACTTATGAACATAACAAATGAGGAAATAAAGGAGTAACTTTTGTCTCTTTCTCTCTACATCTCTCTCTCTCTCTGTGTGTGTGTGTGTGTGTGTGTGTGTGTGTGTGTGTGTGTGTGTGTGTGTGTGTGTGTGTGTGTGTGTGTGTGTGTGTGTGTGTGTGTGAGAGTGTTCACATTGTCGATGTGTCAGAGTCACCAAATTTATTTTTGTGGTGGTTCCGCATTTTGGACTATTTTATGTGACAAATTATTAGAGAGAAGTTTTTAAAGTCTCACAAATGTATTCCTCTGTGTGTGTGTGTGTGTGTGTGTGTGTGTGTGTGTGTGTGTGTGTGTGTGTGTGTGTGTGTGTGTGTGTGTGTGTGTGTGTGTGTGCGAGCATGATAATTTCACATTGTGGATGTTTTTTGCATTGTTGGAAGTGTGCCACTTTATTTCTGTCTATGTGTTCTGCGTTGTTTCTGATTTTGATGATGAATTTTGTATATTTACATTGCAGGGTCTCCAGGGACCCCGAAGACAACTAGTGTCACTATTTTTTTCACGCTAACATAATAACAGATATCATTTCAATTATTTTTTTTATTTTTTTTTTTTTTTTTTGTAGATCTAGAAAGTGTTGAGAGCTGTAGAAAGTTTCATACCATTTGGACAAAAATGTACAAGAATATTTTTTTTTTAATTTGAGCAAAAGTCATTTGCGGGTTAAAAAGACCCCGAAGAAAGTCTAACTAATTAGATTTTACAGTACAGTTTATGGTGTACCTTTTATAAATAAATGTTTATTGTGATTGTATGGAGCTGCACTTACTGTTGTTAGATGAATTGCAGATGAAAGTCAGGCTTTTACTACATGGCCAATCATGCCATTCTCCATTTCTCATCATAGCACACTCATCTCTGCCATCAGGTTGTCCAGGTCCCCAGTTCAGATAGAGCGCAGGTTCACCTGAAGACCACTGCCATTTATCAACATCCTTCCTCTTCAGCCCAATCCAGACACGTCCACCATTCACACTCTTGTTCAGCTCGTTCATGTCGTTCATGTTGTCAACGGTGGCCAGATCTGTGTAATTCTCTCTGCAGAATCTCTGAGCTTCAGTCCAGGTCTTCCTCACGTTTATAAAGTGATACTGACGCTGAACACATTCAGATACGGAGCAGAGAGCTGTGAAAGAGAGCGTTTGATTTAATGCTTTTCATAACAGGATCAAACCTGATGAAACTATAAACCATAAATAATACAACAAACACACTCACCAATGAGAAGAAGAATCAAATATAGAGTTTGGTCCATTTCTGAGGAAGAAACACATTGAAAAACTTGAAAACTGGATTCATTTTGAAGTAAAATATTTCATTTAGTATCTGAACAGCAGCATGAATTCACTGTACATAATCATCCAGACAATATTAACATCTGAAAGTGTAATTGTGTTTGAAGAATGAACATGTTCTTACTTTAGAGGTAGTGTGTTTCTGTCCTGAGTCTGATGTTTCTGTCTGCAGATTTACACTACGCTATTATTATATCTGCTCTCATCCCTCATTCAGCTCATCACGTCATTTGTGTATTTCTCTAAAACAAATTTTCATATTTTACTTCCTCTATATGTGTATTTGTCCTCCTTATTTGTGTTTGTCTTCCTCTGTTTCTCTATATTTGCATATTGTCTTTGTCAGTGTTAGTCTATATTAATATGAACCTTAATCAAAAAATGAAATGAACATTTACAATTTACATTTGAACATTCACAACTAAACAGCAGCTTTAATGATATTGCTGGACTGCATAACTCGTGTTTCATCCCTGTTCATCTTGACATAAATGGTCGTTCCATTCTTGCCATCTTTGCACTTCACCATTTGTCTAAGTGTGTAGCGGTGTGTTATCTATGACCCACCGCTGTGAATGCGCATGCAGACTGAGAAGAAGCAAAGTGTGTCACTGGCGGACGGAAAGAATGAGGAAAGCCCAAAAATGGTCATGGCAAGTGGATTCACAAAAATAAATGTTCACACCTGCTACACTTGCATGACATTTTTTTCTTGTATTTGGCCCGAGTGTTCAAGTGGGCATGAAGACCGCAAGTGTGTGTAGAACTTCTGATAATCCGATGGGACACACTTACAGTGTTGTAAAAATGCAAGTGTTTACAGAGCTTTATTTTGATTCTCAAAGCTTTGCATTTTTAAATAAACCTCTATAGTGTCTGTACAGCAGTGCTTATGTAACACAATTTACAAGTAATGATGGTGATTTTAATTAAAGCTGCAGTCCGCAGTTTTTCCTCTTTGTCGCCATCTCTGTTCAAAATCTGCAATTGCAGTTATTCACGGAATTATCAACTTTACGCGTGTTGTGCCTCGGCACGGCACAGAGCGGATGAATCCAGTGTTTTGAGGAGAACGTGCGGCTGTCAGTCACTGCGCTGGTGGTGTGGAGACTGTCATTCAGAATCACAGATTCTACTTTTTGGAAAATGTTTTCACTGGAAAATGTCGTCTAAACAAGTAACATCCACTTTTGTTCTGACCAACTAAGGGGAAAAAAGCATTGCAGTAAATCACGCTGATTAAATCTAACGATCGCTTATCATATCACGTCAAACCGTGCAAATTATACTTTGTTCTCAAATTGTTAATGTTAACAACATCAGCATTACGTGACTACATTTAATGCCCTTCCGATATGTATCCTTGTTTTCGCATGGGCCAGTTGCAGTCCCTTTTTTTCTCCCAAGTCCAAAGTCTTTCGCGTTTTACAACGGGTGAATCTCCAGTTGTCACTGGTGATTGTCGTTTGAATCTTTCTGGATCAGCCATCAAATTGACCCTTCGCTAAGCCCCGCCCTCCTTAGTTACTGTTGCTACGCCTGTCAAGCTTTTGCGCCTGGCACGTCTATTACAGTATGTATGCACTGGTTTCAGACATTCCTAAGGAGATAATTAGTCATTTTTGGCAAACAGGTGAAAATATGAGAGTGCAATACTGCAGTATGCATTCGAGGGCTATATCCACGACATAATATGCAAACGATTAGAGAATAATTTCATCAAAATTGAAGTTAAAGCATAACGTTAGGTCCCAGCGCAAGCAGCAACCGCCTCATATGCTGACCATTCAAATGGGAAACACACAAATTTGAGGAACAGCTATATGCATGCCCAGCAGGGTAAGTGAAATTTGAAAATATTCTAATATTTATAAAACAAACAGCTTATCCATATGTATTGTGGAATAAACACAAGACATTAGCCTGACCACTTTGCAATGATAACATTCTCCCGCTTATATTTTTAGCGCGCCAGGCTAACGTTACTGCTCACACGTCGGACTAACTTACTGTTATGAACTGATTAAGTTTGCATACCAACCTTTTCCTTGGAGATCTCCGGCAAGCCCCGTGATGTTCCCTCCTTTTACTAACTACAGTACCTTTTACTTTTACTAGAACTAACGGGAGAGTCGCGATCGGATTGGGGTAACGGTTTGGCCGTCGATTAACAAAATGTTGAAATATATTTTTAAGTAACGTTAAGTTATGTCAGTGAGCCTCCGTCTTGCCTTTAATCACACTGCTTGATCCACGAGCTGGACAATAACTTTATTCTAGAGCTGCTATAAAGCCAAAACAGTTTACTTTTAATTTCCTATTATCAATGTAAAGCTGCTTTGGAACAATCTACATTGTTAAAAGCGCTATATAAATGAAGATGACGCCTGGCATTTCTCCCCTTGGGTTTTAGGTTTCGGGAAGGGAACAAAATCCACCACCCCGTCCAAACTTTTAGGATACCGGGTATCAGATTTGCACAATCCATACGCACAACGCTTCGGCATGTTTCCCTCGCTCGAAAGCTTGCCAGACCTCCCGCGCCTAGTTACGGTTGCTAAGCCACGATTGGCCTGTGGCGGTTTTCGGGCGTGGCTTAGCGAAGGGTCAATTGATAAGTTTAATTATATCAAGTGCTGTGAGAAAAGGCTATAAATCTCCACCTCCAGCATCCTCACATTCATAGCCTACTAGCCGAGACTCTTCTTTACTGCAGCTTTAAGTGATAAAAAGCATTTGCAAATGTTGTACAAATTACAAAATACACATACTCATGTTTGCACCAGTAAAATGTGCTCACTTATAGCCTGTTGCGTGCACATACTCTCTAGTGGCCAAGTGTGGGTATTTGGACAGACCCCATGTTTGAGTTTCTCTGTTTTGGGCCACTTTTATCTGTTGCTGTTTGAACTGAACAGAGAAGGGTTGAGTTCAGTAGTGAAGACTGGTGATACTGGTTACTGAGAGCCTTTAAAAACCCATGTTTGAGGCTCCAGTCAAAGAGAAAGAAACGTGTGAGATGAAGGAGTGAGTTTGTGGCTTGATGGTTTGAAGCATTAAAAAATACATAATGAAGAGTAAAGGAAGACAATTGTTTTGTTTTTTTCCTGTGGAAAAAAGGTATAAACTGTTTTGCTCATATTTATAGGCTTCTTCTTTTTCCTCTTCTGAGAGCCGAGATCGCTGGTGTTGAGGAGGAGATCACGGCAGACATTCACAACAGAGACGAGATAAAGACATGAAAGTGCTCATATCATGCTTTCATTCCCCTGAAGTCCATCTCTAATGTTAGTAAAGATTATTAGACTCATTATCCCACTGAAATTATATCATCATCTTCTGCTGTTTCAGAATAAACGTCTTTATTTCCTCCGTCTAAATACTTGATTGTGATTGGCTGGAATGTGTTCATTAAAACGTTACATTTTTAAGAATTAGTCTTATTTAGAAAATTCTTATTGTGTTTTGTGTCATACTCCTGCTGTTCTTAGTCTATAGAACATGAACACATTTGCATGTAAACACATCCTCATCACTCATTTGTTTAGGTCCACATTTAGACGTTCAATATTTGCATCTCTGACGTGAAACAGAAGCAGAAACAGTGTGTTATTGTTCTAGATATATTCCATTGTCTCGTTCTTTCTAGAGATGTTCCGATACCCTTTTTTCCTCCCCGATACCGATTCCGATACCTGGACTCAGGGTATCGGCCGATACCGAGTACTAATCCGATACCTGGGTGTGTATCTATACAGCTGCAATTCATACTAGCCCTGTATGAATTGATAGAATTATTTTATAAAAGGTATTTTAGTTTTACAATATAACTGTATAAAAAAGTGCAACAAATAAATCTAGGAATCTAAAAAATGATATATGAATAATAGGGGTGTAACGGTCCACAAAATTCACGGTTCGGTTCGATACCATACACTGGTGTCACGGTTCGGTACGTTTTCAATACAGCAAAAAGAAAGAAATGCCAGAGAAATTTCCTTGATTTACATTTTTTATTTTTTTATTAACATCATAAAGTATGATCATTTTTTACTTTGAGCAATGATGGAGCTATAATTGACATATAAAACAAAAACAGCTCCTTATAAAAAAAATGAAATGTAATATTGTAGTAGTTAAGTTATAAACAAAGGTTTATTTTATTTCAGATTAACATTTGAGGGCAGCAATTGTATTCATAATGTCAAAATAAAACCAACGTAACGTTACTTGAAAGCACAATGTTCCTGATTTCCACGTCAGCGCTGTTTGATCCGTTAATAACGGAGAATGTGAATGCTTCTCACTAACGTAGATCTCGCAGCGATGTTATTACTTCAGTGGCGAATTCAAATGCTTTCTTCACTGGATCTCTTAGCGCTGTGTAGCAACAGTGTAACAGTTAGCTTGATCAAGATCGGCTCGCGCTGCATTGTTCCAAACTGTTTAATGGTCCGTGAAGCACAAAATAGCGAGTAGCGCAGTTTTGTTCCGTTTTCATTACGTTTGCCATTTGATGTTGGGCACCAGCGTCTCTTACATTATGCGTTTGCCGCGCGCCTGCATTTGAACATTTGTATTTTCATTTCTTCTTCGCTGCTCTAAACAGTGGTGGCAACAGCACAACTTCCTGCGTTGCCACAAGCAACCACTGTTTAGAGCAGCGAAGAAGAATTGATCTCCGATTTGCAGCGTAAAGCAAAGCTAGCGTGCATAACTAGGTATTGTTTAATAAAATGGTATCGGATCGGTACATGGGTAGATGTACTCGCCGATACCGATGCCAGAATTTTTATTGGTATCGGCGGCATTTCCGATACTAGTATCGGAATCGGAACAACCCTATTCGCCAGGGAACTCCCCTGACGACACGTCTCCTTCCCTGAACTCAGGGAACGAGGGTTACATACGTAACCGAGACGTTTTCTGCACAGAATTGAGGGTGGGTTTATCTATATTGTTTAAAAATTCAAAAATTTCAGAGTTAGATTCAGGGCTTTCAGAAGTATACAAATTTGAGAAGTAGTTTTTAAAAGTGTTATTAATTTCAATTGGATTAACTATTAAATCATTATTACTGTTCGAAATTTGAGGTATAAGTTGAGAGGCAGCTTTAGATTTTAACTGGTGGGCTAGAAGTCGACCTGCCTTTTCTCCATGTTCATAAATATAACCTTTAGAACGTGATAAATACCATTCAGTTTTATTTGTTGATAACAGATTGTATTGAACTTGATGGTTCAACCTCTCTTTATAAAGTTCAGGTGACGGAGATGTAGAGTTGAGGTAATCTACCCTTCTTATAGAATCAATTAGATCGTCCAGTTTTTGTTTACGTTTTTTATTGAGAGTTGAGATATATGAAATTATTTCTCCCCTAATAACTACTTTAAGTGTCTCCCACAATGTAGATGCTGTAATAGATTCGGACCTGTTATGTAATAGGAAATTGTCTATAGCTGTTGATACAAATGTACAAAACGCAGGATCTGATAACAAGGCCGTGTTTAGTCTCCACAAAGGCCGTTCGTTATACCTCAAATTGCAAATAAGGTCTAATTGCAAAGGAGCATGGTCTGATTCCACAATAGGTAGATATTCAATTTGTCCAACAGAAGGAAGGAGAGATTTATCAATAAAGAAGTAATCAATTCTTGAATAGGAGTGATGAACATGTGAAAAATAGGAATATTCTTTGCTGTGTGGAAACTGAAATCGCCAAGGATCAACCGCCCCTACTTGCTCTATAAATGTAGATAAGGCTTGGGCCATCTTAGAATGGGATAAAGATTTGGGATTAGAGCGGTCAAGGGACAGATCCATTACGCAGTTTATGTCACCACCAAAAATCATAAGATGGGAGTTTAGGTCTGGCAATAAAGAGACTAGCTTATTAATAAAACTCACATCATCCCAGTTAGGTGCATATACATTAACTAATACGACAGGAACATTATATAATATCCCAGAGACTATAACATATCTTCCCTGAGGATCTACAATAGAAGCAGAGGCAGTAAATTGGATGCTTTTGTGTATCAAAATGGCAGTTCCCCTTGCCTTAGAGTTAAAGTTAGAGTGGAAAACTTGCCCCACCCATGGTTTCCTAATTCTGAGATGATCGACAATGCGTAAGTGGGTTTCCTGTAAATATATTATTTCAGATTTTAATTTTTTTAAGTATGCAAAAATTCTGCCTCTTTTGATTGGGCTATTTAGGCCTTTGACATTCCAGCTAACAAATCTAACTTTCGACCCCCCATGGGATTTAGTTAAATCGGCCATATCAGACATGAACAAATATATATTTCCATTTATTCCGATTAGAAGTTAAGGTGAGGTCATCTTTAATCTCAATAATCAAATTTCTTATTTGACTACAATAATCTTTATCCTTTGAACGTTCCTCATTAAACTTCCAGTAATCTTTTCTAAAGGTATGTTTTATTGTTGGTGTCAAAATTAAAGAAATAAGGCAATAAGAAATGATCTGTCAATGGTGTGGCAGAAATGGAAACATTAGTGGCAAACTCAGAATGTTCCTCCTCAGTAATAAGCCAAAAGTCTATCCGTGACTTAGAGGATCTATTAGGTTTGACCCAGGAAAACAGAGTCTCATTAAGATGCTTTAACCTCCAGATGTCATTAAAGGGTTAGTTCACCCAAAAATGTAAATTCTGTCAGTAATTACTCACCCTCATGTTGTTCCAACCCTGTAAGACCTTCGTTCATCTTCAAATTAAGATACACAAATTAAGATATTTTTGATTAAATCTGAGAGCTGGATCACTCCTCCATAGGCTTCTAAGACATTATAACTTGCTGGCCCAGAAAATGCATTAAAGACATTGTTAATATAGTCCAAGTGACTACAGTGGCTCAATCTTAAGTTTATAAAGTGACGAGAATACTTTTTGTGCGCAAAAAAACAACAAAAATAACGACTTTATTCCACTATTCATTTCCTTCTCTCTGGGCCTTGAGTTGGTTCACGTAGTGTTTTAGCGTAGCGCGTCTGTGTAGACTTCTTTTTTTTTTACCACAAAAAAAAAAAAAAAGAGGTGCTGCTGACACTTAGAGAAAATGTTTTCACTGTTTAGTTGGAAGGTAAGTTTGTGATCAAGTATTGTCCCAAGGTATCTATATGATTCAACCCTTTCTATTGGCTGGTTGTTGACTAACAAAGTGGGAATGAAGGAAACATCCTTACGGAAGTCAACAACCAGGCCAAGACAGCTCTGCTTGCACCACTCTGCAAAAATGTCCATCTCAGTCTGTAACTCTTGTAGTGAATTAGTGGTGTCCATGATCACAGTGTTGTCAGAATATTTAATGTATATTATACCTGGGTTATTGCTCCTACAGTCATTAGTGTATAGTGTATACAGAACCGGTGAGATTACAGAGCCTTGCGGAGCTCCGGTGGATACTATCCTAGACGAACTGAGGTGACCGTTGACTCAGACCCTCTGGTGTCTATCTGTCAGAAAAGACAAGATCCATAGAATAAGGTGCGGGTTCACGCCCATTTGGAGCAATTTTTGTCCCATCAGGTGAGGTTGCACTGTATTAAAAGCACTCGAGAAATCCACAAATACCAGTCTAATGAATGACCTGGGCTTTTCAAGATAGGAATAAGTGCCATGTAGCAGTGTTAATATGGCATCATCCACACCTCTGTGCTGTTTGTATGCAAACTGAAGGGGGTCAGCGTACAAACTGACCTCCTGAAGCTGGGAAGGAATAAGCCTTTCAAAGCCTTTCATTACCAGAGATGTTAATGCCACAGCCCGGTAATCATTGTTGCAAGTGGGATTGCTCTTTTTGGCTATTGGGCAGATGACTGAGGATTTCCAGGTTGATGGAATTGAATGTTCTGAGAGAGAGCGACTGAACAGATAACAGAAGACACCTGCCAGCTGGCTGCAACAGGCCTTTAGTAACCAACCACAGATCTGATCAGGTCCTGGTGCTTTGTTAGGTTTCCTCCTGCCGCAACTCCAGATTTGCTTGGGCAGACATCATAGGAGTGCTCAGCTATTAGCTCCTTCCTCTCTTGTGAATAATCAAACGGGTCAAACCTGGAGTAGAATTGGTTAAGGTCCTCTGCCATGTTGCCATGAGTCTCTTGTCCCGGATAATGCTGAGTTGTTAATGGGGAGGCCAGCCAGTGTTTTAACGCCTCGCCAGGCATCCCTAGCTTTGCCTTCCCGAAAGAGTTTCTCAACTCTCTCCTTATATCTTTTCTTTGCTGATTTTTTTCTTTTTTTCAGTCTATTTTAGATGAGTTTGGACTCAATTCTGTTTCCTAAGTTGAATGCTATTTTCTTTTTTCATTAAGAGTGGTTTTCAGTGCTTTTGTAATCCAGGGTTTATTGTTAGAGAATACCTTTTGCGGGACAATCATATCCTCACAGAAGGTGATGTAACAATATTAGCTCAAAGGGGAAATATTAATAATAATCCAAGGTCAGTTAATTAGATTAACTTTGAGGTAAGCCAAATTAATATTACAATCAATTAATCAGTTCCAATGAACTCTTCGATTATTCATTTATTCCAGGAAAAATGTATCTTTCAGGGTCACTGAAAAATTATTAATTATTATGGATCCAGGGCCATGGGCCCCAGTGGTGGGGGAGGGGCCCCCAATGCGAGGAGTACAGTGGAGGCCAGCAGCACAAACACAAAAAGAGGGCTGATCTAGTGGAAAGGCCTTTTTAAAGCTTGACACAGGACAGCCCTATGCAGGCTGGTTCACCCAATGAGAAGGGTAGAATTTCTGGCGGGAGTTTCCTCTGTCACCAGGATTTACAAGCCTTTGTCTTAAGCGTGCTCACTCGGACTGGCATGCTGAATTGGTGTTTGATGACACAACTATGAAAGATTCTTGTAATACTAATAAGTTGCACAGCTATTGGCATATCATGTACACAATCATTTCGATCTTCAGAGTACCAATTTATCGAGACCAAACATGGTATAAGTGGGTTACATTGACCGTTGGTCCTGTAATAACTACATAGTGTCAAAGAGATCATAGTATCAACAGAATTATTAAAAGACAAAACACATAACAGTAAATCATTCTCAAAATGTTCTGGAATGCATGTTAATTTCATGTTAGTCAATTCATCAATAAATGAATGCAGGAGAGTCTGTTTAGCAGATTGTTTGTCTTTCCATGGTCTTTCTCTTGCATTTGGCCACATTCTTTAACACCCTTAAAACCTTATCTGATCGTAAAAACTCTCTGTGTTCCCTGTAACAAGACACCGTCCTGCCAGTGTGTTAGCCTCATTTGGGATGTTAGTTTTTGGTGAAGGTTTCACAGTGAGTTTGCTGGATTATTCATTAAATAAATGAATAATTTGTGTGTGTCCGATTGGTCCAGACGCTACAGTGATATAGTGGGTAACCACTTCAGTGGCTTCCTCAAGCCATGTAGAGACTCAACCGCATTATCATCCCACCTTTTCACCAGCTTCTTGGTCACTGTTGCGGCGATCTGCCGGGAGGTGTGTCTGCGTGCGGGTGCATGTGACAGCGGCCTTGCTTCTACATGCGCGTAACAGCGAGCGTGCAGCGCCGCAGCGCGCCTCAGCAGGTGAGCGAAATTAGACTAATTAGCAGTACACGCCAGAAACCTTCAGACAATAGAAGCGGCACGAGTTTGTTCAGGTTTGCAACGCAGCTAAGAACAGCAGAAGAAAGAAGAAATCGCTAAAGAATCACAGAATTAAAACTCATGGGGAAAGGAAAAGATCAAAAGGGCTACCGGTAAGCTCACATTTCTTTACTGGACTCTGAAGACTGTTTAAATGTGATGGCTGGCTACGTAGTAGTCTGTATGGGCAAGCGAAATGTATGGTCTGTTGATAGAGATGCATTGTGAATTGCACTATGCATGCGGCAACTCTCACCGATCGGTTACATCCATCCGCAGTCACTGTCCAACACACCTTACATCACAACTATAACGATAGTAGCACAGAGGAACAATATCGTTGGAATCACTTTCAGAACGATTTTTTTTTTCAAGCTGATGAAAGATAAAAACATTGACAGCCTACACAAAACCTTTCCGTTTTCTTCTGTCATGTCAAACTAGCAAATAGCCTAACAATTAAGCTTGTGTAGTGTAGGAAATATAAGCTGACTACGCCATCTCCTTATTTAAGGCAGGAGGAGCCCTCCAGAGATCACAATACTTGATTCTAGGCAACAAATGTAGTTTTGTAAAAAAAATAATAAAAAAAAAATCTAAATTTTATTGCTACAACACAGACCATCAAATGTTAAACTGTGTCCATAATAAATTCCACATAAGTAGGAAATAGCTCTCCTCAAGACTGCAAGAGGGTCAGGAAAACAGAAGAAAACCCACAGCATACACCACAAATAAGACGTAACCTTTAAATAGGGTGACCAGACATCCTGAAAAATTCAGGACAGTCCCGAAATCTAAGCTGTTGTCCCAAATCCTGAATCCGGCCCTAATTGTCTCGAAAATTATACTAAAGCAAAATCTTGAGTAGTTATTGTCTGATAAAACATTAAAAACTGTCCGTGGAGGTCGAGTCGTCCTGCACCCCCCGCCGGCTGCTCATTGGCTGCAGCATCTTTTTTGTCTCTTTTTTGAAGTTCTACAAAGATACCGTAGGTACGAATTTAGATATGCATTAAGCGAGCGCGAGTTGGAGCAGCCGCGAGGACAGTGAATGTGCAGCCAGTTGTAAAGAGTGATTGATTGGTCGCGGCACTGTGTGCAAAAAAATACTTGGACTAATGTCTGATGTCGGGTTACACAAAGCAAATCATCTACACAATTATTTAGTTAATGATCGACAATTTAGTTGTAATAATCATTTTGGCATAAGGCTTATTAGCGTTAGGCTATAGCCTGAAAGGTCTGATTTACGCACTGTTACAACAGTCATTGTTTTTGTTTTTTTCACAATGACATTTGAGGTCATGATTTTAATGTTGTTGTTTTGTTTTTGTTTTGTTTTTTTTTGACAGACTAAAGACTAATGAAATACTGTTGATTTTCGAATAAAAATATGTTTGGTTCAGGTTTGAAAATCATTCAAACCTACAGACTACAGAGAGTTCAGGTGTGGAGACAAGGAGGATTCTGGGAAGTGTAGTGAACAGGACGAAGTTGATTTGAATAAATATGCAGCCCAAATAAAGAGTGCAGCCCAAAGTGCTGTACAATACAATTAAAAAAATCATAAAACCAAACAAAACACAGTAAACAATAACTACATAAAAGACCAAAATGTAGTTCTCTCCTGGGTCAGACTCAAAAGCCAAGATAAAAAAGTACTTCTTCAAAGCTGTTTTAAAAGCACTCAGAGTCAGGGCAGAGCGGAAGGAAAGCGGTATTATTCTATAACCTTGGTCCGACTATCGAACCGATCGCCTTTCAATTCAGTTGGGACTGTGGAACCTGTAGCAGAAGTTTATCGGCATACAGACATTCAGTTTCCATTTAACACTGAGGATTTTACAGTGTAGAATGTTGAGTTGTTAATAAAAATTAAGTTGAAAGAATGTTTACATTTTTCAACATTTTTTCAATTGAAATTGTATATTTGTGTTTTATAAATGTCACAACACAAAAATGCTGTTTGTAAATATTTGTATTTGAGCTGGTGTTGTTGAACACACATTACAGGTTGCAAGATACTTTATACTCAACTTTATTTTTCTCTTTAAGAATAAAACATATTTCATTTCATTGAGACACATATAGATGCTCACAATCACAATCATAAACAAGTAATTAGTAAATATATGACTAGTGTAAAACACAGGAGTGAGGAGAAGAAAGAAGCCACACCACCAGAATAACAAGATCCCATGAAATCAACTGACGTGGCTTGTGCTTTGCTTTTATTTTCTTTATAACAGCCAATATACTTTGAGCCACATCCTCGAATCATGATCTTCTACTTTCTATTTAACAGCAAGAATGTTTGACTGAACAGTCACAGATGAAAACTCATGTTGATGTCATGGGGTCTTTAAAACATATAGTGCACATTAGTATTTTAAATACCCAAAGAACATTACATTGATAGAGAAAAGACTCATATGATACTTTTAAATGACATACATTAATTTCATGTACTGATATAAGCACATTATCTGACGATTAAAACAATATTAAAAGTGTTTGCCAGTAAAAAAAAAAAAAAAAAAACATTCGCCAGTTATGTAAGAACACAAACATATCCTTCACTCCTAAGATCTGCTGCAGATGAAGTTGAGTTTGTCGTGTTCAGGACGGCTGATCCAGCGCTGATCTCCTCCAGACTGAACTGCTCCAGATCTCACTCCAGACACACAGTTCTCCTCTCCTGGAGCCCAGTTATGAAAGCACACGGTCTCTCCGCTCACCCAGTACCAGATGCCCAAAATATGGGAGTGACGTAAACCCAACCACACCGCCTCAGTAGACGCACGTTTAACCACATTCATCACACGACGCTGCATCTCCTCTGAATGAACCGAGACCAGATCCGTATAATTCTGTCTGCAGTATCTCAGAGCTTCAGGCCACGTCAGATTCTCTTTGATCAGAATCAGTTTATCTGGACACAAAACAAACCACAAGCAAAAACTAGAGAGAGACTGATCAAAAACAACATGCAGAACAAACACTGTGGAGGAATCTGTCATGTCAGACATGTAGCGTGAACTTTAAGAGATCTGGAGGTGATGGATGGATTGTGTGTGTTTGTGAGGATCTGCTCACCTTCATGACACACAAAAGGAAATCGGTTGTTGCAAGAGAAGTCTGCCCATTGACCCTGAGCGTTTGGTCTGATCACTGTACACTTTTCATTTCCTCCAACATTATTAGGTTCACCAGTCTTCCAGTATCTGAATGAGGAGTTACTCTGATCTGACCACTGCCATGAGTCTCTGAACAGACCGATCCAGATCTGTGATCCTAATAATGAAAGACCACTAATGAAATCCTTAACCTGTTGATTCTCATTCTGGTTCCTCACACTGACCAGATCAATGTGATTCTGTCTGCAGTAACTCTGAGCATCTCTCCAGTCCTTATTCTGATTGTCCGAGACGAATCCTGTGTCTTTGAAAAAACAACAACAAAAAAATCAGTTTGTTCCTTTTTTTTTTTTGAACTGGACTTTTTTGTTTTTTTTCTACACAGAAATTGACTCAACATTGAAAGTGTGACATTTATCCACAGTCTGTTCTATATTCACTAGCAAATTACATGAATTACATACAATAATGATGTTATTATATTTTACACAGTTACATTTACTCAAATTGTTATGCTGATAATATAATTTGTAAGGAAAAAAATAATATGGAAGTATTTCCGAGGAAACTTAAACACACACACACACACACACACACACACACACACACAGGGACGAGGCCAGAAATGGAAGGGACTTTATATAACAGGATAGGCAAAGCATAGAGTATGAAAACTGCACTCCAAATTGCCAAGAAAAAAATATATAATTACAGGTATGAATCCGTTACATTGTTCCTCAGTCACTCCTGAAATTGCTGTGATTGACAGTGATAACCGTAGCGACGGACGGGACAAAACATTTGTCAAAATAAACCTGTGCATTTAGTGCTGTAGTGTAAATGCAGACTAATAGACCCACAGCAACACAGACCAGAAGAAGAAAACAAGTTCTGGGTAATTTTAGCAGCTTTAAAGATTTTTGTAATACATTTTGACAAAACGTGCAAATATCATAAACTTTTGTTAATTAAAGAGCTTGTTTTTTAAAGAGCAAACGAGTCCTCTGCTGCCATCTACTGGTTATAGTGGTAATTTCACTGTCATTTTCCTTTTAAAGGTCTTTGTTTTCCACTAGGGGACAGAAATCATCCACTAAACTAAAGCATGGCATATTTTCCATATCTCCATTAATGAAAAAGAGAAATGTAGGCTAGATCTTCTTTAAACTAAATTCAGTCTACAACTATAGAGGTAAAAGATAATAAAGTGTTTAAGACCTTCTTTAAAAAAAAAAATAATAATAATATTGGAGTCCAAACATCCCCAGTGTGCACCATAGACAAAACGGCCCGATTGCGCAGACCTCCGTGATTGAAGATAAAACAGTTCAGCATTTTAGCATGAAAGGCTGCTTAATGTAGTGGCATTTTTCAGATATCTGAAAAGGAGGAATAGTGATGATGTGAGTAATAATACTGCTCTGTTTTACTCATTTGAATACAGTGAGTCAATTAATTTACCTTGATTATCATTTTTGTAACAATAGGTTTGTGGTAGTTTTGTAATCTGGCTTAAAATCAAATTGACCAAGGATACTTGACAAAGAGAATATCTGCAAACAGTTTATCAGTATACATAAAGTTTGTGTATTTTTCTTTTTAAGCATTTTTTTTATATATAAACATTTGCAAATGTGTCTACAAAACCTCTGGATTTATATATTTTTCTGCACTTAAAGGTACAATATGCAAGATTTTCTACATTTTGCTACATTCCAAACAACAACACCGGTGTAGCTTGATGACGATGTGGAAGAGCGTGGAATGATGGGAGCTGTCGTTTTCAACTCCACCGTGGATGTAAATCAGTCAGATCCCAGACAGCAACACAGTGTCGGCCCAGATCCGGCCCACATCTGGACCGTGTGAAATCCACATGAACCAGATTTGGGCCGGATCTGGGCTGATACTATGTTGCTGTCTGGGATGGGAATCGAAAAATCATGTCCATGATGAGGTAAAGTTCTATTTTTACAAATGTTGCGTTTAATGACATGCTTTTATTTCATTAAAATGAATTAACCGCAAGAAAAGTAAGTTTTAATGGCAAGGGGGGGGCGTGATATTTATATCTATATTATTCATACTACAAAAATACTGTAAATATGTTAATAATCTGTAACATGCACTAGACTCCCACTGTGTAGTGTAATATTCTCTAATTCAGGTGATATTTATATTTATATTATTCATACTACTCAAATACTGTAAATATGTTCATAATATGTAAATGTTTATTCGGACTAAACCCAACTGTGACCCTACTTTTTTTTTAAATTTTTTTTTTTTTTTTTTTTTTTTTTTTTACTATTCATACTAGTTTTTTTTTTATCCTTTTAAATATATTTTATTCTTAGAATTGTATTACTATGTTTCTTGTTGTATTTGTATTTGTATATGTGCACTGGAAGCTTCAGTACCAAGAAAAATTCCTTGTGGGTGCAAGCACACTTGGCAATAAAGCTCTTTCTGATTCTGATTCTGATAGCGAAGTCTGTGACGGGAGAGAGGATCGGGAGACAGGTGCGGCGTAAGTGGGTCAAGTGCAAATGACAAACACCTGTGTCTTGTTTCAGTGATTGGCGTGGAGAGATCGCACATAAGGGACGTGGAAACCTCATTCATGGAGAGAGACACGCTGAGAGCGCGAGTGCGGGAAGCGCGAGGACACAATCGCTGTTACTTTGGACTTTGCTGCTACAGCGCTGTGTGCGCGACTTTTTGTTGATGTTTTTCTTTAATTTATAAATAAATACGCCCACAGCTCCGCAAGCTGACCCTGTCCTCTTCCTTCCTTGAATTAGAACTTTGTTTCAGTTTAATTAAATTGGTTATCATAGATGTTACTGTATTTGTCGAATTCATTGTTGTGATAACGCTGCGCAGTTTTACATGTTCTAAACAATTGTTGTAAAAGTACATTTGAACATACCCACATCATTTGCCAAAATACTGATTAATCTTTATGTATAACACATGCTATATGTAACGAAGTTCAGATGTTATGGGAAGAAGGAGGCGGGGACCGGCGAACATTCATGACACATTTTAATGATAAAAATAAAACAAATACAAAACGAAAGTAAAAGATAAAACAATAAAACAAAACACAACACAAGTTCAGGCCTGTCCTCTCTCGCTCTTCACTGTCGTCGCTCTTCCTTTAGGCTTCCACTCCTCCGTGAGAGATACGAGACTGGTGCGTTGCTCATCAGTAATCTCGCCACCGGCCTCGTGCCGCTCTCTCCCGGCCCTCGGCCTCGTCCTGCTCGCCACACTATATTTATTTAAATGGCCATAAACACCAGATGTGATAAACAGTGTCAATAAACTAAACACAAACCTAAAGCAATAATACCCGTACGTTGACGTTTACGGGACTTGTCTTTGTCGACAGAAACAGCTGCAATCGGTAAAGAATAATTGTGTTCCATAACGACTGCACGAAACAACGTTTGTTGCTTGATAGACGCTACAACTACAACTTCCGCATTTGTCCAGGACTCCACGCAGTACGAGAGGAAACCGAGGGTAACGCGGATATGACGGCATTGACTGGCGACTCCCAGCTCACCCCTGCTCACACACCCCGTTTCCTTGGTTAAAATCACAATTTTCTCACGATTTAAAAATAGTTGGAAACATTTGAGATATTGTAAGTAATCAACTTAACAAAATATATAACACTGGCCTTGAGATTTTGGGATATTTTAATGCAAACATCTTACATATTGTACCTTTAAGATATGCAAATGAAAAACTAGCCTACCTGAAAAATATATTTTCTTTGTTTATTTTTTGATAAATCATTGCATATGCACCTGCTGCACAGACATCACACATCATCAGCGCGTTCTGTAAGGCTTTGCAGAAACACACAGTCACTGAGCGCCACAAACACACAGCAGTCGTCTTTTACAGTTCCTCCTGAACCAGAACAACGAGCTCATGCTGCGTTCACACCATGAGTAACCGTAATTATGAGGTGACAAACTGTGACATTCTACCTGGAGCTGTTCACGTCCTCAGACTCGGATTGATGTGTTTCTATGTCAACACTATCAACGGCGAAATGAATCTACAGCAGTCAGGACTAAAGCTCCATATGCTGTTTACGTTCATTATTATTGTAATGTTATGTGCTTTGAAATCATGAAATTGTCCATTTCTCATCATAGCACACTCATCTCTGCCTTCAGGTTGTCCAGTAGCGCAGTAAATTATCAAGTACTCTCAGTTCTTTTTTAGTTACTGGAACTCTTGTATAACTGAACTATTCTAACTAAGCTTTTGTCAGTACAACATACTATTCCTATTTCATTTTACTTTTTTTTTTTACTTTTTTTGAGGCAATTTGTTTGCATGCTTTTAAGTAAGTCTAACTAATTAGATTTTACAGTACAGTTTATGGTGTATCTTTTATAAATAAATGTTTATTGTGATTGTATGGAGCTGCACTTACTGCTGTTAGATGAACTGCAGATGAAAGTCAGGCTGTTACTACATGTAAAATCATACCATTCTCCATTTGAAATGAAAGCACACTCATCTGTGCCATTAGGTTGTCCAGGTCTCCAGTTCAGATAGAGCGCAGGTTCACCTGAAGACCACTGCCATTTATCAACACTCGTCTTCTGCAGCCCAATCCAGACATCCTGACCAACTCCATTCACACTCTTGTTCAGCTCGTTCATGTCGTTCATGTTGTCAACGGTGGCCAGATCTGTGTAATTCTCTCTGCAGAATCTCTGAGCTTCAGTCCAGGTCTTCAACACGTTTATAAAGTGATACTGACGCTGAACACATTCAGATACGGAGCAGAGAGCTGTGAAAGAGAGCGTTTGATTTAATGCTTTTCATAACAGGGTCAAACCTGATGAAACTATAAACCATAAATAATACAACAAACACACTCACCAATGAGAAGAAGAATCAAATATAGAGTTTGGTCCATTTCTGAGGAAGAAACACATAGAAAAACTCAGAAATCAAACATTCCCTGATTCATTTTGGAGTAAAATATGACAATTTCATTTAGTATCTGAACAGCAGCATGAATTCACTGTACATAATCATTCAGACAATATTAACATCTGAAAGTGTAATTGTGTTTGAAGAATGAACATGTTCTTACTTTAGAGGTCGTGTGTTTCTGTCCTGAGTCTGATGTTTCTGTCTGCAGATTTACACTACGCTATTATTATATCTGCTCTCATCCCTCATTCAGCTCATCACATCATTTGTGTATTGTTCTAAAACTAATTTTCATATTTTACTTCCTCCTTATTTGTGTTTGTCTACCTCTGTTTCTCTGTATTTGCATATTGACGTCTGTGTCAGTGTTAGTCTATATTAATATGAACCTTTATCAAAAAATGATATGAACATTTACAATTTTACAGTTTATTTCTCTGAAAACCAATATTTCATATTTTACTTCCTTGTGTATTTGTCGTCTTTCCCTTTATTTGCATATTGACTTCTGTGTCAGTCAGTATTAGTCTATAATATGGACCTTATGGAATCAAACAATTATTTGAACATTCTAAATTAATATTTGAACATTCACAACTAAACAGCAGCTTTAATGATATTGCTGGACTGCGTAACTCGTGTTTCATCCCTGATCATCTTGAAATCGTCGTCCATCCACACTTGCCATCTTTGCACTTCACCATTTGTCTACTATAGATTGTTCCTATTTGGCCCAAGTGTCCAAGTGTGTGTAGAACTTTTGATTACCTAATTTGACACACTTATGGTGTTGTAAAAATGCAAGTGTTTATTTTGATTTTCAAAGCTTTGCATTTTTAAATAAACCTCTAAGTGTCTGTACAGCAGTGCCTATAGGCATATACATATATGTAACACGATTTACTAGTAATGATGGTGCTTTTAACTAAATGATAAAAGCATTTGCAAATGTTGTAGAAATGACAAAATACACATACTCGTCTCTGCACCAGTAAAATGTGCTCACTTATAGCCTGTTGCGTGCACATACTCTCTAGTGGCCAAGTGTGGGTATTTGGACAGACCCCATGTTTGAGTTTCTCTGTTTTGGGCCACTTTTATCTGTTGCTGTTTGAACTGAACAGAGAAGGGTTGAGTTCAGTAGTGAAGACTGGTGATACTGGTTACTGAGAGCCTTTAAAGCTTGAATATTGAGAGAGTTTGACTAGTGAGAGAGTTTGGGGCATTAAAAAAGACAAAATGAAGAGGAAGGGAAGACAAATATTTTTTTCTTTGGGAAAAAAAAAATAGAAAAGTTTTTGCTCATATATACACTGTAAAAATAAAAGGTGCCTGGAGGAACCTTTCGGGGTTCTTCACTTTGCCACACCGGCGGAACCGTCTGTAGATCCTCTAGGACCCTTTAAAAAGGGGCGGTTCTCTGAAGAACCACACAGGTTTCCTGAGGAACTCTTATATTAGGCACTGTGTGGAACCACTTTGGGTGACTCCAGGAACCAAATTTCATTTTTTTACATATTTAATTGCATGTTGTTACTATGGTTACCTTTGACTTCTATTATAATAAACAAATTGAACCAAATACAAAATAAGAATTGTTTATTACATATTTTATATTCATTTTTATACATACACTTCCATGCACATGGGAAAAAAGCTAACTATAGATTAATATCAATGAATACACAAAAAATAGTATAATACATAAACAACATGAATAATCAACCATGTATATACAATAGATAAACAAGAAAAGACATTTCAGCAAAATGCATGGAAACACATATGTTCCACGAAATAAATCAATGTAAAAATTGTTTAATTTTGACTAATTAAAAATGTCCATCTTCACTTAACTTTAAAACATTTGTGTTTCAGTCCGATGGTAAGTCTGACATCACTGTTTCCAAGTCCAAAAGCTCAATCAGATGCCACAAACAAACAAACAGTGCTAATATGCACTCATTGTGCTGTAATATTCCTGAAAATTATGATCCTAACCTTTATCTCTATACCGAAATCTCTGATGGTTAGTTATTCAGCTATTTTGAATCATAAAATGTTGAAGTCTGGGATGCCGTGAGACTGGAGACTGTAATGTACACTATGGCTTTTGAAAAGCTTAAATGTGTGACTTGAATCATAAGTGTTCATAAATGGTTGTTGAGTATTCTCATGAAACAAGATAGAGGAAGTAGAAGTAGAGGCTTCGACCCGGAAACAGTATTAAGGTGCAGTAAAATTATCTGTTGTTCTGTGAATGTTCACTGGTGAATTCCAGTCATTTCAATAAGAATCCACACGATCAGCAATTTCGTTTGTGGTCAATAATGTCACTATGGGACCAAGTTGGTCACTGGAATTCGCTAGATTTGACCAACAGAAAGCTGTGTGAAAGTGACTCCTGTGTGAGCTGTGCTTCATACATTACATCGCTACACTGCTGACAATGGTCAATGGACTTTATTGCCTGTGTAATTTCACAAAATTCACAAATGTGACGCACCTTTACTCGCTGCAACATAACATGCAATCAATAATAAAATCTTCACAAGGGACATGTGAGGTGCTTAACGAGTTAGAAAAGTGAAAAGGTACAGCAGATTCGTTTTCCGTGTGTTTTTCCTCTGTTCTGGTGGATGGTCCAGGCACTTCAGTGATTTTCAGGTCTACAGGAGGATTTTTATTCTTGTTCAAACTTGTATTTCAGCTTACCGAGATCCCTGCAAAGTACAACATTTACTGTTAGTAATGTTATTAATGTGGTAGTTGTGAAATTGAAATAATTTCCTCAGCCTTGTGACGTTCCAAACCTGTTTGACTTTCTGTCTGTGGAACCCAAAAGCAGATCTCAGGCATAATGCAACCCCAGCCACCGATCGCTTACCGATCACTGCATGAAACAAGCAGAAAAACATTGTGTAAATGATTCATGAAACCATTCTTATGTACACTTGTCTAGTTCAATTCAATGCAACAATTTATGTAAAAATGGTTAAGCTCCAAAAAATGTCCCAGAAAAGATCCTAAAAATAATCAATGAGTTCACAACTCATGTGTTATGGGTTGTGTTGTAAGTCATCTGAAGCCATATAATAACTTTTTCCTTTTTTTTGTCGAAAAAGACTAAACATGAAGTTATAATTCGGAGTTAAAATGTCTTATATGTGTGCACAACGCGCATACACTTTGATTCTCTCATCTACACAGAAGCAGCAGTTTTCATTTTTGCAAATCATACATTATTACGATAGATAGAACAGATAGATAGATAGATAGATAGATAGATAGATAGATAGATAGATAGATAGATAGATAGATAGATAGATAGATAGATAGATAGATAGATAGATAGATAGATAGATAGATAGATAGATAGATAGATAGATAGATAGTTTATTATAAAAGCATATGTGGCGATGTTATAAGCAAGGAGTTTAGGATCACACTTAAATTCGTACCAGACTACGCCACCCTGGTGGAGGGCCAGGGAAATACTCCAAAAAGAGGACACACAGGTAAGTAGTACCCACTGAGGGCAAAGATATAACCCAGTGAGACAGGGGTCACGATACAAAATATACTTTATTTTAATAAAACATCACAACCATCCTTAAAAGCTCACACCACAGAGAAATACTCCTCCAGGGCCAGGCTTCACCGGAACAAGGCAGGCCGGGCACACGTAAGAGGTCATCCAACCCTACTTAAATTCACCCCAAAATCAGACTGCAAAGCACTGCAAGACAATTGTGCCAATACACATCATACACTGTGAAGTACACGCCTCTAGGTCAAGGCAACCGGCCTCCCCCGTTCCACCCGAATCCTACTGGCTCCTGGAGACACACAAAAGACTGTTATTTAGCTACTAATTAAATGAGACAATTATACTACAAACACGCAAAACATACAAACACAAAAATGGCACATCAAGGACGCTCCTGCCTCCTGACCGGGCAGGGCTACACAGAGAGTAGTGCCTGATTGGTCACCTACCCAATCCAGCTCAAACCGGTCACAACAAATTACACAAAGAAAACCATAGCTGAATATAAAATAATCTTGAGGAAAATAACCCAAAGAAAAACAGCAAAATGAAATTACTAATAATAATAGCCAGCACACGGATGTTGCAAATAAATCCCACACAACAAAACAAAAGAGTAAGCTGGAAGTCCACAACCAAAGAAAACAAAATAAATCAAAATAATAAACCTAATAAGCAAAACAACAGCGGCATCTCTTTATAACGTCCTCCCACTAGATAGGGTTCCAGATGGGGAAGTTCCCGTTCAATTTTAGATGAACACCACCCAAGCGCCCAGTGTATGGTTACTCACAATGCGGCGCGGCCAGCACTCACACACCCGCAATTTTGACTGTTAGCACGAGCCGTACATCTCTTTTCGATTTTTAGATGAACAAATTAACACCGTCCAAACGCCCAGTGTATAGTTATTCAATGCGCCGCAGCTCGATCCTCCAGCCAGCCAGCACTCACGCACCCTGAGATCGCATACGGCCACCATTCCTCACAATGCCTATGCCACCAGTAATGCTATCAATCAAACTGAGGATAACAGGAACGGGAAAGGAAATGCCAGGGGGGAGAAGCCTGGAATCAGCAAGCCACGTCAACAGACGCCAAAATAAAGGTCTTTAAATACTACAGGTGCTCCCACCTCATTGGTCCCCTACCCACCCTCTAATAAACCAATAAACGAGCTCTTTTCCCCTGCCACACATAAATCTAGCTTACACATTTACCCAAATTATCATACGCCTGTTTAACCGAAGTTAATTTGGGTGTGTTTCTCCATCCCCAACGGCCCTGACGAGAACGTCGGTCTCCTCGGCTGTGAACCGCTCCTGGCGCGCGCCTGGCAAATCCGCCGTTATAATAGGAATCCGCTATAGAATAAGCGCGCCTGCTCTTAAAGGGAATGTGAGATGTCGCTCTGATTGGTTTATTTCACGTTTATTTCACGTTACGCCCAAACCACACCTATGAGTAATGAAGCTACTTCAGACCAACACATTTTAGATTTGCGTCGGGTGCAAGAGTATTTTATCCCGCCAGTATAATAGCAACAGCGCCGAGACCCGCCCACAAAGTTACCTGCGTTTTGCGCTTGATACTTGCGTTTCAGACCGTTAAAATAGGGCCCATTGTCTTTTTCACCTGGGTATGTATACTGAATCAAACTTAAGTAGCCTATAATAATAAAAATAGGATAATAATAATAATCTTATTCTGACCTCTCTGAACCATTGGGATCCTCCTGATGCTGGCTTTAACATAAGAGATCTTCCAGGAACCACTTAAATGTTAGAAGATCTTCCAATAACCCTTTTATTGCATTGAAGTTCCTCTATTTTCCCCCAAAGCACTTCGAGGTCTCATGGTAATGAAAAGGTGACTCCAGAACCTCTGAACTAAATACAATTCCCATAAGTTCCAGCAAGAACCTCAAAGATTGTCAATGCTCCTCCAGTAACCCTACTATAGGAGAAAGAGCTTTGAGGCACTTAAATTACATTTTGAAGTTCCTTGAGTATCCGACAGGATATTTGAGGCTCCTTTAGTTTTTACAGTATAGGCTTCTTTTTTTTCCTCTTCTGAAAGCTGAGACCCCTCACATTCACAACAGAGACGAGATAAAGACATGAAAGCTTTCATTCCCCTGAAGTCCATCTCTAATGTTTGTAAAGATTATTAGACTCATTATCCCTCTGAAATAATATCATCTTCTTCTTCTGCTGTTTCAGAATAAATTAGTCTTTATTTCCTCCGTCTAAATACTTGATTGTGATTGGCTGGAATGTGTTCATTAAAACATTGTTACATTTTTAAGAATTAGTCTTATTTAGAAAATTCTTATTTTGTTTTGTGTCATACTCCTGCTGTTCTTTGTTTATAGAACATGAACACATTTGCATGTAAACACATCCTCATCACTCATTTGTTTAGGTCCACATTTAGACTTTCAGGGTGGACAATATTTGCATCTCTGACGTGAAACAGAAGCAGAAACAGTGTGTTATTGTACATGTTATTGACACATTCCATGGTCTCATTCTCATGGATGACTGCTGTCACATCAAATGAAACATAAACATCAAATAAAATCCAGGCCTGGCCTCTCTCGTCCTTCACCGTCGCCTATGGAAGTAAAATAATGTCAAATGTTTTTGAAACAAAAAGCCTGTTGAATTGCACTACTTGAAAAAAAATAGCCATTGCATTAACCATGCTTGCATTTTAATGCATTGTATTTTTAGGGCTTGCATTTTTATGGGCTGAAATTCAACCTGGTTGTATATTTAAGCTGTGAATATTTCAATTAAAAACATTTCAAACACATTTTCATTATTAAAAATTCAATAATCCATATTCACCTTTCATATTTCACTTCCAAAATATTCAAACTGTTTAAAAATACAACCTATAATATTCAACAGGCAATTTTCGGTCCATTTTATTTCGCTTTGCAAATTCGCTTCCACAAATTCGCTTCCACAAATTCAGTGGTTCAAATTCGACAGTAAATTCAACATTGACGTCCAGGAACTGCAGGAAAAGCAATAGATTGCCGAGCATACTCTCCATCTGCTGTTAGTCAACCTCACCAGTAGGTGGTGCAAAAGCGCGTGTTGTTGACGAAGACCAGCAACAGTTAGAGCAAGCCATTCATTCATAAAATGAAAATGATTATGTGTCAGTATATATGCGGAAAAGATTATAAAGACACAAAAGCTGTGTTTATGTTTCATTCAATAACTTCATTGTTACTTTCCCTGTGTAGCCTACATGTTATCAGCTTTCTCTACCATGAACAGGATTATTTATCGGTTTCCCTCAATACCTCATACTCAAGGATTCCCCTTCCGTCGGGACAAAACGCTTAACGTAGCTTATGGACTAATACAGTGATATAAAAGTCCAAACTCGCACCTTATTGGGGATGTAGGATGTAGGCTACTATATAGGCTAGATGGATTAAGAATATGAACTATATATATATATATATATATATATATATATATATATATGTACATGTATAGTAGACTATGCCTACGTGTATTAGTTTAAACTGGGAAGAGTCATAGCACTTGCATATTGTTGTCCTCCTATTATTAGTTTAACTGTAAATCGCTTTGGATAAAAGCGTCTGCTAAATAAATGACTAAATGTAGCCTAATGTAAAATTGGCTTGACATTGGACATTCGCACATTTAGGGACCGTCTCAAAAGTTGCATACAACATTGACATACACGTTTCTAACTTCAATAGCAAACTTTAATTTATTTGAATAAATATCAAAAATCCAAAGGGTGCGCATTATGCCTGACACCTACATGAACACTTTACAGTTGTTTTTATGACTGTAAGTCGTTCTATTCAAATGCTATTGAAGTTAGAAACGTGTATACCAAAGTCGTATACACTTTAGAGACGGTCCCTAAATGTGCGAATGTCCAACGTCAAACCATCTTTATGCCAGTCTATCACTGGGGAAACGTTTAGCATTAAACTTAGTCCGTTATTCTGAGTCCATCTGCTTGCCTGCGAGTTTGGTCTTTTACATCACTGTAGTCCATTAAGCCACGTTAAGCATTGTATATGTCCAGCAGGGGAATCCTGAAGTATTGAGGGAAACCCTAATAGCCTGCATGCAGCACATCGCCACAATATAAAGTTAAGGCAACTAAACAACCAAGAGAAATATATGTCAACCTCAAAAATGTAACATTGGATCTGTATATCCGCATCGGGGAATAACATTATAATCTTGTTCACGGTAGAGAAAGATGCATGTATGCTACACAGGAAAAGTAACCATGAAGACACTGAATTTAACATAAAACCGCCGTAATAATAATCACAAATACACTTGCATTGGTGTTAAATGAGTTTTATGAATGAATGGCTTGCTCTAACTGTTGCTGGTCTTCATCAACAACACGCGCTTTTGCACCTCCTACTGGTGAGGTTGACTAACAGCAGATGGAGAGTATGCTCGGTAATCTATTGCTTTTCCTGCAGTTCCGTTGAATTTACTGTCGAATTTGAACCACTGAATTTGTGGAAGCGAATTTGCAAAGCGAAATATAACGGACCGAAAATTGCCTGTTGAATATTATAGGTTGTATTTTTAAACAGTTTGAATATTTTGGAAGTGAAATATGAAAGGTGAATATGGATTATTGAATTTTTAATAATGGAAATGTGTTTGAAATGTTTTTAACTGAAATATTCACAGCTTAAATATACAACCATGTTGAATTTCAGCCCATAAAAATGCAAGCCCTAAAAAAAAAATTTATTAAAATGCAAGCATGGTTAATGCAATGCCTATTTTTTTTCAAGTAGTGCAATTCAACAGGCTTTTTGTTTCAAAAACATTTGACATTATTTTACTTCCATAGTCGCCGCTCCTCCTTTTATGCTTCCGCTCCTCCGTGAGAGATACGAGACCACCGGCCTCGCGCCGCTCTCTCACGGCCCTCCGCCTCGTCCTGCTCGCCACATATGTGTCATATTGTTAACACTGAAACGGCACTCCTTCTACAATATGTACCATTCGTTCAAAGCAACCAGTCTGATGCGACACTCATCCAAGTCGTTATATTCCTTTTTCATTCTTGTTTATTTTGTACTTCAAAGCAAGAACAACCTTTTAACTTTATATAACAACAAAATATGGAACGGCGGTCAAAAAACTGTATCGCTCCGTCACTTGCTACTACCCACCACACGGGTATGACGTCTTAATCCCCTCATCAGTTAGCAAGGACATAACAAAAGCATAAATAATTACAGTATAAACATTCTTAATCTTTGTAAAAAATACAAGTACAATGAGTAATAATCTAACAACACAATGTATATTATGGCTCTAACAAACACACTTAAATTCTACATTACCACCACTGTGAAACTACAACAAACAAAGAATTACTTCACAGACATCAAAAATCAGCAGATGAATCTCAACAATGGTGAAAATCATATGGAGGGCATTTTCTGCCAAATTTAAATAAATAAATTAAATGATTAAAATGAAAATTAAAACCAGATTAACGATTTCATTACAGAAAACAGTACGCAAAATATGTGACAAAATTGAGAATGAAATTAAATGATTTCATTTTCACAGCATTATCCCTGTCAAATTGAAAAATAAAATGCAATTGGTGATTTCACATTTCATTTTCACTACAGTCTCGAGGCAAGACTGCCAATATTAAAATGAAAATCCAAACGTGAAAAAGAAACTACAAATGCAGTTTTTACAATGCTCTTTAGTAACGCTCACGCAATAATAGTGACACAATTCAAATACAAATGTTAATTTTTCGTTTTCATTTTAATTCCTCTTTTATTTCACAGTTTTCATTTTCGTTTTCATTTTCAAAGACAACCTGCATGCAAATTATATGTTAATGAGTGGGTGTGGCTTATTCTAGTAACGGCGCTGAGACACGCCTTCTGTAAAGCGAAGTCATCGATAGATATATGAAATTATTTCTCCCCTAATAACTACTTTAAGTGTCTCCCACAATGTAGATGCTGTAATAGATTCGGACCTGTTATGTAATAGGAAATTGTCTATAGCTGTTGATACAAAATGTACAAAACGCAGGATCTGATAACAAGGCCGTGTTTAGTCTCCACAAAGGCCGTTCGTTATACCTCAAATTGCAAATAAGGTCTAATTGCAAAGGAGCATGGTCTGATTCCACAATAGGTAGATATTCAATTTGTCCAACAGAAGGAAGGAGAGATTTATCAATAAAGAAGTAATCAATTCTTGAATAGGAGTGATGAACATGTGAAAAATAGGAATATTCTTTGCTGTGTGGAAACTGAAATCGCCAAGGATCAACCGTCCCTACATGCTCTATAAATGTAGATAAGGCTTGGGCCATCTTAGAACGGGATAAAGATTTGGGATTAGAGCGGTCAAGGGACAGATCCATTTACGCAGTTTATGTCACCACCAAAAATCATAAGATGGGAGTTTAGGTCTGGCAATAAAGAGACTTTATTAATAATTTATTAATAAAACTCACATCATCCCAGTTAGGCGCATACACATTAACTAATACGACAAGAACATTATATAATATCCCAGAGACTATAACATATCTTCCCTGAGGATCTACAATAGAAGCAGAGGCAGTAAATTGGATGCTTTTGTGTATCAAAATGGCAGTTCCCCTTGCCTTAGAGTTAAAGTTAGAGTGGAAAACTTGCCCCACCCATGGTTTCCTAATTCTGAGATGATCGACAATGCGTAAGTGGGTTTCCTGTAAATATATTATTTCAGATTTTAATTTTTTTAAGTATGCAAAAATGCTGCCTCTTTTGATTGGGCTATTTAGGCCTTTGACATTCCAGCTAACAAATCTAACTTTCGACCCCCCATGGGATTTAGTTAAATCGGCCATATCAGACATGAACAAATATATATTTCCATTTATTCCGATTAGAAGTTAAGGTGAGGTCATCTTTAATCTCAATAATCAAATTTCTTATTTGACTACAATAATCTTTATCCTTTGAACGTTCCTCATTAAACTTCCAGTAATCTTTTCTAAAGGTATGTTTTATTGTTGGTGTCAAAATTAAAGAAATAAGGCAATAAGAAATGATCTGTCAATGGTGTGGCAGAAATGGAAACATTAGTGGCAAACTCAGAATGTTCCTCCTCAGTAATAAGCCAAAAGTCTATCCGTGACTTAGAGGATCTATTAGGTTTGACCCAGGAAAACAGAGTCTCATTAAGATGCTTTAACCTCCAGATGTCATTAAAGGGTTAGTTCACCCAAAAATGAAAATTCTCTCAGTAATTACTCACCCTCATGTTGTTCCAACCGTGTAAGACCTTCGTTCATCTTCGGAACACAAATTAAGATATTTTTGATTAAATCTGAGAGCTGGATCACTCCTCCATAGGCTTCTAAGACATTATAACTTGCTGGCCCAGAAAATGCATTAAATACATTGTTAATATAGTCCAAGTGACTACAGTGGCTCAATCTTAAGTTTATAAAGCGACGAGAATACTTTTTGTGCGCAAAAAAACAACAAAAATAACGACTTTATTCCACTATTCATTTCCTTCTCTCTGGGCCTTGAGTTGGTTCACGTAGTGTTTTAGCGTAGCGCGTCTAGGAGATCTGTCTAGCTACTCATCTGGTGCTAGATTTAAATCACCTCCAATTAGTACAAAATTTGTTTGAAATTTTGATTTAAGCTGTGTGACAACATCTGTAATATTAGAAAATAAAATCTTGTTTTACCCACTACTATTATAACCATAAACATTAACTAAAATAAGAAAAGTACCTTCACTGTTGACCACAGCATTAAGCCAATGACCATGAGCATCAGACTGAAAAGTCACAATCTTCCCAGGGCAATTGTATATGGCGACACCTGCTGATCGATTGGAGCCATGACTAAACAAAATTGTCTCTCCCCACTGTATCTTCCAAAAAGCAGCATCTTCTTCAGTAGAGTGATTCTCTTGTAGAAAAACAAAATGTGACTCCTGCCACTTGCAAAACAAAAATATACCTTTGTGTTTTACCCCTTGCATTTAACAGAACAAAAAGATAGACGAGATTTCAACGAGAACATACGCCCACTGGAACTCACAGTGAACGGATCGAGAGTGTCAATAAGCTATCGACAATGAGATCAGAAAAATAAAATTGCAATACTTACAAAAAAAGCCTCTAAAAAAAAAAAAAAACACATTTCCCATTTTCCAAGACTTCATCATCAGGCAAAAATTTGCTACCCTTCAATGAAAGCAAAGGGACCATGAAAGTATGCCACTTTTCCTTCAGCTTGTGCTCGTTTAATGCGTGGCCAAAGTACTCCCCTAGCCTCTCTGTCTTCTTTGTTTAAACACTGGATGAGATCAGTGTAAGTCTCATACTTGTTACCAGTGTACAAAATGCTACAATTTTGTATTATTAATTATAGCAAGCATGTAATTTTACAATATGACGTAACCTGATTATGAACCCTATTATCACTTTCAACCAAAATCCAACATCCGACCGACATCTTCTTGTCTTCCAATCCTGCTTGGTGGGGGTTGCTCTATCTAATCTGATTTTGTCAGTGTGGAATGTCATGTTAAGAGGATAATGAATGAGCAGATATTTAATAGTTTTCAGTATATTTTTGTGCGTGTCAATACACTCAATGTTTGTCCTGTTTCTTTGTCAGATCTTCTTCTTGTAATTTGTTGTATTGTATTGATTTTTGTCTAATTTAGAATCTGTCTAATTGTCCAATTTCGTTATTGTAATTTTTTTTTTTTTTTTTTGCCTTTTGTGCTGATATTTAAGAGCTATACTTGCAGCATTACATGAGAAGTGAACTGCCTCCCCTTTGAACAAACTTTAAATAAATAGATTCATATTTGATCTGAGATTCGCTTCCTTTCATATGGATCTTTCATCAGCCAATCAGTCAAACATTATTCACATTCACTTTTGGCCATGATACTTGATAACAAATGAAACTCATATAAAACAGTAATTTTGTTACATTTTATTTTATTTGATTGAGTATTAAGATGACATGACAGTCAAGCAGTTGCATTCCAATCTACAGTATTAATTGTATGTGCTCCATGTCACCTTTATATTGATTCCACCTTCCCTGTCCAGGAGATCAACACCTCTGCTGTAATCAGTCATCGTCGTAGCTTGCATTGTCATCATCAGATTAGTTGTTGTTGTCATTGTCGTCCACGTACTCGTTGTCATTGTTGCCCACGTCATTGTTGTCATAATCGCCCACGTCCTCGTTGTCATCCTCATCCTCGTTTTCAGCCTCGTCATATTGAGTCCTTTTCTGATCTTTTTGTGCATATTTTTTCCAGGAAAGCCTTCTTTCTTGTATTGATACAAAGGCGGAGCTGGGTAGGGATGCTGATACTCAGTTGGGTGGGGATGATATTCAATTCTAATTCAAAGAACTTTATTTATCTAATAAGTAATAACTAAAGCTTGCAAAATACAATAAATACATGATAAATAAGCAGTAAACATTAAAAAGGTTGCGTTAAAAAATAGATAAATAAAAAGAAATAGTCACCAAATACGCACACACGGGCATACCCCTTGGTGAGTAAATTTATCAGCCATTCATGTTTCTAATAGATGTGGGCACAAAACTCGTCATAGCTCTCTTGGTCCTGAACATGAGTGGTCTGTATCTCTGGCCTGAAGAGAGGAGACTATAGTGGCTGTGCAGTGTGTGAGTGGTGTCTGAGGCTATTTGTGTTCCTGTTATGTTTGTCCTCCTGTTATAAATACTGATAAGTGATTCCTATACCTGTCCGATTATTTTACTAATTATTGTTATGATTTTGTTTAGTGTGTTGCGATGGATATTGGATAGTGTTCCAAACCAGGCTGATATATTGAAAGTTATTACAGACTCAATGAAGCATATGTGGAAAGCTATCAGGACTGACTGATGAACCTGAAGTCTACAGAGCTTCCTCAAAAAAAAAAAAAAAAGAGGTGCTGCTGACACTTAGAGAAAATGTTTTCACTGTTTAGTTGGAAGGTAAGTTTGTGATCAAGTATTGTCCCAAGGTATCTATATGATTCAACCCTTTCTATTGGCTGGTTGTTGACTAACAAAGTGGGAATTAAGGAAACATCCTTACGGAAGTCAACAACCAGGCCAAGACAGCTCTGCTTGCACCACTCTGCAAAAATGTCCATCTCAATCTGTAACTCTTGTAGTGAATTAGTGGTGTCCATGATCACAGTGTTGTCGGAATATTTAATGTATATTATACCTGGGTTATTGCTCCTACAGTCATTAGTGTATAGTGTATACAGAACCGGTGAGATTACAGAGCCTTGTGGGGCTCCGGTGGATACTGTCTTAGACGAACTGAGGTGACCGTTGACTCGGACCCTCTGGTGTCTATCTGTCAGAAAAGACAGGATCCATAGAATAAGGTGCGGGTTCACGCCCATTTGGAGCAATTTTTGTCCCATCAGGTGAGGTTGCACTGTATTAAAAGCACTCGAGAAATCCACAAATACCAGTCTAATGAATGACCTGGGCTTTTCAAGATAGGAATAAGTGCCATGTAGCAGTGTTAATATGGCATCATCCACACCTCTGTGCCGTTTGTATGCAAACTGAAGGGGGTCAACGTACAAACTGACCTCCTGAAGCTGGGAAGGAATAAGCCTTTCAAAGCCTTTCATTACCAGAGATGTTAATGCCACAGGCCGGTAATCATTGTTGCAAGTGGGATTGCTCTTTTTGGCTATTGGGCAGATGACTGAGGATTTCCAGGTTGATGGAATTGAATGTTCTGAGAGAGAGCGACTGAACAGATAACAGAAGACACCTGCCAGCTGGCTGCAACAGGCCTTTAGTAACCAACCACAGATCTGATCAGGTCCTGGTCCTTTGTTAGGTTTCATCCTCTTCAGCATGATTTCCACTTCCTCCTGCCGCAACTCCAGATTTGCTTGGGCAGACATCATAGGAGTGCTCAGCTATTAGCTCCTTCCTCTCTTGTGAATAATCAAACGGGTCAAACCTGGAGTAGAATTGGTTAAGGTCCTCTGCCATGTTGCCATGAGTCTCTTGTCCCGGATAATGCTGAGTTGTTAATGGGGAGGCCAGCCAGTGTTTTAGCGCCTCGCCAGGCATCCCTAGCTTTGCCTTCCCGAAAGAGTTTCTCAACTCTCTCCTTATATCTTTTCTTTGCTGATTTTTTTTCTTTTTTTCAGTCTATTTTGGATGAGTTTGGACTCAATTCTGTTTCCTAAGTTGAATGCTATTTTCTTTTTTCATTAAGAGTGGTTTTCAGTGCTTTTGTAATCCAGGGTTTATTGTTAGAGAATACCTTTTGCGGGACAATCATATCCTCACAGAAGGTGATGTAACAATATTAGCTCAAAGGGGAAATATTAATAATAATCCATAATTACCAATTATGATTATTTATTAATATTTGGGTCAGTTAATTAGATTAACTTTGAGGTAAGCCAAATTAATATTACAATCAATTAATCAGTTCCAATGAACTCTTCGATTATTCATTTATTCCAGGAAAAATGTATCTTTCAGGGTCACTGAAAAATTATTATTTCTTATTGTGTACGGCAATTAGAGCATGTAACAGGATCAAAAAAGGGACTTTGTATGCAAACAGAGGATCAGAAATCAAATTCATAATTGTGCACAAGTTTTATTAACTAAATCACAAACATAACTAACACTAAACAAACATAAATACATTCATACATCCATACATACATGCATAGGTAAAGGGGTGAGTGATGTGGAACCGGAAACAGGAAATAGAACTATGGAATAAGATCTATTTCAGTATGAAAAGAACCATCAGCTTATTTCATAGCACCTCATTAAATACTTGCATGGTCAGTTGCAAATCGTGGACAATTCTTGAAGTGGTTGAAAACTGAGTCCGTTGGTGGGTCCGTGAGGGTCAAAAGTCATGGTGCAAGTTGCCATCTTGTGGTTCTGACGCTGTTGTGGGTCGGAGCTTGCATGGTGGCTTCGAGCACATGGCTGTGGTGAGTCAAAGCCTGCAGTCCTGGCCTGCTGAGTGCACACTGGCTGGTGCGGCCTCCTGAAGTGCCAGGAAGGCCAGGAGTTGATCGTTGCCAATTCAATGATGGTAAAGTTGCAGTTTTTCTGGATTGAAGAAAAGGCAGTCTATCGCCCTCTGGGGAGCGTGAAAGCATGGCTGGCAGTGCTCTGGCCTGCTGGATCCAGGGCCATGGGCCCCAGTGGTGGGGGAGGGGCCCCCAACGCGAGGAGTACAGTGGAGGCCAGCAGCACAAACACAAGAAGTGGGCTGATCTAGTGGAAAGGCCTTTTTAAAGCTTGACACAGGACAGCCCTATGCAGGCTGGTTCACCCAATGAGAAGGGTAGAATTTCTGGCGGGAGTTTCCTCTGTCACCAGGATTTACAAGCCTTTGTCTTAAGCGTGCTCACTCGGGCTGGCATGCTGAATTGGTGTTTGATGACACAACTATGAAAGATTCGTGTAATACTAATAAGTTGCACAGCTATTGGCATATCATGTACACAATCATTTCGATCTTCAGAGTACCAATTTATCGAGACCAAACATGGTATAAGTGGGTTACATTGACCGTTGGTCCTGTAATAACTACATAGTGTCAAAGAGATCATAGTATCAACAGAATTATTAAAAGACAAAACACATAACAGTAAATCATTCTCAAAATGTTCTGGAATGCATGTTAATTTCATGTTAGTCAATTCATCAATAAATGAATGCAGAAGAGTCTGTTTAGCAGATTGTTTGTCTTTCCATGGTCTTTCTCTTGCATTTGGCCACATTCTTTAACACCCTTAAAACCTTATCTGATCGTAAAAACTCTCTGTGTTCCCTGTAACAAGACACCGTCCTGCCAGTGTGTTAGCCTCATTTGGGATGTTAGTTTTTGGTGAAGGTTTCACAGCGAGTTTGCTGGATTATTCATTAAATAAATGAATAATTTGTGTGTGTCCGATTGGTCCAGACGCTACAGTGATATAGTGGGTAACCACTTCAGTGGCTTCCTCAAGCCATGTAGAGACTCAACCGCATTATCATCCCACCTTTTCACCAGCTTCTTGGTCACTGTTGTGGCGATCTGCCGGGAGGTGTGTCTGCGTGCGGGTGCATGTGACAGAGGCCTTGCTTCTACATGCGCGTAACAGCGAGCGTGCAGCTCCGCAGCGCGCCTCAGCAGGTGAGCGAAATTAGACTAATTAGCAGTACACGCCAGAAACCTTCAGACAATAGAAGCGGCACGAGTTTGTTCAGGTTTGCAACGCAGCTAAGAACAGCAGAAGAAAGAAGAAATCGCTAAAGAATCACAGAATTAAAACTCATGGGGAAAGGAAAAGATCAAAAGGGCTACCGGTAAGCTCACATTTCTTTACTGGACTCTGAAGACTGTTTAAATGTGATGGCTGGCTACGTAGTAGTCTGTATGGGCAAGCGAAATGTATGGTCTGTTGATAGAGATGCATTGTGAATTGCACTATGCACGCGGCAACTCTCACCGATCGGTTACATCCATCCGCAGTCGCTGTCCAACACACCTTACATCACAACTATAACGATAGTAGCACAGAGGAATAATATCGTTGGAATCACTTTCAGAACGATTTTTTTTTTTCAAGCTGATGAAAGATAAAAACATTGACAGCCTACACAAAACCTTTCCGTTTTCTTCTGTCATGTCAAACTAGCAAATAGCCTAACAATTAAGCTTGTGTAGTGTAGGAAATATAAGCTGACTATGCCATCTCCTTATTTAAGGCAGGAGGAGCCCTCCAGAGATCACAATACTTGATTCTAGGCAACAAATGTAGTTTTGTAAAAAAAAAAAAAAAAAAAAAATCTAAATTTTATTGCTACAACACAGACCATCAAATGTTAAACTGTGTCCATAATAAAATCCACATAAGTAGGAAATAGCTCTCCTCAAGACTGCAGGAGGGTCAGGAAAACAGAAGAAAACCCACAGCATACACCACAAATAAGACGTAACCTTTAAATAGGGTGACCAGACATCCTGAAAAATTCAGGACAGTCCCGAAATCTAAGCTGTTGTCCCAAATCCTGAATCCGGCCCTAATTGTCTCGAAAATTATACTAAAGCAAAATCTTGAGTAGTTATTGTCTGATAAAACATTAAAAACTGTCCGTGGAGGTCGAATCGTCCGGCAGCCCCCGCCGGCTGCTCATTGGCTGCAGCATCTTTTTTGTCTCTTTTTTGAAGTTCTACAAAGATACCGTAGGTACGAATTTAGATATGCATTGATAAGCGAGCGCGAGTTGGAGCAGCCGCGAGGACAGTGAATGTGCAGCCAGTTGTAAAGAGTGATTGATTGGTCACGGCACTGTGTGCAAAAAAATACTTGGACTAATGTCTGATGTCGGGTTACACAAAGCAAATCATCTACACAATTATTTAGTTAATGACCGACAATTTAGTTGTAATAATCATTTTGGCATAAGGCTTATTAGCGTTAGGCTATAGCCTGAAAGGTCTGATTTACACACTGTTACAACAGTCATTGTTTTTGTTTTTTGCACAATGACATTTGAGTTCATGATTTTAATGTTGTTGTTTTTTTTGACATACTAAAGACTAATGAAATACTGTTGATTTTCAAATAAAAATATGTTTGGTTCAGGTTTGAAAATCATTCAAACCTACAGACTACAGAGAGTTCAGGTGTGGAGACAAGGAGGATTCTGGGAAGTGTAGTGAACAGGACTCAGTTGATTTGAATAAATATGCAGCCCAAATAAAGAGTGCAGCCCAAAGTGCTGTACAATACAATAAAAAAAATCATAAAACCAAACAAAACACAGTAAACAATAACTACATAAAAGACCAAAATGTAGTTCTCTCCTGGGTCAGACTCAAAAGCCAAGATAAAAGAGTACTTCTTCAAAGCTGTTTTAAAAGCACTCAGAGTCGGGGCAGAGCGGAAGGAAAGCGGTATTATTCTATAACCTTGATCCGACTATCGAACCGATCGCCTTTTCACTTCAGTTGGGACTGTGGAACCTGTAGCAGAAGTTTATCGCCATACAGACATTCAGTTTCCATTTAACACTGAGGATTTTACAGTGTAGAATGTTGAGTTGTTAATAAAAATTAAGTTGAAAGAATGTTTACATTTTTCAACATTTTTTAAATTGAAATTGTATATTTGTGTTTTATAAATGTCACAACACAAAAATGCTGTTTGTAAATATTTGTATTTGAGCTGGTGTTGTTGAACACACATTACAGGTTGCAAGATACTTTATACTCAACTTTATTTTTCTCTTTAAGAATAAAACATATTTCATTTCATTGAGACACATATAGATGCTCACAATCATATTTTAAACAAGTAATTAGTAAATATATGACTCGTGTAAAACACAGGAGTGAGGAGAAGAAAGAAGCCACACCACCAGAATAACAAGATCCCATGAAATCATCTGACGTGGCTTGTGCTTTGCTTTTATTTTAAACAGCCAATATACTTTGAGCCACATCCTCGAATCATGACCTTCTACTTTCTATTTAACAGCAAGTATGTTTGACTGAACAGTCACAGATGAAAACTCATGTTGATGTCATGGGGTCTTTAAAACATATAGTGCACATTAGTATTTTAAATACCCAAAGAACATTACATTGATAGAGAAAAGACTTATATGATACTTTTAAATGGCATACATTAATTTCATGTACTGATATAAGCACATTATCTGATGATTAAAACAATATTAAAAGTGTTTGCCAGTTAAAAAAAAAAACATTCGCCAGTTATGTAAGAACACAAACATATCCTTCACTCCTAAGATCTGCTGCAGATGAAGTTGAGTTTGTCGTGTTCAGGACGGCTGATCCAGCGCTGATCTCCTCCAGACTGAACTGCTCCAGATCTCACTCCAGACACACAGTTCTCCTCTCCTGGAGCCCAGTTATGAAAGCACACGGTCTCTCCGCTCACCCAGTACCAGATGCCCAAAATATGGGAGTGACGTAAACCCAACCACACCGCCTCAGTAGACGCACGTTTAACCACATTCATCACACGACGCTGCATCTCGACTGAATGAACTGAGACCAGATCCGTATAATTCTGTCTGCAGTATCTCAGAGCTTCAGGCCACGTCAGAGTCTCTTTGATCAGAATCAGTTTATCTGGACACAAAACAAACCACAAGCAAAAACTAGAGAGAGACTGATCAAAAACAACATGCAGAACAAACACTGTGGAGGAATCTGTCATGTCAGACATGTAGCGTGAACTTTAAGAGATCTGGAGGTGATGGATGGATTGTGTGTGTTTGTGAGGATCTGCTCACCTTCATGACACACAAAAGGAAATTGGTTGTCGCAAGAGAAGTCTAACCATTGACCCAGAGCGTTTGGTCTGATCACTGTACAGTTTTCATCACCTCCATGATTATTAGGTTCACCAGACCTCCAGTATCTGAATGAGGAGTTACTCTGATCTGACCACTGCCATGAGTCTCTGAACAGACCGATCCAGATCTGTGATCCTAATAATGAAAGACCACTAATGAAATCCTTAACCTGTTGACTCTCATTCTGGTTCCTCACACTGACCAGATCAATGTGATTCTGTCTGCAGTAACTCTGAGCGTCTTTCCAGTTCTTATTCTGATTGAGAAAGATGAGTCCTGTGTGCGCTTTAAGAAAAAAACAACACCAAAAAAATCAGTCTGTTCCTTTTTTCAGAACTTTTTTCAGAAAATGTTTTTTCTACACAGAAATTGACTCAACATTGAAAGTGTGACATTTATCCACAGTCTGTTCTATATTCACTAACAAATTACATGAATTACATACAATAATGATGTTATTATATTTTACAGTTACATTTACTCAAATTGTTATGCTGATAATATAATTTGTAATGAAAAAATTAATATGGAAGTATTTCCGAGGAAACTTAAACAAACACACACACACACACACACACACACACAGGGCGAGGCCAGAAATGGAAGGGACTTTATATAACAGGATAGGTAAAGCGTAGAGTATGAAAACTGCACGCCAAATTGCCAAAAAAATATATATAATTACGGGTATGAATCCGTTACATTGTTCCTCAGTCACTCCTGAAATTTCTATGATTGACAGTGATAACCGTAGCGACGGACGGGACAAAACATTTGTCAAAATAAACCTGTGCATTTAGTGCTGTAGTGTAAATGCAGACTAATAGACCCACAGCAACACAGACCAGAAGAAGAAAACAAGTTCTGGGTAATTTTAGCAGCTTTAAAGATTTTTGTAATACATTTTTTTCCACATGTGTCCTTTAGCAATGTTTAAAAATCAGTTTAATTGTAGAGTTTAGCATTTTAGCACTTCTGGTTCCATCGTCCCGAAGTCAATGGGTTTTTTGAATGGGATTTTGGTTAAATGGCTGAAATAAGGTCTGTGGTGAACACAAGCTCAAGACACTTTCACGTTTTATTCTACGACATAAAATACAACAATATTACGCCACTCCTGATTTGTACATGTCTTGAAAAAGGCTGTTGCTAACAAGTGGCTAAATGGGACTACAGAGGCTGTTGGAGATTAAACGTCATCACGCCGAACAGATTAACTCAATCCGCTTTTACACTCATTATGCTTATAATTCTGCTCTAATAAACTATATTCCAACTCAATGTTCTGGGAAAATGATTTTAGATAAAAACTGTAAGAGTTGTCAGAAGCTTTAGTGATGATAGTCTTGAATTTGTGGGACCATTGTTTAGTTCATTTATAGCCAAACTTTAGCATTTTACTTCTGGCGACTACATTTATGCTTCAAAATTCATAAAAGTTGTGTTCATCTGTGATCTTGATGGACAAAACGTGCAAGTATCATAAACTTTTGTTAATTAAAGAGCTTGTTTTTTAAAGAGCAAACGAGTCCTCTGCTGCCATCTACTGGTTATAGTGGTAATTTCATTATGTCATTTTCCTTTTAAAGGTCTTTGTTTTCCACTAGGGGACAGAAATCATCCACTAAACTAAAGCATGGCATATTTTCCATATCTCCATTAATGAAAAAGAGAAATGTAGGCTAGATCTTCTTTAAACTAAATTCAGTCTACAACTATAGAGGTAAAAGATAATAAAGTGTTTAAGACCTTCTTTAAAAAATAATAATAATAATGGGGTCTAAACATCCCCAGTGTGCACCATAGACAAAACGGCCCGATTGCGCAGACCTCCATGATTGAAGATAAAACAGTTCAGCATTTTAGCATGAAAGGCTGCTTAATGTAGTGGCATTTTTCAGATATCTGAAAAGGAGGCATAGTGATGTTGTGAGTAATAATACTTCTCTGTTTTACTCATTTGAATACAGTGAGTCAATTAATTTACCTTGATTATCATTTTTGTAACAATAGGGGTTTGTGGTAGTTTTGTAATCTGGCTTAAAAACAAATTGACCTAGAATACTTGACAAAGAGAATATCTGCAAACAGTTTATCAGTATACATAAAGTTTGTGTATTCTTCTTTTTAAGCATTTTATATATATATATATATATATATATATATATATATATATATATATATATAAACATTTGCAAATGTGTCTACAAAACCTCTGGATTTATATATTTTTTTGCACTTAAAGGTACAATATGCAAGATTTTCTACATTTTGCTACATTCCAAACAACAACACCGGTGTAGCTTGATGACGATGTGAAGGAGCGTGGAATGATGGGAGCTGTCGTTTTCAACTCCACCGTGGATGTAAATCAGTCAGATCCCAGACAGCAACATAGTGTTGAAATCCACATGAACCAGATTTGGGCCGGATCTGGGCTGATACTATGTTGCTGTCTGGGATGGGAATCGAAAAATCATGTTCACGATGAGGTAAAGTTCTATTTTTATAAATGTTGCGTTTAATGACATGCTTTTATTTCATTAAAATGAATTAACCGCAAGAAAAGTAAGTTTTATATGGCAAGGGGGGCGTGATCTAGCGAAGTCTGTGACGGGAGAGAGGATCGGGAGACAGGTGCGGCGTAAGTGGGTCAAGTGCAAATGACAAACACCTGTGTCTTGTTTCAGTGATTGGCGTGGAGAGATCGCACATAAGGGACGGGGAAACCTTATCCATGGAGAGAGACACGCGGAGATCTGTGGGCTGAGAGCGCGAGTGCGGGATGCGCGAGGACACGATCGCTGTTACTTTGGACTTTGCTGCTACAGCGCTGTGTGCGCGACTTTTTGTTGATGTTTTTCTTTAATTTATAAATAAATACGCCCACAGCTCCGCAAGCCGATCCTGTCCTCTTCCTTCCTTGAATTAGAATTTTGTTACAGTTTAATTAAATTGGTTATAGATGTTACTGTATTTGTCGAATTCATTGTTGTGATAACGCTGCGCAGTTTTACATGTTCTAAACAATTGTTGTAAAAGTAAATTCGAACATACCCACATCATTTGCCAAAATACTGATTAATCTTTATGTATAACACATGCTATATGTAACGAAGTTCAGATGTTATGGGAAGGAGGCGGGAACCGGCGAACATTCATGACACATTTTAATGATAAAAATAAAACAAATACAAAACGAAAGTAAAAGATAAAACAATAAAACAAAACACAACACAAGTTCAGGCCTGTCCTCTCTCGCTCTTCACTGTCGTCACTCTTCCTTTAGGCTTCCGCTCCTCCGTGAGAGATACGAGACCGGTGCGTTGCTCATCAGTAATCTCGCCACCGGCCTCGTGCCGCTCTCTCCCGGCCCTCGGCCTCGTCCTGCTCGCCACACTATATTTATTTACATGGCCATAAACACCAGATGTGATAAACAGTGTCAATAAACTAAACACAAACCTAAAGCAATAATACCCGTACGTTGACGTTTACGGGACTTGTCTTTGTCGACAGAAACAGCTGCAATCGGTAAAGAATAATTGTGTTCCATAACGACTGCACGAAACAGGCTAACGTTTGTTGCTTGATAGACGCTACAACTACAACTTCCGCATTTGTCCAGGACTCCACGCAGTACGAGCGGAAACCGAGGGTAACGTGGATATGACGGCATTGACTGGCGACTCCCAGCTCACCCCTGCTCTAACGCCCCGTTTCCTTGGTTAAAATCACAATTTTCTCATGATTTAAAAATAGTTGGAAACATTTGGGATATTGTAAGTAATCAATTTGACAAAATATATAACACTGGCCTTGAGATTTTGGGATATTTTAATGCAAAAATCTTACATATTGTACCTTTAAGATATGCAAATGAAAAACTAGCCTACCTGAAAAAAATGATATTCTTTGTGTTTTAATGTTGATAAATCATTGCATATGCACCTGCTGCGCAGACGTCACACATCATCAGTGCGTTCTGTAAGGCTTTGCAGAAACACACAGTCACTGAGCGCCACAAACACACAGCAGTCGTCTTTTACAGTTCCTCCTGAACCAGAACAACGAGCTCATGCTGCGTTCACACCATGAGTAACCGTAATTATGAGATGGCAACCCGGAGCTGTTCACGGACTCGGATTGATGTGTTTCTATGTCAACACTATCAACGCCGAAATGAATCTACAGCAATCAGGACAACTAGAACTCAGTGGTACAACTAGAGCTCCGTATGCTGTTTTCGTTCATTATTATTGTAATGTTCTGTGCTTTGAAATCATGAAATTGTCCATTTCTCATCATGGCACACTCATCTCTGCCTTCAGGTTGTCCAGTAGCCCAGTAAATTATCAAGTATTCTCAGTTCTTTTTTAGTTACTGGAACTCTTGTATAACTGAACTATTCTAACTAAGCTTTTGTCAGTACAACATACTATTCCTATTTCATTTTATTTTATTTATTTATTTTTTGAGGCAATTTGTTTGCATGCTTTTAAGTAAGACTAACTAACTAGATTTTACAGTACAGTATATGGTGTATCTTTTATAAATGAATGTTTATTGTGATTGTATGGAGCTGCACTTACTGTTGTTAGATGAACTGCAGATGAAAGTCAGGCTGTTACTACATTTAAAATCATACCATTCTCCATTTGAAATAAAAGCACACTCATCTGTGCCATTAGGTTGTCCAGGTCTCCAGTTCAGATAGAGTGCAGGTTCACCTGAAGACCACTGCCATTTATCAACACTCGTCTTCTGCAGCCCAATCCAGATATTCTGATCACCTCCATCATTCACACTCTTGTTCAGCTCGTTCATGTCATTCATGTTGTCAACGGTGGCCAGATCTGTGTAATTCTCTCTGCAGAATCTCTGAGCTTCAGTCCAGGTCTTGTTCACGTTTATAAAGTGATACTGACGCTGAACACATTCAGATACGGAGCAGAGAGCTGTGAAAGAGAGCGTTTGATTTAATGCTTTTCATAACAGGGTCAAACCTGATGAAACTATAAACCATAAATAATACAACAAACACACTCACCAATGAGAAGAAGAATCAAATATAGAGTTTGGTCCATTTCTGAAGAAGAAACACATAATCAAACATTCCCTGATTAATTTTGGAGTAAAATATGACAATTTCATTTAGTATCTCAACAGCAGTATGAATTCACTGTACATAATCATTGAGACAATATTAACATCTGAAAGTGTAATTGTGTTTGAAGAATGAACATGTTCTTACTTTAGAGGTCGTGTGTTTCTGTCCTGAGTCTGATGTTTCTGTCTGCAGATTTACACTACGCTATTATTATATCTGCTCTCATCCCTCATTCAGCTCATCACATCATTTGTGTATTAATCTAAAACTAATTTTCATATTTTACTTCCTCCTTATTTGTGTATTTGTCCACCCTTGTCTTTCCCTTTATTTGCATATTGGCTTCTGTGTCAGTCAGTATTAGTCTATAATATGGACCTTATGGAATCAAACAATTATTTGAACATTCTAAATTAATATTTGAACATTCACAACTAAACAGCAGCTTTAATGATATTGCTGGACTGCATAACTCGTGTTTCATCCCTGTTCATCTTGAAAGCGTCTTTCATCCACACTTGCCATCTTCTGTAACGACAAACTGAGAGGAAACAAGTGCGAGTGCTCAATATGTTTATTGCGTAATAAACACTCAAGGTTAAAGACAGATAATGAATTCTTCTTGATGCGATGGTCAGGAACACAGTACACAGGAGATCGCCAGGAACACAGCAAACAGGAGAGCGTGACACAGGGGCTGAGACAGGCGATCCTCAGTGAGAGTGCTGGTGAAGAATCCGTGGTGAGATCGTCGGTGAAGAATCCGTGGTGAGATCGTCGGTGAATAATCCAGTCCAGTACAGTGCAGGCAAAACACGAGGAACAAACAGGAGCAGGCACGCAGACGGGGAATCATCAAACAACGATCTGACAAACATGAGATGAAAGACAGGGCATTAAATAGGCTGTGATAATTACAAACAGCTGTCGCTGATCAGGATGATAGGGAGATCAGTGACAACGCCCACATGAAACAATGAATGAACTGAGACACAGCCACACACCCACACACACACGTAAACACACAGACTAGAATGAGACAGCGGATCTACCAACCGTGACAGTACCCTCCCCCCTAGGAACGCCTCCTGGCGTTCCCAGACAACCCTACCTGTCGATTGAAATCATCGATGAGGGAGTGATCCAGGATGTCTCGAGCAGGTACCCAACTCCTCTCCTCCGGACCGTAACCCTCCCAGTCCACCAAGTACTGGAACCCGCGTCCCCTCCGTCTCGAGTCCAGGATACGATGTACCGAATAAGTAGGTTCCCCATCTACGAGTCGCGGCGGGGGAGGAACCGGGGCAGGCGGATTAAGATGAGAACGAAACACGGGTTTTATTTTGGATACATGAAAGGCGGGATGAATTCTCCTGTACGCTGGAGGAAGGTTGAGGCGGACTGTCACCGGAGTAATAATCTTGGTGACAGTGAACGGGCCGATGAATTTGGGGGCAAGCTTATTAGACACGGAGCGGAGAGGAATGTTCTTAGTAGAAAGCCACACTTTTTGACCAACGACGTATACGGGTGGCCTAGACCGGTGGCGATCAGCTTTAGCCTTGGTGCGCGCCCCCACTTGGAGCAGAGTCTCATGGGCTCTAGTCCATGTGCGGTGACACCTCTGGACGTAGGCGTGAGCGGAGGGGACCGCGACTTCGGGTTCCAGACTCGGAAAGATAGGTGGCTGGTATCCTAAGCTACACTTAAACGGAGAGAGGCCCGTGGATGACACTGGCAACGAGTTATGTGCGTACTCAACCATAGAGAGTTGTTGACTCCAGGACGAAGGATTCTTATAGACCAAACATCGCAACATTCTCTCCAGTTCTTGGTTGGCTCGCTTAGATTGACCATTGCTCTGGGGATGATAACCCGAAGACAGACTGACTGTGGCCCCTAATAATCTACAAAACTCTCGCCAGAATTTGGACACAAACTGGGAACCTCTGTCAGAAACCACGTCCATCGGGAGGCCATGTAACCGAAAGACGTGATCAATGACCGTGACCGCTGTCTCCTTAGCTGAGGGTAGTTTGGGCAAGGGAATGAAATGTGCCGCCTTCGAGAACCGGTCCACTACGGTTAAAACAACCGTCATGCCATTAGAGGGCGGGAGGGCGGTGACAAAATCTAGCGCTATATGGGACCAGGGTCTAGAAGGGACAGACAGCGGTCGAAGTAACCCATCAGGGGGTCGGTTAGACGTCTTAGCAGTGGCACAAACTGAGCAAGCCAAAACAAAATCGTGAATGTCGCGAGCCATTAATGGCCACCAGAATCGTTGCTTTATTAAGTAGCTAGTGCGACTTACTCCTGGATGACAAGCCACGGTGGAGCAATGACCCCATCGAATAACGTCGGACCGTGACCCCTCCGGCACAAACAAACGATTCGGTGGACAACCGGGCGGAGGCGTTACCCCTTCTAAGGCCGTCTTGACCCTCGACTCGACCTCCCATACGAGTGTGGAGATAACTACTTTCTCGGGTAAAATACACTCGGGAGTAACCGGGCGTTCAGATGGATCAAAAATACGAGATAATGAATCGGGTTTGATGTTCTTGGAACCCGGGCGGTACGAGAGAGTAAAGTCAAAACGTCCGAAAAAAAGTGCCCACCGAGCCTGTCTGGAGTTGAGTCTTTTGGCAGATCTAATATATTCAAGGTTCTTGTGATCGGTCCAAACGATAAAAGGTACCCCCGACCCTTCTAACCAACGACGCCACTCCTCCAACGCTAACTTGACGGCCAACAACTCTCTGTTACCAATGTCATAGTTACGTTCGGCAGGTGATAAACGATGAGAGAAAAACGCGCAAGGATGCATCTTGTCATCTGAGGACACGCGCTGGGATAGAACTGCTCCTACCCCCACCTCTGACGCGTCGACCTCCACCACGAACTGACGTGTGGAATCAGGGGCGACAAGGATGGGAGCCGAAACGAAGCGACTCTTGAGGTTGGAGAACACAGCCTCAGCTGTGTCCGACCACCTGAACGTCGTTCTGGGGGAGGTCAAGGCAGTCAGAGGTGCGGCTAGCTGGCTGAAATTGCGAATGAAACGCCGATAGAAATTGGCGAACCCCAGAAACCGCTGTAGGGCCTTACGGGAATCTGGACTTGGTCAATCCATCACAGCCTTAACCTTGTCAGGATCCATGCGCATTCCCTCAGAAGAGACGATGTATCCTAAAAAAGAGACAGACTGTGCATGAAATTCGCATTTCTCCGCCTTGACAAAAAGCCCATTCTCTAGCAGCCTCTGAAGCACTCGTCTGACGTGCTGAACGTGTTCCTGGAGAGACGAAGAAAAAATCAATATGTCATCCAGGTAGACATATATGAACTGATCAACCATGTCTCTCAACACGTCATTGACGAGTGCCTGAAAAACCGCTGGGGAGTTGGAAAGCCCAAAAGGCATAACCAAATATTCAAAGTGCCCCCTGGGGGTATTGAATGCGGTTTTCCATTCATCCCCCTTCCTGATGCGAACCAAATGATAGGCATTATGTAAATCCAATTTTGTGAAAATGGATGCTCCCTGCAACCTCTCGAAAGCTGAAGACATCAACGGCAAGGGATAGGTGTTCTTTACCGTGATGTTGTTCAGCTCCCGGTAATCAATACAAGGTCGCAGAGAACCATCCTTCTTACCCACAAAAAAGAATCCCGCCCCCGCAGGAGAAGAGGAAGGTCGGATGAATCCAGCTGCTAAAGAATCAGAAATATATTTCTCCATGGCCTCCCTCTCAGGTACCGAAAGAGAGTAAAGTTTGCCCTTAGACGGAGACTTACCTGGCACTAGATCTATTGCACAGTCATAGGGACGATGCGATGGTCAGGAACACAGTACACAGGAGATCGCCAGGAACACAGCAAACAGGAGAGCGTGACACAGGGGCTGAGACAGGCGATCCTCAGTGAGAGTGCTGGTGAAGAATCCGTGGTGAGATCGTCGGTGAAGAATCCGTGGTGAGATCGTCGGTGAATAATCCAGTCCAGTACAGTGCAGGCAAAACACGAGGAACAAACAGGAGCAGGCACGCAGACGGGGAATCATCAAACAACGATCTGACAAACATGAGACGAAAGACAGGGCATTAAATAGGCTGTGATAATTACAAACAGCTGTCGCTGATCAGGATGATAGGGAGATCAGTGACAACGCCCACATGAAACAATGAATGAACTGAGACACAGCCACACACACACGTAAACACACACGTAAACACACAGACTAGAATGAGACAGCGGATCTACCAACCGTGACATCTTTGCACTTCACCATTTGTCTACTATAGATTGTTCCTATTTGGCCCAAGTGTCCAAGTGTGTGTAGAACTTTTGGTTACCTAATTTGACACACTTATGGTGTTGTAAAAATGCAAGTGTTTATTTTTATTTTCAAAGCTTTGCATTTTTAAATAAACCTCTAAGTGTCTGTACAACAGTGCCTATGTAACACGATTTACTAGTAATGATGGTGCTTTTAACTAAATGATAAAAGCATTTGCAAATGTTGTACAAATGACAAAATACACATACTCATGTTTGCACCAATAAAATGTGCTCACTTATAGCCTGTTGCGTGCACATACTCTCTAGTGGCCAAGTGTGGGTATTTGGACAGACCCCATGTTTGAGTTTCTCTGTTTTGGGCCACTTTTATCTGTTGCTGTTTGAACTGAACAGAGAAGGGTTGAGTTCAGTAGTGAAGACTGGTGACACTGGTTACTGAGAGCCTTTAAAGCTTGAATATTGAGAGAGTTTGAATATTGAGAGAGTTTGAATATTGAGAGAGTTTGACTAGTGAGAGAGTTTGACAAAATGAAGAGGAAGGGAAGACAATTCCTTTTTTCTTTGGGAAAAAAAAAAATAGAAAAGTTTTTGCTCATATATACACTGTAAAAATAAAAGGTGCCTGGAGGAACCTTTCGGGGTTCTTCACTTTGCCACACCGGCGGAACCGTCTGTAGATCCTCTAGGACCCTTTAAAAAGGGGCGGTTCTCTGAAGAACCACACAGGTTTCCTGAGGAACTCTTATATTAGGCACTGTGTGGAACCACTTTGGGTGACTCCAGGAACCAAATTTCATTTTTTTAAATATTTAATTTCATGTTGTTACTATGGTTACCTTTGACTTCTATTATAATAAACAAATTGAACCAAATACAAAATAAGAATTGTTTATTACATATTTTATATTCATTTTTATACATACACTTCCATGCACATGGGAAAAAAGCTAACTATAGATTATCAATGAATACACAAAAAATAGTATAATACATAAGCAACATGAATAATCAACCATGTATATACAATAGATAAACAAGAAAAGACATTTCAGCAAAATGCATGGAAACGCATATGTTCCACGAAATAAATCAATGTAAAAATTGTTTAATTTTGACTAATTAAAAATGTCCATCTTCACTTAACTTTAAAACATTTGTGTTTCAGTCCGATGGTAAGTCTGACATCACTGTTTCCAAGTACAAAAGCTCAATCAGATGCCACAAACAAACAAACAGTGCTAATATGCACTCATTGTGCTGTAATATTCCTGAAAATTATGATCCTAACCTTTATCTCTATACCGAAATCTCTGATGGTTAGTTATTCAGTGTAACAACATTGGCTATCGAATCATTCGTCGTTGGTTTGAATTAACAAATTCAAATACTCTGTGTTGCTAAAAACATTTCTTCCTGAATACAAAAGCTGGTGCACTTTGAACTCGTGAGTGCAAATCATGCTTCGGCTCCAGCTAGTCGGCGACAAATGGACTTTTACGACACTAATTGCACCTCAGAGACATTCCAAACCCCCTTCCCCTCTCTGGACCACAGAGAGATAACGAAACTTTCTATGTTACACACACACACACACCTTTGGTATTAGAACTTAGAAATATAATTTTCATATAAGTACAATGCCATTATGCATGTGTGATTAGTTTTGCTTTATAATAGAGGTGTAGTTTTCTAATGCGTAATCTGGAATCAGCATTCAAGATTGTCTGGCAATTGCCTTCCCCCCACTTGGTTTTTATTGCCCTAACGGAATGTCAAGCAAACTGAGATTCCAGGAGAGGAGTAGGAATAAAGTGTTAATCCTACATTTATGTATAACCACTTAAGAAATGTATAAACAAGGATTTGATTTTCCCATATCAAATTTGTGTATCTGCAATGTTATCGTGTATTAATCAAAACTTTAAAATGTTTGTAAGATGCATACAAGTATGTAACTTTGTGTATTCCCATAATCTTTCATATGACATGTTTTATATCATTTTAAATCTTGAGACTTAACGGAGTTGAATCTCGATAATAGATTGCAATGATATGATTATTACTATATGAATCATCTTACTAGAGTATTAAGACAACACCATAACTCCCTCGAGTGGGTGTCGCCCCCCAGAGACAAAGAACCTTTTCCCACTTCAGATCTTTGGACGTTCATTGGTTGTTCGTGCGAACAGAGGCGTCAACCCATATTTTCCATAAAAGACCAACTCAGGAAATCTCCGTGAGCACTTTTACGAACCCTCCTCATCAGCGAGACCATCCATGGCTCCCTAGGGAGCATTTCTCCGTTTATAATTTCCTTTCCTTGCAGGCTTTTAGTTTTGTTTCGTCTTCGGACTTCAGTCGACAACTTCAGCTTTAAAGAGACTTGAATCTCCCGCGGCGCGCGCTCCTCATCCTCAAGGACGTGCACGAGCACTGAAAGAATTCCTGGCTCCATGGCTAGGGAATCATCAACTCAGTTTTATTTTCTTTACTAAGTTTTATTTTCATATTCGTTCTCCCTCCACAAAGGGAGATGAACTCTTCTGGCAACTTCACGTTCGGTGAACCTTTAAACTTCGCGCGAGTCTGGCTCGCCCCAAATACACGAGGAAACACGCCCAGCTCTTAAGGAGCTCTTCTTCTTCAGCAAATACACAGAGAACCATACGCAAGTATTTTGATTTGTGATTTGATGAATCTGATTTCTTGTTGTCTCTCAAGGTTACTGCCTGTGATTTTCCCTAACTGTGATCTTTCTTTGATCGCATATGTTTAGTTTCACTTTCTCTCAACTCTCTCAATGTCAGAACTCTCTTTCATTCTCTCCCTCATTTTCGTTATTCGTTTAGTCTTGTATTTTGTTTACGTGTCCTGTACATACATATTTACTCGTGTAAACTGTAGTATTTCTGTATTCATTAGTTCCATGTATAGTCCAATTATTAAAATTCATACTTGATTGATTCTGTCTGCCTGCTCATAAAGTCAATGAGATGTTTTCGATCTTAAGCTACAAAGCTGATTTGTTACTTTAAGTAACCTAATCTTATAAGAACAGGAGAGTTGTTTTTATGGCCAGAAAATAGCTTTCTTCAAATTATAAGAAAGAGATAATTTTTGTTGGGAAACATGTTAAGTTAATCTTACGGCCGTTTTGCTGGACAAAGTTTTCCCGTTTGATGATTATTCATTTCCATTAAGGGTTATCTCATAATCGATCTGAAATAGGATTATTAGTATATGAATGATGAATTATAATTAGTTGTGATTGATTATTCAGATATACAAATCGATCTATTTTCAACTTCGAATAAATTAATGTAACTGTATTATGCAAAATATTAATCATATTCATGATTAATTATTAAAATTCCCTATAAATCATTTGAGCTAATGTTAAATGTACTACTAATGCCAGTGCGGTTACATCAGCTATTTTGAATCATAAAATGTTGAAGTCTGGGATGCCGTGAGACTGGAGACTGTAATGTACACTATGGCTTTTGAAAAGCTTAAATGTGTGACTTGAATCAACAGTGTTCATAAATGGTTGTTGAGTATTCTCATGAAACAAGATAGAGGAAGTAGAAGTAGAGGCTTCGACCCGGAAACAGTATTAAGGTGCAGTAAAATTATCTGTTGTTCTGTGAATGTTCACTGGTGAATTCCTTATTTCAATAAGAATCCACACGATCAGCAATTTCGTTTGTGGTAAAAAATTTCACTATGGGACCAAGTTGGTCACTGGAATTCGCTAGATTTGACCAACAGAAAGCTGTGTGAAAGTGACTCCTGTGTGAGCTGTGCTTCATACATTACATCGCTACACTGCTGACAATGGTCAATGGACTTTATTGCCTGTGTAATTTCATGAAATTCACAAATGTATGAAAAATGCATTAAAGTATATTTGTATTGTAGGTCTTCTAAAAACACACTCAAGTACATTTTTAATACATTTAATAGTATGGGCCCTATCTTGCACCCGCGCAAAGCGGACTTTTCCCTCCACAGACACACGTCGGTAGACTAGCAAATGAGCTTGCGCTCCCGGGGGCGGTTCAGTGAAAAGAGGAGGCGTGTTCCGGCGCAAACGTTCCCTGGTGCTATTTTACAGGTTTAGAAAACAATTCCGCCACTAACCAAAAAGTCAGTGGCGCGTTGCGCATGTTATTCATATGCTATTGTAAGGGCGCATGCTTGGCCATAATCAGTGTAGCGTGTGCACAACGCACATACACTTTGATTCTCTCATCTACACACAGACGCAGCAGTTATCATTTTTGCAAATCATACATTATTACGATAGATAGATAGATAGATAGATAGATAGATAGATAGTTTATTATAAAAGCATATGTGGCGATGTTATAAGCAAGGAGTTTAGGATCACACTTAAATTCGTACCAGACTACGCCACCCTGGTGGAGGGCCAGGGAAATACTCCAAAAAGAGGACACACAGGTAAGTAGTACCCACTGAGGGCAAAGATATAACCCAGTGAGACAGGGGTCACGATACAAAATATACTTTATTTTAATAAAACATCACAACCATCCTTAAAAGCTGACACCACAGAGAAATACTCCTCCAGGGCCAGGCTTCACCGGAACAAGGCAGGCCGGGCACACGTAAGAGGTCGTCCAACCCTACTTAAATTCACCCCAAAATCAGACTGCAAAGCACTGCAAGACAATTGTGCCAATACACATCATACACTGTGAAGTACACGCCACTAGGTCAAGGCAACCGGCCTCCCCCGTTCCACCCGAATCCTACTGGCTCCTGGAGACACACAAAAGACTGTTATTTAGCTACTAATTAAATGAGACAATTATACTACAAACACGCAAAACATACAAACACAAAAATGGCACATCAAGGACGCTCCTGCCTCCTGACCGGGCAGGGCTACACAGAGAGTAGTGCCTGATTGGTCACCTACCCAATCCAGCTCAAACCGGTCACAATAAATTACACAAAGAAAACCATAGCTGAATATAAAATAATGTTGAGGAAAATAACCCAAAGAAAAACAGCAAAACGAAATTACTAATAATAATAGCCAGCACACGGATGTTGCAAATAAATCCCACACAACAAAACAAAAGAGTAAGCTGGAAGTCCACAACCAAAGAAAACAAAATAAATCAAAATAATAAACCCAATAAGCAAAACAACAGCGGCATCTCTTTATAACGTCCTCCCACTAGATAGGGTTCCAGATGGGGAAGTTCCCGTTCAATTTTAGATGAACACCACCCAAGCGCCCAGTGTATGGTTACTCACAATGCGGCGCGGCCAGCACTCACACACCCGCAATTTTGACTGTTAGCACGAGCCGTACATCTCTTTTCGATTTTTAGATGAACAAATGAACACCGTCCAAACGCCCAGTGTATAGTTATTCAATGCGCCGCAGCTCGATCCTCCAGCCAGCCAGCACTCACGCACCCACTATGTTAACTGAGATCGCATACGGCCACCATTCCTCACAATGCCTATGCCACCAGTAATGCTATCAATCAAACTGAGGATAACAGGAACGGGAAAGGAAATGCCAGGGGGGAGAAGCCTGGAATCAGCAAGCCACGTCAACAGACGCCAAAATAAAGGTCTTTAAATACTACAGGTGCTCCCACCTCATTGGTAACCTACCCACCCTCTAATAAACCAATAAACGAGCTCTTTTCCCCTGCCACACATAAATCTAGCTTACACATTTACCCAAATTATCATACGCCTGTTTAACCGAAGTTAATTTGGGTGTGTTTCTCCATCCCCAACGGCCCTGACGAGAACGTCGGTCTCCTCGGCTGTGAACCGCTCCTGGCGCGCGCCTGGCAAATCCGCCATTATAATAGGAATCCGCTATAGAATAAGCGCGCCTGCTCTTAAAGGGAATGTGAGATGTCGCTCTGATTGGTTTATTTCACGTTTATTTCACGTTACGCCCAAACCACACCTATGAGTAATGAAGCTACTTCAGACCAACACATTTTAGATTTGCGTCGGGCGCAAGAGTCATTTATCCCGCAGGTATAATAGCAACAGCGCCGAGACCCGCCCACAAAGTTACTTGCGTTTTGCGCTTGATACTTGCGTTTCAGATCGTTAAAATAGGGCCCATTGTCTTTTTCACCTGGGTATGTATACTGAATCAAACTTAAGTAGCCTATAATAATAAAAATAGGATAATAATAATAATCTTATTCTGACCTCTCTGAACCATTGGGATCCTCCTGATGCTGGCTTTAACATAACAGATCTTCCAGGAACCACTTAAATGTTAAAAGATCTTCCAATAACCCTTTTATCACATTGAAGTTCCTCTATTTTCCCCCAAAGCACTTCGAGGTCTCATGGTAATGAAAAGGTGACTCCAGAACCTCTGAACTAAATACAATTCCCATAAGTTCCAGCAAGAACCTCAAAGATTGTCAATGCTCCTCCAGTAACCCTACTATAGGAGAAAGAGCTTTGAGGCACTTAAATTACATTTTGAAGTTCCTTGAGTATCCGACAGGATATTTGAGGCTCCTTTAGTTTTTACAGTATAGGCTTCTTTTTTTTTTCCTCTTCTGAAAGCTGAGACCCCTCACATTCACAACAGAGACGAGATAAAGACATGAAAGCTTTCATTCCCCTGAAGTCCATCTCTAATGTTAGTAAAGATTATTAGACTCATTATCCCACTGAAATAATATCATCTTATTCTTCTGCTGTTTCAGAATAAATTAGTCTTTATTTCCTCCGTCTAAATACTTGATTGTGATTGGCTGGAATGTGTTCATTAAAACATTGTTACATTTTTAAGAATTAGTCTTATTTAGAAAATTCTTATTGTGTTTTGTGTCATACTCCTGCTGTTCTTTGTTTATAGAACATGAACACATTTGCATGTAAACACATCCTCATCACTCATTTGTTTAGGTCCACATTTAGACGTTCAGGGTGGACAATATTTGCATCTCTGACGTGAAACAGAAGCAGAAACAGTGTGTTATTGTACATGTTATTGACACATTCCATGGTCTCATTCTCATGGATGACTGCTGTCACATCAAATGAAACATAAACATCAAATAAAATCCAGGCCTGGCCTCTCTCGTCCTTCACCGTCGCCGCTCCTCCTTTTATGCTTCCGCTCCTCCGTGAGAGATACGAGATCACCAGCCTCGCGCCGCTCTCTCACGGCCCTCCGCCTCGTCCTGCTCGCCACATATGTGTCATATTGTTAACACTGAAACGGCACTCCTTCTACAATATGTACCATTCGTTCAAAGCAACCAGTCTGATGCGACCCACTCATCCAAGTCGTTATATTCCTTTTTCATTCTTGTTTATTTTATACTTCAAAGCAAGAACAACCTTTTAACTTTATATAACAACAAAATATGGAACGGCGGTCAAAAAACTGTATCGCTCCGTCACTTGCTACTACCCACCACACGGGTATGACGTCTTAATCCCCTCATCAGTTAGCAAGGACATAACAAAAGCATAAATAATTACAGTATAAACATTCTTAATCTTTGTAAAAAATACAAGTACAATGAGTAATAATCTAACAACACAATGTATATTATGGCTCTAACAAACACACTTAAATTCTACATTACCACCACTGTGAAACTACAACAAACAAAGAATTACTTCACAGACATCAAAAATCAGCACATGAATCTCAACAATGGTGACAATCAAACCAACTAACACAAAAATATACACTCTGAACATCACAAAGCAGGCTACAGAAAGTCACAAAACAACAGCAAAAATAAAAACAAATAAAACAGTAAGACTATTCAGCTGCATTTATTAATGCTGCAGTGCATGCTGGGAGTTTTGTACCATGGAGTCACGACCGGCTCAGAGCCACGACAAATGAAGGAGGCAACAAGAACAAAAGCGAATCAAAAAGTATTTATTTATAAAAATAAAGTTTAAAACTCATAACTAAATAAGAAAAACACAGCCATGGAAAACATTCCGCTCGGAACATCAACGTAAATAAAGAATAATCAACGTAATTTACAGCACAACATATTAAAGACATGTTCCCTCATACATACAGGCCTGCAAACATAAATCCCCAAACTAAACTAATACATGAAGCAAATGAATGATATCAAACAAATAACAAAGGGCCAACAGAAGACGAAAGGGCAACCGAAGAGAGTGAAGTCAGAGAACCAAAACCTTTTATAATTCTCTGCAGGTGTTTCACATTATGAGTCCCAACACACAGCCGGCTAGAGGAGGACGGGCTCAGAGGCACGTCACACATGGTGGCACCCAGCATGCATTGCAGCATGAAACTTTTTGTTGATCATCAACATGTTGAGATTCATATGCTGATTTTTGATGCCTGTGTGCTCATATTGCTGTATAACTATGGAAGCTTATGTGTAGCAATATTCAATTTGAAATGTAATATGCAAAATGACAATGCAATATGTAAAATGGCAATGCATTTCTGTATTTAAATTTTAATTTTCCCATCATTTGTGCAACGTTTGGTGCAAAATGTAAATGAAAATTCAATTATAAAATTTACATTTGCCATTTCATACACTAGTTTTAATATGTAAATTGAATACATAATTTAACTTTATAAGTTGCAAAATTAAAATTAAAATGTATTACAGAAATGATTAGATATGTTTAACATGTTCAAGCAAAAACTGTGGCAAAATTGTAATTTAAATGTAATTTTTTCTTAATTGCATTTACACTCACAGTTAAGACACTTGCGATTGCATTTCCATTAAGTGTCCCGCAATGAATGTAGCAAAATTGAATGTGCAATTTGAAAATGCATTCTGAGCCGATCACGTGCCCGCCCCGTCTTAACTGTGAGTGTAAATGCAATTAAGAAAAAATTACATTTAAATTACAATTTTGCCACAGTTTTTGCTTGACCATGTTAAACATATCTAATCATTTCTGTAATACATTTTAATTTTAATTTTGCAACTTATAAAGCGTTAAAATGTATTCAATTTACATATTAAAACTAGTGTATGAAATGGCAAATGTAAATTATATAATTGAATTTTCATTTTCATTTTGCACCAAACGTTGCACAAATGATGGGAAAATTAAAATTTAAATACAGAAATGCATTGCCATTTTACATATTGCATTGTCATTTTGCATATTACATTTCAAATTGAATATTGCTACACATAAGCTTCCATATATAAGGGATGCTACAATCAATAATATAAAATTAATAACACACTTACTTAATCAAAGATTATAATTAGATAAAATGATGGAATCAGGTCACTAAATGATGATTACATCACCATCACCTGCTCACATTTTGTTGCAGCAGTCAAAGAATAACTAATATTAAAAAGGTCAAGGGACAAGAGCACAACTACACAAACACTGATCACCATAATGGTGACATGAAACCAAACATTTTCAATAAAACATCAACATTTAATTCTCAACAAGAGCTTCTATAGATGTATGACAGAAATAAAGCCTAACTGGTTAATAATAAGTGCAATAATATGATAAAAAATGATTTTGTTTATACAGTTTTATCCTACAGTTTAGGTTTAGTGACTTGCTTTTTTGTGACATCTGGGGTTCATTTTCTACTCAAAAACGATCCATCGAATGATACCGTCAATGAACTTGAACAGCAGAAACAAACTTTGTTGCATTATCTTTCTGCTATCACTGTAAAGCTGCTTTGAAACAACTATTTAAATAAAGGTGACTTGACTATCCTCATTGTGTATCGTGTACCAAATATTGAGGTCTCTGTGTTTGGGTGAGTACAGCGTTACTTCTATTATGTAGATATGGTGTCTGCACTATATCTAATGTATTATTTATATAGATGTTACTAAGTAAAGCATACAGTTTAAAAGTGTGGTGTAATTCTGTGTTATATTATTTGAGTAAAAAGTATTACAAACTGAACTTCCACTTAGTACAAATTATTCAACAACTTTTACTGGCAAAGGTAAAGTTACTTATTTTCTTCGTTAACTTAGTTATGAGTGTATTTAGTTAAAAGTTTACTTCAAAAGTATGCGAAATAAATATTAAGTACATTTTACTTTTTTTTTTTTCAGTGTGTCTGGACGTTAGTTGTAGAGAGATCATAATGCAAGGCAAGCACCGCATATATCTGACCTATTTTTAGCGGCATTCAGTATAGGATTTGACTGTTCATAGTAATGATATAAGTGTTATACATCATTTGATTGTGTTAAGTGTCTACTTTGTGTGTACACTGTTGTGCTTTTCGCAAAAATTAAAAAAAAACATGATGCGAGTTCTGCCGTCTTTCTGTCAGTGAAGTCCATTCTGACACGCTTCAGAAAATGAACTGTAACTCAGTGAATGCTTGCCACACTTTCACGAGAGATATGTCTTTATAAAGCTTGAATTGTCTTCTTTTAAATGAAGTAATTCATATAAAAAATAAATATTCTCAGTTTATGTAATCCGTTTGAAACCATGGAGATGTACAGTCCCTTCATTATCTCTAATGAGCTGAGGCCGCCACACCCCGACACTATTCACATGGCACACAAGATACTTTATACTCAACTATTAGTTTTTCTTTAAAGGTACAATATGTAAGAATTTTGTATCAAAATATCCAAAAACCACTTGCATAGTGTTATATATTTCTTTCAATTGAGTATCAATTATCCTAAATGTTTCCAAGAAATTCAAAATTTTAAACAGTGCCCGTTTCTTGTCGCCTGTCAATGACGTAATATCCGCGTTATTCCTGGTTTCTGCTCGTACTGCCACAGTAACCATGGCTAATGTTTAGCGGCACGCTCACGCTGTTGTTGTTTCGTTCAATCACTATTGACCATTGCAAGCAGACTTTGGGACAAAAGGACAACTAAAACGATGATCAATATTGGCATGTCGTTTTCGAGATGGCGAGAGTTTCTCGACAAACTTGGACTTGACAGAGCTTTAAGACTTGACGAGACCTATGATCTAGCTTACTGCAAGTCTCATATAGTCAACAAACTAACAGAATAAATAACATTATAACTTTCAACACACTCAAATGCAGTTTAGTGTGATAGTGTAACGTTAGACCAAGTGAAACAGCGCTGTGTTACCTCACAAGTTTAATTCGTCAAATAAACTGTCCTGTGTGAGTAGTGATTCAGCACTTGTGGATAGTTCGGTTGAATGAAATATCCTCATTCCTTTAATATCCACGGGACTTGTGTGTCTGTCTCTCATTAGCAATCGCGCCCTACGTCATACCACAGTCATGTTAAGTAAGGGATAATGTAGAGCGAGGTGGTTGTTATAGCGAATACAACTCCGACAGGCTGATCAGGATCCTGACGCGGAGCTTGAATCCTGAAGGGCTTGTATTCGCTATAACAACCGCCTCGCTCTACATTATCCCACTTATTACATGGCTACCTACCAAATAAATCAATAATTTGACACAAAATATTGATTTAAAAAGGAGTTTATTGATTTAAAAACGATTGTATTGCTTCCACTAAAGAAAATAGTCTGTTCCGTCTCTACGGTTAGAATCCTGCGTCCATAGCAACGCTCTGTTTTTCATGGCAACGGTGTGTTATACTTAGCAGCGGTCTGATATCTATAAGAAATAATTCTATGCATTCTACATTAGAATTAAACCAAGCCATGTAATAAAAAACATGAATGTATTCACACATCCACAAACATTATTAGATCCATCAGCATGACGGCAAGTTCCATGATTCCTCTTATCACTGCGTCATCAACCTACGCCTTTGTTACTGTTAGAGGTTAGCGACCCCTAGTGGCGAAAAAATACATATTGTAGCGTTAAGAATAAACAATATTTAATTTTGAGACACATATAGATGCTCACAATCATATTTTAAATAAGTAATTAGTAAATATATGACTAGTGCAAAACACAGGAGTGAGGAGAAGAAAGAAGCCACACCACCAGAATAACAAGATCCCATGAAATCAACTGACGTGGCTTGTGCTTTGCATTTATTTTATTTTAAACAGCCAATATGCATTGAGCCACATCCTCGAATCATGACCTTACTTTCTATTTAACAGCAAGTATATTTGACTGAACGGTCTGTAAAAATAATGAGCCGTTTTTTCAGAAGAGAATAAATATGTAAATGTTTCTAAAAGCCACAGATGAAAACTCATGTTGATGTCATGGGGTCTTTAAAACATATAGTGCACATTAGTATTTTAATTACCCAAAGAACATTACATTGATAGAGAAAAGACTCATATGATACTTTTAAATTACAGAAATTAATTTCATTGTACTGAAATAAGCACATTATCTGATGATTAAAACAATACAAAAAGGCTTTTGCCAGTTAAAAAAAAACATTTGCCAGTTATGTAAGAACACAAACATATCCTTCACTCCTGCTGCAGATGAAGTTGAGTTTGTCGTGTTCAGGACGGCTGATCCAGCGCTGATCTCCTCCAGACTGAACTGCTCCAGATCTCACTCCAGACACACAGTTCTCCTCTCCTGGAGCCCAGTTATGAAAGCACACGGTCTCTCTGCTCACCCAGAACCAGAGGCCCACAGTACAGGAGTGACGTAAACCCAACCACACCGCCTCAGTAGACGCACGTTTAACCACATTCATCACATGACGCTGCATCTCGACTGAATGAACCGAGACCAGATCCGTATAATTCTGTCTGCAGTATCTCAGAGCTTCAGGCCACGTCAGAGTCTCTTTGATCAGAATCAGTTTATCTGGACACAAAACAAACCACAAGCAAAAACTAGAGAGAGACTGATCAAAAACAACATGCAGAACAAACACTGTGGAGGAATCTGTCATGTCAGACATGTAGCGTGAACTTTAAGAGATCTGGAGGTGATGGATGGATTGTGTGTGTTTGTGAGGATCTGCTCACCTTCATGACACACAAAAGGAAATTGTTTGTTGCAAGAGAAGTCTAACCATTGACCCTGAGCATTTGGTCTGATCACTGTACAGTTTTCAACACCTCCAACATTATCAGGTTCACCAGTATTCCAGTCTCTGAATGAGTAGTTACTCTACTTCTTCTAAATATATCTTTTGTCCTTGCATTGTGGCTCAGTCAGTTTCACACCTGAATGAATGGCTAATTATTATGCAGAGTGGGTGGGACATTGTATTCTAAGGTGTAAACCACTCCTCGTTCACGCCCCCCTCGCATATTGGCTTTCCAAGCAAAACCTGTTTTACATCAATTTAAATCAATGTATGGTTTTATGTGAACGATAAAGCAAGACTATTTTCACATAATTTTGAAGAAAAAACTATAGGCGACGACATCCATTAGTCAAAAGTCTTATTGCCACACATTTAGTATGTGTTTTGTGGCCTTATTTCTGCAACTTTCATTTTTATTTTTTCCAATAACCACGCATAAACATTATTCTCTTAAAAATTCAAACATATACATGCATGTTGATCAGATATTTTGGTAGCCCTGTTTGTGCTATATAGAGTGAATTTACACCTTTGCCATTAATATGTTTATAAATAACTGAAAAAAGCACAAATGTCAAGGCATGTCAGAACACCTCCAGGGCCCAGAAAACAGCTCAGACTCCAGAGGGTTAAAGCAATGTTTAAAAATCTGCCAATTAGATTTTTTTTAATTAAATCTAAAAATATTTAAAAGTATTTAATGCATTATTTTATTAGCATTAATGATTTGTTATTATAGCTATTTTATAATAAATCCAAAGGCAAAACATGAAAATAACTACATTAGTGTCACGTGTCAAAATGCTTAGTTTTAGTTTAGTTTTTTATTAGTTTTAGTCTTTTTTTTTTTTAAATGTAGGTTGTTTGTCAGGGGCAAGATTAAAAAAGGTCAGAACAAAGTATTGTGTAATAATAACTCAACAAAAACATCATACAATTTTAGAAATATGTATTCAACAATAACACCAGTACATATGTGAACAGTCTACACTAGACTCCGCAGTAAGTGCAAAATGTGTAAGTGACGTGTGCCAGGAAAAACCCTATAGCCAACAGACTAAAGAAGACGTACATGAACAGCATGTATTCAACCCATTTTTGAGCCACACAAGACATTGCTGTCAGAGTGTCAGGGAGCTCAATCTGAGAAATAATGACACATTAAGATGAACCATCTCAAAATGAACTAGGCTACTCAATGAATTGGACTGCAGCATTAGATGCATGTGCAGCATCTCTATGGCAAATCATTGCAGTTGAATAGCAATACAAAACTGCATATGTTGTACTTGACATCATTAATTAACATTGAAATTTCTTTACCTCGTACCAAAAATCTACACATCTATACAAAATTCACACCCTATACAAATCCCACAGCTGTAAAATTTTCACACCCTAAACTCCGTGGCGGTTCTACATTGAATTACACCCTGGGCGAGACCCCCTTCATTGGCAGATCATGTTTTGCTTGTTTTAAGCAAAAACTAAATTTTTATTTATTTCCCCAGAAATCAAGACTTAATATCTTATGTCATTTTACTACTTTAGTAAAATAACGTTATGCATCTTTATTTAAGAAATGTTTGATATTTGGACTGGAAACAATACAAAAATACTAAGTAAGAAAAGCATTTTTTGCAGTGTAATAACTGAACTTGTAACAGTTTTGTTAAGCACAATATTATGGTGAAATTAGATCTCGTGTTTGAGTTAAAACCGAATTATTGTTAAGCATAGCAAGAATCATAGCAAAAAGACTAATAAATAAGAGTTATACCCACCAATTAATATTGCCCCTTCATTCATGACATGGATACAGAGAAAACATAGTTGCATACCTTTATCTTTCGCTCGTTTCTAAATTGGGCACCTGATGGCTTTGACCTTTCTTGTCCATCTCTTATTTGGCACTCCACATCGACAATCAACAGATTTCCCCTGTTCCCCCCCATACCAACTGTCACTCACGACGAGTCACGACCAGAAGTCAAGACTAAACCAATTCACCTTGGTGGTGGTGACCAAGTAATCGTTTTGTATTACCTATTTTTATTAGCCATTCAGACTATTCAGAAAAACAAAAATGTGCAGGAAATATAGAGGCCTGTATTTATAATATTATGAATGAAATGTGCGTTATTTGGAAGAAAGTCGAGGTGTGACTGACTTAGATAACTATATGGATCCCCACACAGTGAAATGATAGATAATAGAAAACCGCTTCGCGGCGCGGATTTTATTTTATTTTATTTTTTTTCTGCTCGTGCCGGCGGCGCCGCCCCCCCAAAAAATGCCGCCCCGGGCGATTGCCCGGTTCGCCCGTGCCAAAAACCGCTACTGCCTAAACTAAATGTACCCAATTCAATACTCATCTGGATTGAAGCAGCAAACATTGTAAGAGTAAAAAAATGACAGAATCACAGCTTATAGTGTTTTGACATCGACAACCTAACTGCATTTTACCTCAAACTCGCGACTAGTTAACTTTCTAAAGAAGGTGCAATCACTTCTCGGGTCGACATTAACACACTGGCAAAATTGTATTCAGAATTTAAAATATTTTTCATACCACTTTTTAATGTGTGATTGTGTAAAGGTGTTCACAATACCAACCTTTCGCAAACCTGCTTTCAACGAACACTCGTTTTCATGGAGACGCGTGTGCACGGAGGGGAGGGGCTGTGTGTGTGTGTGTGTGTGTGTGTGTGTGTGTGTGTGTGTGTGTGTGTGTGTGTGTGTGCGCTTGAGTGACAGAGAGATGGAGGTTTTCGTTTACGATTATAACCTTGCTTGTGACGCTTAGCCGACTCTGCTGTATGTGTTCTTGTGTTTTAAAGGAGCCGTGGGTTTGGAGACTCTGAAGGGAGAGTGGGATCTCATGCTTTCAAAGCTAACTTGATATTGCTGGCCTCTCCGAAATTGCCTACTCTACCTTTAATTTATAGGTTAAGACTATATGTGTTAGTAGAAATTGTCTTTAAGCCGTCATATTTGGTATATGGTGCATCTATAAATGAACGGTAGTTTTAAATAGCTGCACTCACTGTTGTTGCAGACGAAATGATGATTATCACTACATGACACATCATGAAATTGTTCATTTGACATTATTCCACAATAATCTCTGCCTTCAGGTTGTCCAGTAGCGCAGTAAATTATCAAGTACTCTCAGTTCTTTTTTAGTTACTGGAACTCTTGTATAACTGAACTATTCTAACTAAGCTTTTGTCAGTACAACATACTTTTCCTATTTCACTTTACTTTTTTTTTTTTTTTTTTTTTTTTGTAAGGCAATTAGTTTGTATGCTTTTAAGTAAGTCTAACTAATTAGATTTGACAGTACAGTTTATGGTGTATCTTTTATAAATGAATGTTTATTGTGATTGTATGGAGCTGCACTTACTGTTAGATGAATTGCAGATGAAAGTCAGGCTGTTACTACATGGCCAATCATGCCATTCTCCATTTCTCATGAAAGCACACTCTTCTCTGCCATCAGGTTGTCCAGGTCTCCAGTTCAGATAGAGCGCAGGTTCACCTGAAGACCACTGCCATTTATCAACACTCGTCCTCTGCAGCCCAATCCAGATATACTGATCAACTCCACCATTCACACTCTTGTTCAGCTCGTTCATGTCGTTCATGTTGTCAACGGTGGCCAGATCTGTGTAATTCTCTCTGCAGAATCTCTGAGCTTCAGTCCAGGTCTTCAACACGTTTATAAAGTGATACTGACGCTGAACACATTCAGATACGGAGCAGAGAGCTGTGAAAGAGAGCGTTTGATTTAATGCTTTTCATAACAGGGTCAAACCTGATGAAACTATAAACCATAAATAATACAACAAACACACTCACCAATGAGAAGAAGAATCAAATATAGAGTTTGGTCCATTTCTGAGGAAAAACACATTGAAAAACTCAAACATTCCCAGATTCATTTTGAAGTAAAATATGACAATTTCATTTAGTATCTCAACAGCAGCATGAATTCACTGTACATAATCATCCAGACAATATTAACATCTGAAAGTGTAATTGTGTTTGAAGAATGAACATGTTCTTACTTTAGAGGTCGTGTGTTTCTGTCCTGAGTCTGATGTTTCTGTCTGCAGATTTACACTACGCTATTATTATATCTGCTCTCATCCCTCATTCAGCTCATCACATCATTTGTGTAAACTAATTTTCATATTTTACTTCCTCCTTATTTGTGTTTGTCTTCCTCTGTTTCTCTATATTTGCATATTGACGTCTGTGTCAGTGTTAATCTATATTAATATGGACCTTCAAAAATGATATGAACATTTACAATTTACATTTGAACATTCACAACTAAACAGCAGCTTTAATGATATTGCTGGACTGCATAACTCGTGTTTCATCCCTGTTCATCTTGACATAAATGGCCGTTCCATTCTTGCGATCTTTGCACTTCACCATTTGTCTAAGTGTGTAGCGGTGTGTTATCTGTGTTGTGTCTACTCAGATTCACTCTAGTGTGTCACTGGCGGACGGAAAGAATGAAGAAAGCTTACAGACGCAAACCAACGCAACAGCAGCAAGCAGGAGCAACTAGTCTTCCCTTACTCTTCATTATGTCTTTTTTAATGCTTCAAACCCTCAAGCCCCAAACTCCATCACTGGTCAAACTCACTCCTTTATCTCACACGTTTCTTTCTCTTTGACTGGAGCCTCAAACATGGGTTTTTTAAAGGCTCTCAGTAACCAGTATCACCAGTCTTCACTACTGAACTCAACCCTTCTCTGTTCAGTTCAAACAGCAACAGATAAAAGTGGCCCAAAACAGAGAAACTCAAACATGGGGTCTGTCCAAATACCCACACTTGGCCACTAGAGAGTATGTGCACGCAACAGGCTATAAGTGAGCACATTTTACTGGTGCAAACATGAGTATGTGTAAATTTTACAACATTTGCAAATGCTTTTATCACTTAATTAAAAGTACCATCATTACTAGTAAATCGTGTTACATAGGCACTGCTGTACAGACACTTAGAGGTTTATTTAAAAATGCAAAGATGTGAGAATCAAAATAAAGCTCTGTAAACACTTGTATTTTTACAACACCATAAGTGTGTCAACTTAGATAATCAGAAGTTCTACACACACTTGCGGTCTTCATGCCCACTTGAACACTTGGGCCAAATACAAGAAAAAACGTCATGCAAGTGTAGCAGGTGTGAACATTTATTTTGTGAATCCACTTGCCATGACCATTTTTGAGCTATATCTTTCTGTTTTGAATCATTATTTACTATCATTCCTTGTTGTTTATACTGCTAAATATAACTTACTCAACATCACACATTAACCTGACATCGCTAGCTTCAATCTAAATCGTTATTGCTAGCACAACATGCTAGTAATTCGCTAGCCTGTTAGCGTGCCATCCGTCCGCTCTTTATTTTTTTAAAAAAAAAATTTCTCACGCGCCTTTTACGAGTTCATCAAACAACTTAGGTGAGTAGGATCAGTCAACAGACACGGTGAGTCATGTCATCTTCTCCTCTTATTGTTACTTGCACTTCATGTATGTTTCGATACCCTTTTTTCCTCCCCGATACCGATTCCGATACCTGGGTGTGTATACAGCTGCAATTCATACTAGCCCTGTATGAATTGATAGAATTATTTTATAAAAGGTATTTTAGTTTTACAATATAACTGTATAAAAAAGTGCAACAAATAAATCTAGGAATCTAAAAAATGATATATGAATAATAGGGGTGTAACGGTCCACAAAATTCACGGTTCGGTTCGATACCATACACTGGTGTCATGGTTCGGTACGTTTTCAATACAGCAAAAAGAAAGAAATGCCAGAGAAATTTCCTTGATTTACATTTTTTATTTTTTTATTAACATCATAAAGTATGATCATTTTTTACTTTGAGCAATGATGGAGCTATAATTGACATATAAAACAAAAACAGCTCCTTATAAAAAAAATGAAATGTAATATTGTAGTAGTTAAGTTATAAACAAAGGTTTATTTTATTTCAGATTAACATTTGAGGGCAGCAATTTTATTCATAATGTCAAAATAAAACCAACGTAACGTTACTTGAAAGCACAATGTTCCTGATTTCCACGTCAGCGCTGTTTGATCCGTTAATAACGGAGAATGTGAATGCTTCTCACTAACGTAGATCTCGCAGCGATGTTATTACTTCAGTGGCGAATTCAAATGCTTTCTTCACTGGATCTCTTAGCGCTGTGTAGCAACAGTGTAACAGTTAGCTTGATCAAGATCGGCTCGCGCTGCATTGTTCCAAACTGTTTAATGGTCCGTGAAGCACAAAATAACAAGTAGCGCAGTTTTGTTCCGTTTTCATTACGTTTGCCATTTGATGTTGGGCGCCAGCGTCTCTTACATTATGCGCTTGCCGCGCGCCTGCATTTGAACATTTGCATTTTCATTTCTTCTTCGCTGCTCTAAACAGTGGTGGCAACAGCACAACTTCCTGTGTTGCCACAAGCAACCACTGTTTAGAGCAGCGAAGAAGAATTGATCTCCGATTTGCAGCGTAAAGCAAAGCTAGCGTGCATAACTAGGTATTGTTTAATAAAATGGTATCGGATCGGTACATGGGTAGATGTACTCGCCGATACCGATGCCAGAATTTGTATTGGTATCGGCGGCATTTCCGATACTAGTATCGGAATCGGAACAACCCTATTCGCCAGGGAACTCCCCTGACGACACGTCTCCTTCCCTAAACTCAGGGAACGAGGGTTACATACGTAACCGAGACGTTTTCTGCACAGAATTGAGGGTGGGTATATCTATATTGTTTAAAAATTAAAAAATTTCAGAGTTAGATTCAGGGCTTTCAGAAGTATACAAATTTGAGAAGTAGTTTTTAAAAGTGTTATTAATTTCAATTGGATTAACTATTAAATCATTATTACTGTTCGAAATGTGAGGTATAAGTTGAGAGGCAGCTTTAGATTTTAACTGGTGGGCTAGAAGTCGACCTGCCTTTTCTCCATGTTCATAAATATAACCTTTAGAACGTGATAAATACCATTCAGTTTTATTTGTTGATAACAGATTGTATTGAACTTGAAGGTTCAACCTCTCTTTATAAAGTTCAGGTGACGGAGATGTAGAGTTGAGGTAATCTACCCTTCTTATAGAATCAATTAGATCGTCCAGTTTTTGTTTACGTTTTTTATTGAGAGTTGAGATATATGAAATTATTTCTCCCCTAATAACTACTTTAAGTGTCTCCCACAATGTAGATGCTGTAATAGATTCGGACCTGTTATGTAATAGGAAATTGTCTATAGCTGTTGATACAAATGTACAAAACGCAGGATCTGATAACAAGGCCGTGTTTAGTCTCCACAAAGGCCGTTCGTTATACCTCAAATTGCAAATAAGGTCTAATTGCAAAGGAGCATGGTCTGATTCCACAATAGGTAGATATTCAATTTGTCCAACAGAAGGAAGGAGAGATTTATCAATAAAGAAGTAATCAATTCTTGAATAGGAGTGATGAACATGTGAAAAATAGGAATATTCTTTGCTGTGTGGAAACTGAAATCGCCAAGGATCAACCGTCCCTACATGCTCTATAAATGTAGATAAGGCTTGGGCCATCTTAGAATGGGATAAAGATTTGGGATTAGAGCGGTCAAGGGACAGATCCATTACGCAGTTTATGTCACCACCAAAAATCATAAGATGGGAGTTTAGGTCTGGCAATAAAGAGACTAGCTTATTAATAAAACTCACATCATCCCAGTTAGGCGCATATACATTAACTAATACGACAGGAACATTATATAATATCCCAGAGACTATAACATATCTTCCCTGAGGATCTACAATAGAAGCAGAGGCAGTAAATTGGATGCTTTTGTGTATCAAAATGGCAGTTCCCCTTGCCTTAGAGTTAAAGTTAGAGTGGAAAACTTGCCCCACCCATGGTTTCCTAATTCTGAGATGATCGACAATGCGTAAGTGGGTTTCCTGTAAATATATTATTTCAGATTTAAATTTTTTTAAGTATGCAAAAATTCTGCCTCTTTTGATTGGGCTATTTAGGCCTTTGACATTCCAGCTAACAAATCTAACTTTCGACTCCCCATGGGATTTAGTTAAATCGGCCATATCAGACATGAACAAATATATATTTCCATTTATTCCGATTAGAAGTTAAGGTGAGGTCATCTTTAATCTCAATAATCAAATTTCTTATTTGACTACAATAATCTTTATCCTTTGAACGTTCCTCATTAAACTTCCAGTAATCTTTTCTAAAGGTATGTTTTATTGTTGGTGTCAAAATGAAAGAAATAAGGCAATAAGAAATGATCTGTCAATGGTGTGGCAGAAATGGAAACATTAGTGGCAAACTCAGAATGTTCCTCCTCAGTAATAAGCCAAAAGTCTGTGACTTAGAGGATCTATTAGGTTTGACCCAGGAAAACAGAGTCTCATTAAGATGCTTTAACCTCCAGATGTCATTAAAGGGTTAGTTCACCCAAAAATGAAAATTCTGTCAGTAATTACTCACCCTCATGTTGTTCCAACCCCGTAAGACCTTCGTTCATCTTCAAATTAAGATACACAAATTAAGATATTTTTGATTAAATCTGAGAGCTGGATCACTCCTCCATAGGCTTCTAAGACATTATAACTTGCTGGCCCAGAAAATGCATTAAAGACATTGTTAATATAGTCCAAGTGACTACAGTGGCTCAATCTTAAGTTTATAAAGCGACGAGAATACTTTTTGTGCGCAAAAAAACAACAAAAATAACGACTTTATTCCACTATTCATTTCCTTCTCTCTGGGCCTTGAGTTGGTTCACGTAGTGTTTTAGCGTAGCGCGTCTGTGTAGACTTCTTTTTTTTTACCACAAAAAAAAAAAAAAAGAGGTGCTGCTGACACTTAGAGAAAATGTTTTCACTGTTTAGTTGGAAGGTAAGTTTGTGATCAAGTATTGTCCCAAGGTATCTATATGATTCAACCCTTTCTATTGGCTGGTTGTTGACTAACAAAGTGGGAATGAAGGAAACATCCTTACGGAAGTCAACAACCAGGCCAAGACAGCTCTGCTTGCACCACTCTGCAAAAATGTCCATCTCAGTCTGTAACTCTTGTAGTGAATTAGTGGTGTCCATGATCACAGTGTTGTCAGAATATTTAATGTATATTATACCTGGGTTATTGCTCCTACAGTCATTAGTGTATAGTGTATACAGAACCGATGAGATTACAGAGCCTTGTGGGGCTCCGGTGGATACTGTCTTAGACGAACTGAGGTGACCGTTGACTCGGACCCTCTGGTGTCTATCTGTCAGAAAAGACAGGATCCATAGAATAAGGTGCGGGTTCACGCCCATTTGGAGCAATTTTTGTCCCATCAGGTGAGGTTGCACTGTATTAAAAGCACTCGAGAAATCCACAAATACCAGTCTAATGAATGACCTGGGCTTTTCAAGATAGGAATAAGTGCCATGTAGCAGTGTTAATATGGCATCATCCACACCTCTGTGCCGTTTGTATGCAAACTGAAGGGGGTCAACGTACAAACTGACCTCCTCCTGAAGCTGGGAAGGAATAAGCCTTTCAAAGCCTTTCATTACCAGAGATGTTAATGCCACAGGCCGGTAATCATTGTTGCAAGTGGGATTGCTCTTTTTGGCTATTGGGCAGATGACTGAGGATTTCCAGGTTGATGGAATTGAATGTTCTGAGAGAGAGCGACTGAACAGATAACAGAAGACACCTGCCAGCTGGCTGCAACAGGCCTTTAGCAACCAACCACAGATCTGATCAGGTCCTGGTGCTTTGTTAGGTTTCATCCTCTTCAGCATGAGTTCCACTTCCTCCTGCCGCAACTCCAGATTTGCTTGGCCAGACATCATAGGAGTGAGCTCATCTATTAGCTCCTTCCTCTCTTGTGAATAATCAAACGGGTCAAACCTGGAGTAGAATTGGTTAAGGTCCTCTGCCATGTTGCCATGAGTCTCTTGTCCCGGATAATGCTGAGTTGTTAATGGGGAGGCCAGCCAGTGTTTTAACGCCTCGCCAGGCATCCCTAGCTTTGCCTTCCCGAAAGAGTTTCTCAACTCTCTCCTTATATCTTTTCTTTTCTTTTTTTCAGTCTATTTTAGATGAGTTTGGACTCAATTCTGTTTCCTAAGTTGAATGCTATTTTCTTTTTTCATTAAGAGTGGTTTTCAGTGCTTTTGTAATCCAGGGTTTATTGTTAGAGAATACCTTTTGCGGGACAATCATATCCTCACAGAAGGTGATGTAACAATATTAGCTCAAAGGGGAAATATTAATAATAATCCATAATTACCAATTATGATTATTTATTAATATTTGGGTCAGTTAATTAGATTAACTTTGAGGTAAGCCAAATTAATATTACAATCAATTAATCAGTTCCAATGAACTCTTCGATTATTCATTTATTCCAGGAAAAATCTTGTCTTGTTTTTCAGGGTCACTGAAAAATTATTATTTCTTATCGTGTACGGCAATTAGAGCATGTAACAGGATCAAAAAAGGGACTTTGTATGCAAACAGAGGATCAGAAATCAAATTCATAATTGTGCACAAGTTTTATTAACTAAATCACAAACATAACTAACACTAAACAAACATAAATACATTCATACATCCATACATACATGCATAGGTAAAGGGGTGAGTGATGTGGAACCGGAAACAGGAAATAGAACTATGGAGCAAGATCTATTTCAGTATGAAAAGAACCATCAGCTTATTTCATAGCACCTCATTAAATACTTGCATGGTCAGTTGCAAATCGTGGACAATTCTTGAAGTGGTTGAAAACTGAGTCCGTTGGTGGGTCCGTTGGTGGGTCCGTGAGGGTCAAAAGTCATGGTGCAAGTTGCCATCTTGTGGTTCCGAAGCTGTTGTGGGTCGGAGCTTGCATGGTGGCTTCGAGCACATGGCTGTGGTGAGTCGAAGCCTGCTGTCCTGGCCTGCTGAGTGCACGCTGGCTGGTGCGGCCTCCTGAAGTGCCAGGAAGGCCAGGAGTTGATCGTTGCCAATTCAATGATGGTAAAGTTGCAGTTTTTCTGGATTGAAGAAAAGGCAGTAGAATTTTCTGGCGGGAGTTTCCTCTGTCACCAGGATTTACAAGCCTTTGTCTTAAGAGTGCTCACTCGGGCTGGCATGCTGAATTGGTGTTTGATGACACAACTATGAATGATTCTTGTAATACTAATAAGTTGCACAGCTATTGGCATATCATGTACACAATCATTTCGATCTTCAGAGTACCAATTTATCGAGACCAAACATGGTATAAGTGGGTTACATTGACCGTCAGTCCTGTAATAACTACATAGTGTCAAAGAGATCATAGTATCAACAGAATTATTAAAAGACAAAACACACAACAGTAAATCATTCTCAAAATGTTCTGGAATGCATGTTAATTTCATGTTAGTCAATTCATCAATAAATGAATGCAGGAGAGTCTGTTTAGCAGATTGTTTCTGTCTTTCCATGGTCTTTCTCTTGCATTTGGCCACATTCTTTAACACCCTTAAAACCTTATCTGATCGTAAAAACTCTCTGTGTTCCCTGTAACAAGACACCGTCCTGCCAGTGTGTTAGCCTCATTTGGGATGTTAGTTTTTGGTGAAGGTTTCACAGCGAGTTTGCTGGATTATTCATTAAATAAATGAATAATTTGTGTGTGTCCGATTGGTCCAGACGCTACAGTGATATAGTGGGTAACCACTTCAGTGGCTTCCTCAAGCCATGTAGAGACTCAACCGCATTATCATCCCACCTTTTCACCAGCTTCTTGGTCACTGTTGCGGCGATCTGCCGGGAGGTGTGTCTGCGTGCGGGTGCATGTGACAGCGGCCTTGCTTCTACATGCGCGTAACAGCGAGCGTGCAGCTCCGCAGCGCGCCTCAGCAGGTGAGCGAAATTAGACTAATTAGCAGTACACGCCAGAAACCTTCAGACAATAGAAGCGGCACGAGTTTGTTCAGGTTTGCAACGCAGCTAAGAACAGCAGAAGAAAGAAGAAATTGCTAAAGAATCACAGAATTAAAACTCATGGGGAAAGGAAAAGATCAAAAGGGCTACCGGTAAGCTCACATTTATTTACTGGACTCTGAAAACTGTTTAAATGTGATGGCTGGCTACGTAGTAGTCTGTATGGGCAAGCGAAACGTATGGTCTGTTGATAGAGATGCATTGTGAATTGCACTATGCACGCGGCAACTCTCACCGATCGGTTACATCCATCCGCAGTCGCTGTCCAACACACCTTACATCACAACTATAACGATAGTAGCACAGAGGAACAATATCGTTGGAATCACTTTCAGAACGATTTTTTTTTTCAAGCTGATGAAAGATAAAAACATTGACAGCCTACACAAAACCTTTCTGTTTTCTTCTGTCATGTCAAACTAGCAAATAACAATTAAGCTTGTGTAGGAAATATAAGCTGACTACGCCACCTCCTTATTTAAGGCAGGAGGAGCCCTCCACAGATCACAATACTTGATTCTAGGCAACAAATGTAGTTTTGTAAAAAATAAAAAAATATTTAAAAAAATCTAAATTTTATTGCTACAACACAGACCATCAAATGTTAAACTGTGTCCATAATAAAATCCACATAAGTAGGAAATAGCTCTCCTCAAGACTGCAAGAGGGTCAGGAAGACAGAAGAAAACCCACAGCATACACCACAAATAAGACGTAACCTTTAAATAGGGTGACCAGACATCCTGAAAAATTCAGGACAGTCCCGAAATCTAAGCTGTTGTCCCAAATCCTGAATCCGGCCCTAATTGTGTCGAAAATTATACTAAAGCAAAATCTTGAGTAGTTATTGTCTGATAAAACATTAAAAACTGTCCGTGGAGGTCGAGTCGTCCTGCACCCCCCGCCGGCTGCTCATTGGCTGCAGCATCTTTTTTGTCTCTTTTTTGAAGTTCTACAAAGATACCGTAGGTGGGTCAAAATCACCATAAAGTGCCTTTGAGCCTTCACAATTTCCAAAAAAAAATCTGAGATTTTCCATTTAACTTCATATGTGTTGTATTAAGGAGACATTAGGCTGTTAGAAATGCATATTGGTCAAGCTCCAGCACTTTTTATAAATGAACTGCAAGCTGACAATATACGAGCAAACCATAAAATATGTCCACCCTGTCATGGACAAATTCATAGTAGAATAAATAAATTTTCATTGCATAGTGATTATAAAATGTAGATCTGTGGAAAGATAATGTGTCCCTTTCCCAACAAAACATTTTAGTTAATATTAAAAGTATTTTAATAATAATAAAGTTACTGCTTAAATATGTATTGCCCAATAAAATATGCGATAGTTGCACATTCTATTCTAAATAAAATCTAACAACAAAGATATTTAGTCAAACTTTAAAACAATACTAACCTGCCCTCATTTGTTTATTAAGAAACCACACACAAGGTTTTGTTAACTTGTTAAAATAATTAGATAATTTTCATCATAAAAGTTGAAAATGACAGGGTGGACAACAAAGTGACAGGGTGGAACTTGGCATGACAGGGTGGACAAATGCTTTAATGGGTGAACTAGAACGGGGGAACATTAGAAAAAAACAGGAACTTCAAGAAACCCTTAACCAATACAGAAGAAGGAGGGGCCTGGCTCAGACTGATGTTCAGGAGTTGCAAATGTCCACCCTGTCATGAACCATGTCCACCCTGTCATGGAACAGGGTGGACATTTTTTGGCTAAAGTTAGTATTTAATGAGCACATGGTGTACAGCAGTTAGCAAATTGATTCACTATTGAAGCTGACTGTGCACTGTTTAAAATGTATATTTAGAATTTATGAAAAGTTTTTATATTAACTAATATTTCACAATGACAGGGTGGACATGTTAAGCTTGACAACACGCAACTACAAACACAATATGATGAAAATTAGGAAATATAAGTGTAGATTCTTACTGTGTGTGTTGCAGATGTTTTTACATCCACTGAAGAAAGACCAAATGGGGGAGGGGATGTCACTGAGTACATCAGTTGGTTTCTTAAAGGGGCGTTTACCCCATAATGACAGGGTGGACAGCAATTTCAGGGACACATGCAAACTGCTTAATATTATTATGAACATAAAATATAAATAATCAAAATGACTTGTTTTATTAAATAGCTTGCTGAGGACAATAAGTACATTAAAAAAGTATTTTAATTTTATGTAATTTAACCACTTTTTACACTCACTGAATTTAGCTGAGCAGCGTGTGGGACATGCCAAAATCGCACACATCAAATCAAAGAAAATGGTATAAAATCAGAAAAACACATTTCAAGAGACGTATCATTGTTCTTGTATGTGTGTAAGTGTTTGGCCATTTATAATACAACCTCAGAATTTCATTATTTTGCATTATGTTCATGATGACTGAGCGATTCTGATGAGGACACCAAAGGCACTTTATAGTGATATTGACCCAGGTACGAATTTAGATATGCATTGATAAGCGAGCGCGAGTTGGAGCAGCCGCGAGGACAGTGAATGTGCAGCCAGTTGTAAAGAGTGATTGATTGGTCGCGGCACTGTGTGCAAAAAAATACTTGGACTAATGTCTGATGTCGGGTTACACAAAGCAAATCATCTACACAATTATTTAGTTAATGACCGACAATTTAGTTGTAATAATCATTTTGGCATAAGACTTATTAGCGTTAGGCTATAGCCTGAAAGGTCTGATTTACACACTGTTACAACAGTCATTGTTTTTGTTTTTTTCACAATGACATTTGAGGTCATGATTTTAATGTTGTTGTTTTTTTTTTGTTTTTTTTTTTTGACAGACTAAAGACTAATGAAATACTGTTGATTTTCAAATAAAAATATGTTTGGTTCAGGTTTGAAAATCATTCAAACCTAAAACACAGTAAACAATAACTACATAAAATACCAAAATGTAGTTCTCTCCTGGGTCAGACTCAAAAGCCAAGATAAAAAAGTACTTCTTCAAAGCTGTTTTAAAAGCACTCAGAGTCGGGGCAGAGCGGAAGGACAGCGGTATTATTCTATAACCTTGGTCCGACTATCGAACCGATCGCCTTTTCACTTCAGTTGGGACTGTGGAACCTGTAGCAGAAGTTTATCGCCATACAGACATTCAGTTTCCATTTAACACTGAGGATTTTACAGTGTAGAATGTTGAGTTGTTAATAAAAATTAAGTTGAAAGAATGTTTACATTTTTCAACATTTTTTAAATTGAAATTGTATATTTGTGTTTTATAAATGTCACAACACAAAAATGCTGTTTGTAAATATTTGTATTTGAGCTGGTGTTGTTGAACACACATTACAGGTTGCAAGATACTTTATACTCAACTTTATTTTTCTCTTTAAGAATAAAACATATTTCATTTCATTGAGACACATATAGATGCTCACAATCATATTTTAAACAAGTAATTAGTAAATATATGACTCGTGTAAAACACAGGAGTGAGGAGAAGAAAGAAGCCACACCACCAGAATAACAAGATCCCATGAAATCATCTGACGTGGCTTGTGCTTTGCTTTTATTTTATTTTAAACAGCCGATATACTTTGAGCCACATCCTCGAATCATGATCTTCTACTTTCTATTTAACAGCAAGTATGTTTGACTGAACAGTCACACATAAAAACTCATGTTGATGTCATGGGGTCTTTAAAACATATAGTGCACATTAGTATTTTAAATACCCAAAGAACATTACATTGATAGTAATAAGACTCATATGATACTTTTAAATGACATACATTAATTTCATGTACTGATATAAGCACATTATCTGATGATTAAAACAATATTAAAAGTGTTTGCCAGTTAAAAAAAAAAAAAAAAAAAAACATTCGCCAGTTATGTAAGAACACAAACATATCCTTCACTTCTAAGATCTGCTGCAGATGAAGTTGAGTTTGTCGTGTTCAGGACGGCTGATCCAGCGCTGATCTCCTCTAGACTGAACTGCTCCAGATCTCACTCCAGACACACAGTTCTCCTCTCCTGGAGCCCAGTTATGAAAGCACACGGTCTCTCCGCTCACCCAGTACCAGATGCCCAAAATACAGGAGTGACGTAAACCCAACCACACCGCCTCAGTAGACGCACGTTTAACCACATTCATCACCTCCTCCTGCATCTCCTCTGAATGAACCGAGACCAGATCCGTATAATTCTGTCTGCAGTATCTCAGAGCTTCAGGCCACGTCAGAGTCTCGTTGATCAGAATCAGTTTATCTGGACACAAAACAAACCACAAGCAAAAACTAGAGAGAGACTGATCAAAAACAACATGCAGAACAAACACTGTGGAGGAATCTGTCATGTCAGACATGTAGCGTGAACTTTAAGATATCTGGAGGTGATGGATGGATTGTGTGTGTTTGTGAGGATCTGCTCACCTTCATGACACACAAAAGGAAATTGGTTGTTGCAAGAGAAGTCTGCCCATTGACCCTGAGCGTTTGGTCTGATCACTGCACAGTTTTCAACACCTCCAACATTATCAGGTTCATTAGTCTTCCAGTCTCTGAATGAGGAGTTACTCTGATCTGACCACTGCCATGAGTCTCTGAACAGACCGATCCAGATCGGTGATCCTGATAATAAAAGACCACTAATGAAATCCTTAACCTGTTGACTCTCATTCTGGTTCCTCACACTGACCAGATCAATGTGATTCTGTCTGCAGTAACTCTGAGCGTCTCTCCAGTTCTTATTCTGATTGACAGAGACGAGTCCTGAGTTCGCTGTATGAAGAAAAACAACAACAAAAAAATCAGTTTGTTCCTTTTTTCAGAAAATGTTTTTTTCTACACAGAAATTGACTCAACATTGAAAGTGTGACATTTATCCACAGTCTGTTCTATATTCACTAATAAATTACATGAATTACAATAATTATGTTATTATATTTTACACAGTTACATTTACTCAAATTGTTATGCTGATAATATAATTTGTAAGGAAAAAATTATTTTTTTAATTAATTTAAAGGAAACTTAAACACACACACACACACACTCTATAAAACAGGATAGGCAAAGCATAGAGTATGAAAACTGCAAGCCAAATTGCCAAGAAAAAAATATATAATTACGGGGATGAATCCGTTACATTGTTCCTCAGTCACTCCTGAAATTGCTGTGATTGACAGTGATAACCGTAGCGACGGACGGGACAAAACATTTGTCAAAATAAACCTGAGCATTTAGTGCTGTAGTGTAAATGCAGACTAATAGACCCACAGCAACACAGACCAGAAGAAGAAAACAAGTTCTGGGTAATTTTAGCAGCTTTAAAGATTTTTGTAATACATTTTTTTTTCCCACATGTGTCCTTTAGCAATGTTTTAAAATCAGTTTAATTGTAGAGTTTAGCATTTTAGCACTTCTGGTTCCATCGAAAATGATTTTAGATAAAAACTGTAAGAGTTGTCAGAAGCTTTAGTGATGATAGTCTTGAATTTGTGGGACCATTGTGTAGTTCGTTTATTGCCAAACTTTAGCTTTTTACTTCTGGCAACTGCATTTATGCTTCAAAATTCATAAAAGTTGTGTTCATCTGTGATCTTGATGGACAAAACGTGCAAGTGTCATAAACTTTTGTTAATTAAAGAGCTTGTTTTTTAAAGAGCAAACGAGTCCTCTGCTGCCATCTACTGGTTATAGTGGTAATTTCATTATGTCATTTTCCTTTTAAAGGTCTTTGTTTTCCACTAGGGGACAGAAATCATCCACTAAACTAAAGCATGGCATATTTTCCATATCTCCATTAATGAAAAAGAGAAATGTAGGCTAGATCTTCTTTAAACTAAATCCAGTCTACAACTATAGAGGTAAAAGATAATAAAGTGTTTAAGACCTTCTTTAAAAAAATAAATAATAATAATATTGGAGGTCCAAACATCCCTAGTGTGCACCATAGACAAAACGGCCCGATTGCGCAGACCTCCGTGATTGAAGATAAAACAGTTCAGCATTTTAGCATGAAAGGCTGCTTAATGTAGTGGCATTTTTCAGATATCTGAAAAGGAGGCATAGTGATGTTGTGAGTAATAATACTGCTCTGTTTTTCTCTGTTTAAATTAATTTACCTTGATTATCATTTTTGTAACAATAGGTTTGTGGTAGTTTTGTAATCTGGCTTAAAAACAAATTGACCTAGAATACTTGACAAAGAGAATATCTGCAAACAGTTTTTGAGTATACATAAAGTTTGTGTATTTTTCTTTTTAAGCATTTTTTTTATATATAAACATTTGCAAATGTGTCTACAAAACCTCTGGATTTATATATTTTTCTGCACTTAAAGGTACAATATGCAAGATTTTCTACATTTTGCTACATTCCAAACAACAACACCGGTGTAGCTTGATGACGATGTGAAGGAGCGTGGAATGATGGGAACTGTCGTTTTCAACTCCACCGTGGATGTAAATCAGTCAGATCCCAGACAGCAACATAGTGTCGAAATCCACATGAACCAGATTTGGGCCGGATCTGGGATGATACTATGTTGCTGTCTGGGATGGGAATCGAAAAATCATGTTCATGATGAGGTAAAGTTATATTTTTATAAATGTTGCATTTAATGACATGCTTTTATTTAGTTAAAATGAATTAACCACAAGAAAAGTAAAGTTTATGTGGCAAGGGGGGCGTGATCTAGCGAAGTCTGTGACAGGAGAGAGGATCGGGAGACGGGTGCGGCGTAGCCTAATGCCGAGTTCAGACTGCACGATTTTAGCCCCGATTTTGGCTCGCCGACAGGTTTTGAGAAATCGCCGACAAATGCCCGAAATCACAGGCAAATAATAGGCTCGCTCGTTCACGCGAGTGACAATCACGCAGTGTGAATAAGCAAAGACGCGATCAGAGAGAATCGCCGACGAGTCGCCGACGCCCGTGAGATATTCGGCATGCTAAATATCTGGACCTGTCGGCGATTCAAAATCCTGCTGTGTGAAAGTGTTCTGACTGAAAACTACATCGGCGATGACCGACAGCCAATGAGAGAGCAAGATACAGAGCAGCGGGGAGTTCGGGGAGGAGTTATAGGCCACAATATCAGTATTTTAATATATATATTTACAATTATATCAAATAGAAACAAAGCACAAACATTTGCTTGACCAGCAGCAACAGCAGCACATTGCAACATTATTTATTTACCCCCAACTCTCTTTGCAGAACACACAGTTATTGCTCCCTTTGTCTTCCCAGCCATTTCCTCATGCATAATGTTTTTATTTTTCTCCTTTTCGCTGCAAATCAGTGCACAGACAATTTGGATCGCAAGCTTCTTGCAGGCTATCATTTTTAATAACAATATCAAACTCGCGCGAGAACTGCGGTCTTACACATGCGGGATTTTGCATTATTACCTTAACTTCTGGCGCGTGTTTGGTTGCGAGTAGTTTGCGGACCAGACAGGAGTTGTCGGCGATTCTTCCTCCTGAAAGTCATGCAGTGTGAAACCTCCTGTCGCCGATGCATCGTGCAGTGTGAACACACCAGCACCTGAATGTTACCCATACTGATGCAGTGTGAAAAGAACAGTGACCCGATTACTTTGAAAATCGTGCAGTCTGAACTCGGCATAAGTGGGTCAAGTGCAAATGACAAACACCTGTGTCTTGTTTCAGTGATTGGCGTGGAGAGATCGCATATAAGGGACGGGGAAACCTCATTCATGGAGAGAGACACGCGGAGATCTGTGGGCTGAGAGCGCGAGTGCGGGAAGCGCGAGGACACGATTGCTGTTACATTTGACTTTGGACTTTGCTGCTACAGCGCTGTGTGCGTGACTTTTTGTTGTTGTTTTTCTTTAATTTATAAATAAATACGCCCACAGCTCCGCAAGCCGACCCTGTCCTCCTTCCTTGAATTAGAACTTTGTTTCAGTTTAATTAAATTGGTTATCAAAAAAAAGATGATATACAAAAAAAGATGGAGGCAGATATGTTGGGTGGTTTGTCAGGCTCCACTCCAATACTTTCTACTAACTCATTTTTTAAAATAGTTACTGGTTTAAGAACAAAACAAAGAAACCAGTTAAATAATAATTATAGAGATGAAGGAAATGTTTGCGTATTTCTGCTTTGCTGTTGGCTTCTGTTGTTGCCACTTGGACAACACCTAAGCGCAAACAAACAGTTGTCTCAGGCTGACAACCATCAGTCAGTAAATACGAATGGATTACCAAGATTAAACTTCTTCGGACATGGATACTTTGTCATCTACTCGATCAGCAAACAATCTGATCACCCCCGTCGCGGCACGCCGAGCAAACAAAACATTGCCATCGGCTCGAACACCAAACAAATTGAACTCACCCATCGCGGCACGCTGAGAAAGCGGGATTACCAGAGAGGTTGCAATTGGCGTGATTTTGGTGTTCTCTTGACTTTGATTTTGCTGTCTGGGGACGTACAATTGAATCCAGGCCCATTTGCTGTTGGCCTTTCTCCGGAGGGTGCATCGGCGGGTGGATTGCGCGTGCAGCGGCTGACCTCCGGACGGACGGACGTCTTTCCCGAGGTAACAGGAATTTCATACGGTGACAGTATCCAATCAGTAAGGAAGCAACGAGAATTCAGATTTTTTCAGACTGTAAATCACGCACGGGTAATATGGGAGCCTATGTCTAAACCTAAGGGTATTCTAGGTGGACATTTGAACATTCGGAGCATATTGCCTAAACGGGATCAGATCCAACATCTGTTAACTGACTCTAATTTAGATTTTTTAGCGTTGAGTGAAACGTGGCTGAACAGTAATATTCAGACCAGTATGATTGATGTCCCTGGTTACATTTGTCATAGAAAGGATAGAACATCTAAAAAAGGTGGGGGGGGGAGTACTATTCTATGTTAGAGACACTCTGAAATGTAATGAAATCAAACTGGATACACCATTAGAATGTTTGGCTTTAAATGTTGTATTATCCCCTAAGATGAATTTTAACATTATAGTGCTGTATAACCCACCATCACATGATGTTTCATTTTATGAGAATTTAGACAAAATTTTTAAATATGTAAATACTCGTACAGAATCTGTTTTTCTTGGTGATTTTAATATTAACTGGCTAGAGAAAAGCCGTAGAAAAAAATTAAAGAGACTGTTGTCAAAACACAATCTTCAACAGATGATTAAAGGTCCAACAAGGATCACACGAGTGAGTAAAACTATGATAGATCTGATAGTTACTAACAGACCACAGAGAATCATTAGAATTTATAATCTACTAACAGGGCTCTCTGATCACAATATGACCATGGTTGTACGGAAACTCACTAAACAGCGTTTACCCAAATTTACGATCGAAAGTAAACCAGGGAACTTGGGTATCCCCAAAAATAATTTGACACAAGTTAAAAATGATGTAGATAATTTAGATTGGAATAATGTTTTACAATCGAATGATTTAGAAAATTGTTGTAACTCTTTGATGAAAAACCTCACAAATCTGATTGGGAAATATAGTAAGACATTCAAAGGCACGCAACGAAAAGCCTCCTTACCATGGCTGAACAATGACACTCGTCAGCTAATGAAAAAAAGAGACTATGCATTGAAAAAAGCGCTGCTCTCCAAAACAAATACCGATTTTCTCATCTTTAAAGGATTGAGAAATGCAGTAGTTAGAGAATTGCGTAAAGCAAAGACAGCCTATTTTATGCAATTGATTGAGGAATCGGAAGGAAATAGTGCATCCCTTTGGAAGCACCTCAATAGCCTTACTAAACTTAAGCCTAGTCAACAAAAAACAATAGCTGAGTTGGAAGTGAATGGAGTTATCAGCACTAACAACTCAGCTATTGCAAATGAATTTAATAATTTCTTTATTCAGTCTGTTGAGGAGCTTGCTGAGACTTTTGAACCAGCAACCCTATCACAGACTACAAAGTCTGACCAATCAGATCTTTTTCAAATTAAAGAGGTTAGTCAGGAAAAAGTACATAAAATTATTAATAAATTAAATAAATCTAAGGCAAAGGATGCATTTGGGTTGGACACTGCCTTTATTACAACTCACTGTTCTGCCTTGATTAAACCTGTAACCCACCTTGTAAACCTTTCCATCAGAGTGGGCAAATTCCCACAAAGTTGGAAACAAGCCATTATTACACCGATTTTCAAGACTGGCGCAAAGAATCAAGCAAGCAACTACAGGCCAATCTCAATACTGCCGGCTTTATCCAAAATTTTAGAGAAAATTATCATAGAACAGCTAGTAGAACATCTTGAAGGTAACAAACTTATCAACTCTAAACAGTTTGGATTCAGAGCAGGGTATTCTACAGAAATGGCTAACTGCTACCTTACCGAGAACATTAAGAGTAAGTTGGACAAGGGTAATGTTGTGGGAGCTGTGTTTATAGACCTAAAAAAGGCCTTTGACACCGTGAACCACAACATACTCTTGAACAAACTTACCACCTTCAACTTCTCTGAACATGCTATCGGCTGGTTTGCATCATATTTGGAGCATAGAGAGCAACGTGTTAAAATAAACGCCGAACTCTCAACATCATTACAATCCACAATGGGTATTCCACAGGGCTCCATTTTGGGGCCTCTGCTCTTTAGTCTATATATAAACGACTTACCTACATGCTGTCAGTCAGCCAACTGTCTAATGTATGCTGACGATACAGTAATTTATGCATCAGCTAGGACACCAACTATAGTAGCAGAGACCCTTACCAAGGAAATGGAGGGTATATCCCAGTGGCTTAAAGAAAATCATCTGACGCTTAACGTCAAAAAGACAGTATCTATGTGCTTCTCAATTAGAGGAACAGCTAAATGTACTATTAAAATAGATCAAGAAGCCATAGAGGAAGTTGAGGAATTTAAATTTTTAGGTATTATTTTGGATTCCCAACTCAAATTTAATATACACATTAACAAACTCTGTAAGACTGTTCGGACAAACCTAAACTGTTTTAGAATGATTAGGCATCATGTACCTGTCAAAGCAGCTTTGCTGTTTTTTCATGCTATGATACTTTCTCATTTATCTTATTGTATTACTGTATGGGGCCAAGCCTCCCAGACAACAGTCAAACCCATCATATCATTATACAAACAAGCACTGAAAATAATGGATCAGAAACCAATTAGGTGGCATCACTGTTTGATTGTACAGAAATACAAGCTTTTAAATTTTGACAGTTTTATTAAGTTCTCTTTTCTTAAGTTGATTTTTAAATGCACAAATAATCTAGCTCCAGCCGTACTCTGTCCTTTTGTAACAAAAATAAACACAAGGAGAGTTGCCACTAGGAGAGCAGTGGGTGGCAACTGCATAGCAGAGGGGCGCAAAACCACTTTTGGCCAGTCAAGTTTTTCAGTGATAGGGACCCATTTTTGGAATGATTTACCAACGGAAATAAAAACAGAAACCGACCTGAAAACATTTAATAGAAAGGTGAAACACTGGCTGAAAGAAAATCAAATATGTGGACATTGAGTCATTTTTGTTGTAATGTATTGTCTGTGCTGGATGTGATGTGTTGTTTTGTGTAATGTGGTCGGGATTGTGTAAAATAAGGTATTTGTTGCATGATTGTGTATTTTACACTATGTAGTTTTTTATAAATTATATATTTGGTATATGTTTTTAGAAAGGCCTGACCAGGGACTGGGATTGCAAATTAGCCTATTGGCTAGAAACCTTTTTATGCAACACATTTACACATTTTGTTATGGCTTTGTCTATGATAATTATGTATGTAATAATGTGCGCTGCATTGTCCCTGATAAATAAACTATAAAAAAAAAAAAAAAAAATAGATGTTACTGTATTTGTCGAATTCATTGTTGTGATAACACTGCGCAGTTTTACATGTTCTAAACAATTGCTGTAAAAGTACATTCGAACATACCCACATCATTTGCCAAAATACTGATTAATCTTTATGTATAACACATGCTATATGTAACGAAGTTCAGATGTTATGGGAAGAAGGAGGCGGGAACTGGCGAACATTCATGACACATTTTAATGATAAAAATAAAACAAATACAAAACGAAAGTAAAAGATAAAACAATAAAACAAAACACAACACAAGTTCAGGCCTGAGGGTTGTTCCATAAAACAAGATTAGAATACAAGCCAGGCTTATTGTGGTGATTTCTGTTTCATAAAGCAAACTTAAAATAGTTCAAACTCAGTTACCCTGGCAACTTATACTGGGAAACTAGCCTGGTCCAGGGCAGGCTAACTGTCAGGCTAAGCCTCAGCTGTTACACAGATCCTCTAACACTGACCGACAAGAACACAATGATATTACCACTGACACTCTCTCATACCATTATTGGACTTTATTAACCACTATTAGTCCAAAAATAAATACACAGTATACAGAAAATCAACTTAAATAAGGCTACAATGATAAATTAGACAATATAGACCTCTATATATACTGTATATATATATGGGTGATTCTTAGACTATGGGCACTTTTATGTACTTTGGTCATATTTTTAAAAATACATACAATTTTGGACAAAATCCTATTTCTTTTTCAAACTAACAATAAAACCTCCTTAAAAACTTTTTACTACCTTTCTATTATGATTTTTTCATACTTTTCAACCTCCTTATAGGTGTCAAAATCACTGTTTTATCCTTGTCGCACACCCAGACTTTTTAACTTCAACAATGAAAATACAGTTTAAAAGTATGACTTATCTGGTAACTATTAATATACATAAATTAAGCACTAGTAAAATAATTAAAATACATTATAGTATTTAATGTGAGACCACCATCAATATTACTTTTTATACAAAATATAGCTGTCGCACAGTATTGGTGTCATTTCCACCACAACACTGTAATGTTCCTTTAAAAGGTTTGTGTGAAAGATTGTTTAGGTGGTTTCTATGGAAATAGAGACATCAGAGCACATGTTGGACATGGAGGCAATTTAAAATTTTCATCAAGAACAAAATAAGAAAAATCAAGGTAAATATTGCTTGATCAGTTAATATATTTATTCTACGTCATTTCCAAACATGCTGTACCTTCAAGGGTGTTTTTAAAAAGTTAAAAATTTTAAGTTAAATAAGAGTATTTTACATACATGAAATGCTAAGTATTAATTCAAAGCTAATCAGTGAAGCTATCTTCCATTTTTTCACAAAAAACTACAGAAATGTCATTTCCACCACACTGCCCTCTGTGGTGGAAATGACAGCATGTGGTGGAAATGACATTTATGATTACAAAGTGCAATTGATATAGATTGCAAGAGTAGATTGACTTTGTGAATTGAGTTTACTGAGTGTGATGAGTTTAAGAGTTTTTCAAATAAATATTTCTCTAAATATTACTGTGTCTCTACATTCACGTTAATTCATTGTCATTTCCACCACCACCCTCTCATTTCCATCACCACACACATTTTTAAAAAAACATTTAAAAAGTTCTCATCACACATTAAAAATGTATCCACAATTTACGAGATCATGCTCTACTTAATATAAAAATTCAAGTTATTTATTTTCTAATAAGCTCTTGCCCAAACCAATATTAAATTTCAGAGTGTGACAGGTGTACAGTTCACCATTTGGTTCCTAGGGCAGTTAATTTATCTCATTGACAAATGTATAATTATTGTATATTGTGGAAAAACTGATAAAACTAGTTACAAAAATGATCTTAGACAATTCTTGAGTGGCATAAGTTATTCTGTTTTTAAATAACAGCTGTATATAGAGATGTGGTGGAAATGACATTTGTTCATTGCAGGTCGGAAAAAATGTAAAATATTAACAAATTCTCTTGTAATCTAAGTTTGTCCTCTTACAGACCTTAATACTAGACAAATTATGAGACTGTGTTACGTGACTTTTGAACAAGTTTTTTTTATTCAACTTCACAAGCCTAAAAGTGCCCCTAGTTGAAGAAACGCCCATATATAGATATATAGATAGATAGGCCTAAATACAATATATATACTACAGGTTTTCTTTTTTTACTGGCTGAATGTTTTGTGCCCAAGATTTAATTACTGTAGATTGTTTTAAATATTTATGAATACATTTCTCTCTGGTTTGTTTGGCAGCTGTAGTACATGTTTATGACTAAGAACATTAGAACACAATCTAAAAAAAGCTTTGTAAAGCAGAAGTTAAAATCACAAAATTAAAAATAAATAATTACAAAAGCACAGTATGAATTTTAACTGGTAAGATGAATCTGAGCTTAGTAACAGTATATTAGCCTACATTTGATTTACCCCATTACAATAGTCCCTTTACAGTTATTGCTATCATAAAAATACACTTGTAGGTTTAAAATTCTAAATAAGGCACATCTAATGTCCAAATAACAAATATTTTAGCATATATATATATATATATATATATATATATATATATATATATATATATATATATATATATATATATATATATAAAATGTACTTTATTATGTCTTTCAATTCAAACACATTTAACACAATTATACAAATTGACAGTTCCTTTAAAGACATCATATTTTCCCCCAATAAATATTCCTTATTTTTCCTTCTACTTTTTTTCTTTTGTGATAATAACCACCAACACACATGATTAGAACAATAACCAAAAAGTACATAGTTAGACACTTTTACATATGATTTAAGGGGGGAAAGACAAAAAAACAATAAATAAATATTAAAAAAAATTTAACATTCACATATTTATATCAAACTCTTATAATGACACATAATTCCTAATAGTTATTCAAGTAATATTATTTGAATATCAAATATTCAATATTAAATAAGCAAATAAATAAAATAACAAATAACTAGCCTAGAAATAAAAGGGAAGGGAGGGTTATATAAAAATGTAGTTAATGTAGGCTAATATATATTCCTTTATTTTATGGAATATTCTTTGATTTTAGAGTTGCACATATCTTTTCATAATGTATACATTTGCTCTTAATTTCATGTTATCCTCTTCATAATGTACTTTAGAAACTAAATCTACTCATTTAAAACTGGGGATTCTTGCTTTCTCCAAAACATTATTGCATTAAAAGCTGTAATTCTCAGCATTCTAAATAAGTATACGTCATCTTTATTAAGTAGCATAGGTCCTATACCCAAAACTATATTTTGTATCTTTATATATTTAGTTTCTTAAAAAAAAAATCTTCCCCGAATTAGGCTACTTCTGTTCACTGAAGTACTTCTAGTTCACTGCAACTTATCCAACATCCTAAAGATAAATTATTATAATTAGAAGATATTTCTAGTGTTATAAAATATTGCATATTAATTTTCCAAGTAAAATGTATATTTTAGTCAGAATTATTGCGCTCATATTTGGCGCGCATGCGCGCAGCAGCGCTCGTTCAATATGAAGATTAGCAGTAAAATGGATACATTTGCATGACTTTCTAACATTTACAGATGGAGAATATAACTGTAAAATGTAAGTTTTGCACTGAGGGGGAAAAAACATCTCACAAACGCATAAAACAGCACAAAATATACGCTGTTTGATGGTGGATCGATTTGATCCACGATCGACCTCTAGGGCTGCTTAAAGGGATAGTTCGCCCAAAAATGATATTTAAGCCATGATTTACTCACCCTCAAGCCGTTCGAGATGCATATGTCAATCTTTTTTCAGACGAACACATTTTCAGTTATTTTAGAAAATGTCTTAGATCTTTCAGTGGTTATAATGTGAAGCAATGGGGTCCAGCTGATTCAAGTCGCAAAATGTGCATGCATCCTTCACAAAAATAATCCATCCGGCTCCAGGGGGATAAACGAAGGCCTTCTGAGGGTAATCCGTGCAGTTTTGTCGTAAAAATATACATATTTAAAACTTTATAAACGAAAATAACTGGCTTCCGGTGGCGGTCGGTGCGCGTTCATGGAGATGGTTGCTGGCTTATGACGTAGGACGTAACGCAGGAAGCGTCGTGACGTAGAACGAGCGTGACAGCGCAGCCAGAGAGCAGAACAAAACTCTACGTTCGCTCTACGTCACAACGTCATTCATCTCCATGAACGCGCACCGACCGCCACCGGAAGCCAGTTATTTTCGTTTATAAAGTTTTAAATATGTATATTTTTACGACAAAACTGCACGGAGCGCCACAAACACACAGCAGTCGTCTTTTACAGTTCCTCCTGAACCAGAACAACGAGCTCAAGCTGCGTTCACACCATGAGTGACCGTAATTATGAGATGACAAACTGTGACATTCTACCTGGAGCTGTTCACGTCCTCAGACTCGGATTTATGTGTTTCTATGTCAACACTATCAACGCCAAAATGAATCTACAGCAGTCAGGACTAAAGCTCCGTATGCTGTTTACGCTCATTATTATTGTATATAATGTTATGTGCTTTGAAATCATGAAATTGTCCATTTCTCATCATAGCACACTCATCTCTGCCTTCAGGTTGTCCAGTAGCCATGTATATTATCAAGTACTCTTGGTTCTTTTTTAGTTAGGCAATTGGTTTGCATGCTTTTAAGTAAGTCTAACTAATTAGATTTTACAGTACAGAATATGGTGTATCTTTTATAAATGAATGTTTATTGTGATTGTATGGAGCTGCACTTACTGTTAGATGAACTGCAGATGAAAGCCAGGCTGATACTACATGACCAATCATACCATTCTCCATTTGAAATGTAAGCACATCTCTCATCTCCTCCATCAGGTTGTCCAGGTCTCCAGTTCAGATAGAGCGCAGGTTCACCTGAAGACCACTGCCATTTATCAACACTCGTCCTCTGCAGCCCAATCCAGATATACTGATCAACTCCACCATTCACACTCTTCTTCAGCTCGTTCATGTTGTTCATGTTGTCAACGGTGGCCAGATCTGTGTAATTCTCTCTGCAGAATCTCTGAGCTTCAGTCCAGGTCTTGTTCTCGTTTATAAAGTGATACTGACGCTGAACACATTCAGATACGGAGCAGAGAGCTGTGAAAGAGAGCGTTTGATTTAATGCTTTTCATAACAGGGTCAAACCTGATGAAACTATAAACCATAAATAATACAACAAACACACTCACCAATGAGAAGAATAATCAAATATAGAGTTTGGTCCATTTCTGAGGAAGAAACACATAGAAAAACTCAGAAATCAAACATTCCCAGATTCATTTTGGAGTAAAATATGACAATTTCATTTAGTATCTGAACAGCAGCATGAATTCACTGTTCATAATCATTCAGACAATATTAACATCAGAAAGTGTAATTGTGTTTGAAGAATGAACATGTTCTTACTTTAGAGGTCGTGTGTTTCTGTCCTGAGTCTGATGTTTCTGTCTGCAGATTTACACTACGCTATTATTATATCTGCTCTCATCCCTCATTCAGCTCATCACATCATTTGTGTATTAATCTAAAACTAATTTTCATATTTCATATTTATTCATATTCTCTGAAAACCCCTATTTCATATTTTACTTCCTCCTTATTTGTGTATTTGTCCACCCTCGTCTTTCCCTTTATTTGCATATTGACTTCTGTGTCAGTCAGTATTAGTCTATAATTTGGACCTTATGGAATCAAAAAATTATTTGAACATTCTAAATTAATATTTGAACATTCACAACTAAACAGCAGCTTTAATGATATTGCTGGACTGCATAACTCGTGTTTCATCCCTGATCATCTTGAAATCGTCGTCCATCCACACTTGCCATCTTTGCACTTCACCATTTGTCTATAGTGTTTTCCTTGTATTTGGCTCAAATGTTCAAGTGTGTGTAGAACTTTTGATTACCTAATTTGACACACTTATGGTGTTGTAAAAATGCAAGTGTTTATTTTGATTTTTAAATAAACCTCTAAGTGTCTGTACAGCAGTGCCTATGTAACACAATTTACTAGTATCGATGGTGCTTTTAACTAAATGATAAAAAGCATTTGCAAATGTTGTACAAATGACAAAATACACATACTCGTCTCTGCACCAGTAAAATGTGCTCACTTATAGCCTGTTGCGTGCACATACTCTCTAGTGGCCAAGTGTGGGTATTTGGACAGACCCCATGTTTGAGTTTCTCTGTTTTGGGCCACTTTTATCTGTTGCTGTTTGAACTGAACAGAGAAGGGTTGAGTTCAGTAGTGAAGACTGGTGATACTGGTTACTGAGAGCCTTTAAAGCTTGAATATTGAGAGAGTTTGAATATTGAGAGAGTTTGGGGCATTAAAAAAGACAAAATTAAGAGGAAGGGAAGACAATTATTTTTTTCCTCTTCTGAAAGCTGAGACCCCTCACATTCACAACAGAGACGAGATAAAGACATGAAAGCTTTCATTCCCCTGAAGTCCATCTCTAATGTTAGTAAAGATTATTAGACTCATTATCCCACTGGAATTATATCATCTTCATCTTCTGCTGTTTCAGAATAAATTAGTCTTTATTTCCTCTGTCTAAATACTTGATTGTGATTGGCTGGAATGTGTTCATTAAAACATTGTTACATTTTTAAGAATTAGTCTTATTTAGAAAATTCTTATTGTGTTTTGTGTCATACTCCTGCTGTTCTTTGTTTATAGAGCATGAACACATTTGCATGTTAACACATCCTCATCACTCATTTGTTTAGGTCCACATTTAGACTTTCAGGGTGGACAATATTTGCATCTCTGACGTGAAACAGAAGCAGAAACAGTGTGTTATTGTACATGTTATTGACACATTCCATGGTCTCATTCTTTCTTATTCATCTGTTAGTTTTACTAAAGGGATATTTCACCGCTGGAAAGATGAATGTGTATTTAAATTGGGTCATTTATGTAGTAGACATGTGAAATTATTTCAGAAGTTGGAGCCTTCTAGACTGAGAAAAGCCAGAAAATGTATTTTTGACACATGTGGATGAAAGACAACAACTCCCAGAATGCACTTGCTTCGCTGCCCTACGAGGCCACTCCTGAGCCGCAGCTGCTCCGGCCGCCTCTAGTTCCTCCATCATCCGCATCTGTTCATCGCTGTATTGTGGCTCGTACAGGCAGCCACGGGCATCGGGTTCATGCACCAGATCTTCAAAATCCCCTTCTGCCATATCATCTTCAAAACTACCTTTCGCCATCGTGGTTAGCCCACTACTCAGCTTTCTCCACAGAGCAAGAGCCTGTTAGCTTAGCTTAAAAAAAATCGCACCCCCTATGGGCGGGTTGAACACATGCAGAACGAGCTCCTCCTACTGGCTGTAGTCTCTCGCCTCTGGTCAAAAAAGCCTCTGATGACGCTAAATGACGATGTTTGTGTCATTGGAGGGTTTTTTCCAGATACACAATACAGAAATCTCTCGTTACACGTCTTAACATTTGTTTTTCTCTGGCTGTTATAAAGCACATTTGTTATAGAAAAAAAGCAGGGACAAATGATTATGTAGTAGATGAAGCCGGTTTAAGTTAACAAGGTGTTTCAGTTTAGTTTGCACCAACCCTGGATTTTAGGCACCATGAAAGTGGCTCTGCTTTTAGCGGTGTTCATCGCGATAGTCACGTTACCAACAAACCTGATTGGATTGGACTTTAGAATAATGGTCCGTAGTTAACAAGTAGCTATGCAGGAAGTAATAGGTAGTACTGCATTAACACCGAACTTAATACTATTAACTAATATGGAAGCAATATTAACTAAGCAGTAAGTAATATCTAATTTAGTACAAAGGTAGTTCCTTGGTAGGTATTTGATTATTACTAAAGTAAACATGTTGTAGCATCTGGCCTATGAATCATTCTTTCATTTGTTATGAATTAACAAATTCTGACTCTGTGTTTCTGGACACATTCTTTCATTCCGGACTAGATCTTGATAACATGTGCTTTCTCTCAGGAGAGCTTTTAGACCGGTGAGACATTCATTGTAACTCACAGCTTTGGTGCCTCTAGGTCTGCCCTTGTGACACCTTTAGGGGATCCTTGAGACACTCCAGGACTTAAAACTAACCTTCCTGCTCCCCCTGTGGCGAGCTTCAAAAGAATTCCAAACCCTCTCTCTCAGCCAGAGAGATAACGGAACTTTCTACGTGACATTCCAGACACACAAATGCACACACACATACACAAGCTTTGGACATTAAACGTGTGTTTCCCAGTTTATATTCGCTTTGTTTATGATCTTCTAGGTGAAGGAGTGAACTCATAAGTACTCATATTTATGCATACTAATGTAACTTTGTATTCCCAACTTTGTATACCCTATTACTTCCTGCATAGCTACTTGTTAACTACGGACCATTATTCTAACGTGTTACCGGTTTTTCAACTCAAAACTAATTCTGTAACCCTGAGTTTGTTCAACTACCATCATGGTACGGCCCCTGATTTACTGATCTAATCCAGTGTTTAATCAGTTACCATACATGTTGTAACGAGGTTCAATGTTGTGGGAAGAAGGAGGCGGGAACTGGCGAACATTCAACACAGGGGCGCAACTACCCAGTGTCAGAGGGGTATGCAGCAAAATATTTTTGTTATTATGTTTGGTGTCACTAGTGGAAGCAGAAAAGACAAACACCCCTTTAAATCAAAATAAATTACATAGTTTTGTATAAAAAATAATGATAAAAACAGAAGACTAGTGAAAAATATGACCAATAAACAGGGGCGATTCTAGGATTTAAAAAAAAAAAAGGTAACACTTTAGTCTAGGGTCTAATACTCACTATTAACTAGTGTCATTAACATACATATTGCAGGGTTTTATAATCACTGAGGTCCCGAATGTGAGGTAGGCTAGTTAGGGGGATTTGGAATAAATTTTGGGGATTTTGATTTCTCTGATCTACATATGTGCATTTTAAGATGTTTTCAAAGCCAAAAAATTGGATAACAATAGCTTTAAAACCATGTCATTGGGCAACTGATTATTTTTCTGTCCTCATCAGATCAGCATCACACTCTTTTTCTCTTCGTTTTTCTCTTGCTCTGTCTCTTCCCCTCCTTAAAGGGATAGTTCGGCCAAAAATGATATTAAACCCATGATTTACTCACCCTCAAGCCGATAAGGGATAAACGAAGGCCTTCTGAGGGTAATCCGTGCGGTTTTGTCGTAAAAATATACATATTTAAAACTTTATAAATGAAAATAACTGGCTTCCGGGAGCGGTCGACGCGCGTTTACGGAGATGATGCCGGCGTATGACGTAGGATGCGCATCGACCGTTGCCGGAAGCCAGTTATTTTCATTTATAAAGTTTTAAATATGTATATTTTTATGACAAAACTGCACGGATTACCCTCAGAAGGCCTTCGTTTATCCCCCTGGAGCCGGATGGATTATTTTTGTGAAGGATGCATGCACATTTTTGGGACTTGAATGAGGTGGACCCCATAGCTTCACATTATAACCACTGAAAGATCGAAGACATTTTCTAAAATAACTGAAAATGTTTTCATCTGAAAAATGATTGACATATGCATCTCGAACGGCTTGAGGGTGAGTAAATCATGGGTTTAATATCATTTTTGGCCGAAATATCCCTTTAAGCTGAGGTTTGACTGATATAGGCTGATATAGGCTTTTCACGCTTGTCTGTCAGTAAAGAAAGTAAACAGAGTCAACTGATAGGTTGATTTATGAATTTTTCTCAGAAGCATTCATTTACTGAAAGCTACTAGGAAATCTAGGTAACTACGTTTCTTAAATTCATTCACAATATGTACACATTCATTACTGATTACTGAATTATGCCTAATTCAGGGCCGTAGACAGGGCTTTAAAATCAAAGAGGTCCTAAATTTGAGGTTGTTAGGGAGTTACATTTTTTTATTTCTCTGATGTGCATTTCAAGATGTTTGAAGAGCAAAAAAAGTATAAGAAATAGCTTTAAAACCATGTTAGCGGGCAGTAGATTATTTGTTAATACCTTCTCTCTCCTCATTTCTCTGTCTCCTCATCTTGCCCTGTCTCGCCCCTCCTAAAGCTGAGCTTTTTTTTTTTTTTGCTGAAGGCTACAAATTGTATTATATTAATTTTCAATATGTACACATTCATTATTAATATTGTGCCTAACATGATGAAAACGGCTTTGTTAATTTTTCTTATCACCTCACGATGACAGTAAACTCATTATTACATTACATGCGTAACTTTACATAGGCCTATTTTCAGTTCAAATTGGCGAAAATTAGACAAAAGTTTATTAGTTTGCCTGATTATTTGTGTCATTCGTTTAACATTTCTGACCTAAAAAACTGTCAAATATGAAATGTTTAGTTTAGCTATTTACATCTTATCTCGCACTTGACCATAAACTGAAAATTCTAAAATTCGTGCTCAGCAGCTTCTGTGAACATAAAGCCCGCCTACTTTGATTAGATTGGTCATCTCAAATATTCTGACATTGACGATCAGTGACAGACCAATGAGGCTCAGATGAACACACACACACACACACACACCCTGAGGGCGCCTACTCTAGCCTGTTAGTCCTCTAAAATGTTATATAACATTGAGGAAATGCAGAAATGATTTAGAAACGGACAACAGCAGCTACATATAGAAAATGCCAAAAACATTATTTGTTTTTTTTTATTTTTTTACCATCGCTTTTGCGCCCCCATGGTGCTGCGCCACTATACGCCTCATATAGCGCATACCCAGTTTTTGCGCCACTGATTCAACACATTTTATTACCAAAAATAAAACGAAAGTAAAAGACAGCAGCCCCCCATGGATGACTGCTGTCACATCAAATAAAACATAAACATCAAATAAAATCCAGGCCTGGCCTCTCTCGTCCTTCACCGTCGCCGCTCCTCCTTTTATGCTTCCGCTCCTCCGTGAGAGATACGAGACCACCGGCCTCGCGCCGCTCTCTCACGGCCCTCCGCCTCGTCCTGCTCGCCACATATGTGTCATATTGTTAACACTGAAACGGCACTCCTTCTACAATATGTACCATTCGTTCAAAGCAACCAGTCTGATGCGACCCACTCATCCAAGTCGTTATATTCCTTTTTCATTCTTGTTTATTTTGTACTTCAAAGCAAGAACAACCTTTTAACTTTATATAACAACAAAATATGGAACGGCGGTCAAAAAACTGTATCGCTCCGTCACTTGCTACTACCCACCACACGGGTATGACGTCTTAATCCCCTCATCAGTTAGCAAGGACATAACAAAAGCATAAATAATTACAGTATAAACATTCTTAATCTTTGTAAAAAATGCAAGTACAATGAGTAATAATCTAACAACACTTCAATATTATCAAATTTGCACAATGTATATTATGGCTCTAACAAACACACTTAAATTCTACATTACCACCACTGTGAAACTACAACAATCAGCTTTTTAAACTCAGCATTCATACACAAAAAGAATTGTACTTCACAGACATCAAAAATCAGCACATGAATCACAACAATGGTGACAATCAAACCAACTAACACAAACATATACACTCTGAACACCACAAAGCTACCCTGGAAATCCAGAGTTCTCATGAGAGCACAAGTTGAATTTGCTCAGTGAGTTACTCTGGCGTTGAGTAATGATGCTCATTAAATATGCCCCTCGAACTGAGCTGCACCAATCACAGCGGGTTATCTGATATAGGCGGGCCAGAGGTGAGATGATGACAGCGCTGTGATGTCGAAGTCATTAGTAAACATTGTAAGATGGCTATGGATGAACACCAGTTGTTTGAAACGGCTTTGGCCGCTACAATGAACGAGTTAGACTTGGCTTTTTATCAAAAACAGGAACAGAAGACGGCGCTCGAATCGAATCACTATATCTATTGTATTATTTATATAGATGTTTCTAAGTAAAGCATACAGTTTAAAAGTGTGGTGTAATTCTGTGTTATATTATTTGAGAAAAAAAAAAAAACTGAACTTCTACTTAGTACAAATTATTCAACAAACTTTTACTGGCAAAGGTAAAGTTACTTATTTTCTTCGTTAACTTAGTTAAGAGTTTATTTAGTTAAAAGTTTACTTCAAAAGCATGCGCGCAAAATAAATATTAAGTACATTTTACTTTTTTTTTCAGTGTGTCTGGACATTAGTTGTAGAGAGTATTGAACACACACACATTGGGCAGTAATTTTTGCTGTGGCGCACGGGGAGCGATTGGGGGTTCGGTGTCTTGATCAAGAGCACTTCAGTTGTGTATAACCCTGACTTAATTTCAGGATTAATAATAAGAATTGTATATAGTTTAACTAAATTATAATGAATAGCTATATGATTGTTTACTGCAATATAATGTAGGAGGAAAAAAATAAATAAATGTGAAAGAGGAATAATTTCAATAAGATGTGAAAGAGGAATAATTTCAATAAGATGTATAACAGAATTGACCAATGAGAGAAAACTGAGAAACTCTGCCCTGCTGAGTCAGTAGAAGCTGATCTAACGAAGCAACTAAAGCAGAGCAATAAGGAAGAGCAAGAATTATATAAAAAGAAGGAAATATATATTTGTAAACTGTTGATTTTGTCTAAAACCTTTTCGATTTCATGAAGAGACCGTTATGGTGAAATAATCCAGGGTAGGCAGGTTTTTTCTAAAAAACTTTTTCCCAAATTTGTTTAAACTGTCTTTATATACCAATACATAATTAAAATGTAAGTGCTCTGAAAAAGGGAGTATAAAAATTGAGTGTATGTATTCCTCTCAGGACTGCAATAAACACAGCTACTTATTCCATTCACTCCCACCCCCTGCCTTCTGGGCGCCTTCCAAAGCCACGCCCCCAAAACACATGAACGCGCGATGCCGACGGCTCAGCTGGAGGACGCGTTTGCCAGTGCCGAGCGGAGAGGAGCGCGGTGCATCATGTAGTGACATCATGTCAGAATGACATGTAATAAAATACCTAACTTTATCATCATGACCCTTGAGGTCCCTCAGTTGTCGCCACCTCTGGAAAGCCACGCCGATATTGACTTTCGTCTGACTTCTTGCTTTATCCAAAGACTTTTTGGTCATAGCCTTTTCGAATACTGTCTTCCTTTTTTTGCCTTGTTTGCCTTCGCTGACTGTATATGCAGGTACTGGGAATTTTGACTGCTCTTTCTCTGCCATTATTGTGATTCTTCCTAGCTTCTGTGCCTCTTCGCCTCCTCGAGTCAAACGGGTGCGCACATGTGGGCAGCTCCTGTAGCGGCAGGGGTGGTATCCATGGTAGCGAGGGAGAGTGACAGTCGCCCAGCCAATCATTTCATTCGTGCCTTCGGTTTGATCTATCCTGGTAGAGATTTGCAGAAACACCAGACTACACATTAATCTACTAGGAATAATGATTTCAGAATAATGCATAATAATTCAAATATAATGTTTTATTTGTCAGGTAAAAATGTATCATGCCAATTACACAAGTAAATGATTAAAAGCCAATTCAGAATAATAAATACATAATAAATACATGACATCAATTACTCAAAGATGACTAAGAGTAAGCAATGCATTCCTGACGGAGACACACAGTGGTGTGTGAGTGTGTTCCAATGGGAAAACACTGAAACAGCACTGTAATGGGGGATGAACCTGGTTACAGGTTCCCACAGACTGCTGTGTCACCTTCCCTTAAATACCCAGACCAGAAAAAAAGGCTTGTACAAATATTTTTTAGAGTTGTTTTGGGTCAATTCATGTACCCCAGGGGGTAACACCTGGTTTCGGGGGAGAGGAGAGATATCTTGCATGAGCATGAGAATACTTTTTGTGCGCTAAAAAAACAAAATAACTTTATTCAGCAATTTCTTCTCTTCCGTATTAGTCTCTGAGTCGCGTTCATGAGAGCAACACGATGCATGCATGACCTCACGTGCGTCTTCCTCTGCTTGGGGTCATATGTCAGAACGCCAGATCCTGCTTCATCAACACACGCAGACTGATACAGAAGAGGAGAACAAAAGTATTCTTGTTGTTTCACAGAGAACGTGTTTGCCTTTCAATACGGTTCACTCACATTGATGCTTATGGGGAGATCTCTGTTTTTCTCAGAAAACTGAAGCCTGATTGGTTCATGTTTGTGCACCTGCAAATGGTTTTTCAGAGTTGGTTTGGTTCGTCAGAGTCTTTCTCCTTTAAGTGCAAAGATCATCTCCTCGCTGACTCCAAAGTTGATAAGACAGAAGCCTCTCTACTCGCCATCAAAGCAAGCCACCTGCAGTGAATTAAAGGTGCTTCGCAGCTCCAACTGTTTCAGCGCTTCTCCCCTGCGGCTATCCGGCCAAAGGAAAAGAGCAAATTTCATTCTAAAAGAGCAGTAAAATTTGTTGCAAAATGTCGCACCATGAGTATGGCTCATGCAGGGCTCCCCTGCTCCCCTCAGATGAACACATTGAGTGTGTCGCCTGCATGGGACGGGCCCACACAGAGGCTGCACTTACAGAGACCAGCTAAGAGAGCATGAGACTCCCACTGCTGCACTTACTGATCGCTTTCTTGAAGATTGCTTTCCTCTCGAGCCGAGACGGTAGAAACAGCGGAGCTGCGTTTTCATTTGCTGGCTCCGAGGAGGAATTTGATGACACTGGATGCTTCTGCAGTAGAGGACTGAGTGAACTCCGGCGATGACTCCACCGACCCGCCGCCTAAGAGACAGACTCGGCAGGACTCAGAGCTCATCCGTGTCCTTACCAAGACCGTTAACGAGTTGGGCTTGGTCTGATCGGTTCCAGAAGACAAAATCATGGCGTGCCCCTATTCAGCACACATCCATTATCCCTCTTCAGCTTCAGCGTGGAGGAAAAGGGCCACACTAATCTACCCCATTAGACGGTTGCTGCGCATCTCTGCCTGCGGGTGGACTGGAAGACTATAGCTGCCCACCCGTCCAAGCTGTGCAGAGCGACATGTGTGATGGCAGTCCAAGTTTACCTGGCCAAACTTCTCTGCATCACGGACGAGAGTGGTCCTGACCCAGCGGCCTTCAAGGACCGACCTTGCCCTGTGTGACACTAAGTCTACGGCCCAAGTGATCAGTCCTGCCATCGCCAATTTGGTGATCCCACAGCACCACCTTTGGTTAAACTTAACTGAGAACAAGGATGCTGACAAGACAGCCCTCCTGGACTCCCGTCTCTCACTCTGGCTTAGTTGGTTTCGCAGTGGATGGCTTCGCTGAGTGCTTCGGAGCGGAACAGAAGACATCACAAGCGATTCGCCACTCTCTGCCGAAACGAGCGTGTTACTCTGCTCCCTGGCTCCCGTACCCGTTCAGCCCCAGAAAAAGTCCAGCGAAATGCTACTCATTTCCCAAGCATCAGGGACTCCGCACTAAGCTGGTGCTGGACCCTGAGCCTCCCAAGCAGCCCTGATGTCTCAGGCACAAGGAGGAGGAGGCTGAGTCCCGCCAAGGCCGGACCGCCCTTAAACTGTCTATGTGTTCACCTCCCAACCCCCTTTTCAGTTCCGGGCGGAGAAGCATTTCTCCTCCACATTATCCTACCACAAGTGTCAGGCCCCCGCTGGGCTGCCATCTGCGTCTCTTCAACCCCTCGCCACCCAGAGCCAGGCTTGGGAAGCCAAATGGGTTTTAGGAAAAATCAAAAGGGGTTACTCGCTCCAATTCACAGGCAGACCAGATGCATCCTCCAATATGGGGACAACCTCCACCTGAAAATGTTTCAGAAGCTACTGGGCCTCATGGCAGCAGCCTCCTCAGTAGTTATCTTGGGTATTTTACATATGCGGTGAATATACATACACATATAGGTCCCGTCAAAGCGTTGGTCCCCTGGAAATCACCCCATCTGTATCAATTGGGAGTAGAACTGGGCTCGGTTTCCAGAAGGAAAGTAGTTGTGACGGACGCCTCCAAGACAGGTTGGGATGCCCTATGCGACGGCAGGTTGGCCTTTGGCTCCTGGACAGAGCCAGGAGGGTAAACCAGCCTTGCCCTAACATGGTTCCATCCTAGGACCTGTCCATTGTCCTGAGGGCACTTCGCGGCACTTTACGTTTGAGACTCTCACGACAGCCGACCTTTGCCCTCTCTCGCTAAAGACTGCCCTTCTGCTGGCTCTAGCATTGGTCAAGAGAGTTGGTGATGCAGGCTCTTTCAGTGGACGCTTCCTGCCTTGAGTTTGGAACCAAAAGCAGCAAAGTCATTCTCAGGTCCAGACGAGACTATGTGCCTAAGGTGCTTTCCACACCCTTTAGGGCACAAGTCATTTCACTCTCTGCTCTCCCCTCTGCTGAAGATGACCAGAAGCCACACCAACTTTGCCAGGTTCAGGCCCTTAGGGTGTACATTGAACGCTCTAGCCAGTTTAGACAGTCACAACAGCTGTTTTAATGCTTTGAAGGCTGCTCAAAGGGGCTGCCAGTTACGAAGCAGAGATTATCCCACTGAATAGTGGACACAATAGTGCTAGCTTATGAGTCCTCATACTTGCAGTGCCCTATTGGAGTGAGGGCCCACTCCACCAGGGGAATGGCCTTCTCTTGGGCTTGGTCTAGCGGAGTGTCCATTGCTGATATCTGTGCAGTGGCCGGTCCTCGCCATCCACCTTCTATAACTTAGCCATCAAGCACGGATTTTGTCTGCTTAGCCAGTCCCCAACCTAACCCGTTCCCGGGTAGCCTACATTAGTCATCAAGCGCCCCCCGGGGTACGGCCTCACAGGATGGCTTCCGTTCTGCGCTATTAGCACAGCGCTATTGAATTGCTGGTGGCATTCCCCATAAGTGTCAGAAACTGTAGCAATGCGATTGAACCGTATTTGAAAGGGAGAGTTCCCGTTACTAACGTAACCATAGTTCCCTGAAAAAACGGGAACGAGCATTGCCTAGCTTGTCGTGCTACTGTGAGCAAAACACATCTGCTCAGACGTGATCCAATCAGGCTTTGGAGAAAAACAGAGTTTTCCCCATAAGTATCAGACAATTATGCAATGTTCATTCACGTTATCTCAGGGAACCAAGGTTACTTTAGTAACCGGAGTGTTTTTTTGTTTGTTTGTTTTGCTGTTTTTCTATGTAAACAGACATGTTTTTTTGCAGCATCTCATGAATAATTATGCAATGCTAAGGTAAAAAAAAAGTTCAACTTTTAAAAAACACATCTCTAGAAAAATAGTTATATCAGCAGATATGGCCTGTTGTGGCATCTGTGCCTTACATCTGACTGCTAAGTAGGGTTTATGTTTTTCAGCAAGAGTGTGCAGTGTGTCTGGGGAAAATCTGTAGAAGGAAAAACTCCATACCCTTGTGCATTTGCAAGTGTCTGTTTTTTCTACTTCTATTTGTGCAATTTTTGCTAGAAAATATTTAGCTTTTAATATTTATTTATTTATTTATTTATTTATTTTTGTATGTAGGATAATTCATTTTTGGACAGCATTTCCATTATCTAAATATTCTTAGGAATTAAATCTTCATTGTCATTTGCAAGTGTATAGGCCCACTTGCATTATTATGCTGTTATATTATAATTATCTATTCAATGGCATAAACTGGTCTTAAAATGAAAATAATATTGTTTATCGCAATTATTTCTGGGACAATATATTGCCCAACAAAACGTAGTTATCGTGACAGGCCTAAATATCAGTTTGTTTCTATACAAAAAAATTATAATCTGAAATACATCCACACTCTCCCTTGTCTACAACCACATTAAAAAGTAGTAGCATTTAGTACTGCAATACAAATTTGTACATGGTGAATATAAAAATGATTAATTTTAAGTAGCTGCACTCACTGTTGTTGCAGATAAAATGACGAGTATCACTACATGGCACATCCTCCCATTTTCCATTCATCATCATAACACACTCATCTGCCATCAGGTTGTCCAGATCTCCAGTTCAGATAGAGCGCAGGTTCACCTGAAGACCACTGCCATTTATCATCACTCGTCTTCTGCAGTCCAATCCAGACATACTGACCAACTCCATTCACACTCTTCTTCAGCTCGTTCATGTCGTTCATGTTGTCAACGGTGGCCAGATCTGTGTAATTCTCTCTGCAGAATCTCTGAGCTTCAGTCCAGGTCTTGTTCTCGTTTATAAAGTGATACTGACGCTGAACACATTCAGATACGGAGCAGAGAGCTGTGAAAGAGAGCGTTTGATTTAATGCTTTTCATAACAGGGTCAAACCTGATGAAACTATAAACCATAAATAAAACAACAAACACACTCACCAATGAGAAGAAGAATCAAATATAGAGTTTGGTCCATTTCTGAGGAAGCACAAATTCTCACACATTCATTTTGAAGTAAAACATGATCATGTAAAAAAAAAAAAAAAAAAAATAGCAGCAAAACACAGTTCACAATCATTGAGACAATATTAACATCAGAAAGTGTAATTGTGTTTGAAGAATGAACATGTTCTTACTTTAGAGGTCGTGTGTTTCTGTCCTGAGTCTGATGTTTCTGTCTGCAGATTTACACTACGCTATTATTATATCTGCTCTCATCCCTCATTCAGCTCATCACATCATTTGTTTATGACTCAAAAAAATGTACTTCCTCTATTTACTTTCTCTATATTTGTGTATTTATCCACCTTCTTCCCTTGATTTGCATATTAACATTGGTTTTCTTTTTTTTTCTTTTGGGTTTCTTTGGAAAAGGAGGGAGAATTTTGTTATTCCTCTCATGGGGTTTCTTCATATTTCTCTTCCGAGAGCGGAGATCACAGCAGACATTCACAACAGAGACGAGAGGAAGACATGAACGTGCTCATATCATGCTTTCATTCCCCTGAAGTCCATCTCTAATGTTAGTAAAGATTATTAGACTCATTATCCCACTGAAATAATATCATCTTCTTCTTCTGCTGTTTCAGAATAAACGTGTCTTATCAGTGGTCTCAAAATCAGTTCCTGGATGGCATATATATATATGTTTTACAATTCATTGCTTTGTGAATATTCTTATTTTGTTTAGTTTCATACTCTTGCAGTGTAATATTTGTTTATAAAACATGAACACATTTGCATGGAAACACATCCTCCTCACGCGTTTGCTTATGTCCACACCACAATTAGATGTTCAGGATGAACAATATTTACATCTCTGACATGAAACAGAAGGATAAACAGCGAGTGTTATTATTCTAGACATATTTCACTATGTTTTATTCAGTCTTATTTATCTGTTAGTTTTATTGCAGCAGTAAAAGTTACACTATAACACGTGTCCCAATTCAGAGGCTGCATCACTTGAAGTCCAGTGGTCCGTTCTTCAAACGTGGATTACTCAGATTTCATTGCTGACGATTTTACATGATCCAGGAATGTTCGATTCAGGTTCGTAAGCACAAACCTGCTCGGGAACAGGCTTATTTCATGGGAACAAGATTACATTGCATCTTTTTAAGCGGAGGGTGACAGGCTAGCCTACTTAAAGTCTGTCCCAGCCACTGCTGCTTTAATCTAAAAATGTATTCTTTATTAGAAAATAATAGCTATTATAATGTTGTGTAGTCTAACTTAATATAGACACAGCCAGTTTTACTCATTGTTAGGTCCAAGGATGTATTCAAAATGTTTCTGTTATATTTATATAAGGAGTGTATAAGGCATCAAGGCATGTTAGGACACAAAGGAGGAAGGAAACCTTTATTCCAAAATCGGTGCAGCTTTTAAATCCTCAACCATCTCTGGACCCCTGGTTTACCATGCCATATCTTCTATTTTTATTTTATTTATTTTTGCACACAGTTATATACATATATATTTACGTATTTATTCATTCTTATACATGGTATGGACTGTTTTTTTAGATATCCGATTGTAGCAGATTATTATTAATATGTATTCCGTGCACAATGTGCTATTTATTTAATGTATGATGTTTTTATGTAGTGTTTTCGTGACTCTACATGGTCTCGTTATTTGCCGCTTGGGACAAATAAAGTGTTTTGAATTGAATTGAATCGAATGTTAGTTTCACTTCCGGTCTCCTGATATTCCTTCATCTGATCGATTATAGAAAGCAGCATAGATACATAATCCGTGTATCATTCGTTCAGTCGTTTTTTATTTAATATTGAAAGTATAAAAATGAGAAAACAGTTCCTTTTTCGATTTTTCATTTTTTCCAAAAAAAACGAAAAACAAGAATTCAGCTTGATTTTTCGTTTTTCGTTCTGAGGTAGAAAAAATAATAAACAGCTTGAATATTCGATTTCTACACATGGGCGGGAATGAAACGCCCCTTTCCTCTGATTTGTCAGCCGAAGATTTTCCTCAGTTCTGCACTGCAGAATAAGAGTCCTCCGTTGTGCAGATTCTTAACGCGTTTATTGCAACTAGGCTACATTTAATCTTTTTTTCATCAAACAACCAGACTAACGAATGGTTCGACACAACCCGTACTGGGGAATAGACTAGACAGGGCTTTCTTCTGTGTAGATATAAATTCACCTACGCTTTGCATCAGCTGGGTATGCAGGGTAAATGACGGCTGTGACGGCTACCATGGTCGCCTCACCCAGTAATTATTTTATTTTTTTAATAATAAATGAAGATATAAATCAATATAATTAGTTGTAAATTAAATATTTTTAACACTAATACACAAAGAAAAGAATAATGCATTGACTATATAATAGGCCTATTTTAACGTAAACGCATGAACTGTCATTCAGACTGACTATCTAACAACCGGAGAACAGAGAACAACAGAGATATTAAAATACATACTCTTCTGAAATGTATTAATTTATATCTCAAAGATGTGCTTTGAGTTTTATAAAAAGCAATAAGGTACTATAGGCTAGTGCTGTATCTGAATAAGCCCCAGCGCACGGTCATGTTGAGAGGGAAACAAACGCATTGTATTATTAGCCTATTCAGAAATAGTGTAAAAGACCGTAAATAAAATACAACATTAACATTATAAACACTATTAATAACATATGTCTATGCGTATTATACTTCCCCTTACTGTAGCCTGTCAAATCCTTAAATGAATGGTATTCAGAAAACAACAAGAATGAAAAATAAGTAGCCCGTATAATAAAAATATAGCCTAACCTAATAACTTATAATAATAGCCTATTATGTCCTTTATTGAAACTGAAACTGTACGGACATTGGTTTCGCGCATCTCTCATTCGGTCCAAGGTTTCCATATTTGCAATGTAACATTTGGATGCTAACTAGTAATGTAAAGAAGGCTTCGTACTTCAGTCGAGTCCCACTATACACGTATAGGCTAAATCATCATCTTCACAGCAAGGGAAATGAGTTTGGAATAACAGCAAGTAGGACTGTGCAGCACAGCCTTTATATTGTACAAAAGACCAATTAAATTAAGCAGAATAATTTTTATATATTTGGTTGACTGTGTTTTATTTTAATAATGAATAGGCTGCGATGTCAAGTTAGCAATGCCAGAAGTGAACTGATAATAGCCTAGATGTTGTGTGAGCGAGCAATGCGCCAGCGCCATCACTTGGATTTGTTGCTCAGCAGGGGAAATAACTTAATATTCTGTCTTTTAATACTCTGTCATTCGAAGCAGTAAAATTTATATTTTTATTTGTGTACATTCAACATGACTACAAATGACCTTTAAAAAATAAAGAAAACAACACGATGCGCTGCGTCTCAGACTCCTTGAACATCTTTCTGGCGCACACCAAAAATGGACCAAAATAGAGTGAATAGCCTTCTGACGCGCCTACTTTTGAAAGTCAACATTTAGATTATTTTAAGTAAAATGCATTATATAGTCACTTAGGAATAAAACACAGCGTGGTTCATGATAAAATAAATAAAAAAAACGTGACTTTACAGTTCGGAAAATAGCAAACCCCTGGCACTTGAGAACTCTGGTCTACAAAGAAGAAAGCCCTGTCTAGTCTATTCCCCAGTACGGATTGTGTCGAGCCATTCGTTAGTCTGGTTGATGGAAAAAATATTAAAAAGTTGCAATAAAAGCGTTAAGAATCAGCACAAGGACTCTTCAGGACTCTTATTCTGCAGTGCAGAACTGAGGAAGAACTGATGACGGGACAGTTTGATCTTCGGCTGACAAATCAGAGGAAAGGGGCGTTTCATTCCCGCCCATGTGTAGAAATCGAATATCAAGCTGTTTATTAATTTTGCTACCTCAGAACGAAAAACGAAAACTAAAGCTGAATTCTTGTTTTTCGTTTTTTGGGAATTTCTCATTTTTCTACTTTCAATATTAAATAAAAAAACGACTGAACGAATGATACACGGATTATACATCCTCCACTGCCTTTGATATCCCACAATCCTGTGCCTTCCATTCTGTGACAGTTGAGCTAGAAAATAAACATGGCGTCTGAAAGTTTCGGCTGGTCGTCAGTTTGTGTGTAAATGTACATTTTTGATCAATGTTTTCCACTTATGATGTCATTTCTAGCAAGCAATTACTATTGTAGTCATTAAATATTTACTTTTCACTAAAGCTCGCTCTATTTTGCTGTAGATCATTAAACCGTCACGCTGCCTCAGAAGTCTGACTGAAATCAGTTTTGTGAGGAACCTTTGTGCGTAAACGCTGTCTGCAAAGTCTCTGCCTGATAGGGCAGCAAGACAACAAGTCACTGCCTATACCCTAAAATAGCGCGTTATTTTAGGGGTCGGCCATTTGTAGTTGTGTCCAAAACTATAGTGGACGTTATTGAGTGAACTTATTCAATCCCACATTGCACTGCAATAACGAGTGTACAACCGATGTACGCTCAACGGCTGTCTGAATTCGCTCACTCGTTTTTCTTCACTCCTTCAAGTGAACAGTATTAGTGGAGTAACGTAGGGAAAAGTGAATGAGGGTTTAGGGGCCGATTTCAGATTCAGCCTCTGTCTTTCTTTCTTCTTGTGTTTGCTTGACAGATTACCACCTGTTCATCGATCTGTGTGTGTGTGTGTGTGTGTGTGTGTGTGTGTGTGAGAGAGAGAGAGAGAGAGAGAGAGAGATAACATTGAGTTGTTGATAAGTTAAATGTTGAGGGGGTTGAGGATAGCTATATTTTTTCTCCTGTTTGATGTATAGTTAGGGAGTGAGGGAAGAAGGTATATGTTGTTTTTATTTGTCCTTATTTTATGTATATAGTTGAGATAATGTTATCCCCTTAAGTTAGAGGTATTTCTGTTTTGGTCCTCCTCCCGAGGTAATGTTTTTGTTTGTATATTGGGTTTATCCGTAATGTTTTATTTATTATCCCTGGTTACTTTTGAACCCCTGCTTGAAATAAAAATTAAAGTCAGACATGTCATCTTTTTTTGAAAGCCTAGTGTTTGGTTGTTTGTGACTCTGGGGATGGAGAGTTGAAGATCCTCAAGATCTCTCCATGCATTTATTGTTCGTCATTCCCTATTTACCCCTAGACTTAAAGGGGAAGACGTAACACATTGAGAGATTTATTTTTGCTATGAGGGAATAATTACCTAAGAATTTAACTATTATGCACACAATGTAGAGTTAGTTTAAGCTGTGCATTAATATTATGCGAGTTGCTTGATGTAGCGCATGAGATGATGATAACTTGCTGTCAAACTTTAGTTAATGCTGTAACAAATCTGCTTCACAGGTAAAATTAAATGAATTGTTAATTACAACATAGAAATAAAAAGGTAAAGCCTGCACAAATACTTAACTCAATTTTATTTATATAGCACCATGAAAAAAAATTGTTGACCAAGGTTCTTCGACCTTTAACACTATGTACAACATTAGGGGAAGGGGAGGGGGGGGGGGGTACACTGCTCTATAGTATTTTGAAAGTGATTGCAGTACCAGTTTTGGCCACAATCCTACATACAGTTCCTTTAAATAATCATGCTGAAGTTGAAAAAACAACAACACAACTTTGGCTATGCAAATTATTTTTTTATTCAGCCTTTTTTTGTCTGTTGACATTATTTCTGAACATGTCAAACACACATGGATATTATATTCCTTCACAACTGCAGTGCTGACAGGTCCTTAGTGTTTTCATTGTCCACGATGACAAAATCAACAGGACTGTGGGTCCTCCTCACACACTTGCACTGGGAGAGCATGAAGGGCTTGTTTCATGTTGACATCATGTAAACAACAATTAACATGTTAAACAAGCAAGCCAACTTCCTTTTATATACACTGAAAGACAGTGATGGGGGCAGTAAGTCTTGACGGATTTGATCTTCACCTTAGGATCATTAACATGAAATGTCATACATCTTGCTTGTGTGACTGTCATGAGTCAAGCCTCTGTGGTTCCTCCTACTCGCCACCAGAGGGCTCCCTCTCCCGAATATTGACATTATCCATTTAAACTCCATTTCCCATGATCCCGTACCCGGACTGATTATCTGCACACCTGCTCCTTATCACCTGGACTATTTATACAGCACTTCTCCACTGCTTTATTGTGAAGTCTTGTTCTGCCCTGGCTAACATTTCTGAGCGGTTTCCTTGTTTCCTCTTTACTGACCCTGGATTGACCCTTTGCCTATTGCCTATTGCAAGCCTGCATTTATTTGATCAAAATACAGAAAAAAACAACAACAACAACAAAAAAAAAAAACAGTAATGCTGTTACAAAATATTTGTATGTTAAATAAATGCTATCTTTTTATTCATCAAAGAATCCTGAAAAAGCACAAAACATGTGGCACGTGTTTATTCTGCGACCCTGACGTGAAAAAGATTTTCAGATTGCAACGCAATGTGGAGGCAACAGTTAGGATCATCTTAATTTTCTTTGATCAAAATTACTTTTCAAAATTGTTCTTGTTTGTAAGTGAAGCTGTGGTATCTTAACATATTCTGAATTGCTGTTTCAAGAAAATTGAAGACCTCCAATGACTAATAATGATTGAAAAACTAAAATAAAATAATCAAATCAACAGTTTCTTGGAAAATGAAATGTTACTTTGTTCACATGAATTTATTTTTTATTTATTTTTTACACCTATTTTTCATTTAATGCACATCTAAAAACTTAGTGAATGTGGAATTTGTAGTTGTAATTTCATATATGAAATTCCACAACACTTGTGTACACTTACACTACTACACTCAAAAAAATGCTGGGTTGTTTCTGTAAACAAATTGTTGGGTTGATTGTGCTGGGTCAAAAAGTTGGGTTGTTTTGGGTACTGTAAACACATTATTGAGTTGCTCATGCTGGGTCAAATGAGTTGTAAGGGGGTCATTCACAAATAAACCGCTGGTTGGGTTATTTTGACCCAGCAACTGGTTACTTTTTTCATTCTTTGCGGAACTTTCTGGATTCTTCACTTCTGACCTGACTCGAGGAGCACGCCACTCGGAGCAGGCAGTGTTTTATGGTAAGTTAATATGATGTTTACCTATATTTTTAATAAGTTGTGGTGGTAGCAGCAAGCTAATTTCACTGTTCAACATACAGTCTTTGATATGGAAGTGTGAGGGGTAACGTATTTATTCTGTGAAACATTAATTAGCCACAGCTAGCCGGTTAGAATTTTTGACAATATGCCGCATCGTTAAATCCTAGTTGAATTTAAATCAGCTATATCAGCAGCCTTTTTGAAATATGCAGTTTAAATTCTAAATTCATCATGTATTTATCGTAGGCCTATTCATTGTGGACGTTGTATTTAAAAGTGAGAAAAGCGTTTTGTATGAAATCCACACGCGCAGTTTCCCTCACAGGGCTCGCACGTAAAATCAGCGGGAAATGAGTCTTTAATGTAGGCTAGCTAGTGAGTTGTGAGTGAAAAGTCTGCTGGCGTAGTTTTAGAAATACTCGTCAGAAGAAATGACTGAGGTAAATTCCAGCAGTCTGCGTGTGTCTTCTGTAATGTCTCGAACCATCGTTTCTGACGACAAAAAAAAAAAGGCTTTCAAGAGCTTGATATAGCCTAGTTTTTTTTTTTTTAGTAAATGTATGACTTGCAATCTTTATAAACATCGACTGAGGAAAGGAGAAATAAATGGACAGGCGCCAGTTTTGAGAAGAAAAGTATACCCGTTTAGTTGAACGAATGATCGTCAATATTTAAAACTTAAAAAAATGTAAACTTACATGATAGCCTACCCTACCATAATGCATGTCATCTTTCATTTAATTGTGTGTAAGTTAACATCTAAACGAGGCGATCATCAGCGCTGCCAGTCAGGAGATTAACGAGCAGCTTTGTGGGTTTGTGAGTTTTAATGTTAAAGACACTTTCAACATTACAGTAATATTTTACTTTTAATAAAATAATGTTTTATTTTAATGCCTTAATGTTGATAATATTTGTCCAAATTACTATTTTATTACTATTACTATAATTCAGTTTGCAAATGCTGAATACACATTTTGTTTGTTTTTCACATTTGGTAATGTTTGCAATAATTTTAATTGCATATTCAATAATAAATTGATACTTCCACAAAAATAGCTTAACTTGACATAGGTCAACATTTAACATAGGTCAGCTGAAACCAGGGATGCTTTCCTATAACTCCTGATGTACTCATTATTTAATAAGAAGAATGGCATCTATGCTAATGTTTGTCTTTCTGTTTACTGAAGTTTACTGAAGTCAGCCGGATCCAGGCCGTATCCAGATCAGAAGGTGGACCTGCGCCTGGACCCATCCATGACGCATCCCTGAAGGGCCAGCCTCATCAGCCCTGTGAAGGCCTCATCGACATGACTGATCCTCAACAAACTCGTCTCCATACCGGTGTGATGACTCTGACTTCCAACCAGATGAAACTGGATAAATATTCTGAATGTTCTTATTCAATCTGACCTCTGACCTGTAATGCTGCCTGGATCATAATCATACACTGTTCGCTCGTTGGCCAGAGGAGAACTGAGCGACTGAGTCTGGGTTCTCCCAAGGTTTTTTTCTCCATTCTGTCACTGATGGAGTTTTGGTTCCTTGCCACTGTTGCCTTGGCTTTTGGCTTGCTAGTTGGGGACATTTAATATTCAACAATATTATTGATCTCCCTTACTTAAGGTGGATGATGATGCAATATTCTTCTAGAAACAAACTTTGTTGTATTATATTCATGTTACAGTATCACTATGAAGCTGCTTTGATACAATCTGTATTGTAAAAAGCGCTATATAAATAAAGATGACTTGACTTGTGTAATCAACAGGTGAGGACCAACATGGTTGAATATTTACAGAATGAGATGACTGGAGAATTGCTGCACATTCTGTGCCTCAGGGATGAAATGAGGGGGACATGTCAGACCTTTGACATTGATTAACATTTGTATTTGATAAATAAAAGTATTAAAGAAATGTATAAAATAAAAAAAAAAGAGATTTAAATCATACAGTGGCCTCTCTGGTTTATTGTATTACAGAGATAATAATTATTTTACATTCATAATATAACAAATATTTGTTTCTAATTTTATTAAGGCAATGAGACAAGAAATAACCCAGCACATGAGTAAGACTTTACCCAGCAAGAGGGTTAATTTCACCCACTGGTTGGGTCAAATGAATGACCCAGAAATATGGGTTAAATGGTAAAACCCAGCACTTGGGTCAAACCAACCCAGCGCGTGTTCTGTCCAATAGTGACCCAGCCGTGTGGTTAAGGTTGGGTTATTTTTTAACCCAGCAGTTTTTAGAGTGTACTACTATATGAATGAGTTTGACTTTGAACACAAGCCTTTGATGACAGAAATTTAATTGACGGTTAAAAATAATTAATTGTTAAAAAAATGACAACTGAAAGCTGAATAAATATGTTGTTGATAAAATGGTGTATGTTTGCTAAATTGGTTAATGTCACTTAAGAGAAGGTAATTAAACAGTTTTTACTCATCTATTTTTTGTAATTATGTGGTAAATGTTTTATCAAACATATATATATATTTGTCTTTATCAAGCTCAAGCCCTTGTCTCTTTGTCTCAAAATGTATTGTGCCCTTCTCTTATAATTGAAAATAATAATAATTATTATTATAAATATTATAATAGATAACAATACACTTATACACAACACAACAATAATAATTATATATATATATATATTTTTTTTTTGCAGAAGCATTTGGCCGAGGTGAAGTGGTAGGTGGAGTTTCCTTAACACATTTAAATGAAACCTTATTGTAAAGTGTTACTGATTTCATGATAGCTAACACTTTAATGCATATAATAGGCCTACATACATACAATTTACAACATCAACACAGCTAAACATGAGTTCCTTCTAATTATCTTCTTGATTTTCACGGTTTTGTTTGGTAAAGTAAATAATAGTTATTTTATAATAATTTCCCTTGTTTGATGTGTTATGCATTCTAATTGTAACAACGTCTTTTCATAGAATGCAAAGGAAATAAAGGATAAAAAAACGCTAGACATTTTTATCTTTAAAATATTAATTGTAATTTGTTTTTTTGTATTGTTTATTTTGATGACTGATCCAAACCATCTAGGTCGCGGTGGTGATGACGTCAGTAACCCGCGCCATGCAGAAGTTCCCAAGGTAAACGCACTTTCGAATGTAATATTCTCAATATTAGTTTTCGAATGCGCATGCGTCGCGTCTGAACGCGTTGTTGTCTTTGGAGCTCCATCGATTGATTTATAATTCTTGATTTCTCTTTAAACTCACTTACAACGAACATTTTCTATTTTTCCTCACCTCATAGTTACAACGCGGACTGTTGAGCAGACGCGTCTCAAGCCTATTAGTGATCCAACGTCGGATACTCTTACGCCGGTTTCACACTGCACGCGATAGCAGAGCGTGAGCAGAGCAGGAGCATATGGCGTTCCGATCGGCTCTTTAATATGACTTTGCTACATGCACTCGTCTCAATGAACGTCTCACTCAACGTCTTATTTTTTTTTATTTTTTTGCTATTTATTCCATTCATTTTAAGACGCAGACGTCACGCAGACGTCACGCTGACGTCACGTAAATCACGCGTGGCAGTTAAGTGTCGAGTCAGACGTCACGCGTCATGCACGTGTGGCAGTGAAGTTATTAATTATTTTTTTCTCTAACACGTATTTAACACGTATGTAACACTCTACTCAACACAGCTCAGTGCAGTGTGCCAGCGGTTGCGATCGGTTCTTTAATATGACTGTGCAACATGCACTCATCTCAATGAACGTGACACTTGCGTCTGTCTTATAACGTGACGTCTGCGTCTGTGATTTATATATAGGATATTATGTGTGTGTTTGTGTGTGTGTTGTTTAACCCACATTTTGAGGGCCAAATGCCCCCACAAAGATAGAAATATGAAGAAACAAACTTGATATAGGCTATTGCATTTTTATAGCTTATTGTTGGGGTTGTTATTGTGTTTTTAATTTTTTATAGTTTTAAAAGGCCTAGGCTACAGCACTTTGGTAAACTAGAAAACGCGCAACCACTGTTTAGATCCTTTAAATAGAAGAATAGAATTGAAAAATAGGCTACTATTTTTTATATATAAGTCACCTGTGGTGAAAAAAAAACGACTGTAAACTTTTTTTTAAAAATAGTTTGTAAACTATTATTTGACTTTTTGTTTATGACGTTTTGCCCCTTTATTAAACATTTAAAATATTCACAAATTAATATGGATTTTTTATTTATTTTTATTTTTAGATTTTACTGGTTTTCTAAGGCCAAATTATTTTCCCGCATGCTGAATGAGAAGAGCCATCTCTGGAACCATACAGAGAGCTGATTTATAGGTGGTTTATAGGCTAATGATAATAAATGTGTCTGAAAAAATAACGAGGCATTTTAATTGTTTTTACTAATAAACTAGTATTTTCTAAATCAGTGTCGCGGCTGCAAACATCTCCATCTCCGCTGTAAAGCGGATGCGCCTTTAGATAGAAATGCACCGTTCATGCGGATTATCAGACAGTATTTGCTTTCGATTCGAATTTGTTCGTTTAAAATTGGACATTTCAAGCTTTATTTTGTTTCAGTTCATTTATGAGATGCGCTCCAGTTCACGGAGATCATGAAAGCGCGCCTGATTGTTTTCTTTTATTTTACGAAATCAAAACGTTTTCTTGTTATTGTGAGTTTACTCAAATAAAAGTAGTTGCGAATTATGTATTATTATTTTCTATATGACCATATATTATGAGCATTTTAAGTTGTTTCCACTGTTGATAGGAAAATACAAGTGTTCGCGCCTGCGCCTCCGTGCCACGCAGTGCGCGCTCCACTCCGCACAAACCATTGGATATGCGTCAAAATCTTGTGTTTATTTGTGATAATCAAATAAAACCCTGTATTATTATTGTCTAACCTGTATTATGACTGACATATGACGAATTGCTTTGTTCCTTTTTTCGATAAAAGCGTCTTGTAAATATTGTTTGTTCTTTATTTTTTCTTTATTTTTTGTCATTGTTATAAATAACAACGAAATAACATCAGAGAATCCTACAATATAAGTGCAATAAAAAGTCCATAAAGTGCAATCCGTTATATTACCAGTCGACAGGGAAATAACAATTGTATGAACAATATACTATGGATTGTGAGATGTAGTAAATAGTACAGCAATGCATTCACAACTATTAAAGTTGTGTAGAGAGAGAATTGTGGTGTATGTGGTGGGGTGGGTATAAATTGGAGGAATATTTTTTTTCGGCCCGTCCTCACTAGAACAGCAAGCGGTACGTTGTTCATTATTGTATATGTTTTATTGTGTATTAAGTGGAATACTTCAAATTGTCTTAGCGTGCATGCTTAAAGTGATTCTCAATTGTAGCAGGTCCAGGAAAAATTAGGCCCTTTAAAAAAGTTATATATATATATATATATTCATATTCATATTCATACTCATACTTCGTTATCTAGAGATAAAATTATACAAAATACAAAAAGTAGTCAAAACACATAACAGAACATAACTTTTTTTTTTCAATATTATGTGCTTATTATTTTTAATTAACGAAATGTCAATCTTTATCTTTATAACAGAAGATACAATACAACAATCTTCAAGATACAGTATAATCTTCACGTATAAAGGATTGCCACCTTTAAAACAGTCCTTTTCGTGTAGGAACAAGCAATGCAGAAATACATGGTTAGCATATTAATTTAATCTCTTTTTATCGTTCATTTACTAATTAGGCTATATATGTTAACTCAACTAATGTAATGTAAATAACTGGATAATTACTATCCAATAAATAATAAGTAAAAAATGTCAAATAAATGTATTGATTTGAGTTGCCATAGACTAAAGATTTTTGTAGTCAACTAGTAGTAATTTATTTAAGCAATTAGTCGACTAATCGCACGTTTATATTAATTAAATACTGGGTGCATGCATGGTAGGCTATAGCTCAAGCGCACGCATAAATCTTGCTGCAAAGCACCAGCAAAAGTAGGCTAATTATAATAAATGTGTCTGAAAAAATAAAGAGGCATTTTAATTGTTTAAAGTGTGTTTCGCCTTAGAGAGAAATTAACCTTTACGGATTACATAATCAGACACTTTCGATTTGAACTTTTTCATTTAAAAGTAGCCATTTCAAGCTATGTATATTCCTCAAGTCTGACTGTGAGACAGTAGGGCCTACACTGTTTCAGTTCATTTTTGAGGCGCGCTCCAGTTCACGGAGATCATGCGGCTGATTGTTTTCTTTTATTGTACAAAAGCACAATGTTTTCTTGTTATTGTGAGTTTACAGCTATTACAGGCTATTTTAAGTTGTTCCCACTGTTGATAGGAAAGTGTTCGCGCCCGTGCCTCCGTGGCATGCAGCAAGCGCGCTCCACACTTCGCACAAACACTTGGATATGCGTAAAAATCTTGTGTTTATATGTGATAATCTTATATTATGACTGACGAATTGCTTTGTTCCCATTTAGGATAAAAGCGTCTTCTAAATATGTAGCCTAGACTAGCCTGATATTAATAATGAATTATTATTATTTGCGTTTATACCTAACTATAAATGAGTTCAGTAGGCTAATTTTTATCATGAAATAATTAATGAATGTTTTATTTTAATATAACCTAACCTTTTACAGTTTTGGAAATGTTTAAGAAATTCAAATAATAAATATACACACCGTTTTATGACTCTATACTGTCCAAGCAGGACATGAACTGATCGATTATCTCTTTTAGTTACAGCACATGAATGAATATCAGGATATGTTGACAAGAAACAATGGCAAACAAATATTTTAACATGAACATTTGTGTAAATTCATATTTACTATTTGGAATAAAAGCTATACATAAGCAAGGTAAAATCACTTAATTGCTAATAAAATACAACTGAAGATCAGTGGGAAAAAATAATAAAGAATGAGTGTGTGGAATGTGCTGGAAACCGCCCTTGCAGCAGACTATGGCAGACGCAGACGTCACGTTCGGCACACGAACTAGTGATGTGGCAGACGCAGACGAGACGTTCGGCAGACGCAGACGTCACGTTCGGCACACGAACGAGTGATGTGGCAGACGCAGACGAGACGTTCGGCAGACGCAGACGTCACGTTCGGCAAACGCAGACGTCACGTTCATTGAGACGAGTGCATGTAGCAAAGTCATATTAAAGAGCCGATCGGAACGCCATAGGGGCAGTGCGTATGGTGAGCAGTATGGCGCTCGAAATGTTCCGTTCGGCGACGAGACTGACTAGCACGACAGATAACACACGTGTATACGTGCGTGTACGTCTCCATTTGTTTTATATGGAGACGTACACGCAAATATCACGTCACGTAGACACGTCAATAACGTGTAGCTGTTGATCTTTACAGACGTGACGGCGGCGTCACGTTAGAATTTAACGTGTGGATTACGTCTGCACGTCTGCCCGTCTTAACGTCTGCCCGTCTGCACGTCTTAACGTCTGTACGTCTGTACGTCTGCACGTCTTAACGTCTGTACGTCTGTACGTCTGCACGTCTTAAGGTCTGCACGTCTGCACGTCTTAAGGTCTGCACGTCTGCACGTCTGCCCGCCTTATTTTCCTTATTTTCTCATAGGCTACATTTAGGCTACTGTTATAGACATTATAGATAATCTTATTTTGGCAGTTTACTAAGGGCTACATTGGATTTATTTATTTATATAATGATGAATGTCTGTTAAGTATGCATTTTGTATCCCAATGATAGATAAAAGTATATTGTCATGTATACGATGAGAGACAAATAAAATGGGCTAGTAAAATTCAGAAAAAGTGGTTCATATATTTGTTTGTTTAAGATTTGTTAAAGCCCTGCAGCAGCCGGTCTGCATGCCTCAAGTTCATTCATAGATGCTGCATTTAGTAGGCTATTAATTAACCATCTGAAACCACTTTAAAACGTATGGATTTTAAACTAAAATTAATTATCATACTTCTGATTGCTGGTTACTGCTATACTTATTCTGAACAGGTCATTAATCATTCAATTTAAAATAGTTTAACATAAATATACTATTTAATAGAGCTACACTACAGTTTTTATAAAGCCTAGCACTCTATTAAATGTAACCTAGTCATACTGCAAATTTTTTTTGCTACTATGTTAAGAGCATACAAATATATCACCCAACTCAGGCAAAACAATTGACAGCCCTGATAAATAAAGTAAAAGGCTTAATGCATCTTGTTTTCACCTGCAGGAAAAACAAACACTTAAAACAAAAATGACAGTAAATGACCACTAAAGTCAATAGGTGGCAGCAGAGGGACACTCATCTGCTCATTAGCCATGTCCACTCCTTGATATACTTGTAAGAAGTTTCAGTAAGTCTTGGGTCATTTATTCCTGTACATTAAGGGCTCAATGCATTAACAATTTTTGAAAGGAGCAATGTTCGCTATAGTATACATTTGCTTTTGTAAAATATTTCCAGTGCTTTAAATGTCTTACAGATTTGTATGGGTTCTGCATGCATCTTTGGAAGTTATTCCACAAGATAAATATTAAGTAAAATGTATGACTGAATGTTTTTTTTAAATGGATTTTTATGTCAAAACGAAGAGTTTGTAATGTCATTTGTAGCATTTTTTAATAACAGAATAATAGACTTAAATAGTCAGAGTATGACTGCTTTATTCTATGGTATTGTCTGCATGCTGGTCCTATTCCTGTCTAGCACATGAAATACCCATACCTTTACTCTGCTCTTAAGCACACACAATAATCATAAATGCTACACTAAATCTTTAAATCCTGGGAAATAAAGTTTGTTACATAAATAAGAATTACAGTAAAAAGCATTCACTTAACAATTTTGCAGTTAATGAAGTCCATGTTATACAATATGCTCAGTATTTTGTGTTCAGTATTTTCAGATTTAAACTATATGGTTTATATATATATATATACGATTTATATTCTTTATATCACAATGACATACATATGTACACATCAGGGTTTCCGTTGTAATTCCGTTGAAATGTCCGACAAAATTAAATCTCTCCGGTCAAATTGTCCGATTAAAATTGCCTAATAGGCCTAATCCCGCCCCCCTAACACAATCTGAATTTGAGAATAAGCCTAAAATGTATAAAGCAAAAATACACCGACCTTTGGCTATGTTATAAAGGAACAGGCTCTACCGTTTTAAAGTTATTAAACATTATTACATGGCTTGGTTGAACTCCAATGTGGAATGCGGTCTGTTATTTATTGATATCAGACCGCTGAAGCACTAGCGGCACCAGGACTTTGTTTAGGTGGGCCTCCAGAAAACTGGATGGGCCAGTTAAAATAAGCCAACAAATAAATAAGAACGGTTTCCCCTTCATCTCCGTTTCAGCGCTTTACTGGGCACTGAGGACAGCGACTCAGTAGCCGAATGCGTAATTAGCATAGGTAAAAAAATAACAAAAATAAAAAAACTTAAACAGGATTTTTTTGTTACTTTTTTAGTACAATTACAATTTTATTTAATTTATTGTTTAATAAAATTATAGGCCTATTATTTTTAGTTTATTAACAGCAACAACAGCTGTAAAGATGAAGTTGACGATCCATCTCCTTAGTGAACGCGCCTATAGAGAGAAATGCACATGATTACATAATCAGAGCGTAGCCTATTTCTTTTAGTTTTAAATTGTTAAAAAGACATTTCAAGCTTTCTTAAGATATATTTCATGTCTGTGAGGCCTATGCTGAGTTTCGTTAAATTAGGATGAAATGCGCTCCAGTTCACGAGCAATGCAAGTGACCGCGCGGGCGCCTGCATGATTAGGCCTATCGTCTGCTTTATTTCCAGGCAATCGGTTGATAAAAAAAAAATTATTAAAATTAAGATACAATTTATACAAAACGAAATTCACTTCAGAAAAGTCTTTCTACAAAACCAAACTTAATTAAGTGGTCAAAATCATGTCTGACCCGCTCCATGTCTCTCGATATTGTGCTGTTCACTTTTCATAATCAACATAAATAAAAAAATAACATTAAAATATTTTAACAAATATTAAACTAAATGAGCTTAATGGCTACAACACTTATAGTATACCTAGACTCTCTATTTGTACAAATTGCTGCACATTCATTTTATTCTGAATTTGCAGATAAGTTGAAAGGCATTTGTTTGTGCATGCATATAGCAAAACATATCTGCAACATTGATCAAGTTTCGCTGATAATTATGCGTGCATTTATTAATTATTATCTTAATGAATAATGAAACAAGGACGAAGCATATAAACTGCGTTGTTTGTTTAGAATGGAATGGATCGCAAATAGATCCGAATGAAACGAACCATAGTAGAAAATGATTTTTTTTTTTTCGTCTACTTGAAAGTTAGGCTAATAAACATGTTGCATTCGGCCTGATTATGTAATTTTTTAAGTTACATAGCCTGCCTCCAGTTTTCCTCAACTTAAGTATCTTTGACCAGCATATCATCAAAATGTCCGGAAAACGAAACCTCTGCCGGTCACTTGTTTTCTAGCGGAAACTCTGGTACACACACACACTGTATATATATGTGTGTGTGTTTGTGTGTTACATTCTCTATAAAGTATATTTACTGTATTAGCCTACTGTATGTAAAATGCAAGTGGAGTACGTATTACAGTATTACAGTACTGAAAATAACAACCCAGGCTCATTGGAAATACGTTACTCTGGGTACTTTTTTGCAAACCCTGAAATACGTACCTGAAAGTACATTTCCCTGCACTTTCCGGGTGAAACGTCCACTAGAGGCACTATGTACTTTTTTGCAAACCCTGAAATACGTACCTGAAAGTACATTTCCCTGCACTTTCTGGGTGAAACGTCCACTAGAGGCACTATGTACTTTTTTGCAAACCCTGAAATACGTACCTGAAAGTACATTTCCCTGCACTTTCTGGGTGAAACGTCCACTAGAGGCACTATGTCCAAGTCACGTGACTTTCAAGATTCCGGTCGCGAGAACAAAATAACATGGCGGACATTTCTATCATTTTTGGTGAAAAAAAAATCAATATTTTGAGTTAGATTCTGGATAAAAATAAGTTTTGATTACATTTCTAGCGAGAAATATATATTTTATTTTCATAATATTCATTCAGTGAATGTACATAATCACTCGCTTTAACAAGTTTTGCCAGAACCTTACGATATGTAGTCAAGGCTACGTTTCAGTCAGGTGATTGTTTTATGTAGACTACTCCGTGAAACGTACTACAGCAAGTTAACGTTAGTAAGCATGAGGACACCCAGCTGAGCTTCAATTAACCCTGGTAAAAAAAAATAGTACGTTGACCCCATAATCATATCTATATTATATACATACATATTCTTTTGAATTTAACATATAGGCTACATATAGAGGGGACTAATCACATTTAGGCTAATTGATAACGTTTTATTATTTTTGTTATCAGTGAATGTAAGCAAATATAAATAGTCTTACATTGAACATTCACAGACTGATCAGGCTACGATCAGCATCGTAAATGCTTTAGATATTTATGGGGTTATATATTTATTTATTTATTTATAGAGTAGTGAGCAACGGCGAATGTGATCCACACTCCATATCAGAAGGTGGCGGTAATGCACACTTAAAAGTTGTTTGACAACTGCAATTTAAAAAAAGAAGACGACCCGCGGCCTGGCTGTGAATTTACAGGCCTATACCTGTAAATAACCATCTGTAAACCTGAAAACCATTCTGTAATAATGGCCACCAATGATTTCTCTGATCCATCTGCAGAATTTGAACTCGACATCGATGAAATAATGTCTGATTTGCAGGAGTTGCAGGAAGTAAATTGTCTCTTGAAATGTCTGTAAGTATTGATACTGTTCGTTTTGTAGCATTTTATTCTGATAACATATATCATTATGGCTAGGAGGATACTGCTCACGACCTAAAAAAAAAAAGAAAGACGTTCCAAGGATCAGATGGAAAAAAAGAGACAAAAGTGGTCATTTGGTGTATACAAAAAGAGAAGCCAAACAAGGAAAAGGAGGTAAGTGATAATATCATGTTTATTTTCTCTTAATGTTTCTGTTTTCAAAAATCGTATAGAGGCTTATCACTTTTACACTGGTACGTTACAGGTAAATCCAGAGCTTCAGTGGTCCATGCATCAACAAGCAACCAAACTTTGATTGATCCTGGTAAGCCGATTGTGTCCATTTAGTAGTTTATAAAAGAGACAATAAAAAATACAATAATGGGTTTACTGATTTAAAAAAATATATATTCTAGTAAATTCAAGTGCTGCTGACTCTGAGTCTATGAATGAGGATTGTTCAGATACACGCATCAATGCACAGTGTGCTATTGGTAAGTAACAAAAGTCTTCCATCTTGTCAAGATTTTTTTTTAAACCATTATCTGTGTTTTGATAAATTATAATAGATAATGACTTTGTTTTTTATATGACTTTTGGCTTTTAAGATATACAGTTACATCAGCTCCATGATGCACTTATCTCAGAGAAAAGTATGTCTGCATCTCACAACTGGACAGTAAGAAAAATAGTGTCTGAAAACCATTGGATGGAAGCAAGACAAAAGCTCTTGGACTGCTCGCTTGCCTCGGACAGGGTATTTTCCGTATCTTGTGATCACTGCAGAGTGAATGCAGCAGTGATAAGGTGCAAGGACTGTTTGCCAAAACCACATTACTGCGACAACTGTGATGTGTCAACCCACCAATACCTTGTTTTGCATAACAGGGAGTGTTTTTTAGATTTTTTTTTTAAACCTATTCCTCCATCAAATGTCATAAAGAACATCAATGGCCAACACACATTATGTGAGCAAGGTAAGTAAAACATTTTTAAGATGTGTTGTCTAAAAATCTAAGTCATATGTTAGTTATGTTCTTTTTTTTCTTTTCTTTAGCATGTTTGTTACCCATCCAACAACCGCAAAACATTTGCAGTTGTGTGGCTCAAAACATGTCTGTAAGTGCTGGCCGATTAGTACATCTCATCAACATAAATGGTATGTACTCTTTAAAACCAAAGTATTTACTCAATCCAAAATTTTTGATATTCAGGCTTGTCACTAACTTATTTGGACTGTATTGTAGGTCGCTATGACCTCTCTTTGCCTGTTTGGCGCTGCATTACATGCCACAAAACATGGACACCTGAGCTGCAGGACCTTATCCAAAGTGGTTACTGGCCAGGCTCTTCTGCATTTCAAACTATATATCAGATTGACCTATTTACATCTTTTGAGCAGTTCAAAGTCACTGCACCAGGCCTCTCAAGACAAGCCTTTGTGAACATGTTAGAGAATAGGTCACGGACATTTGGACGGGTACTTTAAAAAAATTACAATTAATTTTGTTAATGAACTTTTCCTTATCCCCAATTAATTAAATGTTTTTTTTTTCACTGCTAGATTGATACTATTTGTGGCAAAACATTCCAAAAAGCATTTTTGGAATGGACTTATTGTCGTCATGAGAAAGAGAAGCTCAGTGGAGTCGATCATTTCTTGTGCCCTGCATGTGTCCCAGATGCAGTTGCTGTGTCTGCAGATGGAAACCGTAAACTATACCGGTTTAACAAAGCCAAAGAGTAATAGCATAACTAATATATTAAAGGAATATTTCTATACATGTTTAGTGTATATTGGCCCTCTAATCCAATTTGTTCCACTGTAATTAACATAGAGTAGAGGAGCAGCCTTTCTACGAAGGTATTTTCATTGCCAAGGATGAAGATGTGGCAGCATTTGTTGATTTCATTCAGCAAAACACCAACCCTGTATGTTTCCATCATTTTATTAGTATTTTTGTTGTTTAACTGTATATATGTTATACATCTTTACTGATAATGTTGTTTATTATTATGATTATTACTGTCTTGCAGGTAAAAGGGAGAGGCACATGTGGACAGTCAACATGGGCTGCTGCCAGGGAGACCTCAAAAAAGTCAAGCAATAAATTGGATGAGGAAGGGTTGGAGGTGGCAGTGTGCAGACACAACATTTTGCTTAAAGGACTCAACATGAAGAGGGGGGAAATATTTGCCTATCCAATGTTTTTGCAAAATGAAGTGGCTACAAAAACAAACTGCAGATTCTTCTGCACAGACATTATGTGCCGATATTGGCCCTATTTGCAAAAAGTTGCACAGGCAGTTCCACGTCTGCAGCCGTTAACAGAGATGAAGCCTTTTCTTTCTGTTATGCACGCAAAGGGACACTCTACTAGCTGTGAGGTAACTCTGTTTTAAATGACATAAAAAAAAAAAAAAATCCTGCACATTATCAGTACTTGCACATGTATCAAAATAGCCCATTAACAACGTTTTGGTCCCATGACCTTCATCACAGTAATATACCTACATTCATGATGGTCATGGGATCTAAACTTTAATAACAGTTGTGCAAGTATTGACCGTGTACAGGATTTTTTTTTTTTTTTTACCCGCAGTTGTGTAAAGGTAATCGTTGATCGATTGTTTTAAATAACATGAAATTGTTAAAGGTCTTAATTATTATTGTTAAAGGTAACAATTATAATTTGTTATATTTATATATAAATATCTTTTTCTGCATACTCATTTTCACTTTAAACTTGATTTGTCTGTAAAATTGTGCCGGTTTGTTTTATAGGTTCAGTGGAGTGGTAAAAATCAAACGGGAGCAGGCACTACTATTGGTGAAGAAGTGGAGCAAGTTAACAGTTTTTTATCACGTGTTGCTCTTACAACAAAATATATGAGTAAGGCTGGTAAGTGTCATGTACACAGCCTTGTATTTTTGTAGTCCATAGATTTAGACAAAATAATCTAAAATTTCATAATCAAATTTAAAAATGAAAATGATGCCTGATTTAGGGCCTGAGCAGCAATGGTGTGAGGACCCTATTGGAATTGTTCAGTTAATTATTATTATTTAAATTTATATTTGTGCTCATATTAGTTGTTTAGCTTTTCGTAAATCACATAGTTCATTCAAAATAATATTTTTTTCATCATTGATTGACCCTGTTGACTTCCATAGTATTTTTTTTCCTACTATGGAAGTCAATCGGGTCCATCACCTGCGTGGTTACCAACATTCTTCAAAATATATGTTGTGTTCTCTTGTATAAAAAATTGAGGGTGAACAACTTCCATACAAATTGAGGGTGAATCTTGACAGAATTTTAATTTTGAAATGGACAATTCCTTTAATCTTGGAATATCAATGTGCAGTGAATAGACATTTAAAAAAAAAAAAATATATATATATATATGTATGTATATATGTTTGTGTGTGTTTGTTTTTTGTTTTTGTTTAGCACGAGTGGACATGATCACCCTTCATGCTAAAGGATGGAATGAGAGAAAGAGGAAGAACCTTCACATTTACTTGTCTAAGCGGTATATCAAGGTACCACGCATTTAAAACAGTTGTTTTAAGCCATACATTTACTATTAATTTATTTTTAAACAGTCATATTCAGTTAAATGTTTAATCTCATCTATGTTTAAGACTGGGCAAAAGATGAAGGAAGCCAAGGAAGATGTCGAGGCGGTTCAGGCAGTCCTGGCTAAGTCCAAAATAGAGCTGCAGCAATGGGTGTGCGATGTTAAGCAATGGGCAACTCAAGGTGCATTCTCAATTTTTTGTTTTTCATATTTTTACAGTTTTTATATTAAGTAAATATCATAGTTTTTAATAATTTATTTGAAGTAAAATCTTAAAATACTTTTCTTGCTTAATGTCCTGATTCAGTAATCTGATATGCTATTTTAAACAGTTCCCGATGGCAGTAGAACCGACGATCCAGTGGGGTTGCAGCATCAGATTGAAGGGTTGTATTTAGGCATTCAGCAGAAAAAGAGAGATTTGTATCGGCTAACAGGTAAATAAAATGCTCTATATATGCTGTAGGGGTGTGTCGAGATCTCTTGCTACAATATCTTGCTTGACTAAAATGTGACAAGACTAAAATGTGACAAGATGAAATTAGCATAGAATGTCACAGTTACATTCCCATTACATGCCTCCACTGATGTTTTGCTGTTAAAAAAATAAATATAACCATTGTAAACTATTGTAAAGTCTGCTCTGCTCATCCAACATGAGTTGCAGTTGCTAATAGTGTAACAGGAATCACATTTCACTGATTGCGTGAAGATTGCGACGGATTTGTTGCATAAAAGAGCCTGCATGTATTGTATTGTAGAACACGTCGTGTTCAGCACCGCTGCTCCGGGTACATAGTACGTGCAATCGTGAATTTGAAAGTGAAAATAAAACAAGAGCTCTTTCTAATGTGTGCAATTTAAGCTGCATACAATAACCTAATATCAAACTTATATCTCTGTACTGTGACTCTGGTCTCTGTTTTTGGTTTGTTTGCACTTCAAAACTGAGAGAGTACTTGGATTATAGTTGAAATTTTTTTTTTTTAAATTGTGTCATCATTTACTGACCCTCAAGTTGTTTCAAACCTGTATGAATTTTTCTTCTGCTGAACACAACGATATTTTGAATAATGTTGGTAACTTGGGTCCCATTGACTTCCCATAGTATTTTTTTTCCTACTATGGAAGTCAATGGGGTCCATGAACTGTCTGGTTACCGGCATTCTTCAAAATATCTTTCTTTGTGTTCAGCAGAAGAAAGAAATTCATACAGGTTTAAAACAACTTGAGGGTGAGTAAATGATGACACAGTTTTTGATTTTGAGGTGAACTATTCCTTTAATAAGACTAAGAAAATTTTATTTTTATTATTAGTTATGCTGTTTTTATTTTTATGTTTTCATGTACAGTAAGGTCTGAAGAGACTTAAATAATATAGGAGAAAAACCAGTCAGTTGAGTTTGGCAAAACCTTTTAAAGTGCTTGTATATAATTGTCTGTAAGCATTTGATAATTCATACTCCAATGAAGTAGTACTGAAATGACATTCATTAGAAGATTATCAGTAAAACAATTCAAATTTTTCAAGTCATGATTTGGCCTGACCATTGAGGATTTGAATAAAATATTGTGCAAAAATCTTTCCTCGTTCTTGTGAACCCATTGCGTCTCATCTCGTGAGATAGGTGTCTCGTCATACCCCTAATCTGTTGTTTCTTATTTGGATAATCCTAAATTCTTTTAAATGGGCTGTTTTAATCACCTTTTTTTATATAACCCAGATCGCAACAAGCAGCGGCACAAAGTCCGACGGAGGATTGTCGAAGAGAAGAAGAAGTTATCCGATGCAATATCCAAGTACAATTCTCTTCCAACAAGTACCAAAGCTTTGAATTCTGCAGATGACTTGCTTGCTGCAGAAACGCCTATCTGGCCATGGGAAATGGGTATGACCATAAATGATTAGTTTCCTGATAATTTACTCCCTTCAGTGCCATCCAATATGTCAATGTCTCTCTTTCTTCAGTGTAAAATATATATTATTTTTTTTAGGAAAACATTTCAGGATTTTTCTCAACACAATGGACTTCAACTGCAACCAATATGTTGATGTCAAAATCAATGCAGTTTCAAAGGGCTTTGTAGAATATCAGCTATAGGGCTGGTCAATATATCGATATATAAAATATATCGATATATTTTAAAATACGATACAAAATTCGACCATATCGCATATATCTCGATATAGTTCAAATTTGCACTGTGATCATTGCTCCAAGCAAGCTGCTGACTGCTTATGTAGAGTGCATCTCAACAGCCTAGGGTACAGCGCGACACATACTTGCATCGAATGTTAACGCAGAGGAACGGGACACTGCAGTTTAGTGAGTTCACAAAAGTTCATTATTTCCATGTGCTTTAAAGCCTTCCCAGTTAAACGTGTCATTCACTGCTGATGGGCTGTTCTAACATGCGCTTTACTGAGCACGAACACCTGAAGCGCACATGCACTGAAGCCTATTTAACAGCGCCTGGTTACTATTGGACTAAGTTATCTTTCGAGTCTTATTTTGCTAATACTCTCAAATACACACAAGGTTTACATAAAGTTGGTTATGTCTAAGCTGAAAGCAAACCGAGAAAATTTTGAGAAATCTGCTTTTCAAATGCATGTATATTAGAAGTGTTGTGGTCCATATCGCCCAGCCCTAATCTCAGCTGAGGAATAGGGTCTTATCTAGCTAAACGATTGGTCATTTTCTAAAAAATATATATATACATTGATATACTTGAACTACAATTGTTCATCTTGTGCTGGTCTGCGATGTGCCGGAAATTACGTCGGCATGTTGGAAATGTCACAAGAGTTTTTTTTTTTTTAAATGGTAATAATAAACTAAATCAAAGATGTCCGACAACAATTTTGAATTTGGAGGAGAATGAGATGGAATTTTTCGCCCCTTCCCTGCCTTTTTGAACCGGATGCCTGGCAGACCATCACAAGATGAACAACTGTGGTTAAAGAGTATATAAATGCTAGATAAAGACCCTATTGTGTAGAGCCCTTTGAAACTGCATTGATTTAGACTTCAATATGTTGGTTGTGGTTGAAGTCTAGCCTGGTTAAAACCAGACCCTTCTCAGTCGTAACTGAGATAGGGTCTGGAAAAGCTTCATTAACAACTCATTTTCAAAGAACACAAACAGACGTTGCTCAAATGCCTCTGGGCGCAATTGAATAGACCAAAAACCAATCGGAGCGATCGTCATTGTGTAAAGCCATATGCTGCGTCCCAATTTGCCTACTTACTCTTTTTGTGAATAAAAGGTATTTACTTTTGAATGTGTAGCAAAAGAGTAGGCAAGCTTTGGGACATACTACTTTGTTATCTTTATTGGACGGATCTTTCATATACATCCTGTCACATAAACTGCCCTGTCAATCATCTTGTCACAGTTAAAATGCTCCATTAAATCTAATTTAATCTCCTACCATTTAGGAGAGAAATGTAATAGCACGTTCCTCTGTCAGTCGTGGGTCTTTCATTGAGACTGTCCTCATGTGTTTGCAATTTTAATATAATAACGCATTTCAAAGTTGTTGCGCTTCACCAACGGATGTCGCTGGGGGTAATTGGATAGACCTAAAACCAATCAGAGCGATCATCATTGTGTAAAGCCACCTCAACTTTTGAGATTATTGCCAAGATTTGGAAAGATTAGAAATGAGCTTAAATGGACTCTTGGCCAGACTAACTTGCAGAGCAAATCTACATTTGCCAGAAGTTGGTCTGTGTTTTCCCTGGTTAGTTGAAGTCCATCATGGGGAGAAAAATCCTGAAATGTTTTATTAAAAAAACTTAAGAAATAGAGCAATGAACATTTTGGTTGGCATTGGGGTGAGTAGATTATCAAGAAATGTTTATATTGATGTGATTAAATCTTTTAATTTATGTAAACAATTTATTTAATTGATAAACGTCCAAAAACTTGTATCATACCTTTTATTTTTTGTTACATATCAAGTTCATTTTCATTTTCAGTTGGTGATGCTTCTCTGGCCATGAAAAAAAAGGTATTTGACAAGCTGATGCAAGTACAGAGACTTGAGGAAGAAGAGGCTATACTTGTGGAGGAGATGAAGAGACACTGGGATCACATCTGCAGACGTGTCAAAGATCTAAACGATCAGACTGATGCGTTGTCAGATGGCCTCACTACTAAGAGTAAGTGTTTGTTTTCTCAGAAATCATTGATTATTAAATTATAAATATTTTACCTCTCATTGGAGTTTACTTAAGAATTTTGACAGGCATGTCAAATTTAGTGTATTGATATACATCGCTAAGTTGCTTCTTAAAAGGTAACTCTCGCCAAAATGCAACCTAGGGTCGTCTTGTTAATCTACCTGAGGCAAACTATCGTTTGTCATAAAACATAAGCCATCAATACAGACCCTTTCCAAAAAATTAAAAAAAGTTAATTTATTTCAGGAATTCAACTTAAAATGTGAAACTAATATTATAGACTCATTGCATGCAAAGTGAGATATTCCAAGCCTTTATTTGTTATAATTTTGATGATTATGGCTTACAGCTTGTGAAAACCACAAAATCAGGATTAGATTTATGACCAGTCAACGCAGCCGTCTTCCAGGACATTTAGAACGCTTTATGCTTCCTTCAGCAGAAAAGCTTTATGCAGATGCTGAGTTCATTTTCCAGCAGGACTTGCACCTGCCCACACTGCCAAATTAACCAAAACTTGGTTCAATGAGCATGAGATTACTGTGTAACTACTGTGTGATTTCATGCAATATTATCATTTTCTGACATTTCGATTTTGTTGTTTTCACAAGCTGTAATCATTAATTAACAAGCTTCATCAAAATCACAACAAATAAAGGTTTCATCAAAATTACAACAAAAAAGGCTTGAAATAGGCTATCTCATTTTGCATGCAATGAGTCTATATATTAGTTTCACATTTTATTCCTGAAATAAATGAACTTTTTCCACGATATTCAAATTTTTGGAAAGGGTCTGTAGATTTAGGTTATCTGGATTGAAACAATATTATAATGCAGGATTGTTGCAATGATAACCATGACGTTCAAACATTTCCCTCTAATTCCATAAAGACTCAGTAAAGTACCTTTTTAATCAAACATTATTTTTAATGTTAATTAGTTTAACACCCAAAGAGCTAGACTAACGTTGTTAGACCCTTATCTGAGAGACCTGACAATCATAGAAAAATTTGAAAGTATTGCGTATGTAAATAACGTAACAATGTGGTTGTTGCAGGGTTACTTAACTGTCTGCTTATGGACTTTTTCAACTTGGTGTAAAACTTACCTCTAAACTCACTGCTAACTGCTTATCAGCCTCTCTTTTCCGAGACACTTATTATATACCGTCAATGGAGACACTGCGTACTGCAGACTGTAAAATTTCGCAGGGGTCACTGCTGTGCTGATGATGGGTGAAACCATTGTGAAGGGGAGGGGATTCTAAATCGGCGATTTCTGTTTGATGCGGGTCTCCTTGGTCTTCAACGTAGGCTATGAACATAAAATATACTTAAAGGTGCTATCAGTGATGTCAGGCGTCTTTTAGGCCAAAACATTTTTTTTCACCTACCGCAAACAACATCTCACGATCCGCTAGCTGGCTGTCTCCTGAACACACTGTAGAGAAACGAGGTCTCTGCAGACAGCCTATTCTCCACAAAAGCAGCTCAAACAAACTGAGCAAAAACAGTTCGACCCGTAAGCAGTAAACATAACAGACTGTTCCAGTCAATAACTGACTAGAATGATGTGGGGGTGGGGTTCGGGGAAAGTATGAGGAGAAGGGAGGGGCTAGTTAGCGTCCGTTTTGTTTGATGATAATTTCAAATATCAACAAGAGGTTATACCAACCGGGATCGTATAATGCACCTTTAAGAAATATTATCTGACTTATAAATGGGGTGGCAACATGGGTGGCAAGGCTTTATCCCATGGGTGGCAGCTGCCACCCTGTAGATCCACCCCTGGTTTCATGTTACCTATATTACCTATATTTATAATGCCTATTTTTTTTTTTTTTTTTTTAGCCTATCCATCAGGACTGTCAGAGGATGCATATTGTGGCTTGCTCTGTCTTCTTCGAAAGCAGCTGCATGATCTGAAGACTGAAAAACAAAGGGTGAAGGAAGCATATCACCGATTAGTGACTGGATGGGATAGTTTGGATGTCCTTGAAGAAGATGACTGTGGCGACTATGAAAGCATGTCTACAGATTCCTACGAATCAGCTGACGAAGACAGCGTAGATCCACATTTCTGATTTTCCAGAGATTTCCAATGTATTTAATTTTTTTTATCTGCATAAAAATGTACAACATTGTAGATTGCACTTCTGGAGTAAAGACTGGTTCAAAAAGCACTATTGCATGGATTAAAAAGTTAAAGAAATGTTTGACTCACTCTTTTTGTTTAAAATAGGCCTAAACAGTCCCAGGGCATGCTCTATTATGACATTTTTGTTTGCCTGTTTGTTCATTTATTTTAGCAAAATTTCCTTTAGTAGGATCATCCATATGCATTATTTGCTGATAACAACTACAATAAAGTAATAGCTTAGTTAACAATTACTTGTTTGCATTGGTTATATGATGCATTTTATATTATTCTAAATCATAAAACCCTATCAGTTTAAAAAAAATAACTTAAATAACTTCATTTACTTACCGTATATTGAAAATGTAAATTTTCTGTCATCTCTTAGAATATCTGAAAGGATTTCTATAGCATTTCTTCCAGTAAGGATACATTTAGAGGTTAGACCATTAGTGGCTCCTTATAACCATGCTAAGGGTAATGTTAATTTTTATTTTTAGCTGTTCTAAAAAAAAAAAACCTGTAATCTAATTGTGAAAAATATATTCCCTCAACAGACTATTTTATAAATTATATAAGTTAATCAAAATTAACCACACTAAAACATGATCCATTCTAGTGAATCTGGTCACATAGTTTAAATTGCTTTGTATTGAATGTTTGTGCAGGATGATGTTTTCTCCTCACCCTTAAATGCCCTTTAGCCAAATATATACACACTACACTTCAAATCAGGTTTCTTAAACTGCTTAAAAGTATAATTCACCCAAAAATGAAACTTCTATCATCATTTACTCACCCTCAAGTTGTTGAGTTTTTTTTCTGTTAAACATAAGAGAAGATATGTTGAAGATTCTGCGTACCAAGCAGTTGATAGCCCCCTTTGACTTTAATAATATGGGGAGAAAAAAAATCTACTCTGTTTAAGAAAAGAAATAAACAATTTCTTTATGACCTATCACTTTAAGTTGTCAATATAATCCATCCACTCATTCTCCAGACCACTAATCCTCTTTAGAGGCATGAGACTTCAGAGGCTGGTTTGCCTTCCCCAACATCTTGGGCCACATGTAGAGAAATACCCTGGATGATTGGCCAGTCTATAACAGGGGTCACATTCACACCTAATGACAGTTTATGTCTCCAATTGAACTATGATGCATGTTTTTGGACTGTTGTAGGGAAACCAGAGAAGGTTAGGGTTAGGGTTAAGCCTGAGGAAACCCCACATATACTGGCTTAGATGATCAAATAGGGACATTGCCTGTTGAGCGAACTTCCTGTGAACGTAACATTTGGACACCTAATTTGATTACTCTCTTTTTGATTAGTAAAGAGAGTCATTTGATAAGTCAATGCAGATGCTCACGGGAGCGTGTCTATGTTCCCACAGCCCTATGTTCCATCATTTCCAAGGTTGATTTTCTTTAACCCTAACCCTAAACCCAGTATAAACGAGACTGTGGGATCATAGGGCTGTGGGAACATAAGACTGTGGAAACATAGGGCCTAATTTTCTAAATTCTTCGTAACAAGAAAAAAAAAATTCTTAGAAATGTGGGAACATAGGGTTGACCCCATGCTGACAAGTTCATGACTCATACAAAAACACTTAAATAGTGCATATTTTAATTGGGTGTGGTACATGGTACATGCATATGTGCACTACTGTAATAAACACAATTGTGATGGGATGCCTGTGAGGTTGGAGGCTGGAGGTTGGGCTTCCAAAGGTTTCACTGAAACTATCCCTGGGAAAAAGCTGTGTCCATGAAATGTTGAAATTAAAGCCTTGACGTAGGATTAGAGAATAATATATGCCAGTATGAAGATTGGAAATGGCTCCTGCTTTGGAATATTGACCTCTGAACCTTGACCTCAGTGCATGCCCTGCTGAAAAATCCAGCTAGCCATGGCTGGTCTCCCAGCCTGGCCTAGCTTTTTTCCAGCCTGGCCTAGCTGGTTTTAGCCTGACCAGCTAAAACCAGCTAAGACCAGCTAAAAAATGTTCAAAACCCCTCTAAAACCAATCTGCTATAGCTACTTCCAGTTTAAACCAGCTTAGACCAGCCAACTGTCTTAGGCTGGTTTTAGCTGGATTTTTCAGCAGGGTGTTAAGCCTTGTCATTCAAAATACAGAAGGGGCGAAATACATCGGACCAATTGTTATAGAGAGCTCTTTAGCTATGTGACTATACTCTTAAGGATAGAGTCACTAAAATGGGGTGCAGTCAATTATGGTCAAAATTGATTCTCACCTATTTAGCAGTTATATAAAATATTATCACACAAATGCGATTACATCCACTTAAATCCCGCCTAATTGTACTCTTAATTCAGTATTTATTACTTTCAATTTTAAGTAATAAGCTATATTTATTTAAAACTACAATTTCCTATAGCAGCACCTTCCAGCTTGACACAAATTAGCGCCATATTTGTAGTTCTTCCAGTTACCAAAGTATTGCTGTGAATAGGGTTGTAAAAAGATACATCTACGGAATATATCAAACCTATAGTAGCCTAAAACCGAAGTCATACTTACACTGTATTTATAGATCTATGTTGAGAAAAAGTAAAGATGTTAGTTAATATTTTGGAGCAGCTTTATAAAAACATCAGCAGCACCACTCTCGTTGTCTTAGCAAATTAGGGGTTAAATATAGGGTTATAAAACCATCTATGCACATAATATAAAAAGGTTTTACTGCAGCCGGAGTTTTAAAACGTTTGTTTGGCCATGGCTTTACTAAACTGCCCCCTTACTTAGAAATTAGCAGTTAGCATGTTGTTAACAGTGTAGGATTAATGTGATATGAATAATGCTATTTGGGTAAACATGTTTGTAGTTTGCATTTACTTTTGGATGTGAAACTTACTTTAGTAAATTGTAGTAGGCCTAACTGTATTACAACACTTTGTTAATGAATACTACAGAACCCTGATAAAGTGTAGCCTACTGTTTAGTTTTTACTACGGTAAACTGTAGTGTAGTTCACTCAACAGGCAATGCCATCACAATTGTCTTTATAATTGTCTTAACAATTGTCTTTACAGTAGTGTACGCACCACACAAGTAAAATATGCACCATTTAAGTGTTTTTGCACGAAAGTGTTTGCTAAGTGTTTTTGCACAATTCATGTAGCCTACTTGTGAGCATCTGCATTATAGAGAATAAGTCAATTAGGTGTCCAAATGGTACTTTCATAGCAGGCAATGCCATCACAATGGTGTTTATTAGTGCACATACGTATGAACCACAGTAAAATAGGCTACACTATAGGCCTAAGTGCTTTTGCATGAGTCATGAACTTGTGAGAAATAAAAACTATAGTAAGCATGATACATTTAATTTTTGTTTATTTGATGAATGGAAAGTTTAAAATAATTATTTTATATTATTTAACAGAAAGCTTTTGTAGCATTGTAAATGTCTTTACTGTCACTTTTAATTAATGTAATGTATCCTTGCTGAATAAAATTATAAGTCTACTTTCTTTAATTTATTTTTTTAAATATGTATTCTGTTAGGTTCACACAACCGGCCATTACAATTGTGTTTATTACAGTAGTGAACATATGTATGCATCAAGACAAAGGAAGAAATTTCTCCACAGATTTACAGGATGTCAGTGAAAGTGGATTTTATCGATGATACAATATGGAAAACATAACAGAAAAACATCTATGGTTTAAATTCCATTTGATGATGTTCAACAAACAGTGAATAGATATTGCATACATACACATATAGAATAATATGAAGAAATTGAAGAAGATCAGAGGCAATATTACATACCCTGTCAATGTACTTCATGCAAAAGTTACAGTGATTTATTAAAGCAGTAGGCTAAGGACTTTTTAGTTCACTAACAAACTTTTAACATTATTATTTCGCTACTGGTGATGCCAGTCAAGAGAGACACTTATTAGCTTTGGTTTGAAATGTAAAATTCAATTGCACTATTTTCCAACAGACAAACAGACGATTGATAGAACTGTTGTGCCCACATCTAGCGTCCTCTATCAAGTCACAGGAACCTGTAGAGGAATTGTAAGGAAAAACAGAAAGAAAAAGATGACATCACACAGCAGTCAAGGTCCCAAAAAAACATGACAATTCCAAATATCTACAAATAGTCTACAATGCTGCATTTCCAACATCAAAATAACCTTTTAATCATTATCTTTACTCGTCAAAAGAAAATGCAGCTTCATGTAAACGATACCAAGATATCATACAAGTGGCTATAAATATTTGGCTGGAGATATTGTGAAATTGTGACAGACAAGCATTTAATTACAGATTACTACAGCAGATTAACATTGTGGTCAACTTCGTAATAAACACAAAACTTCTTCATGTCAGATCATGTTCATTATTTTCTTACCATCCTCCCACTCTCTCATTTCCAGCTGGTGCTTTCAGGGTTTCCAGGTCCCAAAGTGGATCTGCTTTAGAAGTCTAAAATTACAAGAAACGTATTATTAGTGTACGAACCACCATTTGATTTTTGTTATCTGATTACTTGATAATTCAGGTTATTCTGTTTAATCATGTTCATATTGTTAAAAACAAGTTACATTTGTTTCTTGGATATTAAACAGGTCTCTTTTTTATGTATTTAAATTTATATGTAATTTTATGCCAATATTAAATCAGTTTGATGCTTAGAAGGCATAATTATTGCATTGCCAATGAATAATAGATCAAAAGATACAACTGCTACTGGTCTTCTATCCAAATACAGACTATTGTGGAGGTACTAGCTGCAATGGAAAACACAGTGAAAAGCTAGCCAAGCCAAGCTGGTACTGTGTAGTGGAAAACTGCCATTACATGGCATGCCAACTACTGTTCCACTTCCTTCCCTAGTGTGGAACCAGGACCATTATGATGTTTACCACACAATGTCATCTGAACAAAGGGACACAAACCTGAACATCAAGGGCATATAGTAAAGCAAATGTCTCCAAATACATCCATTTTAATTAATCTAAACCCTAATAAAAAATTTGATAGTTTCCTACCTGGACCATGCCCCACCCATCCATCAAGTTACAAGTAATCCTGTTTACAAACAAGACACATACAGAAAAACACAGGTGAAAAAAAATAACATCTTTCACAGACATAAATATAAATTAAGTTTTATTAACTAAGTTTGGGAGGAACACGTTCAGATAATTAACACGAGTGGATAGCACTCAGCAAACAAGAGGGTATATATAGACTCAACAGTTTTACCTCGATCCATTAACAGTTTGCATCATCCCTCCACCACCCCTTCTCCACACTTCTAGTTCTGAACACTTACACGGGGGGGAGTACTCTGGATTCGGGCCTAATCCGAGCTCGGAGCCCTCCCTCCGGACAGCACGCCAAATAGGCATTAAACCTTGCTACCTGAAATTATATGTAAGTGTGAACTAGTGAACATTTATTCATACAAAACTGACATTTAATACAATATTTTAAATTAAGTTATTTCTAAAGATCTGTATGAACTGTATATAGCATAGTTTTTTAGACAATGAATAACAAGCCAAAAACTTTGTAGTTATTTTATTCATTATAATTTTAAAATTAACAAACAAAATGCTTAACTCATTCTTCAAGAAGGGAGGAGGGCTCCCAGGAGTCCTTCCATTTGGTCCCACTGTAAAGATACAACGTTTAAAGTAAAAATTTACATTTGCTGAGTAACTCTGTCAGGCTAGCAAAATGGTATATCATTTTATGAAATATAACTATTAAAAAAAACTGTTAACATTGTTAATGTTTAAACTGTTGTGTATGGTGTCAGTGTGTAATAAACTGTACATTAGTACACCTACCAGGTCTTGCATGGAACCCAACAAATAAGGACCTCCTCTGTTCCCTATAGAATAAACACACACAGAAAAACAATCACAACACAACATCCAGCAACGTTTGTCTTGGCACAAGTCTTGCAATTGTGGTGGTAGCAAGTAAGTCATGTCAGGAGTACTCAAAATATACTTTGTTGGAAAATATTAACATGTAATAACATTAAAACAAGAACATTTATTGCTGTAAGGTGGTGTTTCAAAGTGGTACAGTACAATATCATACATCTGAGTGGTCTAGTAAATTACATGAAAACATTGTGACAGTTTCAATTCATGTTAACTTTACATTACCAACGTATTCATTCTACTATTTTATCTTTACATTAATGTTTTCAAGGTTTCTGCAAGTTTCAACAAGTAAATTACATTTAATTAGTAAATAAATATTTTTAAGATTTTAAGAATTTAAGACCTATTTCATGTCAATACTTGCAAAAAAGTATGAAGGCTATAAGGAAAATCAAAGACGAATAATTACTTGAAAAATTACATTAATGTGCAATTGTAGGTTTCATATTTGTCAGACAGACAGACAACTAATAACTACAAGTAACGTTAAATAAATTCCAACATAAGACCTACCTAAACATATATTGGTTGGTAACCGAAGTATTGATTGGACAGCAGTCTACATTATATGAGCAATACGTACAGCCAAATTATTTTCTGTTATTGTAAAGTATGTATGCATCTTGTTTGTAAAACTCTGGTTAAATTAGTGCTCAGTGCATGAACACTAAATCCAGATTATTGTTCTCCAAACATCCAGTTGTAGAGTCAAGTGCTCAAACAATGAAGACATTTTTTTAACGCAGTATTAAACCGCATGTCCACCAAACCGTTTTTAGCCAGCTGAAAACGCTAGGCGCTCTGCTAAAATCACATATTATATGAAATATCAACAAAAGTGTACTAGTATCTCATTTCACAGATCATTTTATTTCTGTGTTGTTAAAAATTCCAATAAATTTAAATGTGAGCAAGCAGAATGTGACAGTTGGTCTGTGTGGCATTTGTCCAGCCCCTCCTCCACTGTGATTGGACGGCTGGGTAAAAAGTGACAGTGATGAGCGCTGCGTTTTACCCAAAGTTGAACATTCGTCAACTCTCGGCGACTGGTAAAAAACGCAGAAGGCTCGGTATATCAGCGTGTAAAATACGCTCAGCACCTTGTTACACCCATGCATGTTTTAAAACCACGGCACTCCCATTAAAAACAATTGGAAAAATACGGCAGTCGCGTGAAAAAAACGCTTTGGTGGACACATGGCCTTTTTTCATTGTAGAATCAAAAAGGATTAAAATATTAATAATGAGTGAATGAGGGTACATTGATATAAAGCAAGACAGTTTGAAATGGCTTTAGAAAGACAAACCTCTCTCACTCTTCTTTTCAAAACCTTGGAGTACTCAAAGTTGTTTTGCCTCACTCTCATACAGCATTCTGGACACTCATCTGAAAGATAGGCAATATAACATTGAAATAAGTATACCAATATGCCAGTATAGACAATACCAAACTGTGGCAAACTGTTACCAAATACCCTGAATCAATGTGTAATTGATACATCATATCATTTTAAATAGAGAAAATTTACTTAACACTTTTTTTTTTGCTTCATCTTGCTGGCTACCCTCTGTTGGACTGAATCTGTATAAAGAATATACAACATACCACATTTTATTAAACATTATTTCAGTCAGGACCACAATCATCAAACATGATTGACAGTTAGCATACAGTTTTGATTGGCGATTTAGTTTTGCTCTGGACAAGAACTCCATGCGCATCCATGCAGCCTAGCATGAATAAGAGCAGGGAGAGCAGCAATAACAGAACATAACCAACATTAATGTATTGCAGATATCATTAATTATTTGTAATGTACAACATTATTAGAGAATTTAAGTCTCATTCAGAGGGAATCAGAATGCCACATACTGATTGATGAGAGGAGGAGCTGGGGATGGAGGAGAGTAAATAGCTCCTGGGAAACGCAATAGCTGTTAATAATACTGGAGGAGCGTATATATGTATTCAGTGATAGGCGTTGTATTCCTATAGGTAGACGTGGATCAGCTGATGCGAGCTTGTCTAACGTGACCTGCCAGAACTGGGTTCTACAGACTCATTTAGAATGTACAGTATCAGTCAAAAGATTGGGCACGCTTTCCCATTCTCTCAAATGGGTATGTGGGTTCCAACTTTTGACTGGTACTGTATTAAAAGACATAGTTCTGAGATGCCCCACATATTATTCACTAATAAGACATTACTGACAATTAAGGAAATATACTTCACTTCTTTGTCTTTTTTTTGCCTTAGGGCCCCGGGGTCTTGTAGCTTCTGATGAGCCTGTGGTCTCGCTGACAGTAGCTACTGGAGGGTTCTCGGTCTCGCTGACAGTAGCTACTGGAGGGTTCTCGGTCTCGCTGACAGTAGCTACTGGAGGGTTCTCGGTCTCGCTGACAGTAGCTACTGGAGGGTTCTCGGTCTCGCTGACAGTAGCTTCTGGAGGGTTCTCGGTCTCGCTGACAGTAGCTACTGGAGGGTTCTCGGTCTCGCTGACAGTAGCTACTGGAGGGTTCTCGGTCTCGCTGACAGTAGCTTCTGGAGGGTTCTCGGTCTCGCTGACAGTAGCTACTGGAGGGTTCTCGGTCTCGCTGACAGTAGCTACTGGAGGGTTCTCTGTCTCGCTGACAGTAGCTTCTGGAGGGTTCTCGGTCTCGCTGACAGTAGCTACTGGAGGGTTCTCTGTCTCGCTGACAGTAGCTTCTGGAGGGTTCTCGGTCTCGCTGACAGTAGCTACTGGAGGGTTCTCGGTCTCGCTGACAGTAGCTTCTGGAGGGTTCTCGGTCTCGCTGACAGTAGCTACTGGAGGGTTCTCGGTCTCGCTGACAGTAGCTACTGGAGGGTTCTCGGTCTCGCTGACAGTAGCTACTGGAGGGTTCTCGGTCTCGCTGACAGTAGCTACTGGAGGGTTCTCGGTCTCGCTGACAGTAGCTTCTGGAGGGTTCTCGGTCTCGCTGACAGTAGCTACTGGAGGGTTCTCGGTCTCGCTGACAGTAGCTTCTGGAGGGTTCTCGGTCTCGCTGACAGTAGCTACTGGAGGGTTCTCTGTCTCGCTGACAGTAGCTTCTGGAGGGTTCTCGGTCTCGCTGACAGTAGCTACTGGAGGGTTCTCGGTCTCGCTGACAGTAGCTTCTGGAGGGTTCTCGGTCTCGCTGACAGTAGCTACTGGAGGGTTCTCGGTCTCGCTGACAGTAGCTACTGGAGGGTTCTCTGTCTCGCTGACAGTAGCTACTGGAGGGTTCTCTACTGGAGGGTTCTCGGTCTCGCTGACAGTAGCTACTGGAGGGTTCTCTACTGGAGGGTTCTCGGTCTCGCTGACAGTAGCTACTGGAGGGTTCTCGGTCTCGCTGACAGTAGCTACTGGAGGGTTCTCGGTCTCGCTGACAGTAGCTACTGGAGGGTTCTCTACTGGAGGGTTCTCGGTCTCGCTGACAGTAGCTACTGGAGGGTTCTCTACTGGAGGGTTCTCGGTCTCGCTGACAGTAGCTTCTGGAGGGTTCTCTACTGGAGGGTTCTCGGTCTCGCTGACAGTAGCTACTGGAGGGTTCTCGGTCTCGCTGACAGTAGCTTCTGGAGGGTCAGGGGTTTCTGTGCTACTTGTTGCCTTCTGTCTTTGAAAATGAACTTGCAGAAAAGACAAACATCAAACACAAGAAAAATTAAACAGTTTGCCTACATTTTTGTTAGTGCCACTTTATTCTATATAGAATATGACTAATTATAATTAATAGGACCTGCAGCGGATCTAATTAATAGGACCTGCAGCGGGTGATGATAACAGAATAGTATTTATAATAAGATTGATTTCTACATTACAGGTGTTTTATGTTATGACTGAAAAGTGCCATTAATTATCTACAGTCTATGTCAACAAATCTAGTCATCTAGTTCTCAGTCAAGGTAATGCTGTGCTGATCAGAGCATTCTTGATTTTCTGCTTACTTTTTATCTAGCTTGTTGAAAAACTGCTAAAAAAAACTATTGGGTGATCACATGCTACTTTATCCTATTATGGCTGAAAGTAATGCTCATCCTTTGCGTCAATATGAAAAATAAAGAGAAAGATACTTGTGGGTTCACATTCCTTTGGGTTACCAGTGTTTCCACATTACAGAGCTCCGTGTTTGTACAAAAATACTTACTCTTTAGCACAGCTTCATACATAAGTTTAACCCTCTGAAGCAAATCAGGATCCAAAACATAATCCCCTCCTAGGATGACATCGGCCACTAAGCTTCCTTTGCATTTCTTCCCCAAAAGTAGTACGGGGTAGAAATCAAGGGCAGCAAGTTTGTCAAGCTGAAATATAAAAACATTAAATAAAAAACATGCACATATTTTTTTTAATTTAAATATTAAAAAAATATTTAAATATGAATTTCATGACAGCTGTTTAATGGTAATATTTAATGTACAGCTCATATCAAGGAATTCATTACTATACTATATGTTTCACTAACCATGTTTTCATCAACATTAGAGAAAAAAATATCCTCAATTTAGCAAAAAACTTTATTTTGACTGTTGTTTGAGGTGGTATTTGCCTTTTTCGAAAAAGAGTTAATGTGCTGAACGGGATATGGAAAAAGCTTTGACAAAGTTCCAAGCTGTATATGCAGTCAGGCACATTACTAAGAGGAAGAAAATAAACTAACCAGGAAACTCTCAGTAGCAGTGAGCAAAGATCCCAGCACTTAATACTTATCTGACAGGCGGAATGGGAAATGTGGTGTAAGGCAAATCTGTAATTTCCCTAGCTGGATCTTAATTAATTCCCTCCAAACCAGTTGATAGAAACACCTGATTCATATTTTACAAAAAATTTCTCTTTTTCGAAACATTTAAAAATTTCACTTGACAAATAAATGGAAACATGGCTATTGACTGTTGACCTTTACTGTGTCAATTGACCCTTCACAGGGAGCTTAATTGACAGGTGATCTGACAAATCATACTTTGCCATTTTGCCCGACAATGCAGTCAGAAGAGATAGCAGATTAACGTGAGGATTTGAAGTTGAGAAACGGAGTGTACTAATGTCTTTCCGCGGTTAAAACAACATTTCTTCTTATGTTCATTCATATTTATTTGATGATATAACTGAACTGAAAGGAAGAGATGATCGTGTCACGAGAAGCTGTAACTGATGCTCTACAATGATCTGTCAAGAGTCTCACGACACATTATTACGATATTTATTGTTTATATTTCTTTTTAAAAAATGACCAAATTTGAAAGGCGAGCCTTTGTTTAAACGTACAATATGTAATTTTTTCGCCGCTAGGGGTCGCTAACCTCTTACAATAACAAAGGCGTATTTTGATGACGCAACACTTGCTAAGAAGAATTATGGATCTTGTGGTCAACTTCAAGTCCACCAATCTAATATTGTTTACGGATGAGTAAATACATCAATGTGATATTAAGCAGGGCGCGTTTGCTAAGAGACAGCTATCAGTTCCAAACGCGACGTGAGTCCAGCAGATATAACAGCTAACGTTAAAAGGAATATGCTATGGACATTTCAGCTATCAGCAGAATCACACGCGAATCGAGTCCCACGCAAATGTAACGTCAAAAGGAATATGGACATTTCATTCTACCAAAGTGCAGAATTACTACTCACAGGTCAGTTTATTAAACAAATTAAACATGTGAGGTAATGCAGCACTGTTTCACTTGGTCTAACGTTACACTATCACACAAAACTGCACATAAACACAATAAACATTTATGTTATTCTATGTGTTCGTTTGTCTGTATGACAAACGAACATTAAGCTGTAGCAGTAAGCTCAATTAATATTAGAATAACGTAGGCCCTACAGATCATATTATAACATTTTATCATTGCTGAACTATATAACATTGATTAGTTTATGTAAATGTGCTCACCTGTTTAATAAAGTACATGTACGAGCGGTCGAAGTTAGTCATAGACGTGGAACTCGATCTCAACATCTCAAAAACACAGCGCTGATCTTAATCCTCGTTTTAGTTCTCCTTTTTTATCCAAAGTCTGCTTGCCATGATGCATAATGTTTGAACGAAACAACAACAGCATGCAGATAGACATTACAAGCTACACAGTTGTCCATGTCTGTCGCCTTGGTTAAGGTGCTCTGGTGTATGCATAGACTGTATATGGGTGTATGTCAGTACGAGCGGAAACCAGAGAGAAGCGGATATGACGCCATTGACGGGAGACAAAACGAAAATAAAGACACGTCCCATGTCTTAGAATTAAATTACAAATTTATCCTTATTTGAAAGTTGTTGAAAAGAGTCGGGATAATGTAAGTACACAACTAAAAAGATACATAACATAGATATATTGATTTTTGCTATTTTTAAAGCAAAAAAACTACATATTGTGCCTTTAATATGTTTAATATCAAAAGTAACCGAAAAGTTGTCGGGCAAAATGGCAGATGGCGAAGTATGATTTGTCAGGGGGTGTCAATCGTCCTGTCAATCGAGCTCCCTGCAAAGGGTCAATTGACTTAATTTCATAAATCCATATTAGCATCCTTAACTCTGTACTAATCTTACCAACAGATGACTGCTATTAAGAACAACTGTCCTGTTGTTGTTTTTATTTATTGAATCCTTCCACTTGATTTTTTGATTTTCAAAGTTGCGTCTCTTGGCTGCAACTTTGGCTTTGTACGGCTGCAGTTGTTTGCAAGCTGGACAGGTCTTGTATGCAACACTTATTAGGGTGTTGCACCCTGTGCACATTTTCTGAGAACTTCCTGGCATCTCTAAAATGAAGAAAAAATTATATTAAAACCTATATACAACTTGTTTTTGTAACATGAGATCCAGTAACAAGAGGCACAATTATAATGTTGGGTTAAACCAAAAATCACATTTAAAAAGCATTTAAAAAGTAAAGGGGTGGTTGAATATGATTTCACTTTTCTAACTTTAGTTAGTGTAATGTTGCTGTTAAATTATAAAATAAATAAATTAAAATTTTGGATAGGCAAACATTAAATTGTATATATAAAAAAAGCAACCAACTAGCATTAATCAACTCACCTGTCTGTGTACGTTATACTAAAAATACACGTTTTTAATTTGTACCTAAGACTGTAAGGTTTGTACCATAGTACACGCTGTATTATGGCAGGAACACGTGACTTAATTGGTCGAAAGTTTCATGGGATCTGTAGTTCTTAAGGCATAGGCCTACACGCAGCTTATCTACATGAAAGTAATGCAATATATCTTGCATTTGTTTGCACATATTTGTTGAAGAATGTGTGTATGTGCAAATATATATCGTTCAGACAGTACAGGGTTAGCTCACTAAATACGTAACGTTAACTAACTTTACAAAACATTACAGGATACGTAACTGAAGGCCATTGGTTTCATCGAGAGTGCTCACATACGATTCTAACATCATATTTACCATTACAGCAAACATATCACTAAAAAATAACTTAACAAGCGCTAGCTAGCAGCTAGCTGGCCAGCTGGCTACATGCGTACTTTGCCGATGTAACTTTACGAACTTCAGCTAAATCACGAGGCATTCATTTGTCCTACTGACGTCATGATCACTCACATGGTTCTAAAGTTAGATTTATCATTACAGAAAACATGATCAAGTAAAACAACGCGTACCACTTAACATTTATCATTAAATAACACAGTTTTAGGAAATTGGATATATTACAGTACATACCTCTCCGACTGTCGATCGCAATGCCACATACAGTGACAGTCCTTCTCTTTAGCGACTCCAATGGATGTTTGAGCATTGAGCATTAACTTTACGTACCGAGTGGTACATATTTGTGGCGCTGCAATAAAGTGTTAATAAAACAAATCACCTGACTGAAACGTATCGTTCTGGCAAAACTTGTTAATGCGTTTGATATCTTATTAAATCATACTAGTGTGAGACATAGTGAGACACATAGCAAAGGTATAATATTTTTTGGCTGGCTGTTCGCGAATAGTTTGCCAACAAGTTTTGTGCGGTTTGGTACGTAATCAACACGGTCATGATTGCGCGATTCCCTGCCGTTTAATTTACACAAAACACATGAAAACTAAAACATGCAAAAGCATTTTAATTATGAATTGTTCCTTTTGCGAGGCAATACCATACTATTTCGGTAAGTTACCTCGGGGAAGTGCGATCCAAGGTGCTCGTCGGACGTCTATCCTCAGTCTGGCATGCTTGGCACCTCAAAGGCGTGGAAATAATTCCTAATTTATATTAAAATAAGTGTATGCTGAACATCATTTATTAATATTGTCGCCTTTATAAGCTTATAAACAAGCATCTGGAACGGGGGAAATGTATGCCAAGCTTAAATGTATGTATGCCTCTAGTGGACGTTTCACCCGGAAAGTGCAGGGAAATGTACTTTCAGGTACGTATTTCAGGGTTTGCAAAAAAGTACCCAGAGTAACGTATTTGATTACACACCTGTTCTGTGTACAAACGTTTGAATGATTGAAGACACTGTTGTTCTCTCAACATTCGGCTTTACCTTTTGACCCTCAGTCATTGTAAGGTCATGATTGATAACATTGTCTGCAATAGTGTCCTTATTTCATTAGAAACATGTCCACAATCTTGACCTCTTCCACTGTTTTGCCTCCGTACCCTTCTTCCACCACACATCATTACTCCTCTTCTTCCAGACTGTTGACCCTGTTTGTTTCTGTGTTGTTCTTCCATTATCTAAATGTGTGACATGGAGTTGTGCTGTCTATATATGCTTGTCAAATGAAGCTTCATGCACCTCTGAGCTATTTCAGAGACCTGGTTGATTTAATGCTTTACATTCCCCTTCATAGTGAAATGCAAAATTTATAGCCAAGACACTGTCATTAAAATGTTAAAATGTAGCATGTCATGGGAACCAACAACAGCACATACATTAGGCTATACCCATATTTCTATTTATAACGCAGCCACTTTAAATTCACATAATGTTTCACATCTGAGTAACAGAAATATAATGAAATATAGCCTATATATATATAATGAAAATGAATTGCCAACATGCCAAGAATATCCAAAAATACCAAGTAAAACACAAATTTGTAAATATTTGTTTGAATGTTTCTGTAATGAGCAGTTTTTAGAAAACCAGAATGCCTGTAAATAAACAATATATTAATGACTGGCATTTCACACAAAAGTCAATGAAAATACAGTTCCAAACAGCGCCACAGAAGAACAATTGTCTAAAAGGAGTAGTTGTGTGGGTGTTAACATATATATTTGTATTTTTGAAAGAATAAGTTGAACATCAACCAGTAATCTCAATAGAACAGGGTCTTGGCGCCATCTACCGGCAATTTTATATTGATATTTAGTAGTTTAATATTTATTTAGCCTCCATTCATTTCGGCATTTACAACTAGGTTTAAATGAGCTTGCTAGAAGTTCATACAACGATTTTTTTATAACATAGAATTTAAGAATATAATTAAGTAATGCATCCACTATAGAGCTTTATTATTATTATTATTGTAGCCTATAGCCTATTTCATATTCCCTCGTTTTTTTATGTATCCAAACCTAAATAGTATTTTCTTAATATTCTTCGAGGATGTTAAAAGCTAGGCCTATGTTAAATAGCTATTAATGTGATTTTCTCTGCTGAAAATTACTTCATCTAATTTAATAATAGCTTTAATAGCTAAATGATCAAGTCTTCTAGCCCACACTGTTCGAACAGTGTCTCAAATAAGACAAGTCTATTCAATTCAATTCAATTCAATTCAATTCAAATTTAGCTGTAGCCTAGGGCTTTTCACAATATTGTTTCAAAACAGTTTTACAGAAAATGCATTTCAGAAATGTACATAGAAAAATACAGTTAGTAAGTTAGTCATTTATTAATCCCTCATACAAGTAGCTGCATAAAAGTACGTGCGCTATTTTTAAATTAGCCAAGGCACGTTTTGCGTTAAGACGGGCAGACGTGCAGACGTTAAGACGGGCAGACGTGCAGACGGGCAGACGTGCAAACGTTCTCCACACGCACGTTAACACGTCTTCAAGCTTGGTTAGGAAAGAAATGACACAAAGCGAGCGCCATAAGCAGGAGCAGGACACGCGCGTTTTGCTTTCACACTGGCAGCGTTTGTCACGCGCGGCTGAACCGCGGCTTGTGTACAGACAGAGTACTCTATAATGGATAAGTTGGCATTGCTTTATTTCGTTTTCAAATACATTTAAGAGAAAAGACTTGTCAAGAAGCTTATTTTATTAATCATTTCATTTATATAACTTTTGATTCGTCTTTGTTTTTATTGTTCGGGCAACAAGTCTGTTTTTGGACATTTTATTTTCTTTTTAAATTGCTGTTGGTCATTTGAGTGACTGTTTAAAACACAATAGATATCATCAATGCGCTTTTGGGGTAAAACTGCGGTGTATTTTGGCCATGATCAATGCGTGTCACTTTAATTCAGCGTAAGCGGCGCGTTAAAAATAGACTGGGCGCCGAAACTATCGCGGCACTGCTGTTCCTGCTCTGCTCCTGCTACGCGCTGCCGCGCCGCTTCTGCGTGCGGTGTGAATGCACTCATTGATTAACATGGACGCCGAAAAAAATACGCGCTGCTCACGCGCCGCTGACGCTTGCGGTGTGAAACCGGCGTTATAGGTTACTCCTGTGGATCACGGCTGAACGCGTCTTCTCCACACTCACTTACAAACAAACATTTTTTCGCCTATCGTGCGTCTACTCTACACCGGTACCACTAAAAAGACGGATTATATCCAAGACTTCAGTCATAAATTAGTATTAATATTGATAGCATCACTAGCGTCGTTGCTAACTTAACTTACTGTCCATCTGTTAAAATGGCGAATATATCAGATGTAAGTAGTCTACCTTTTGGTGCAGGTGAGGACACATTTGAGCTACACACGTTGCAGTCTGAGCTGGAAGCTGTTGAGAAACAGATCCACGACCTTTTAGTGAGAAAAGCCGAGCTGATAGACCGGCGGTTAGCTCTTGAAACATCACGCGCCGATGCACACAAATCAGTGATTAACGTTACTAACCCGCTGACTTCGACCTCGTCTACTCCGTGCGTTACTCAGCATCGGTCACGAGCGTCGAGGCCGCGATCAGCTATGGTCTCGTTTACGCCGGCTCCAACATGCCACCACGAACCCTGGATATTTCCGCAGCGGAAGACGCGAGTCAGGTCTAGACCAAGAAAACTCTCTCCGACCCTCCCGGTTTTCGAGATATCCACACAAAACCGCTTCTCCCCTCTTCGCGAAACAGAACGCGATGCTGTGATCATCGGTGATTCCATCGTTCGACACGTACAAGCTACGTTAAATAAAAGTAAGGTGCACAGTCACTGCTTTCCTGGTGCTCGTGTTTCTGAAATCGCTGCTCACGTTCCCGAGATTCTGAACGAGCGCGTCGGAACTGTGGTCCTGCACGCGGGAGTGAACGACATCAGGCTGCGACAGACAGAGGTTCTGAAGAAAGACTTCAGGAATCTGATCGATACGGTACGCAGCACATCGCCTGATATAACGATCATAGTGTCAGGACCGCTTCCCACGTATCGACTAGGTCATGAAAAGTTTAGTAGATTATTCGCGCTAAATGAATGGTTAATGTCATGGTGCAATGAGCAGAAACTGCTCTTTGTAAATAATTGGAATCTGTTTTGGGAGCGTCCTAGGCTTTTCCGTGCCGATGGCTTACACCCAAGCAGATTCGGATCGGATCTTCTGTCAGATAACATCTCCAAAATGTTAAATACCTTTTGACTAGTAACCAAAAGTTCAAATCATAGTCTCTGCTGCACCAAATTAACTGATATAAATAGTGTAGAACATTGCATAGAAACTGTGTCTATTCCTCGTTTAGTGAGATCAAATAATAATTCTACTGCAGGATCTAGAAAAAATCTAATTGTTATTAAACCAGAAAATGTTGCTATTAGTAACCAAAAACAATTTCTAAAGCTAGGTCACTCAAACATTAGATCACTCACACCTAAGGCAGTTATTGTAAATGAAATAGTCACGGATAATAGCTTCGATGTGCTTTGCCTTACTGAAACTTGGCTTAAACCTAATGATTATTTCGGTCTAAATGAGTCTACTCCATCTGGATACTCCTATAAGCACGAACCCCGTCTGATTGGTCGTGGCGGCGGTGTTGCAGCGGTCTATAGAGATATTCTCAATGTTACTCAGAAAACGGGTTATAAGTTTATTTCGTTTGAAATACTTGTACTAAATGTTACGCTCTTAGATGTTAGAAAAAAATCCATATTATCTCTAGCCTTGGCTACCGTATATAGACCGCCTGGGCCTTACGCTGATTTCCTAAAAGAGTTTGCAGATTTTCTCTCAGATCTATTGGTCAATGTAGATAAAGCATTAATTGTTGGAGATTTTAACATACACGTAGATAATCCAAATGATGCGTTAGGGACTGCGTTTATAGATTTATTAAATTCCTTTGGGGTCAAACAAAACGTCACCGGACCAACTCATCGTCTTAATCACACACTCGATTTAATTATATCATATGGAACCGATCCAACCGATATAGATATCATTCCACAAAGTGATGATGTCACTGACCATTACTTGGTAACTTGCATATTACGTACTGCTGTAATATGTCATGCGGCGCCACGTTTTCGACCAGGCAGATCAATCCTTCCATCCACCATAGATAATTTCTCGAGTTGCTTGTCTGATCTGTCTCAGCTGCTGTCTGAACCCAAACAAACAGATGAACTAGAAGAACTAACTAGCACTATGAGCACCATTCTCTCTAGAACATTGGATGTTGTTGCACCCGTTAGATTAAAAAAGGTCACAGAGAAAATTAAAGCACCATGGTACAATAATACTACGCATGTTCTAAAGAGAGAAACCCGTAATTTAGAGCGTAAATGGAAACAAACTAATTTAGAGGTCTTTAGAATCGCGTGGAAAGACAGTACGTCACGTTATAAAAAGGCCCTAAAAGCGGCCAGGGCTGAGCACCTCCGCAAACTAATAGAAAACAACCAAAACAATCCTAGGTTTTTATTTAACACCGTGGCTAGACTAACAAATAAACAGACGTCACCCGAACAAAATATCCCGTTACAGTTTAGTAGTAATGATTTCATGAACTTCTTCACTGAGAAAATAGAAAACATCAGAACCACAATTGTAAACGTTCAATCCTCAATCGCGCCTTATAATTCAGCCTCAATTATCCCCCCGCAAGAACAATTACAGTGCTTTACAACTATAGAACAAAAAGAGTTAAATAAACTTATCACTTCATCTAAAACAACAGCATGTTTATTAGATCCTATACCAACTAAACTACTGAAGGAAGTGTTACCTGTAGTGGAAGAGCCTCTCCTCAATATTATTAACTCGTCTTTATCTTTAGGTCATGTTCCAAGAACATTTAAACTGGCAGTGATAAAACCTCTCATTAAGAAACCACAATTAGACCCGCATAATCTAGCAAATTATAGACCCATTTCAAATCTACCTTTTATGTCTAAAATACTAGAAAAAGTTGTGTCCACTCAACTGGGCTCTTTCTTGCAAGAAAATGATATCTATGAAAAGTTTCAGTCTGGATTCAGGCCGCATCACAGCACTGAAACTGCGCTCGTTAAAATCACAAATGATTTACTCTTAGCTTCTGACCAAGGCTGCATCTCAATACTAGTTTTACTGGATCTAAGTGCTGCGTTCGATACTATAGATCACACAATACTCTTAGATCGACTACAAAATTATACTGGTGTTCAAGGACAAGCATTAAGCTGGTTTAGATCATATTTATCTGACCGCTACCATTTTGTCTATTTAAATGGAGAAAAATCGATCATAACTCCAGTAAACTATGGAGTGCCGCAGGGATCTGTGTTAGGCCCTCTGTTATTCTCAATATATATGCTGCCACTTGGAAATATTATAAGGAAACATGGAATTAGTTTCCATTGTTATGCTGATGACACTCAAATATATATTTCATCACGGCCGGATGAAAACGCTAAATTATCCAAATTGACAGAGTGTGTTAAAGATATAAAAGATTGGATGACGCGTAATTTTCTATTATTAAATCCAGACAAGACAGAGGTAATACTTATCGGTTCAAAAAACCGCCCACAGAACCTCTCACAATACAACTTTGACATCGTAGGATGTCCTGTTACTTTATCCTCTACAGTAAAAGACCTGGGTGTTATATTAGACTGCAACCTGTCTTTTGAAAATCATATTTCGTATGTTACAAAAACAGCCTTTTTCCACCTTAGAAACATTGCTAAGCTACGTAATATGCTATCAGTTTCTGATGCAGAAAAGTTAGTTCATGCATTCATGACCTCAAGACTAGATTACTGTAATGCTTTGTTGGCCGGTTGTCCTGCATCCTCAATAAACAAGCTACAGTTAGTCCAAAATGCAGCCGCTAGAGTTCTTACTAGATCAAGAAAATATGATCATATAACACCGATTTTATCATCACTACATTGGCTACCTATAAAGTTCCGTATTAATTACAAGGTATTGCTACTGACTTATAAAGCCCTAAACGGCTTAGCTCCAGTCTATTTAGCGGATCTTCTATCACCCTATAATCCATCGCGCTCTTTAAGATCAATAAATTCAAGGCTTTTGGTCATACCTAGGATATCCAGATCAACCAAAGGAGGAAGAGCATTTTCACATTTGGCTCCAAAACTCTGGAATAGCCTTCCTGATACTGTTCGTTGCTCGGACTCACTCTCCCAGTTTAAAACTAGATTAAAGACGCATCTTTTCAGCCAGGCATTCATATAATATTGTTAATCTCACAGTTTCAAACTACAATCCGGCCTCTAGTTCATAAATGCCAGAGGAGAACTGGCCCCCGACTGAGCCTGGGTTCTCCCAAGGTTTTTTTTTTCTCCATTAGGTCACCTGATGGAGTTTTAGGACACCATTAGGCCGCTTGATGGAGTTTTTTCGGTTCCTTGCCACTGTTGCCTTTGGCTTGCTCAGTTGGGGATATTTTGGGGATATTTAATTTTATTCTATCAATCAATAAATTCCACTAGAAACAAACTTTGTTGTATTATTTTATTTTAATACTGTGAAGCTGCTTTGATACAATCTGTATTGTGAAAAGCGCTATACAAATATACTTGATTGAATATCATTATCGCAATTTTTACAGTGAAAGACGCGTATTTGGTCTTATATAATTATTTGTTGGTGATTGAGTTTATGGCTCGCTTTCATGCCTTTTGGCTCGCAGTTAGTCTATTCCTACTAGTTTGAGGCGGAAGATAACAGGAAAAAGGAGAGGAGTCACACGCTAAAGTTTTCTGTCGTTGTTTAAATTCCATTTCAGGGAAGATTTACGCCTTGTTTATCTGTTATTTGTGTTACATCAATGTTTTTAAACTAAACTGGATGCTTCTGTGTGTGCAAGTTAAATGTAATTTAGTTCGTAGGCTATTGTCGAGCTGTAAAACAGAGTTCATCTGTCGCAACGAGCTCGAGCTTCTCCACCGATCGACGCGATCATGGGACGCAAAATACACAAACGATCCGATCCGGATTTTAACAAGGTTGCACTCTTCAGTTCTCATTATTAAGTTGCAATTATATTTGTTATTTAACAGCGAAACAAAAACGCTTGGCCGAAACGAAACCGAAACTAGACACACTGGGGCGAAACTAAAAAATAATGTTTTTATAATGTGTTTTTTAATGTTTGGAACAATTTCTACACTGTATTATTTGTCCATAATGCCACACTTGTTCTTTGTTGATGGTGATTTTACGCTCCAGCAGTGGCACAAATAGATTTTTGACTGTCAAATAATGACAGATTCCCCATCAGACATCATGTGCACACCTCCATTTTATATCAACAGTGTACGGCTAGAGAAGAACTGAACTCGTATTAGACGACATTATCAAGTGCTCTCCATAACAGCATTAGTTTAATGTTTTTAAATAATTATGGCGACGCAGACTATAGGCTACAGTCGATGTCCGTGTGCTTGTGTTCCGCGATGCTTTTGTTAACCTGTTAAAAGTTCATATTAATATAAGTGTACAGGCTATAAGCAAGTTGAGAAATAAATAAAGGTTATAACGTGGATAAACGCAAACACAAAACACGTTGTTTTGTCGGCATTGTCTAATATTTAATAATAAAAAAAAAGATATATATATATATCTATAAAGCCGGAGCCAGTCAGATCAAACGTGTGTTATTCTTTGTTATTGAACTTTTAAACATTGAGGACGATCAATAATATGTACATTTCAGTGGCAGAGACCATGTGATTGTGCATCTATTTGAGTTACTCAGGTTTTATCTGCATTTGCACTCATCCTGAGTTGTGTCACCCTTCTCTCTGTAGGTTTTGAAGAGTCTGACAGCACATCTCTGACTGAGACTGACAGTAAAAATGCTTCGCCGTATTCAGGGTGACTCTGGCTCCAGTGATGCAAGCGTTTCTTTTCCTTCCAGTTATGCAAGCATGGATCTTCCTCCTGGTCAGTAAATTACATTATGAATTTTTGAGCCACGTTTTGCTCAGGCAGATCTTTTAATCTTGGCATGATAGAACCACACTGCAATCCTTCAACCACTGCAAAATGATCAGTTTCTCTGGTTTCACTGTTTATAGATATGTGTTTGGGTAAAATGAACATTTTTTGTTTTATTCTATAAACTACTGATAACATTTCTCCCAAATTCCAAATAAAAATATTGTCATTAAAGTCCCACTCTGATCATATTTTGAGCTATTTTTAAACATTCTCAGTGGTCTTTAAAGGTGCATAACGCAAGTCTCTGAGTTGTTGCAGAACTATGCCCCCCTCTGGCGACAAATGAAACTGCAACACTGCAACTGAACGCGCATGACGTCACGCCCAGTCTCAATTCGGCCCGAATCCCTCTTATTTATTTTACTGTACAGGATTATAGAGGCAATCGCAGTGATCAGAGAAGGGCTCATTCAGCCCATCAGGCAATTGTTTAAGCATGTATGGGTTAGAAAAACGGGTATTTTTAACATGAAAAGTTGCTTAATGCACCTTTAAAGGTGCCATAGAATGGATTATTTTATTATTTTATAATGTTTCCTGGGGTGCCCTTATAATGTTAGTATGTTTTTTAGATCAAAATTTGTTATAATTTAGAAATAAAAGGCATATTTCCTAGCCTGATTTCATCCATTGATTTGAACACTCTGTTTGAAGGGGCGTGTCTGCTGTGAGACTTCAGTGTTGTTGCCCACTGCTGTGATTGGCTGACATGCTTGCATATGAAATATCTGGCATTACATGTAGAGCTATCTGGAAAACTTTTACTATTACAGCTTTTATATGTTTTTACTATTACAGCTATCGGGATTAACGAATCATGAGAAGTTTTTTTTTAAGTATTTAGATCTATTCCCATCACATAAAAGGTTTCAGTGATGAGCACTGAGCAGATGACAGCCTGTTGATCGCGTGAATGAAGATCTTATCACTGCAACGCGATATACTGATGCATAAACAGTGTTGAACGACTTTGAAAGAAAGATTATCTGTCTGAATTTGAACAATTACACATCAGAAATTCACATAACCCACTGGTTCTCCAGAGGCTCGGATGAAGGAGCAAAAAAATATTTTTGTGTTCATTTGTACAACCAAACACTGAGCAACTGCCATGCTTCGTTCGCTCGTTTGCAAGCCATGATGTCTCTCGAGGAAAAAACAATATCGCGCTGGATCTAGATAACACAATGTAAATTATCGTTAATAAAATCCCTACTTGCCGCTTGCGGGAATATAACGTTAGTTGAAATTGCCCCCTTCGTCCGTTTGAGACGCCGAGAGAAGCCTGGCTGCTTGATATTGTTGTAACAGTCCGTGGTGAAATGGGCAGAGCAACTAAACAACTTCGAATTAAACTGTAGCGGTATCCGATTATAGATAGATAGATTATAGATAGATCTGCCATTTTCCCTATGATCCTCCTCCTGCTTGTTTCTTCACCTGCAGAACTTCTGATGATTCGGCTGTGCAGTTTCGCCTGGCACTGAGCATGGGCTGGCATATGCAAATTTTTAGAGGCGTACATATTAATGATCCCATCGGTTTCGTCACAGTTGGTGTTATGTGGAGATTCGCCCGTTTTTCAGGGGTGTTTTTCAAAAACGAGATTTAAATAAGAAAGAGAAAACTATGGTGTTTGAGACTCACTGTATGTCATGTCCATGTACTGAACTCTTGTTATTTAACTATGCCAAGATAAATTCAATTTCACATTCTATGGCACCTTTAAATGATGATTATGCTGTTTTTAGCCAAAATCACAAAACCTGTGCCGTTTTCTGGGACTTCGCTTCAGCAGAGCGGCAGTAGCTCATTAGCAATTCGCCTCTATCATCGCCGTTGCTGGGTTTCCTATCATTATCGGATTAATTGCACAGTTTAACCATCACAGAGTGAAAGTTTATCTTTTGTAAATATTGTATTGCAGTCTTTGTGAGACCTTGTTTGTCACGTCTGCCAAAAATAATAATAGTTATAGACGACAACAACAACAACAAAAAATGAAACTCCCCACCAGCCTGCTTCTCCAAATCCACTCGTACTTTTGGGGAAGGCATAATCGTCTACCAAAGTAATTTAGCATAGAACATTTTCAATTAACAAAAAAATATAATACTACAAAACGTGCTAATATACTTCAACTAGCCTAAGTGAAAAACAAAATGCTTTTATTATTCTATTTAACAAAATGCATATTTGCAATAAAACATTCCCCTTTTCAAAGCTACACTTATTTTTTTATAAATTGTATACATTGTGTACCTGTTTGGCTTGATATTTTATGTTCATTTCATTTATTTTTGTTCTCCAGTGGGTAATTTGCAGAAGGTGCGATCCTTTTTTTGTAATGTTGCATTAAGAAGACAAAACTAAGGCCAAATGGCCTTTACTATTTAAGTTTGTATTCATAGTTTTACATGTTATACATGTTTTACAGTATAAAGTTGACTTAACTGTATTGTTATATAATTGTTGGCACTCGCACTTATAAACACTAAATGGGTAAAGATTGCAATAAATAGGCTTAGTTTTGGAGCCAAATGTTGGAGTTGGAATAAATACCTCTTTTTTTTTTTCTTTTTTTTTTTTGAGAAATAAAAGCCAAATGCTTGATCATTTTACAGCCACATCATTTTCGTTATGCATTATTGGTTTTGTTTGTTTAAAAACACACTTATTTTTTTTATCCGATTACTCGATTAATCGATCAAGTGCTAGATTAATCGATTACAAAAAGAATCGATAGCTGCAGCCCTAATAGCAAACTCCGTATTTTGTTACTTTCGATAATAAGCAAGGTGTAATCTGTCAAATTCTGTCTATTTGATCACGAAATTCAAACAATAAATGCCGTTTTGGCGCTCTTTGATGTGGCGTGACAGATCACTACTCACTCCTCATTTAAAGCGGCAGCGCAAGTAAACGCGATTCTCTTCCTCAGTTACAGAATAAACATGAATGGACACCTGAAGGTATGTTAAAAGATACAGTATACTTACTGAAAGGCATCATAACTTGTGTAATCGATCGATCAGTGTTTCAGCAGCGGAAAGACGCCAATAAAACGTCTTAGTTTGTCACATAGCCTAGCCTTATATTTACCTCAGGCAAGTCATTCAGTTCCCACGGCTTGTTGGTTCCTAAATTAACTCTTGCACTAAATAAATGCACTATATTAGGCTACATTAAATAATCAAGATATCATTAACATGTTAAGTAAAACATATTATATAGGCTATGTTTTAAATATCTGTCATGAAAATGACAGCGTTCTGTGTAAATTATATTTCAATAACAAATTAGAGTAGAAAACATAAGTTAATGAGAAAACTGCCTTATGTGCAGTTTACATGTTTTCATACAATGTGTTGAGTGTTGATTATTATATCTAAAAATAAATAGTATCTGAAATTAGGCTAAAAGTCTATGAAGGTAAAATAGTAGCAAAACTCGAGAGCACGTAAATGTGAATTTGAGAACTTGTACAATAAATATTGGTACTTGTACATGAACATTTACACTCACAGCTCCAATGTGAAAACCTGTAAAATAAAAATCTGAAGTTGAATGTTGAAATTTGCACTCGCAGACAATAGTCACAAACCTGTATTCTGAATCTGAAACTGCAGACAAGTAGACACACATGTGTAAAATGCCATTCACAGAAATACAACGACAGACACAAACTTGTAATATATATTCTGCGTTTAATCTTACGTTCACATTCGCGGTACTTCCTCAACTAGGCACTTGCAGCTTCTCAAATCTGTCACTGCAATTTCAAATTTCGCGCCTTGACTTTTGCTACTCTTTTCGCGATATATCAGGTGCAAAACTAACTTGTGCACTTGAAACTCAGAGGCGGTGAGAGAGAAAGGGGGGCGGGAGGAGGGGGGGTCAAAGGAGCCGTTTTATTGGTTGGCACCTAGCCAATGAAATAGGACTTCGATGATGTCACGAAATCCAAATGCACTGAAACGCTAACATGGCTTTGCATTAGACTGATATTAAAAGAAATAAACGATATTATCAAACTCAGTAAACACAATGCTTATAATGCATACTACAGAAAAGCAGATGAGCACAGAATATGAACACAACGCGTTTAATTGAGACAGTGGTATTAAAAGACCAAACTCAGGAAACACCATACAAATAAAGCAAAGCAATTGAGCTCTGAATAGATGAAACGAGTTTAATTGTACGTTTTCCTCCCATAGAAAACCAAGAAAACGCTTAAGGCTTAATGGACCAACAGTTATAAAAAAAACCCACATAATTCGTTACATTATTATATATAATATATATATATATTAACACATGCAGCAAGTTTATTTGCACTGAACACACATTTGCTTTCTTTCGCCATATTCTGTGCTCATCTGCTTTTCTGTAGTATGCATTATTAGCATTGTGTTTACTGAGTTTGATAATATCGTTTATTTCTTTTAATATCAGTCTAATGCATTAAGCCATGTTAGCGTTTCAGTGCATTTGGGTTTCGTGACATCATCGAAGTCCCATTTCATTGGCTAGGTGCCAACCAATAAAACGGCTCCTTTGACCCCCCCTCCTCCCGCCCCCCTTTCTCTCTCACCGCCTCTGAGTTTCAAGTGCACAAGTTAGTTTTGTATGGAACGCCGTTGGGGACAATACTTATTATATGCAACGCGTGAAATTTGGACGCATTAACACGCACAGTTTGTACGCGTAAATACGAAGTATATGTTCGGGTGTCGCGTCAGACCGCACAACAGCCAATAGCGTTGCTCTATTTAGGATTTCATTTGCATTTGTGATGTGATGGCACGTTGCTGTATACATATATAAACATCAGACGACATTTCTTTCCGTGAGGGATGATGTGCTGTTAGGTAAGCAAATACCTATGCAAACGTCACACGTAACATTTGTTCGTGAATGAGATCGTAATTTTACGTTGGCATGTACATAGGCAAGCGTAAAACTTTAGAGTCAATGATGCATTTATACGTTGGCTGTGATGTCAGTGCTGTGTCATGCTGTGGCATCTCATCCCGTTTGTACTCATGCAGGTTTTTTGTCTCCGGTAACGTGGAAAAGTGGATTGCTCTCTACGATGGCTCTTAGAATTTTTTTTATTAAACTGTCAAAGAACTTTTACAGACTGCATTCAGTTTGCATCCTCTTATAACAGGCTATATACACACATGTACAGTGCTTAATTTGTAAAGTGGGAGGTCCCGGAGCGCAGATCCGGCGACTCAAAACGGGGGTTGGAGGTAACGGAACAAAACAAACAAAAAAAATAAAATAAAATAAAAATTACACTGCCTACGTAGCTTCTCTGCAGGGACAGCGCCAGAGAATTTTTAACGCATGTGCTGAGTGGGTGCTAGATTTGACGGAGAGCCGCGCAAAACTTGGCCACTAAATATTTAATATTCAGTTATGTTAATGATCACAATTAAAGTTTTATTTTTATTAAATTGAACAAGGGCAACTTTCAGCATTCAATCAAATAGGCCTATTCTAAAAGATGTAGGCTATTATTAATAATAATGTTATTTCAACACAATATCTCGTTATTTCGAAATAATATGTGTGCGTGCATCTGTAAATCCGGTGATGCGTGTATTGATTTTTATTAATAAACAAGTGTTTTCTCTAAAAGTGTCGACTCGGCTGCAAAGATGAAGTTGACGATCGCCATCTCCGTGTGAACGCGCTTATAGAGAGAAATGCACATACATAAGACTAATGGATTACATAATCAGAGAGTAGCCTTTTTCTTTTTTCGTTTTGAATTATTTCGTTTAAAGACATTTCAAGCTTTGTGTATTTGATGTATTTGTCATGTCTGTGTGAGGCATACACTGAGTTTCGTTAAGTTAGGGTGTGCTCTAGTTCACGTGCAATGGAAGTGAGCGCGCGGGCGCCTCCGTTATATTTGTTTCGTAGGCCTATACAGGCAATTGGTTGATGAAAAATTGATTAAAATTAAGATACAATTTATACAAAACGAAATTCACTTTAAAGAAAGGCTTTCTACAAAACAACTTCAACTTCAACGGTCAAAATCATGTCTGACCCGCTCCATGTCTCATATTGCGCATCCTATCTTACTCGGTCGTGCTGTTCACTTTTCATAAATCAACATAAATGGAAAAAAAAAATAACATTATAATATTTTAACAAATATGAAACTAAATGCGCTTTTTTAATGGCTAAAACAGTATAGTAGGCCTACATACTTTCTATTTGGACAAATTTCTGCACATTAATTTAATTCTGAATTTTGCGCACACAAGTTGAAAGGCATTTGTTCAAATCAAGTTCACGGATAATTGTGCGTGCATTTATTAATCATTATGATACTAAAATCCTAACAAATAGGCTATGCTATGTACAAAAATCAGAAAAGCCCAAATCAGAAAAACAAATCAAATGAGCCCAGAATATGAACGCAATTACACGTTAAGCATTTTCCTCCCATAGAAACCCATTATAAGAACGCTTAATGTGGCTTAATGCAGATTAGAATGTCCCCTTATTATGTCGAAATAACGAGATATTATGTCGATACTAGGCTACTGTGTCCACCGTGGTCTCCTTTTTGATCAGCGGAAACGATTTTTGCTTGTTTGGGATCTGACTGTCCAGCGTATTTGAAAAAGTTAAGCAAACTTTCCTGTCTTTTTGACATTTTTCCCCTGCGTGAAACGATCGAGGCTAACAGCAATCTCAACTCGTACAACAAGCGCGCAAGTCATGTGTCACAAACATTGAACACTACACAAACAGTATTTATTTATTTATTTATTTTTCATTTAGGCAATTAATTTTAGTGACACAGTAGGTGCCGGATCCAATAAAAAAAGGTGCCGGATCCAATGTCGGAGGTGACGGAACATGTTCCGGCGTGTTCAGGCTCAAATTAAGCCCTGTGTATAACATATGTTAACATATATACAACATACAACACTGGATACGGCCATAGGGTTTAATAATTAGTGAGGTCCAGGGTGGGGTGTCAATAATTATACATAATAGTGCCAATAAATGCCATAAATCATTCAACTTTAATAAATACAATGAATAATAAAGTTAGCAAAGGCTAAATACTAAATACTGTGGCTATTGTTTTTTCAAAATGACTGGAGTAATCTCCGAGTGGGCCAGCATCAATCTGGTATGAGAGACTCTGGAATGCTCCTTGAAGTCGGGATGTCAGTTTGACTGGAAATAATTAATACACATATACTGTATGTATACTGTATATGTCAGATAAAAATAATCTAATAACAACAATATATTGTAACAATCACAAATTTAACAATTATATTATAACAATAAGGCAAATACAAAAGCAGAAAACAAAGCACCAGTAGCCTATGACAATTTACAAATCTTTATTCAACATTTAAACACAGACACAATCATACGACACATAAACATTACAGAATCACTACAGCAGGCGGACCACGTAAACTGTGGGGCAGCCAGTCCAAGTCCAAGTGTAAATAGCAACAGTTGTGGATTCAGTAGACATTTAGATGCTATTTACTTATAAATAGTGACAGATAACGTTACTATTTGCTCATCAGTATTGTTGTGCATTAAACATCCTGCAATTTAACTGACAGTAGATTATTAGATTTATAAAACAATATTAAAATCATGGCAACTTATTGAGATATTAAAGACTAGAGCCACCCCTAACCTTACCCTAAATGTAACTTTTATGAATTAAAATGAATTTTAAGTCAAATAAAAAGTCATTTTTATTGAAAACAATTTTGCGTTTAATAACTGTAAAGTTATAAAAAAAAAGCGCTGTCAGTGGGAATAGAACCCCGGTCTCCCTTTACACGTTACGCCACAGAAACCGCTGACTAAAGAGGTGACTTTTTCCACATATAGGGTAGACTGGCCTAGTGTAATTAGTTCTGCCAACAAGTAGGCTATTTGCAGTGGTCCAAATAGACACCTCGAATGCATTAACCAGGGGGGAAATAGGCTATGGTCGTTGGATCACAGAGACCACTCACTTTTCCTACAGGACAAATTCCTTTAACGTTACAAAAGAATATAATGTTAATTCATGCAGTCATTGAATGTATTTAATCATTGACTCTAAATTATCACCAGTTTAACTAAAACAGAAAAATTTGTATGTCGCACATCAAATAAGACTCAGAAATATTACACGTTCAAAAATGTCATGTTTACACGACGAAAACGTTCGTATAGAAACACGTAACAAAAAATACACGGCCAAAAATGTTGCGTTAAGGCGATACAAACGATCGTGTCTTTAAATAACATGACAAAAAACTTCGCGTTTAGACGTACAAAACGTTCGCGTTTACACGGACCAAAAAGACGCGTACAAACTGTGCGTGTTAATGCGTCCAAATTTCACGCGTTGCATATAATAGGTATTGTCCCCAACGGCGTTCCATAGTTTTGCACCTGATATATCGCGAAAAGAGTAGCAAAAGTCAAGGCGCGAAATTTGAAATTGCAGTGACAGATTTGAGAAGCTGCAAGTGCCTAGTTGAGGAAGTACCGCGAATGTGAACGTAAGATTAAACGCAAAATATATATTACAAGTTTGTGTCTGTCGTTGTATTTCTGTGAATGGCATTTTACACATTTGTGTCTACTTGTCTGCAGTTTCAGATTCAGAATACAGGTTTGTGACTATTGTCTGCGAGTGCAAATTTCAACATTCAACTTCAGATTTTTATTATACAGGTTTTCACATTGGAGCTGTGAGTGTAAATGTTCATGTACAAGTACGAAAATTCACATTTACGTGCTCTCGAGTTTTGCTACTATTTTACCTTCATAAAAGTCTAGGCTCTGTTGTTAACCTTTAAGGTTATAGCAATGTGTGGGCTCCCTATATAGTTACAGCATTAGCAGATCTTTTTTTTTTTATCCTTGCGAAAAATCTAATTGTAATTGAATTAATTTAAAGACAAAGACAGAATTTGTTCATTAAACCACTGTAAAAAAAAGAAGCAATTTTAGCTTTCTACACCCCCCACCCCACCGAACCGAACCGAACCGAACCGAGATGTCAAAACCGTGGGGCGTACCGAACCGTCAGTTTTGTGTATCATTACACCACTAATTTATGTAAATATAAATCATGTCTGTAATTAAATAAAAAAATATTGATAAACGCGTCTTTGGGGTATGCAATTAAATAACAAGTACTTTGGCTGTCTTGTTCATTATAGCCTAGTTCAGAAGACATTATCAAGTGCTCTCCATAACAGTATTAGTTTAATATTTTTAAATAATTATGGCGACGCAGACTATAGGCTACGGGGTGCACGATCTTGTGTGCTTGTGTTCCCCGATGCTTTTGTTAACCTGTTAAAAGTTCATATTAATATAAGTGTACAGGCTATAAGCAAGTTGAGAAATGAATAAAGGCTATTACGTGGATAAACGCAAACACAAAACACTTTGTTTTGTCGGCATTGTCTAATATTTAATGAAAAAAAAAAGATGTCTATAAAGCCGGAGCCAGTCAGATCAAACGTGTGTTATTCTTTGTTATTGAACTTTTAAACATTGAGGACGATCAATATGTACATTTCAGTGGCAGAGACCATGTGATTGTGAATCTATTTGAGTTAATCAGGTTTTATCTGGATTTGCACTCATCCTGAGTTGTCACCCTTCTCTCTGTAGATTTTGAAGAGGCTCTCTGCGCATCTATGACTGGATGTGAAGTGCATTGCCTTCAGGGTGACTCTGGCTCCAGTGACGACAGCATGGGGCATCTTCCTCCTGAAATGAAACGTGAGTCAGTAAATTACATTATGAATTTTTGAGCCATGTTTTGCTCAGGCAGATCTTTTATTCTTGGCATGATAGAACCACACTGCAATCCTTAGTGAGCCGAGGTTATATAACTTTGTGAACGTTGTGAAAATGTTTATTTTTGCAATTCCTGCAACATTTCTGAGATAAAAATATCTAACAAGAGTGTAAACCCTTACGGAAAAAAAATAATAATATGGGAATATACAGCAAAAAATAATGTGCTATATTACATCATACATTTCCATATATGGGAAACTAGTGCTTATATTTTTCAAAATACTGCAATATATGCATTGACCATGTATGGCTGTATATTAATACATATAAAATATCATGTGAATGAAAACAAAAATAGCATTACATGTAATATTCACTAAGTTGTATCCTTTATTGTGTACATATATTGCACATACATGTTCCCTTATAAATGTGAATGTATGTTCACACACATATACAGCTCTGAGACCACTGCAAAATGATCAGTTTCTCTGGTTTCACTATTTATAGATAAGTGTTTGGGTAAATTAACATTTTTGTTTTATTCTATAAACTACTGATAACATTTCTCCCAAATTCCAAATAAAAATATTGTCATTTAGAGCATTTATTTGCAGAAAAGACAACTGGTGCAGTGATGCAGTGTCAGACCTCGAATAACGGAAAGAAAATAAGTTCATATTCATTTTTGAACAACAGATCCGTTTAACCTGACAGTAGAAAAGCGGCTAATGTTCCCCAACCCTGTTCCCAGAGGAATGCCAGAACTGCACATTTAGCATGTTTGCCTATTCAGACACACCTGATTCAAGTCAGCTTATTAGTAGATACTCACAGACCTGAAATTAATGGATAATTTAACCCTCATGTGGTGTTCAAAACCCTATAACACCTGTGGTGTTCCCGGTCAAAAATGACCGGCCCATAAAAAAAAGCTTATAAATCACTCATTATACCATATTTTCACCCAATCTTGGATTCAATCTTTTTGTCAACATGTTCTCTTTCAATTAGGACTGGTTTTATATTTTGATTTGCATCTGAATAATCATAGGCCTCATTTATTTGAGAGTAGGCATTTCATTTTTTGAGTATTTTTTTTTAACATTTTTGAATAATTTTGGAAATATTAAACAAAATCTGAAGAAAATTGGTATTGTTGATCACACTAGTCTACTCTAATGTTTCACCAGGAATTTTGTTTTGAAACTTTTGTTTTGTAAAAAATATGGCACATAGTCACACTTGTGGTGTTCCCGGTCAAAAATGACCGGCCTATAAAAAATAGCTTATAAATCACCTGTTATGCAATATAATCACCCAATATTGGATTCAATCTTTTTGTCCACTTGTTCTCTTTCAGTTAGGACTGGTTTTATATTTCTATTTGCATCTGATTAATTGTATTCCTCATTTATTTGATAGTAGGCATCTCATTTTTTGAGTAAAAAAAACATTATTTTTGAATAATTTTGGAAATATTAAATGAAATCTAAAGAAAATTGGCACTGTTGATCACACTAGTCTACTTTAATATTTCACCAGGAATTTTGTTTTGAAAAACTTTTATTTTGTACAAAATGGCACATTGTCACACTTGTGGTGTTCCCGGTCAAAAATGACCGGACTACAAAAAATAGCTTATAAATCACTCATTATGCATTATTATCACCCAATATTGGATTCAATCTTTTTGTCCACTTGTTCTCTTTCAGTTAGGACTGGTTTTATTTTTCTATTTGCATCTGATTAATTGTAGGCCTCATTTATTTGATAGTAGGCATCTCATTTTTTGAGTAAAAAAAACATTATTTTTGAATAATTTTGGAAATATTAAATGAAATCTGAAGAAAAGTGGTACTGTTGATCACACTAGTCTACTTTAATATTTCACCTGGAATTTTGTTTTGAAAAACTTTTATTTTGTACAAAATGGCACAGAGTTACACTTGTGGTGTTCCAATTGGCCATTGAAAGTGAATGGGAGAGACATGTGTTAGAAGTCCATGAGGAATATCTTTACATCTGAGTGATGGATTATGGTGAGTTTGGGCTCTTTTTAATCTTAACAATCTCATGTAAATAATGATGTGCCATTTTCCACAATTTATGCATGCTTCATTGAGTTATGAGTTAAAACGCGACATAAGTGCTAGGCTACATCTATATTCAAGGCTCTGTGAGCGCATGTGGGGGTTTGTGTGTTACAACTCAATTAGGAATATCTTTAGATCTGAGTGATGGATTATGCTGAGTTTGGGCTCTTTTTAATAGTGATAGTCTGCTGAAAATAATGATGTACAGTTTTCTACGAACTGTGCATGCTTCGTGAGGTTATGAGCGAAAACCAAACGCGAGTGCTTCATGAGTATATACTGGGCTAGGTGCGTCTGTGGTATTTTCTGTGTTAGAACGCCATGAGGAATATCTTTAGATCTGATTGATGGAATATATTGAGTTTGGGCTCTTTTTAATCGTGAGCTCCTGCTGTAAATAACGATGTGTCATTTTTCATGATCGATATAATTTTCATGAAGATATGAGTAAAAAGGCCAAGTCTAAGCTACCTTGGTTGGCTACGTGAGTCTGTGCGTCTGTGGTATTTTTTTAGGTTAGAACTCCATGAGGAATATCTTTAGTTCTGAGTGATGGATTATGTTGAGTTTGGACTCATTTTAATTGTAAGCATCTGCTGTAAATAATGATGTGCCATTATCCACAATCGGAGCATGTTTCATGAAGTTACGAGCGGAAATGTGTCTAACATTCAGCATCCATACATGGTTTACACATGGGTATCTTGAAGGGCCTCTTTTAGAAAAACCTCGCTCAAGTTTAGTAAAAAAGCCTGAAACAATTATGCTTGTTGTATTCTACTCATTGAGACCTTTCAAATGACATATGACACAGGACTATCAGAGCTATATGATGTATTTGACATATTGCTGAATGTAATACAAAAAAGTAGTTTATAAATTATGATTTTTTTTATTTTTATTTATCAGCAAATAACTCAGCACTACTTAGGAGTTTATCAAATTGGCTACATTCATTGTAAATTTCAGACTCTAAGCCTTCAAATGACACCTATTTTAAGTTGATCAAGGTAATAGTTTTGAAAAATATTATGATTATTTATTTCAGAGCTAGGTGGCGCCTGCGGGGGGTACACTCAGTTTTAGAGTGATAACTCAGCAGTCGTTAGGAGTTGATCAAAGTGTTTAGATGCATTAAAAAGCTGAGATTCTAAGCTTTAAAATGATACATATTTTGTGTTGTTCCATTCATTGGTTGCATTGGTCTCTCCCATTCACTTTCAATGGCCCATTGAAACAATGGCCCACAATGGCCCTCAATGGCCCAGTGGAACACCACAAGTGTAACTCTGTGCCATATTGTACAAAATAAAAGTTTTTCAAAACACAATTCCTGGTGAAATATTAAAGTAGACTAGTGTGATCAACAGTGCCAATTTTCTTCAGATTTTATTTTATTTTTCCTAAATTATTCAAAAATAATGTTTTTTTTTACTCAAAAATTGAGATGCCTTCTCTCAAATAAATGAGGCCTACCATTGATCAGATGCAAATAGAAATATAAAACCAGTCCTAATTGAAAGAGAACAAGTGGACAAAAAGATTGAATCCAATATTGGGTGATAATATTGCATAATGATTGATTTATAAGCTATTTATTGTAGTCCGGTCATTTTTGACCGGGAACACCACAAGAGTAACAATGTGCCATTTTGTACAAAATAAAAGTTTTTGAAAACAAAATTCCTGATGAAATATTAAAGTAGACTAGTGTGATCAACAGTGCCAATTTTCTTCAGAATTTATTTAAAATTTCCAAAATTATTCAAAAATAATGTTTTTTTTTACTCAAAACATTAGATGCCTACTCTCAAATTTGCCTATTCAGACACACCTGATTCAAGTCAGCTTATTAGTAGATACTCACAGACCCGAAATGAATGGGTCAATTACGAAAGGAGTCCAGTGTGTACTGTTGTTGTGTCTCCAGAAACTGGGCTGGGAAACTCTGCAATAAAGTGTAAAGCTGATGTTAATTCTGATCTGATATTATTTTTGTGTTACATTTTTATAATTTAATTTATATAATTTATATTAATTTCTTAAATGTTATATTTATATTATTTTCAGATTTGATGTCCGACACAACAACTCTTCAACAAATTGGTGGAGACGGAGGGGATCGATTCTCATTTACTGGTGAAAGCAGTGGTGCCAGTTTAGAGAAGATCGGAGTCTGGGAAGGAGAATCGCAGGTGAAGGCTGTCAAGGTCTGGCTTTCAGACGGGAGACATAAACAATTTGGTGGACAAGGTCCACACTTTAATGCACGAGGACCGTATCAAGAGTTCAAGTTCACACCTGGTGAGTGTTTCACCTCACTGTCCCTGTGGGCGAACGGAGCAGGATCACGTCTTGGAGCCATCAAATTCAAGACCAGTCAGGGGAGAGAGTTTTTTGCAAAGATGACAAGCCAGAGTTTAAAAACAGAATATTCCATGGATGTCGGCTCTGGATATTGTTTGGGAGTTGTAGGAAGATCTGGTTGGGAAATTGACAAGATGGGATTCATGTTTCTCAAAGCAGTTGAATCAACAGTTCTCACCGATGTCCACTATCCCACTCTCAACCAACTGATACCAAAGGTGGCAGTAGAAGAAATCAAATCCCTCAGTTTCAGGAACAGCTCATCTGCCACACAAAAACAAAAAATTGAAAGCTCAAAGAAAGTGATCAAAACATCTTCATGGTCAATGAGTAAGAACCTTACATCAACATTTAGTGTGAAAGTGAAGGCTGGGATTCCAGAGATTGCTGAAGCTTCTTCAGGATACAGTTTAAGTGCTGGATCTGAAAGCACTTATGGTCAGGAGCACACAGATGAGAGAACCGAAACTCTGTCTACAGATGTAGAAGTCCCACCAGGGAAGAAGCTGCATGTTTCAGTCACTATTGGCAGAGACACTTTTGACCTTCCTTACACTGGCACAGTGAAGATGACCTGCGTGAACGGCAGTGTGTATTCATATGGAACCAAGGGCACATACAAAGGCGTCACTTACACTGATATCAAAGTGGAGACCAAGGAATCTCCTCTTGCAATGTCAAGTAGGGCTGCACGTTTATCATCAATATCGCGTTTGTTACACACGATAGTCACATCGCAGGATGTGGGATGTCAAGAATTGGTAGCTGATCCGTGATTCATGATCCGTACGGGCCAGCTGCTCCCCAGCCCTTAACGTGATTTGCGGATTAATTGCAAAGGTTAACCATCATAGAGTGAAAGTTTATCAATTGCATGTGTTTTTAAGTACTGTCAGTTTAAACATCAAGCAGAACACTGGAACTTGCGTATGTTTTCTGTGTGCGCACAGAGCCAGGCAGACACACAGTTCAGTGCTCTTTCTCTTATTTCTGAGCTTGAACGGACATGAGAATTTCAGAATTAAGTCAGAATGCCCGTCTCGGTGAATATCCTTAAACACAGTCGGTTATGCAGGGGTTTTCCTGCATTGAATTTTTTTTTTTGCGGGCCGCCAAAGCATATTTTTGTCCGGCCAAAAGCCTTATTTGATCGGTGAATAGAATGACTGCTGGCTTTTTTTTTTTCTTTTTTTTTTACGTGAAGAAAATAAAGCACTGTTCATTTCATTTATATCTTTGTTCTATTGTATTTATGTAGTTTGTTCATTTGTAATAATTTGTAAATAGTAATAATTTGTTTATTACTTTCTATGCAGATTTACATTTAGTCATTTAGCAGATGCTTTTGTTCAAAGCGACTTACATTAAGCGAGTCATCGTGAAGAAGCAAAACCAACACAAGAAGTGCTCAAAATACAAAGTTCAGGCATAGCTCAGAGTAGCATAAGCCTGATAAGGGAGGATTTTTTTTATCCGGTTAAGTGCTCACGGAAGAGATGGGATTTCAGCTGTCTTTTGAATGTTGTCAGGGATTCTGCATTCCGGATGAGGGTGGGGAGAGCGTTCCACCAGCATGGAACTGTGAATGAGAATGTTCTGGAAAGTGATTTTGTGGCTCTCTGTGATGGAACCACGAGACGTTGCTCGTTGACCGATCGTAGGCTTCTGGTAGGGATGCATCCGCTGCCTCTCCACGAACTAAGCGTTTGTTCTCCTTTGACGGAACTCACACTCTTGGGAACTCACACTCTTCTCTCACGCGGTGCCACAGCTCGCACAACACTACAGCCCTGCTTAATGAGTGACGACGGAGGACAGAATTAAACATTCAAACGTAGCCTGGCTACACTTAAGGTCTGTGATATTAGTCTGATTTTATTTTTGAATATCACTCCAAGATTTCTGACCGAGCTTGATGGGGTGATTGATGATGAATCTAGCTGGATAGTGAAGTCGTGCTGTAGAGACGGATTGGCAGGGAGGACGAGAAGTCTTTGCCAGGTTGAGCTGCAGGTGATGTTCCTTCATCCATGTCGAGATGTCCGCCAGACATCTTTACAACAGTTTTACCCCATTATAAAATCACCCCAGTCATTCTACTGTAGAATGATTAATTCTTTCCAAATAGTACCATTCAAGTCATCTGGTGAAATTGTTTTCATAGCGCAATATATATCGCAGAAAAATAAAATATCGCAATGTCATTTTTTCCCATTATCATGCAGCTCTAATGTCAAGACAGATTGCACATGTAATGCACAAGTTATTTGATTACTTCTAATTGTGTCAATCATGAATCAGTTGCTTTACATTCAGGCCTCATTGTATTTTTTGGGCTGGTGTTTGGGTGTTATGGGGAAATTCACTGTATATATATATATATATATATATATATATAAAATGTATTGTCTTCAAATAACCTTATATAATACCAATACACAAATATTTATATAGCTTCATACTTTGTGCAATCACTTTATAATAATCTCCAGATACTGATAATGTAATAATGTGTTTAAAATGACATTTAATAATAATAAAAAAAAAAATATATATATTAAATAAAACCTGAGTTGCAAGCAGTGTTCCCTCTACTTATTTTCTATTTTCATTACTTTTCTCTATTGGGTGAAAATTTCGGCCTCATGAGCAACAGTCTTTATACCAGACCTGAAAAGGGACACAATGTGGTTTAATCATATAGTTGTAACTTGTAAATTTAATGTGCTATTTATATTTGATTTGACCCTTAAAGTAACTTAAGTAATATTAAACCACATATATAAAAAACAACACTGTAGAAAAAAAAGGCAACTTATGGCAAGCTCTTTTTTGAGTAAACACCACGAACAAGGACTGAAGTCCACGCAACTCAAAAGATTACGTTAAAATCATAAGTTGCCACAACATAAATAGTCATGTTTAGCTAATGAATAACAGAACAAAGTATTTTTCTATATTTTTTTATATATTATTTAAATAGTTTAATTAAATAAAAGACAGACCATAAGAAGAGTCAGAAAACTTTTTATTATTATTATTTAAACAGTTTGTGTCCAATGCACAACAATGACATTACAGTAGCAAAGCTTGAATTTGTTAACTCAATGCATGGTACCATTGCATGTTAACATTAGCCTGAAGGTTTAGTTCACCCAAAAATGAAAAGTCAGTCATCATTGATTTACCCTTAAATTGAAATTGAAATTAAAAAAGATATTCTGAAGAAAGCTGGTAACTAAACAGTTGACGGTAGCCTTTAAATACTGCAGCAGCCAATGGCTACTGTCAAATGTTTGATAGTAACATTCTTCACACTTTCATATTTTGTGTTCAGCAGAAGAAAGTAACTCATACAGGTTTGGAACAACATGAGGGTGAGTAAATGATGACAGAATTTTCATTTTTGGATGAACTATCCATTTAAAGCTAAGGTTGAAACCAATTAATACTTAACTCTCCCTCATATAATTCCCAAATCCATATGACTTGGTCCATAACAAAGATTGTTTTAAAGAATGTACAGAACTGAATGAAAAACAGACTGATGTCATTATGAAGTTTATGATATTGATAACTGATATTATAAAGTTATTTACTGACTATTTTCCTCTCTATATGTGTTCATTCAAAGTAGATTATCATGGCTGAATAAAAAAAAATAAAAAAAAACTGGTTATTGCTTAACCTCTGAAATACTGCAAACCACCACTGGTTCCTGCATGTCTTGAGACACCATGTCACTGTACGTAAATTACTTGTATTTGTTCTATCTTCCAAATTTCTCCTTTTGTGTTTTGCAGGAGAAAGGAAGTCATAATGGTTTAGAACACATGATATAGGCTAATATACACATATCATACACATAATTTCAGGGTTAACTAAAGTTAAACAATTGGCTTAGTAGTGATATTTTCCATGTGATTAATCTTGCAACACAATAACATTAAATTGGACAACAAATGTAATATAGAAACATTATGCAAACTTGCATTAATGGTTTTATTCAGAAAGCTGTTAAAACTGCAGTGTTTTGAATATATTAAAGGATTTACCTGTTCATCCAGCTTGTCCAAATAGTCCTAATTTTTTCTCTAAATGCATTCATTCTTCCTGTAGAGTTTTAGGAGAGGTATTGTGTACTTTTCAAGGGATATGTAGAACTTCCACAGGAGGTCGCCGTTACAGATACACGAAAACTCCATGGAGTACCAACTAAGCATTTGTCTGTACAACATAGGCTACTATTCCTATTTCACTTGTTTTTTTTAAGGCAATCAGTTTGCATGTTTTTTTTTTTAAGTAAGTCTAACTAAGTAGATTTTACAGTGTAGTCTGAAGAATTTAAAGGACAAGTTCGGTATTTTACACTTAAAGCCCTGTTTGTAGATCGTTTCTGATGAAATAGAACGGTTAAGATTAAAATTTGGAAACATGCTGCTGTCCCGAGAATTTTAGGTTTCTTTCACTTTATATCTTCTTATAAAGTGATACTCTTTCTATACTCTTTCTTTCATATTTGAAAATGAACAAAATGTTTTTACTGGTTCAACCCCCCTCTTTCTACCCCACGGACCGCTTGAAAATATAAAAGTGATAGAGTCACTTTTATATTTTATATACGCTTTTATATTTTTATATTTTATCTCCTTTTATCGCCTAATTTTAACTTCAGCAAACTGCACAGTGCTCAAATGACAAAGTTTGGATTACTACAAAAACGCATAATTATTTTACCCGACCAGCTTATATTCCGGGGAAAGGAAAACACAACTGCCTCAAGGATAAGAGAAAATGCCTCTTCTGGTTCAAGAATCTACTTGCTGCACTAACTGCCACAGACTTTTACAAAGGATTGCAGTTCTTGAAACAAAGTTACTTACGGGACCACCAAACCAGACGGAGCACACAACAGAGCTGCACCCTCAGCATACCGGTGAGTCCCATGAAACTAGTGCTCCTCGACAGGTAGAGAAACAAGCCGATCGACTTACAAATCGATGGCACAAACGGAGCGAGACCCAAAGGCACTCGAGACATCAGATTGTCACGAGCATCACATATTGCCGCAGTAGCATCCTCTACCCCAGATACAGCTCTGACAAGGATTGCAAACACTGGTCTCCTACCACCGCCTATACATCTTGAGAACAGATTTGAAGTGCTAATGAATGTAAATGAGGAATCCCCAAACGTGATGAATGTGATTGAAAACAGACTGAATCAGCCAGTAGCTAATTACTTTCTCAAATGTTTACAGAACAAGCGGGCACCCAGCGTGCCTGTATCTTTCTCTATTGCTGTTCTATTACAAGATATAAAGTCTAAGGCCTTCAATAGCCGTACAGCAATATGACGCAATCATCACGCTTCCAGATGCACACTGAAAGCCTTGTGCAAGACCTGCAACAGGAAACACGAGAGCTGTGACTGCCAGTACAGCGCTCAAACCCCCAGAGAACTCCTGTCTTATGAGTACTAAGAAAGACATCCTATATGTTTACCATTCTGTCAGTAGCCGTAGAGTCATGCTAAAAGTGAGTAAGGTGATCATCACAAACGGAGATGCATCGTTAGAGACATATGCAGTGCTCGTCGATGGGTCTGAGAGGACTATCCTCCTTCAAGCAGCCACATAGCAGCTGAACCTCAGAGGATTGCCAGAAGCCCTGATACTAGGACCAGTGAGACAGGATCAGCAGGTGCTTCATGGGGCGGCCGTCTCCTTCACAGTATCATCTATGTCTCATCCCCACAAGAAATACCTCATCCAACATGCCTTTACAGCTGAGAGACTAGATCTTGCTGAACACACCTACTCGGTGGCTTGCTTAAAGTTAGTTCACCCAAAAATGAAAATTAGGTTATTAATGACTCACCCTCATGTCGTTCCAAGCCCGTAAGACCTTCGTTCATCTTCGGAACACAGTTTAAGATATTTTAGATTTATTCCGAGAGCTTTCTGTCCCTCCATTGAAAATGTATGTACGGTATACTGTCCATGTCCAGAAAAGGTAATACAGACATCAAAGTAGTCCAAGTGACTCCAGTGGCTCAATCTTAAGTTTATAAAGTGACGAGAATACTTTTTGTGGGCAAAAAACAACAAAAATAACGACTTCATTCCACTATTCATTTCCTTCTCTCTGGGCCTTGAGTTAGTTTACATAGTATAAGTGTGTAGCGCTTCTGGGTTGTACGTCAGACGCATCACACACATGACCAGTGTCGGCCAATAGTGAGCCTACGTGTGACGTATACAAATATGAAGTTTTTCCCAATACTGAAATTTACATTTGTTGTTATAAGAGGGCAGCTGTGTATGATGACAACACTAGCATGTTACCACTGTAGGCTACTAACGTTATGTCAGACTACTCTTTCATGGGAGTCATCTCCTTAGATTCCTGAATCCTCGTTGAGTACAAGGATACCAAACATGCTAGGTTGCACCTTGTGATTTGTGCAATGTTGTGATTAAGAATTCAAACAACCTTTGCGAATATCTTGGAAATGGTTACCAACCAGCCGGCTGCTCTCGAATCTCGAATATTTTGGAATACATGTAAAAATGCGTAAAAACACTAACTTAATGAAATGTCTACTTGGTTTTAATAAATAGAAATGTACATTGTTATAGCAAAAAATACAAAATATAATTGTATTTGGTCTCTCTTTTTTATGTAAAATTATGAGGAACAGACATAAATTTACATTTGATATACTGTAGGCTATATACAAAAATATGCACATGCACAAGCATTTGATTCTGCAACGTTCACAAATCAGCACACTGCCACTATTACAACTGTAAAAGCACATTTGAAATATAAGAGGATCAGTGTGTAGTGTAGACAGCTTCACTGATTATAATGAAACTTACGGAACTTGTGAGATTGCCATGAACTGAAAGGAGAAGTTCACTTTCAAAAAAACTTTTGCTGATAATTTACTCACCCCCATGTCATCCAAGATGTCCATGTCTTTCTTTCTTCAGTCGCAAAGAAATTAAGGTTTTTGATGAAAACATTCCAGGATTTCCCCCCATGTAATGGATTCTATTGGGACCCAAACGGTAGAAGGTCCAAATGACAGTTTAAGTGCAGCTTCAAAGGGCTTTAAACGATACCAGACGATGAATAAGGGTCTTATCTAGCGAAACGATCGGTCATTTCCAAAATAAATAAAAAAGTTTAAGTTTTATAAGCACAAACGCTCGCCTTGCTCTGTTCTGTGATGCGCGTTCGTGACGTCACGTAATACGCAATTACATTGAAAAGGTCACGCTTGAAAAATTTCTGTCCTGAAGAAAATGTTCTTTTTGGCTTTTTAATATTAAAACACCGAGGATACGCACACAAAATGGGCATTTTAAACGATAAACTGACACAAATACATTTGAAAATGTGTATATGGTCCTCCTTCCGCACATTTGTAAACGCGTCAAGCGTGACCTTTTCAACGTAATTGCGTATTACGTGACGTCTTCAACGCGCATCACAGAACAGAGCAAGGCGAGCGTTTGTGCTTATAAAACTTAAACTTTTTTATTTATTTTGGAAATGACCGATCGTTTCGCTAGATAAGACCCTTATTCATCGTCTGGTATCGTTTAAAGCCCTTTGAAGCTGCACTTAAACTGTCATTTGGACCTTCTACCGTTTGGGTCCCAATAGAATCCATTACATGGGGGGAAATCCTGGAATGTTTTCATCAAAAACCTTAATTTCTTTGCGACTGAAGAAAGAAAGACATGGACATCTTGGATGACATGGGGGTGAGTAAATTATCAGCAAAAGTTTTTTTGAAAGTGAACTTCTCCTTGAAGTGACCACTGTTTTAATGATTATAATGGGAGTGCGATTTGCATGTGTTGCGTCCTAAGACGTTATTTTTTATTTATTTGTAATCATTATGTGCTTTGGTGTTTTCTTTTGTTTCTTCCATGTCTACTGCCACCATGCTCATGCTGGTGATTGGGATCACCTGTTGCTGATTTGCTGCCCATTAACCTCAGCTCCACTGATTGGCTGCAGCCGGGAGAATGTCAGCATATAAAGCCAGCACCATCCCACAACAAGGAGAGAGAGAGGGTTGCAGATGCTAACTTGCCACATGGACTTCTTTTCCCTTGTTCCAGATAGCTTCATCATGTTATGTTGTTGAAATCTGTTAACCATTGGTGCAATTGTAGATATAGTTGAAGACTTATGGTTTTGTTAAGAATTTAAGATTTTCTTTTAAGAAAACCTGTAGGGAGGTGGGTGCCATTTTTGTTTGAATTTGCTTTTCTCCTGGTTATGGGTAGTTAGGGAGAAAGGGAACTTTATTTGTTATTTATTTACTTTTTGTTTTGATGTTTAGGTAAGGTATGGTTAAAACCGAGTTAGAAACCTTTTTGTTTGTTTTGTTGGTCTTTGCCCCCTCCTTAAGTTTGTTTCCTTTTATCCTTTTTCTTATGATTCAATAAATACTTTTTCTAAGCTCACTAGTTTTGGATGTGTGTTACTGGGACTAGAGACAAGAAGTACCTGTGCTCTCTCTCTCTCTCTCCAAAACTTTGTTACTGCTATGCCTAGTTCCCCTAGACTTAAAAAAAGGCTAGCACGTAACAAGTGGGGGCTCGTCCTTTCTTGTGAAAGTGTACCGCGTTGTAATTGTAAGTATCTGCTAATTTTTTTCTCTTCTGTTTGGCTGTTTTCATTTTGGTGAGGAGAAAAGGCTCCTGTGGTAGTGAGAGTTATGGAATTTGATTTGATGTCATTTACTATTTCTCCTACCATAGAAGTTTTTGAAGGCTGCAGAAGGGCAGATTTGCTGTTGATTGCAGATTTCTTTAATGTTGAGGTTCCAAGGCAGGCTACTAAACAAGTAATTAAAGATCACTTGAGGGGAAAGCTGGTTGATGGAGTTTTACCAGATTACTCTGCTGTCAGTGCTGAGGAACAACATGGGAACACAGCAGAGGCTGTGTCAGGTGAGGTTTTTCCTGGGCTGGCAGCTGAGTCTCTGAGTGAAGCGATGTTAGCTGTAAAATTGAGGGAGTTAGATCTGGAGATAAAAAAGCAGGACTGTGAAGAGCAAAAGATCAGGCTTCGTACTATAGAGGCACAAGCAGAGAGGGACATTAAGATGCGTCAGTTAGATTTGCGTGCTCAGGAGTTGAATCGAAAACCGGTTCCTATGCCTCGCTCTAGACTCCCCTCTGCGGTATCGCCCGTCGCTTCACCTGCTGCTTTTGTACCTCAAGTAACGGATAATGTGACCCCTGAGGCAGATTTTGATGTTGGCAAGTATCTTAAACTTGTACCACCGTTTAGAGAAGCGGAAGTGGATTCATATTTCGTTGCTTTTGAACGGATCGCTACGAAATTGCGGTGGCCGAAAGACGTGTGGGCTCTGCTATTGCAGTGTAGTCTTTCTGGTAAAGCGCAAGAGGTTTGCTCTGCCTTACCAATAGATCAGTCCCTTGATTATGATATAGTGAAATCTGCCGTTCTACGAGCGTTCGAGTTAGTGCCTGAGGCATACCGTCAAATTTAGGTCACATTTGAAAACAGCCAAACAGACGTATGTTGAGTTCGCAAGGGAGAAGAAAACCCTTTTCGAGAAATGGTGTCTTTCCAGTGGGATCATGACTCTTGATCAGCTTCAAGAGCTGCTCTTGCTGGAGGACTTCAAAAGTTCTATTCCAGAGAATGTATCTGATAGGGAAGCAACACGTGTTTTCTCACGCATTGGCAAAGGTGAGACTCAATCAAGTGCGCGCCGTAAGAATGCTCCAAATGATAAACGAGTTTGTTTTTATTGTCTCGACAGCAGTCATTTAATTTCTGACTGTAAAGCGTGGAAGCAAAAGAACTCCGCTTCCAAATCTAAAAGTGTTGCACTCGTACACCCCGTATGCGAGGAAAGCCACACGACCGCTCTGTCCTATCAGCCTTTCCTACTGACTGGTTCAGTGTCTGTCTCAGTTGATTCTGAGTGTAAATCTGTCACCATTTTACGAGACACTGGGTCAGTTCAGTCATTTATCTTAGAAGAATTATTGCCCCGCTCTACCGAGACTTATTCTGGTGCAGACGTGCTTGTACGTGGAATTGGAATGCAGTGTATAAATGTTCCTCTTCACAATGTTTATCTGAAATCAGACCTTGTATCGGGTACTGTAAGACTTGGTGTACGTTCTCCGTTACCTGTCGAGGGTGTGGGTGTTATTCTTGGAAATGACCTCGCTGGGGGTGAAGTTTTTCCCCGTCCAATTGTGGTCCACACCCCTAAATTGTGTGAGCAACCTGACCTTGCCCGTCAATTTCCTGCAGTTTTCCCTGCGTGCGTCGTGACGCATGCCCAGTCGGCTAAATTCAGAGACATGGTGGATCTCTCTGAATCGTTTTTGGTGGCGCATGATGAATTTGAGGAAGATAAGATGGCAGTAGAGCCAGAAGTTTGCCCTAATATCGAGAACGCAGTTATGGTTCCTTAACGCATGCTTTCTAGGCTATCTACAATATACATGGAATTTGAATAAAAGTTTGTTTTTCATTTGTCTTTTGTTTTCATGTCTCGGTAATTTTACTGGTTTTGATGACATGAGATGCACTACTAGACATAACAAAGGAAAGTTAATTTAGATTCAGAATAACTAATAGTGTGATACCTTTTCTAAACTTAAATACAAGAATACTGTAAAATACTGTAAATTGTATAATTGCTTAAATTGGGTGCTTTATTAAGATTTAAAGTGAGTCTGTATCTACTACCACTTTTTATTAATTCACCCAACCAGAGTTGCACATTGATCTCATGAGGATAAATTATTTATATATAAATAATATTTATATATTATTATATATATACACACACACAATCCAAATACATATAATACACAATAATACATATATGAATTTTACACTGTCACAAAAAAACCCCAAAAAAAACATTGTGTACAAAAAAATTGTACATTACTAGAAAACCATCATGTCACTTGAGATATTCCACTAGCTGGATTGAGTAGCTGCCTTGATGAGGATCCGGGACAGTGTTTTCCAAAAAATGATATCATACTGATCTGTGCTCAAGTGGAAATGCAACTGGAACCATTCGTCCTCATGATGGAAAAGTAATTACTTTGTGGTTTACAAATACAGAAAAGAAGGTACTGAAGCTTTGAATGTATGTTTTTAAAAGTGAATAATGGCAGCACTTTCTTTAGAACACAGTTCTGTATGCGGTACAATTACAAACCTTTCCAAGCACAGATTTCGACTCACTGTTTGTCACGTAATCTAATCCTGATTTTGTAGCTCCACAATTGGAAAACCTGGATCTGTACTATATGGCGTAATTCAGCAGCGGTGTTTGGTCTGATGGTGGAAAGCACAACAAACTTCCAGAATGTGCTGTCAGCACCAGCAAGCCTGTTCACAAAATATACAGTTTTCAAACAAAACGCATTTTTACGGAGACCCGCACATGATATGCAAGAAAAAAAGTAAATCGTGTACAAATCAAGGGAACAAACTAGTTAATTGTGCGCATGATCTGGCCTACTTTTTTTTTTATTTTTTTTTATGAAAGCTGTATATTGTAACCTGTAAATGTAACTGCAATTGCCATTGGGATGTGCAACTGATAACCCACGATCTTTATCCCTGTAAATTTGAAGTAAAAAGAATTCAAGAACCTGTTTAGTAATATAAACATTCTGATAAAAGTTTAGGTCTGAATGCAAATATAAAAAGCAAATATGCAAGAGTCAAATTTAGTAGAAGTATTTTTTTAACTAGTCACCAGATAAGCAGAGGTCAGCCTCGCCTAGCCATCAATCACTAACTATAACTCAACCCCAGAGTCCAACAATGGCCACAGTCACACCTGAACCAGCTAAACTACATATTCAGCATCACTACAAACCTCCAGACAGGCGTGTTGGGCAAGATGGAGATAAGTCTGCTGGACATTAGCCCTCCAGGACTAGGAGCAGGTTTGAACAGACCTTTCCAGACAGAACTGAAGATCAACTGAGAGTTAATACAGATAACTTGCATTATTGCTAAAACAAGGGTTCACAATCATTCACCAACCAGCCAAACACTTTGAGGCGATCTTGATTTCAGCAAAGAAGATGATCTGAGCTATGAATCTGAAAGTTTAACTAATCACTTCACAAGGAAATAACAATGCACAATGCCAAGGACCCGTTCACCCAGAATGAACATTCTGTCATCATTTATTCTTTTTTGTCATTAAAAAAGTCAGTTTTTGTCCATTCAATTGATTTCAATGGGGTCCAATAAACCCTAGTAAAAAAACCTATACCAAAATCTATTTAAAATACACTTATTTCATAATACTGTAGGTATTAAATATTTATTGACATAATGTCACAATGCACTTTTCTTAATATTATGCCTTAAAATCTTTTAATATAACTAATGATTGTATGATCTGTGTATAATATCAATCTTTAAATGCAATATATTTAAAGTGTAACTAAAGTATACTTGCAATAGTTCCACTTTAGCACAATCAAATATATTTTAATAAAAATCTTTAATTAGACCTCAGCACTACTTCTGCACATTTGAAAAGACATTTTTTTTTCTCCAATTTAGCAGATATAAATTTAGTAAGCCAAAAGTATATTGCAGGGTATTTTGGTAAATGGACTGCATTTATATAGCACTTTCACAGACCACCAAAGCGCTTTACATATTGCCTCACATTCACCCATTCACTCATTCACACACCAACGGCAGTGTCAGCCATGCAAGCCACCATCCAGCTCGTCGGGAGCAGCTGGGGTTAGGTGTCTTGCTCATGGACACCTCGACACTTGGTCAGGTGGAACCGGGGATTGAAACACCAACCTTCCGGTTTGTAGACAAACTAAATGAACCACTGAGCCACTGCCACCCCAAATTAATAGTACTAAATAATAATACTAATAATACTTACTAAATGTATATACTTAAAGTCTGCTAAATTGGAAAAACATTTTTTTTAAGTGCTGAGGTCCAACTAAATATATAATTAAGTATATATATGATTGTGCTAAAGTGTGGAACTATTGCAAGTATACTTTAGTTACACTTTAAATATATTGGATTTAAAGATTGATATTATACACAGATCATACAATCATTATTAATAAACATTTTAGACATAATATTAAGAAATGGGCATTGTGCATAAAATAAAAAATAAAGTTTAATTATAATTTTATATTATGTCTTAAGTGATATGTCAATAAATATTAATACCTAGTATGAAATAAGTGTATTTTAAATAGATTTTGGTATAGTTTTTTTTTATAGTTTTTTACTAGGGTTTATTGGACCCCATTGACATCAATTGAATGGACAAAAACTGACTTTTCTAATGACAAAAAATAATAAATGATGACAGAATGTTCATTCTGGGTGAACGGGTCCTTGTCTTGTTGTGCATTAATAGCATTGTGCATTGTTATTTCCTTGTGAAGTGGTTAATTAGACTTTCAGGATACATTCATATCTCAGATCATCTTCTTTGCTGCAATCAAGATTGCCTCAAAGTGTTTGACTAGTTGGTGAATGATTGTGAACCCTTGTGTTAGCAATAATGCAAGTTATCTGTATTAACTCTCAGTTGATCTTCAATTCTGTCTGGAAAGGTCTGTTCAAACCTGCTCCTAGTCCTGGAGGGCTAATGTCCAGCAGACTTATCTCCATCTTGCCCAACACGCCTGTCTGGAGGTTTGTAGTGATGCTGAATATGTAGTTTAGCTGGTTCAGGTGTGACTGTGGCCATTGTTGGACTCTGGGGTTGAGTTATAGTTAGTGATTGATGGCTAGGCGAGGCTGACCTCTGCTTATCTGGTGACTAGTTAAAAAAATACTTATACTAAATTTGACTCTTGCATATTTGCTTTCATATTTGCATTCAGACCTAAACTTTTATCAGAATGTTTATATTACTAAACAGGTTCTTGAATTATTTTTACTTTGAGTTTACAGGGATAAAGATCATGGGTTTTCAGTTGCACATCCCAATGGTAATTGCAGTTACATATTTCCAGGTTACAATATTATAGTTTGTTGTGCTTTCCACCATCAGACCAAACACCGCTGCTGAATTATGCCATATTGTACCGATCCAGGTTTTTCAATTGTGGAGCTCCAAAATCAGGGTTAGATTACGTGACAAACAGTGAGTCGAAATCTGTGCTTGGAAAGGTTTGTAATTGTACCGCATACAGAACTGTGTTCTAAAGAAAGTGCTGCCATTATTCACTTTTAAAAACATACATTCAAAGCTTCAGTACCTTCTTTTCTGTATTTGTAAACCACAAAGTAATTACTTTTCCATCATGAGGACGAATGGCTCCAGTTGCATTTCCACTTGAGCACAGATCAGTTTGATGTAATTTTTTGGAAAACACTGTCCCGGATCCTCATCAAGGCAGCTACTCAATCCAGCTAGTGGAATATCTCAAGTGACATGATGGTTTTCTAGTAAAGTACAGTATTTTTGTACGCGATCCCTTAATCACTTCAGTTCATGGCAATCTCACAAAGTTTTGTTATAATCAGTGAAGCTGTCTACACTACACAATGATCCTCTTATATTTCAAATGTGCATTTGCAGCTGTAATAGTGGCAGTGTGCTGATTTGTGAACGTTGCAGACTCAAATGCTTGTGCATGTTTTTATTTAAGTGCCATTTCAGTGTTAATGGACTCGATCTACTCCATCTATGTTTTGATCATCGTTCTGATTCTGATCTGGATGTAGTCTTTGATAAAAACGTGATGTTTCTCACCTTTTTACTCATAATTTAGCTTTTATATGAAATTTACCCACATTCAAGTGTTGATAAAAAAAAATGCATTAAGCTAGAATAAAATTGAAAAGGGTTGCTTCTTTCTTTTGATATATTGCATGTTCAGATATAAGTACACAGAAATATTCTTGGGGCCATGACAAATTTGTGAATTTATTTTTATTTTTTTTAAAGGGAACTGACAGGGTTTTTGTGAAAATGTTTGTGTTTGAGTGAAGTGGGGGAGCAATTACACTGACTCTGGGTGTGTTTTAAGGACCGCCTGTCCCCTTCAGAGCTCTATTTAAGCAGCAGACTGACCAAACACATCACACTTTTCCAGCTTTGACCAGGCGAGCTGCTCTTGAGAAGAATTTCAGACTGCAGTCATTCATGTAAGTATACTTTCACTCAAGGGCACTTGACTTAAGATGTAGCTAGCTAACAGTTTCTAATACTTTGCATGAGATTATCGAGCCCAATTTTCTACCACTGCGTATCTATAGTGTGAGTTCTTGTTTTCATTTGGCATGCTCTTTATGTGCAAAAGTCATCTTTTATGTGCATATAGGCTTACACCAGTGGTGTGCGGTGGTGTTTTAAAAAGAGGAGGCAAAAGGCTTGAATATTTTTTTATATAGCCTATTGTATATAAAATGTAAATTTATGTCTGTTACTCATAATTTTCCATAAAAAAGAGAGACCAAATACAATTCTATTTTGTATTTTTTGCTATAACAATGTAAATTTCTATTTATTAAAACCAAGTAGACATTCCATTAAGTTAGTGTTTTTACGCATTTTTTCCAAAATAATAATTAAAGGCAGTAAATATTTAAAGGGGTCATATAATGGTACATGCACTTTTACAAGTTGATTGTACTGAAATGTGTGTTGGCAGTGGCTGTACACAACCATCATAAAATGATAAAAATCCATCCAGTGGTTTTTTTAAAATCTTCCTATATGTTTTCCCCCGTCTCAAATCAAGCCGTTCGACCGTGTGACATCACGCGGTCGGACGCCCCTCCCACGATTGTTGATTGACAGCAGCGTTTCAACACAGACCCGCCCTCGCTCGTAAGCGAGCTGTCAATCATAGTATACGCTTGAGCACTGTCTATGAGCAGAATGGAGTCTAAGCGATTGTGGTGTTCTGTTCTTCGGTGTAATAACGAACACAGACGCAGTGGCTGAGTTTGTTTTCGAAGGGAATATTCCAAAGGAGGGTCAGTATAAAGCTGGTTTTGCTAAGAAGCTGCTCCTGAAAAAAGAATCGTTACCAACTATTCGTGTTCCTGCTGCACCTCCAGAAAAAGAAGTGAGTGTAACATTTTATTAACTTTTATATGAATCTTTATATTAATCTTTGCAAATCGCTTGCTGCACGCTTCACGGTGAATGCGGCTGTTTACACTCAGGGTACATTACGGCATGTTTTCTATGTACGACGTTCTCAATATAATTCATAATCCCACGTTTATAATGAACAATGCGTTATGGTTTTTGTGTTAAAGGGGTGAGCAAAGCTCATTATCATTTAAAGACACATGCACTTAAACAGCGTGCTGAAAACAGAGCTGTTTTTGACCAGGTAAAATTAGTGTATACTAATGATAATTTTTAATTAAAGTATAAACTTTTAATTTAGACCCTAAAGAATCATATTAGCTTGTACAAAAATGGCATTATAGGACCCCTTTAAACAATGAATATTATTTGTGAACTAATGTTCAGCTAATAGTCAACTTTTTCATTAGATTTCCCATTAACATCATTGTCTTCATTCAGACTGATTTGAGAATGCGCAAAAATATGACATCAAAGTACAGCGAGAGTGATTCGAGAGCAGCCGGCTGGTTGGTAACCATTTCCAAGATAATCGCAAAGGTTGTTTGAACTCTTAATCACAACATTGCACAAATCATAACGTGCAACCTAGCATGTTTGGTATCCTTGTACTCGACAGGGATTCAAGAATCTAAGGAGATGACTCCCGTGAAAATAAGTCAAACATGAACATGTGAACATTTGATTTTACCACTAGGCAGCGCTGGCTCGAAAACTTCTCAGGCTCCTTCAGAGCATCGTGCCAATGATCCATATCAAGTTTTGCAACACACTAATGCATTCATAAAATAAAGCATTTTACTTCAGAATTTAAAATGGGCGATGCCAAAAATGGCCGATATCATTAGAATCGGCATGCCTCCCCAAATCTAACGAGACCATTTTAGGATTTTTTTGGCGAACAGTTTAGAAGTTATGAGAAGTTATATCATTTTTCATATCAGTAGGTGGCGCTGCACCAAAACGCAGCATGTTCCCTCAGGTCATACTTGTGATGGCAAATACCAAGTTTGGTCTGAATACAATAACGCATTGTGGAGATACAGCCTTATGTCTATTTTTAGCAAACACTATGTAAAATTTGTGCATGCATTAAAGGGATAGTTCATCCAAAGATGAAAATCACCCCGTGATTTACTCACCCTCAAGTCATCCTAGGTGTGTAAGACATTCTTCTTTCAGACAAATACAATCAGAGTTATATTATAAAATGTCCTCTTCCAAGCTTTATACTGTCAGTGATCAGCTGTATATTTTGTTATACTAATGAAGTCAGTTTTAAAGTTTTAAAATATGGACATTTTTCTTACACAAACACATCACTTCACTTCAGAAGGACTCTATTAACCCCCAGAGCCATGTGGAGCACTTTTATCATGGATAGATGCACTTTTATGATGGATAGATGCACTTTTATCATGGCTAGATGCACTTTTATGATGGATAGATGCACTTTTATGATGGATAGATGCAATTTTATCGTGGATGGATGCACTTTGATTGACTTCAAAAAATATACAGCCGATCACTGCCATTTTAAAGCTTGTAAGAGCCAGGATATTTTTTAATATAACTCAGATTGTATTCGTCTGAAAGAAGAATGTCATATTCACCTAGGATGTATATGTATATCCTTCCAGTGCACTGAATCTTTCGCTCCCCTAAAAAGTCCCCCAATGCACCGTGAAAATCAGGGAGCATCAATGCTCGTTATGTTCTCCTAATGACAGTTCTGAAGCGCAAATCTTAAATCACATGAGCCAAACTCATTACACATAATGACATGCAATAGATGTTTTTTTTATATACAAACCATTACTTAATAATATTTCAACATAAATATTCAATGCTAGACAGTTAATGAACATAATCTAACTATCATTTATTATTTATTTAACAGGCAAAGTAAAGTATTTATCAATGTACATTAAATAAAAATGTCAGATAGACATCATTGTAGTACCAGTAGTGATGTTGTACAATGAGGACATTGTCTTGTCGCCAGAAATAAGGTGGGTTTCAACACTGGGCACGTTTGCTTTTGTCAGATTCCAAGTGCAGTTTCTTCCCAAAACGTTGGTGTGGTTTCACACTCAACTTGATTCTGTTGAACCATGGTACATTTGTGCTCATCTTACATCAGCACACACGCATGATAGAAAACAGAACACAGGTCAATACATTCTTTATAAATTCAAGTATACACTGTAAAAAAAATTCCGTAGTTTTTACGGAAAAAAACTGGCAGCTGGGGTTACCAGAACAATTCCGTAAAATATACAACAAAACAGTAATTGCTTTTACCGAATAACATGTACATTTTACAGTTTAAACCAGCATATAACACACTGGAGTTCTGTTATATTTACTGGTTTAAACTGTAAAATGTACGTGCTATTCTGAACAACATGTCAATTTTACAGTATAATCCAGTAAATATAACAGTAAATTTCAGTAATATGATATAAAGTTAATTTACCGTCCTATTGAAGTATTAATATCTGTTTTGTACACTGATAACCACCAATCACAGCAGTGATGAGAGTCACATGATCAATCAAAGCTCTTCACAAGCAGTTCTTCCACAAGAAAGTTAATACTAATATATATAGAAGCTGCACAGTGTCATTCACACAAACATTAAACACCATCATGGTAACACATGAAATTTTAAAAATGCAATAAACATTAATTTAACAACATTAAATGTAACATAAACCCCTAATGTACATAACTGATTAGAAAAAACGAAGAAAACTATGAAGAAACAAACATAGTTATTTCAACAAAAATAGATCAAATGTGAAGTGTCACAGGGAATTGTGGGAATGTCAATTTACGGTTTTTCACTGTAAATTATACAATGAGTTGTTTTTTCACTTTCAAAAACTGTAAATTTAACGGTATGTTACAGTAAAATTACATTAAATGTACCGTTAGATCTATCACAGTTATTTACCGTATATAGTACAGAAACTTTCTGTTAACCAATTAACAGTTTTTCACTGTAGCATTTTTACAGTCTTTTACCGTTAAAATTACGATCATTTTTTACAGTGTACTTGGCTTGTAGTTGTTAACTCTTTTCATTGAGTAGCCTATTAAATATACTTTTTTTACATAGTTTTTCATATACAGTCTTTTGAAACTTACATTGTTTGAAAATATTGATTAGAATATTGATATAAAACAGATGTTTCTAAATCTGCGTATCTGAATTTTTGTGTAGGCTTGTCCACTGGTAGTTTACTTAGGAATTTACTTTAATTCTACTTTACTCTTTCCCCACCATTGACTGAACTTTCCAGCTATCCATGTTTTCACTGCTATACGGTAGGGGGCGCTATGACACATCTTCTGAAAGAGTACTGAATCTCCTGATCAAAACACAGGAGAAGAAGAAGCAGAATCAAGTGACGGAAGATTGCATGCAATAATGTGATCATATGCAATACGCAATAATGTGATCATAAAACATTAAACAGCGTGTAAATCAAAACTGTTTAATGTTACCAAATTAAATGAAACGTTAACCAATGAAGAGAAAATGACTGAAGCTTTGGGGGTGTTGGACTCGATCTCCTCCATCTGTGTTTTGATCATCGTTTTGAATCTGATCGAGGCGTAGTTGACAAAAATGTGATTTTCTCAACTTTTTTATTTAAAATGTTGCCTTTCCTTATTAAACTTATTGATATTCAAGGTTAGATAAAAAAGGATGCATGAAGCTAATAAAATGTTTTTAAAATTAGTTAAATTAGGTATTTTTCAAGTATAAAAAATAATATCTACATTTGAACATAGTAGTATACTTGAAGTGCAAAAATAATATATAAATAAGTAAACTATAAGTATAATCTCATGCTCACTTAAAGAAAACTCACAAGTATACTTTCAGTATAAACTACTAAACTAGTAGTTTACTGAGACTACACTTCAGTGTGTACTTTCATAAACTAAAAAAAAAACGACTTGTATTAAAATAGTAAACTACTAGGTTACTTTTAAGTTAACTTGTGGTACAGATGCATTGCAAATGAGAAACCAGTTGTGTACTTATATTTTGAAGAATGGCAGAGGGAGTCTCTGAGGAGGACACTGTGCAACCGTATCAATTTGAACCAGAGTCGGAAAACATGACGTTTCTGAATGGTTGGTTAACATAATGTCACTTTGATCTATCTTTGTGTGTACTGGCAGGGTAGAGTAGTGAGATTGACAGATTGATGTTACAGCTAATAGTCATTGTTGGGAAAGTTCACTTTCTACATGAACTAGTTCAAAGTTCAGTTCACAAATTTTAAAATGAACTAGTTCAGTTCATAGTTCATATACTCAAACTTTTGAACTAAGTTCACAGTTCCAAAAATGAACTAGTTCATAGTTCTTTTTTTCCATGTTGCTGCGAGATATTATTTTTCAAAATGATTGCCACAGAACCACAGACAATTATTTTATCAGTTTTAACACTGAAGCTATGCGTCAGATTTTTCCCATCCTCACCGACCTTGTCATAAAACTCGTTTAAATGATCATACGACACCTCCTTGCTGCTTTTTGTTTTGATTTGATTTGTAACGTAAGTGATGAGTCGTTCATGAACGATCCATTCATTGCGTCTGTCACGTGACAAATAAACGGAAGACTCGGAAGGTTAAGTAATTATTTATGTTCCCTGTAAACATTTTTTGACTGCATTATAATGATTTCTTAATTCAGAATATGATCAAGATTGCGTAGGTGGATGTGTTCTGGGAATTTGCCAGTTAATAGTATAACATTTAAAGCCCCTTAATGAAATGACTCGAAAAAAGATTTGTTCATTTTGATGAACGAGATCGAACAAGAGAGTCAGTGGACACTGGTGGCTTGTGTTGCCAGATTGGGTGTTTTTACCGCTACATATTAAGGCCGGTTTACGTGGGTTTTAGGTGGGTTTTCGCCTGGAAGGAAATCGCCTCGGTTACGACTGTAACCTCGGTTCCCTGAAGAGGGAACGAGCGTTGCGTCGAGTTTGACGCTATGGGAACGCTTTGCGTGATGACGTCTTGAAGCACATGTAAAATCAGTCCAATGGTGTGGCGGAACGTCAGAGGCGGGTGACGTCACGTACCAGGAAGCTATAAAAGCCGGCCCGAAACAGAAAACGAAAGCTTCGTAAAGTCTGAAGTCGTGTTGACAGGCATGAAGGAGATATGGCAAGGTGATGCAACGCTCGTTCCCTCTTCAGGGAACCGAGGTTACAGTCGTAACCGAGGCGTTCCCTTTCAAGGGAACTCGCGTTGCGTCGAGTTTGACGCTATGGGAACGTCTATACCAACGCCTCCATAGCTACAAATGTCTGTCCTGTGTGAAATCTGGTGAGCAGCACTAGGAAGACAAAACATGAGACCCTGGAGCAGAGTCTAGATCCAGAGAGTAGAACCTGACGAAAGTGTGCGGTGAGGACCAGCCTGCCGCATCACAAACGTCCTGTAACGAAACTCCTGATATAAGGGCCTTAGAGGCCGCCATACTCCTCGTAGAGTGCGACCGGACAGCCAAAGGAGAAGGCTGTCCAGCCGCCTCATAAGCAAGTGAGATAGTCTCAACCACCCACTGCTCATCCTTTGCTTAGACACTGGACCTCCCTTGTTAGGGGAGCAAATGTCACTTTTACGCCACAGGGCAGCTCTGTGGACATACGCGTCTAACGCCCGAACAGGGCAAAGCAAATTATTCGCCTCCTGGTCCGATTTCGAAAGGGAGGAGGACCTCCAAGTGCCACGAGGGAAACGAGATACCAAAGGGGTCTTTCCCCACAGACATTCCACCCAAAGGACTGTGGTAAGCACCTACGGCCGCCACATAAACCTTTAAAGTGGACGGGGTCAGACCTGCAGTGAACCGCTCTTGCAGGAACTCCAGAACTGTACCAATTGGGCAGTTGACTGGATCCAACCGACGGTCACTACACAAAGAGGTGAATACTCTCCAGTTCAGGGCATAAAGTTTCCTCGTGGAGGGAGCTCTGGACTGTAGAATGGTCTCAACAACCTCAGTTGAGAGACCTGACTCTATGAGCTGGGCCCCCTCAGAGGCCAAGCCCACAGGTTCCACAGTTCTGGTCGGGGGTGAAAAATCGAGCCCCCTGCTTGGGACAGAAGGTCCCTCCTGACGGGTAGCTCCAGAGGAGGCCCGTCGAGGAGGGACACAAGATCGGGAAACCATACTCTGCCCGGCCAGCGCGGGGCTATAAGAAGCAGGCAAACCCGGTCCCTGCGAACTCTTTCCAGAACTCCCGGGAGCAGAGCAACTGGGGGAAAGGCGTACAGACGTAGCCTCGGCCACGTCTGTACCATAGCATCCAGTCCCAGAGGAGCTGGATGCGTGAGGGAGAACCAAAGTGGACAGTGAGACGTCTCTCGAGACGCAAACAGATCCACTTAAAATTTCCATATCAGCTCCACCACCTCGGGGGTGGAGCCACCATTCCCCGGGCCTCGGCCCCTGTCTCGACAGAGTGTCTGCTCCTATATTCTGGACCCCGGGGATTTAGGCTGCCTTGAGTGACAGCAACTTCCCCTGGGACCACAAGAGGATATGGCGTGCCAGCGCAGACCCCCTTGATATAGGCGACTACCGACGTGTTGTCCGTATGTACTACACATGGTGTCCCCTGAGACCTGTGATAAAGCTCCTCAGAGCCCGGAAGACAGCTAACATCTCTAGGCTATAGAATGCCAGGAACGATGATGGTCTTCCCACAGACCTTGAGATGAGCGACCCTCAGGATCGCTCCCCAACCCGTGAGGGAAGCATCCGTCGTTAGCAGTTTGCGACGACAAGGAGCTCCCAGCACTGGGCCCTGGGACAGGAACCAAGGTTTCTTCCACATAACCAAGGCACGTAGGCATCACCGCGTGACCTTGATTGTGCGAAATGGGTTGCCCCTCGGGGAAAAACCCTCTGGTCCTGAGCCACCACTGCAGGGGCCTCATGTGCAGCAGTCCAAAAGGTATCCCGTTGGAAGCTGCTGCCATGAGACCCAACAGTCTCTGGAACTGTTTGACAGTGAGTAGCTGGCCTAGCTTTACACTTCTCACAGCTGCCAGGATCGAAGCGTGGCGATGACAGGCGCGCCTGCAACGACACTGAATCCCAAACCACGCCTAAAAAAGTGGTCCTCTAAAATAGAGAAGCACACTCTTCTTGGCGTTCAGCCGTAACCCCAACTCTTTCATATGGGCGAGAACAACATCTCGATGTTGAACCGCCATCTAATGCGACTGAGCTAAAATCAACCAATCGTCGATGTAGTTCGTGATGCGAATACCCCGGAGGCGCAGAGGCGCCAGAGCTGCATCCACGCATTTGGTGAAAGTGCGGGGTGATAAAGCCAGGCCGAATGGAAGAACTCGATATTGGTATGCTTTGCCCCCGAAAGCAAACCTCAGGAACTTCCAATGACACGGACGGATGGAAATATGCGTCCTTGAGGTCTATCGTGACAAACCAGTACTCGGACTAATCTGTGGCACGATTGTCTCAATGTTAACATTTTGAACTTGAGCTGCATGACAACTCGAAGACCTAAAATGGGACGCAATCCCCCGTCCTACTTTGGAACTATGAAGTACCGGCTGTAAAACCCGGTTTCCCTGTTGGAGGGAGGTACATATTCTATGGCCCCTTTCTCTAACAGAGTGTTTACTTCCTGTTCCATAACCAGAACCTGCTCGGGGCCCACCATTGTGGGCAGGACCCCCATAAACCGCGGTGGGCGTTACTAGAATTGTATCTAATACCCTTTTTCCACGGTCTGCAGGACCCAACGAGAAACATTTGACAGTAGCTTCCACGCTGTCAAAGATTCTACTAGAGGTACCAGTCTCTCGAGACTGGTTTCTGGATTTTGTTGCTGTTGAGTAGGGAACGACCAAACAGACTGCTGGCAGGGAACGACCAAACAGACTGCTCTAGCACCCTCCTCAGAGGGGGCGGGCATCCCGAGGCCACTACGTTTCCGGGTGGACCTTGAGATATGTGCTCGCCGGAGACCGCTGCGCCCTGTAACACCGGAGGCGGCAGGGTTGGCAGAACGGTCCCCTGAGGGCACCGAAGAGAGACGGCACCGTATTTTTCTCCTGCTGTTGAGCAGTCGGTTCGTCGCCCTGTAACGGCGCACCGGCAGGGAACGACCAAACAGACTGCTCTAGCACCCTCCTCAGAGGGGGCGGGCATCCCGAGGCCACTACGTTTCCGGGTGGACCTTGAGATATGTGCTCGCCGGAGACCGCTGCGCCCTGTAACGCCGGAGGCGGCAGGGTTGGCAGAACGGTCCCCTGAGGGCACCGAAGAGAGACGGGCACCGTGAAAAGAGGTGTTAACCGCTCTGCTTCGGGGGGACTACCCTCATTTGTCCTGAGCCCTCAGACATCAGGACTTTTTCCCAGCAGCCTTCTTGGCGGTAATAACGGTCCGCAGATCCGTTTTACCCCTCGAAGACTGCTGGGTTTGAGAGCGCCCTCCGTGTCCCCGAGATTTTTGTGGGGGAGCACGGGAGGAAACGCTCTGTTTCTGAGTGGTGCGGTGCTCAGCGCTCTTTTTAGAGGAGTGAGGCTGCTCCCGCTCAGCAGCCTCATAGAAAGAACGGCGGGGGAGAAGTTTCTGAAGTGCAGCTGCCTGTTTTGAAGCTTCTTGTGACTTCGCTACAGCACTATTAACTGCGTCTCCAAATAACCCTTGCGTGGATACTGGTGCATCTAAAAGAACATGTTTTTCTTTGTCCTTTATGTCACTTAAGTTGAGCCACAGATGCCTCTCAGTGGCCACCAGGGCTGCCATAGAGCGGCCGATGGATTTAGCCGTCTCCTTGGTGGCCCTGAGAGACAAATCCGTGGCTCTACGCAGTTCAGACACCGTATCAGCACTAATACCCCCGCCCTCCTCAAAATCACCCAATAACTCAGCCTGGTAAGCCTGCATTATGGACATTGTATGTAAACACGCTGCAGCTTGACCGGCGGCGGCATAAGCTTTATGAACCAGGGAAGAAGTAACTTTTACTGGCTTGGATGGAAGTGCAGGAGCCTTCAGAGAAGATGCCGTTGCTGGAGAGAGATAGCTCGCGAGCGTCTCTTCCACCTTCGGCATCTCCCCATAACCATGCTCTTTATAATTGTGAATGGATGAATAGTGTGATGTTTGTGCAGTATACACTCGATATGACACTGGTTTCGCCCACGATCTCGACACCTCGGTGTGGAGATCGGGGAAAAACGGCAGGCTCCTGCGCTGGGGCTGCGCACGAGATGGCAGGAAGCGTTCGTCGAGCTTACTTTTCGAACGAACGTCCTGCCTATCTTCTGGCCACTCAATAGACAGTCTGTCAACAGCTCTAGTAATGACATCGAGCAGTTCCTCAAACGCATGAGACTGAGGTGGCGAATCCTCAGACTCAGCTACAATACTCACAACATCCAACTCCTCAGAGCTGGATAGTTGCAGTACTGGTACCTCTATCGGGGGGGAAGAAACCGCAGCGCGTGCTTCCACACCCTGATAAGAGGCACTGGATCTATCAGACGGATGCTGAGATAAGGCAGAGCCCGTCTCAACATCCACTGATAAATCCATCTGTGAACCCCAGGTCTGAGATCGACGCCGTGCCTCGGCAGCGGCGGGACCCGAGCCCTGGGGAGCGTGGTCGGGATTGAACCGAGCCAAGCGGGATCGGAGCGTACGCAATGGAAGCGCACAGCAATGCACACAGTCACCACCCTCGAGTGCTGACTGGGCATGCTCCTCTCCCAAACAAACAACACAAAGAGTGTGTGTGTCACCTCCCGTTAAATAACGCGGGCAGGGATGGACACACACTCTAAACTGCTGCTCGCTCGCCATACTGAATATATATATATATGATATAGACAGACAACACCAAATATACAGACAGATTTCACACAGAGCGCAACTGAAGACTCAGAAAGCTTTCGTTTTCTGTTTCGGGCCGGCTTTTATAGCTTCCTGGTACGTGACGTCACCTGCCTCTGACGTTCCGCCACACCATTGGACTGATTTTACATGTGCTTCAAGACGTCATCACGCAAAGCGTTCCCATAGCGTCAAACTCGACGCAACGCGAGTTCCCTTGAAAGGGAACTGGCACCCTATTTAACGAAGTTAAACTGAGAGAGCGTGGCGTTCACAGACACCAGAATGAACGAGTTCACAGTAACGTTCATCAGGCAGTAATACGGTACGTTCAGTTCACGTTCGCCCAAAATATGAACGAGTTCATGAACTATCGTTCAATGAACGCGTTCAGGCACAACACTGCTAATGGTCATGAAAAACCTTTTTCGGTAAATGTAGGCTTGTCCGTGATGCGTAACGTTATCTATGCAGTGTTAGGTACAACTGTCAGGACTGAAGCACTAAAATTGTACTGATCTGTTTAAAAAGTAACCAGTCTGTGAGACTATGACAGTCATTAGGCACATAAACAACACATACTCAGACAGGAGCTAATACCTTATTCAGTGTTCTCGTTTATAAAGCAGTCTGGTGTGTGAAATGATTCGCGCAAACATGAAATCATTGACGTTGATCGTGGGGAATATTCCCTTCGAAAACAAAACTCAGCCACTGCGTCTTCAGCGGTTCGGATTTAGGAACATTAAAATGACTGCTGTGTTCGTTATTACACCAAAGTACAGAACACCACAATTGCTTAGACGCCATTCTGCTCCAGCCGTCGTCACAAAATCGAACAGCTTGATTTGAGAGAGGGAAAACATATAAGGAGATTTAAAAAAAAAAACACTGGATGGATTTTTATCATTTTATGATGGTTGTGTACAGGCACTACCAACACACATTACAGTACAACCAACTAGTACAACCAAATTTCTGCATATAAAGTGCACACCAAATGAAAGCATGAACACAACAATAGCCGCTTTTCCACCATCGGCCAAACTGTTCTCGGTGCTTAATTGCTCCATTCCGTGCCAATCCGCCCCAGCCGGTATGGATATGGTTTCATTTTCAATGTGGGACTGATACCAGCACTCTTTGGAGTATATTTAAATGTGTCAGTCATTGCCTTTATAACACAAGAGTTTACAGACGTATGAGAAACAAATTAAGTCACTGCGTCACGGAGGATGATTGGATATTTATGTTAGTAACTTGTTTACTACGCTCAAATAGCGCACTTGACCAGCTACAGAGAGCCAGACAACAGACAAGTGACCAATCCTGAGTGGCGAAGTCACAACATGCATGGTTAGCCACTGGTGCTGAGACTTCCGAGCCGATTATGGTTATTAATCATGACGTGCCGAACCAAACTCGAGTGGAAATATAACATTAACCATTCCTTACCACTCTTAGATCCGTTTGGCCTGACAGTGGAAAAGCGGCTAATGTTTCCCAACCCTGTTCCCAGAGGAATGCCAGAACTGCACATTTAGTGTGTTTGCCTATTCAGACACACCTGATTCAAGTCAGCTTATTAGTAGATACTCCAAGACCTGAAATTAATGGGTCAATTAAGAAAGAAGTCCAGGTGTACTGTTGTTGTGTCTACAGAAACTAGGTTGGGAAACACTGCAATAAAGTTTAAAGCTGATGTTAAATCTGATCTGATATTTCTTTCAGATCGATTTAATTCCAAGATGTCCGACACAATAAATCTAGAGCTAATTGGTGGACAAGGAGGTAATGCATTCTCATTTACTGGTCAGAACAACGGTGCCAGTTTAGAAAAGATCGGAGTCTGGGTGGGAGAATGGCAGGTGAAGGCTGTCAGAGTCTGGCTTTCAGATGGGAGAGTTGAAACTTTTGGAGAAGGTTCTGGACCATATCAAGAGTACAAGTTCACACCTGGTGAGTGTTTCACCTCACTTTCCCTGTGGGGGAATGGAGCAGGAACACGTCTTGGAGCCATCAAATTCAAGACCAGCCAGGGGAGAGAATTCTTTGCAAAGATGACAAGCTGGGGTTTAAAAACAGAATATCCCATGGATGTCGGCTCTGGATATTGTTTGGGAGTTGTAGGAAGAGGTGGTTCTGACATTGACTCCATGGGATTCATGTTTCTCAAAGCAGTTGAATCAACAGTTCTCACCGATGTCCACTATCCCACTCTCCACCAACTGATACCAAAGGTGACAGTAGAAGAAATCAAAACCCTCAGTTTCAGGAACAGCTCATCTGCCACACAAAAACAAAAAGTTGAAAGCTCAAAGAAAATAACTAAAAAATCTTCATGGTCTGTGAGTGCAAGTTTATCTGCAACATTTAAAATGGAAGTGAAGGCTGGGGTTCCAGGGGTTGCTGAAGTTACTGCAGGATACAGTGTAACCATTGGAATTGAAAGCACTTATGGTCAGGAGTACACAGATGAGAGAACCGAAACTCTGTCTACAAATGTAGATGTGCCACCCGGGAAGAAGCTGGATGTTTCAGTCACTATTGGCAGAGCCACTTTTGACCTGCCTTACACTGGCACAGTGAAGATGACCTGCAAGAACGGCAGTGTGTATTCGTATGGAACCAAGGGCACATACAAAGGCGTCACTTACACTGATATCAAAGTGGATACCAAGGAATCTCCTCTGTAATGTCAAGACAGATTGCACATGTAATGCACAAGTTCTTTGATTACTTCAAATTGTGTCAATCATGTATCAGTTGCTTTACATTCAGGGGTGAATTCATATTTTTTGGGGTGGTGTTTGGGTGTTCAGGGGAAATATATATATATTCAATATTTGTTGTTTTCAAATAACCTTACATAATACCATACACAAATATTCATATAGCTTCATACTTTGTGTAATCAATTTAAAATAATCTCCAGATACTGATTATGTTATAATGTGTTTAAAATTACATTTAATAAAACAAATTACAATTTATTAAATAAAACCTGTGTTGCAAGCATTGTTCCCTCTACTTATTTTCTTAGTTTCATTACTTTTCTCTATTGGGTGAACATTTCGGCCACATGAGCAACGGTCTTTATACCAGACCTGAAAAGGGACACAATGTGGTTTTAATCATATAGTTGTAACTTGTAACATTAATAAACTATTTCTATTTGATTTGACCCTTAAAGTACGCTGCCATCTGAACCCTGGTGTGAACCAAATAAGCGGACCGAGAATGCTGAAAAGATGAGTCTTGGTCCACTTCCAAACGAACTCTAGTGCAGTTCGACTGAAATATGAACTCAAATGGACCAAAGGCATATAAACCAACCAAAGAATGGGACATGATTTCACATGATGTGACCCTTAGAAGAACAGAATGCTCAAGCATACCTGTTTTTTTCTCGTCATAGTCACGATGTTGCCCATCACAGTTTAGTACAGGCAGATCTTGTGTGATGCTGTTTTGACTCCTTCGAGCATTTGATAAACTCTTCACAAGTTCTCAGCTGGTCAAATACCATCATATTTAGGCTACGCACATTCAATTAAATTATTTTATTATTTGAATTATTAACAGAAAATAAAGGAAGTATACCCCTCTCCACCGGCTCCCTGTAGCAAGGTCACAAATAGGCATGTCTCGCGTGATTTCATCCGCTGGATTGTCTGTGGATCTGACATAGCACCAGGTGGCCAAAGCTGTTATCTCTTGGATCTCTGCCACCCGAGTTCATACGAACACCTTGTAAAGACATGAGCTGTAAGTCAGCCATGTGAGCACAGTGGTAGAGTCTGACCAGAGCGTTGTGGAGTGAATAGCAATTGTAAGCTCTGTAGTCAGGAGCTGTGAGAGTTGCGCTCCAGTAATAGCGGCACAGCTCTAATCGGGGTATAGATTGTTGCTGGCGGGGCACAACGTGGGATTTGGCAGCGATTCTACTTGACTTTCTTTGTCTTCTGTCCCCAGATAGGTCCACTGAACCGTTTGTCTGCTCCGATGCATCACATAAAACGTGGACGTCGTACCTACAGGGCGGGTGATCCATCTGTGAGCTGGCATAGCATTGTGGTAGAGATATATTCTCTAATCCACTCAACTCCTTCTCCCACTAGGACAATTAAGTAAGGAGTTCCTCAGATAACTGTGGATCATTCCAGTCGCGCTTCTTATCCCATAAAAACTGTACCAATATCTTTGGCGAGTGGTGTAAGGGATAATATAACCGAGGGGGGTCATATTGGCTGGCCAGTACATGGTAGATGTTGTGCATTGGAGCACAGTGGAGCAGCGACTAGCTCTGTACTTGTAACGTAGGGTGTCGGACTGACAGTGCCAGTGTAATCCAAGTGTAGACTCGTGGACGTCTTTTTGGCCTTGACTAAGCCGGAGGTCGCAGGTATTGGACCTCGACTCAGAAGGGAGGTGAGTAATTACTGATGGGCAATTGCTGGCCCATTGTTGAAGCTCAAAGCCTCCGGTGGTTAAGAGAGAACATAGTTGATCAACTAGGTCTCTGGCCTCTCGAGGGGAGTGAAGACTATGTAGACAATTATCAACATAGAATGATCTCTCGATTACTTCTCTGACTGGGTCTCTGACTGGAAGAAGAAACTCGTTAAGGCTGTGACCTTCATATTGGAACGAGCAGTTATAGACAACCCGATTCTTGTTATTATGTTGCACCTCATGGTGGGGAATGTACCATGACTCTGTAGAGCTCTCGACCTCTCTCGGTTCCAGCTTGGCTATGTAACCTGCTTCCTTCAGCCTAGTGATCTCAGCCTAGTAGGCCAAAGCCTGATTTGGGTTCTTAAGCAGTCTCCTCTCAACACTCCTAAGCTGAGGGAGAATGGCTTCTTTGGTCATGGTCAGCTGTGGCAGGCTCTGCCTCCAAAGGAGTGGCGTAGGTGCGTAGGTCCTTGAAGAGTCCATCCCAGGCGGGTCTTGACTGCTGTGGGTCCACCTGGTGGGCCTAACCGGACTGGTTCAACAGGCGTGATGAGTTGTGGGCAATCTGACTCGATCAGCAACATTGGCTGCACTTTATCCATCTGCTGCAATGGGAGACCAGTTAGGTGTCGGTATCTCTTCTTTAAAGGGGAACTGAAACAAAATAGGAAGTAAAGGTGATATAACAGATACGTTATTGTTATTTGTGGTAGGACGCTTAAAACTACTGAAGTAGTACAAGGGGGGAAAACAGTGATGTTAGTTTGTTGTTTTGTTACTAGGGCGCAGCCATCTTGGGCTTCAACGGTCCGTGACATCACTGACATGATAGGCTACCTTGACAGCTCCAGCAAAATGGCATATCAAGAGAATAACCGATCGAAAGGGGGGTCTTATTGCATTGATTGCATTGCATTATTTGCATTGCAAAAATCGTGATCTGTCCAACAAGCGAAATAACACCTCTGATGCCATCAAGGACCGAATAAACTGTTTGCAAAATGACGAAATGAGTGGATGTTTAAAAGTGCTAACTTAACAGCCTTACTTTTTGTCCCACAGCAATCTTAGTTTGACGTGTAATTGGCACTAGATTACTTAGGTTTGCTGTACGGCTTTTGAAAGCCTTAGACTTTCTATCATGTAATAGAACAGCAATAGAGAAAGATACAGGCACACTGGGTTCCCGCTTGTTCTGTAAACATTTGAGAAAGTTACTGTTATCAATGCGGGGACCCAACACATATCACTGAGAGCTGGTATCAGTTGTTTTTGGTTCACTTTGAGCAGATGGAGGAGGGTGTGGGCCCTGGCATTGTGGCAGAGGCCGAAGAGCTCTCACAGGAGGAGGGCGAGCTGGGCACTTTAATTAAATACTGCAAAATTACCCCTGATGTAGGACATTGCTTAGAAAAAAAAAAGTGTCTCTTTCAAATGTATTTATCCATCAGTTTAACCACACAAAGGAGTATTTTGTTTTAAAATGTGAGTTTTATTATTTAATTAGACAAAATAAATATTGAACAGCCTAAATATTAAACATGTAAGGAATCTATCCTTTCAGCCAGAACCAGAAGAGATATGTCATCATTTACCATAAATGAGCAAGTAAGTGTGACACATCTGTGCAGGTGGGTTGTCATTGGCTGTGACTTCATCGCAGAACTCGCTGTGATTGGTCTTTCTTTTAATCCATATAAAATGGCACTTCATGTTACAAAGTATGTTTTAGTGTGATTATTACGTTAGTAAGAATGCGTCACACACAAGCAAGATTTCAGAGAAGATGCATGCCATTTAATGTTTATGATTTTCAGGTGAGATCAAATTCTTCAACACTTACTATCTCCATCATCACTGTCTTTCAGTTTATATAAAAGGAAGTTGGCTTGCTTGTTTAACATGTTAATTGTTGTGTTTACATGACAATATTATCTTCCTGTGTGTTTGACATATTCAGAAATAGAGTCACAAGGTTTAAAAAAAAGCTGAATAAAAAAAATCATTTGTATAGCCAAAGTTGTTGTTGTTGTTTTTTTCAACTTCAGCATGATGATTTAATGATTAGCCTGAGCTATGCCATGGTGTATTTTTGAGTTAGTGTTTGTATTTTATAAAGTACCTACTACATCAAAGTAATTAAGAAATTAAAAACTTTATGTATGATAAAAAATATTTGTAAATACAGTGCACTTAAACATTAAATCAAATCAAATTGAAGTTTTTAACTTCATAGTTATTTATAATTATTATTTACTTGAAAAATTGAGTTGATTTACTAAACAAAAATTGAGTTTACTGAAATAATCGGGTTTTACAGTGTACATGTCCAGCGTCCTCCAAACATTGCCACTAAGGAGAGACCCCCCAAAGAAGATATCATCAAGAAACATAAATCCAGATTCACTCGCCACACTGATGCTTGAGAAACTAAGGGCCTCCTTACATTATAGGACTTTCGCGCTTAGACTCATTTACATAATGTTACTGAAATCTTGGGAGACTTACTGGAGTCTCTGTACATTCCAGTTTTTTTTCAGTCCTTACATGTAAGGTAGCAGTCCAGGCAATCTTTCCAAAATCTGTATGTAAGGAGGCCATAATAATCTATATTGTAAATTTGTTTGTTGTTGTAAATATGTGTGCAAATACAGAAGGCCTATGTCTACTTTTACACATTCTATACACATTCTATGTGAAAATGTTTATGCGTTACAGACTGTGGTGTGTAGTTTATAAATAAATGCGAAAAGAAGTTTGAAAAATAGCTTTTTATTTAAACATTTTTAACAGAAGCTGAATGCAAAGGTAAGTGGGAATAAGTCAGAATAAGTCCTCTATCTCGCTTGGTTTGAACCCCGCATACTGTCCAGTGGGGGATGGGAATGCATCCCTAACAGCCCATACCACGCAACTGGGCAATGCAATTCTATTTCCTCGTCAAAGTGGTTGGCCTTTGAGGGCCCACTCCAGAATTACATGATAAGCCACAAGTCGGTATTGCCTGAGGATTACATAACAGAGCATAGACTGCATCAGCAACTAGTAATAAGACGGTGGCACAGTTTTCGAAAACACTGTAGTCTAGCTATATGCGAATTATACAAATTGGCTCTGACTAGGAAATGCAATACATAAATGTAGCTTACCTTTCTGACAATTGTCCATTCGGTCCTTCGGGTGTGGGGCGTTTCTTCCAGTTTATCTTTGCGACCCAGAAGAAAGTTTCCAGCACGGGTTTATACATTAGCTGGCGCACTTCATTGTCTGTGATGCAGACCGACGACACATCAGCCTCGTCGACCGAGACATTCAGGCTGGCCATACCAGTTGTGACGAGAAGGTCCCACTCCGTGCAGCACCAACTTTCTACTGCATTTGCCACAGGCACACCACCAAGTTCCCGTGATCCTGGGGACCGCTTCTGCCAGAGCTTCAGGTGCCTCCATAGCCCTAGCCTGAGCCTCCATCTCCCTTACACGTAGCTCCTCTTCTGTATAAAGTCTTCTGTCAAACTCAAAATCGAGCGGGTCCTCCAGAATCCACCTTTCATAATCCATTTTAGATGTAAGGATTTTTTGTTTGTTTATTTCGCTACTCAGGGAGCACAGTTGCTCTGCTCACTCTAGCCTTCTGAGAACCGAGCGAAAAGACTACAACCAAATGTAAACAGCCCCCTTTTCCGTTTCCGGTAGCGCAGTAATATCAACCAGCAATGAGTCCTCCAACAGAAATCAATGGGATTTTACAAAATGCCAAATAAAACACGACTGAAACTGTATTTCGCTACTCTACTTGTTTTTAATCATCAACGAACACCACTAACCACTCAGTGAGTTGCACAGTTTTGAAAACGAACGTTAAGGGTTGTTTTAAGGACATGTTCATGCAGACAGCCACTCTGAAGTGGTCAAAGGCGATTCTAAACGAGTCAAAAAGTCGAGACAGGACCCATCGTCAAACTTTCTGTGTCCACCACTCTAGTTCATCCAAAACAAACCAGAAAAGAGACTCAAAGTTCTAAATACCGGAATTATCCTTTTAAGAGAAGAACACGCATCGTATCTTTCTGTATCTTAACCTTCAGAGTTTACCTTCTGTGTGTGCGTTCATGATAAAATGTAAGTCTATTTACTTATTTGTGCTCTTTAGTATAGTTATCTGCCGTGTTACAGTTTGATTAATGTAAATTATCGAGTTGTTTATCTTTTTAGTGTCCTCTGCATTCACCTTGTATTGACTGCCACAAATATAACATAGAAAGTAATTTGTTAGTTAAGTTATCTACTGGCTTTATTCCTTGCTTGTGGTTATTTTAATGACTGTCAAGTTAATAGTATTTGTCTATTCCTGTAACCCTGCCGATATATGATGATTACTCAGCGTTTTCTCAGAGACACGGAGAATTCGCGATCCTAATTATATGCGCTTCATGCGACATCTAGTGGTTAGTTTCGGTAGTGCAGTACAAACCCTGATAATTGTATTGGATGTAGAATGACATGTATATTATTATGATGTATGAATACTGTAATTAGGGGTTCAAGCACGAAGTGCTGAAACCCTATTGTAATTGTACTGATTTTTAGGGGTTCAAGCACGAAGTGCTGAAACCCTATTGTAATTGTACTGATTTTTATTATTAGGGGTTCAAGCACGAAGTGCTGAAACCCTATTGTAATTGTACTGATTTTTATTATTATTATTTTTCTTCTGCCGTAAAACGCATCGTGCAGCCCAAACCGTAAGTGCTAGAGACTTGAAACTTTGCCAGATGGTAGTACAAAAATCGAGGAGAGGTTATCAAAATATGACCCCGATTGGCCCATAGGTGGCGCTACAGTACAAAAAACAAAAAAAAATCATATTTTTGCTTAAATCTCATTAACCGTTTGTCACAGACTCAAGTGTCTTATATCATTGGAATCCTTGGGTCAAGCCGAACAAAAAAGGCCTCAAGGATTTCATTTCCGGTATGCAAATTTTCCGCCATTTTGAATTATGTCCAAAACCTACTTTTGCGAACTAGTCCCTGGTTTTGTGTCCGATTGGAACCAAACCAGTGCAGAAATGTTCTCTGGAGTCAGAATATCAATAATTATCGAAAAAAAGTTGAAATTTCGATTGACGGTCGCTAAGGGGCGCCAAAATGTTTAAAGAAGGCGGAGCCTATTTTACTAAAATGGCTATAACTCCAGAAGTAAATGAGGTATCTTCACCAATCTCGGTACACCTGTGTAAGAGGTCAATCTGAGGTCATAGTAAAAAGATTGCGGCGATTGGCCACATGGTGGCGCTATAACATTAAAAAAACATAAATCAGGCTGTAACCACCTGACCGTTAGTCCGATTGACTTGAAAATTGGTATGCAGTGTCTTGGTCCAAGCTGTCATGTATATCTATGAGGACATTGGTGTATCTCAAAAAACATGGCCGCCATCGGCCAATGAAGTTTGAGCACCTATTAGACAAGGTTAATGGAGGCCGATCGGAACAAAACTCGGTGGGCATGTTCGACTCATGGCCCTAGAGGTCTGTAAGAATTTTGAAAGAAATCGGCCACTAGTTGGCGCTAACGAGTTTTATGGCTCTGTAATCACGTGGTGTTACACTTATCATCACAATATGCATATCATTTGATAGACCTGCTCATGCTGAACAACTTTGCCTCTAGAACCATTGCTGTCAATCAAACAGTTTATTAATTATTCACGAATATGTTAAAAACCTACTTTTGCGAACTAGTCCCTGGTTTTTCGCCCGATCGGAACCAGACCAGTCTAGGACAATTCTCTGGACTCTCTAGATCAATAATTATCAAAAAAAAGTTAAAATTTTGCTTTTGGTTGGCTATAAGAGGATCATTTATAAAATAGGCGTGTCCAAATACACTCAAACGTCTATAAAGCCTAAATAAAAACTCAGAACTTCACAAAAATTGATGGGCATATGTGAAATAACATGCTAAAGAAGCATGGAAATTTTTATGGAGATCGGACCATAGGTGGCGCTATAACTGTTAAAAAGCTTTGAAAACCATATATTTCCTATGGTAAATTTCCTGTATTGGCTGTAAATGGACTTTTCCATCTATTTTTTCAGTGGTTAAAAGCTTTCTAAATAAATCTTAATGTCTTAAATGCTTATGTGCTTAAAGGCCTTAAATGCTTGAACCCCGATAAATGCTGCTTGCAGCTTTAATTATTATTATTATTATTATTATTATTATTCCGCCCTAAAACGCATCGTGCAGACCAAACCGTAAGAGCTGGAACCTTGAAACTTTGCCAAATGGTAGTCCTCAATTTGGGGAGAACCTATCAAAGTATGACCCAGATTGGCCCATAGGTGGCGCTACAATGACCACATTTACTAAATTGCTCACAACTCCTAGACAGTTTGTCCTAGATTGTCCATTTTAGCATCACTGTGATCCCTGGATCCAGACGGACAAAATGGCTATCTCCAAATTCACCTACGAGCAAAAAATTGTTATGGCCAATTTTGTCAAAAACCTACTTTTGCGAACTAGTCCCTGGTTTTTGGCCCAATCGGAACCAGACCAGTCTAGCACAGTTCTCTGGACTCTCTAGATCAATAATTATTGAAAAAAAGTTGAACTTTTGCATTTGCCTGGCTGTAACAGGGTCATTTAGGAAAGGGGAGGGACAAAAAAACACTCAAAAGCCTATACAACCTAAGGGAAAACCCCAAACTTCACGAAAATCGATGAGCAGATGTGTCAGACCATGGTGAAGAAGCATGCCAAGTTTCGTGAAGATCGGACAATAGGTGGCGCTATAACTGTCCAAAATGTCTCTTCTTATTAGGGGTTCAAGCACGAAGTGCTGAAACCCTATTGTAATTGTACTGATTTTTATTATTATTATTAGGGGTTCAAGCATGAAATGCTGAAACCCTATTGTAATTGTGCTGATTTTTATTAGGGGTTCAAGCACGAAGTGCTGAAACCCTATTGTATTTGTAAGGATTTTTAGGGGTTCAAGCACGAAGTGCTGAAACCCTATTGTAATTGCTCTGATTTTTAGGGGTTCAAGCACGAAGTGCTGAAACCCTATTGTAATCGTCCTGATTTTTAGGGGTTCAAGCACGAAGTGCTGAAACCCTATTGTATTTGTAAGGATTTTTATTATTATTATTATTATTCTTCTCCGCTAAAACGCGTCGTGCAGCCCAAACCGTAAGTGCTAGAGACTTGAAACTTGGCCACAAGGTAGTACAAAAATCGAGGAGAGGTTATCAAAGTATGAGCCCGATTGGCCTATAGGTGGCGCTATAGCGCAAAAAACAAAAAAAATCCACTATTTTGCTCATATCTCAATAACCATTTGTCCCAGCTTCAAGTGTCATACATCATTGGAATCCTTGGCTCTAGCCGAACAAGAAATATAGGAGGTATTTCATTTCCGGTATGCAAATTTTTCCGCCATATTGGATTTTGTTCAAAACCTACTTTTGCAAACTAGTCCTTGGTTTTTCGCCCGATCGGAACCAAACCAGTGCAGAAATGTTCTCTGGTGTCTGAATATCAAAAATTATCGAAAAAAAGTTGAAATTTCGATACATGGTTGCTATGAGGTGTCAAAACGTTCGCAGGAGGCGGAGCTAATTTTACTAAAATGGCTATAACTCGGGAACGCAATGAGATATTTTCACCAAACTCAGTACACATATGTATGAGCTCAATCTGGGGCCACAGTAAAAAAATCTCGACGATTGAACACTAGATGGCGCTATAACATGAAAAAAACATGAAAAGGGCTATAACCACCTGACCGTTAGTCCGATTGACTTGAAAATTGGTATGCAGTCTCTTTGTCCAAGGTGCCATGTAAATCTATGAGGACATTGGCGTATCTTGAAAAACATGGCCGCCATTGGCCAATGAAGTTGAGCACCTATTAGACAAGGTTAACGGAGACCGATCGATACGAAACTCGATGGGCATGTTCAACTCATGGTTCTAGAGGTCTGTAAGAATTTTGAAAGAAATCGGCCACTAGTTGGCGCTAACGAGTTTTATGACTCTGTAATCACGTGGTGTTACACTCATCCACACAATATGCATATCATTTGATAGATCTCCTCATGGAGAACAACTTTGCTTCAAGAACCATTGCTGTCAATCAAACCGTTCATTAAATATTCGTGAACATGTTAAAAACCTACTTTTGCGAACTAGTCATAGGTTTTTCGCCCGATCGGAACCAGACCAGTCTAGGGCAATTCTCTGGACTCTCTAGATCAATAATTATCGAAAAAAAGTAGAAATTTTGCTTTTGTTTGGCTATAACATGATCATTTAGAAAATGGGCGTGTCAAAATACACTCAAACGTTTATAAATCATAAATAAAAACTCAGAACTTTACAAAAATTGATGAGCACATGTGACATAACATGCTAAAGAAGCATGGGAATTTTTATGGAGATTGGACCATAGGTGGCGCTATAACTGTTAAAAAGCTTTAAAACAATATATATTCTATGGTAAATTGCCTGTATTGGCTGTAAATGGTGTTTTCCATTTATGATCTTATAATTTTCAAATCATAATGTTCAAATCTAGTGCAGTACAATTCTCTGGACTCTCTAGATCAATAATTATCAGAAAAAGTATAACTTCTTCATTTGGATGGCTATAATAGAGTCACTTCAATATGTAGCCTTGACCAAGTGTCCCCAAAAGCCTATATCTTTTAAATATCTTTCAGATCTAGTCAGAACATGTTACTCTTAACAAGCATGAAAAATTTCAGACAGATCGGACAAAATTTGCCTCTATAACAGTTAAAAAGGTAAAAATGATATAACATGGCATATTAAGCCAATAAGTGGTATTGTACTGCCCCCTGCTGTCATTTAATCATACTACTCCCTAATATTGTTATATAATTCATATTTAGACTTTATAAAATCATTATTTTAACATTTACAATCACATTTTGTCAAAATGCATCTATTGGAGTGTTACTATTGACAATTGTTTTACATTTAGAAAACGAAAGTAAAACCTTGTCCGCCATTTAGGCCACGCCCCCCCCAGTACAAATTCACTCATAACTCGAAAACGGAAAGTCGCCGCGCGCTCAAATTTTGATGGTAAGGACCTCTCCGGGCTCTTGATCGAAACGTAGCTCCCGGCCCCAATCGCCCAAAAACACTGTGATGGTCTCATTCAACAGGGCTCCTCAAGCACTATCTATGCTCTGAGGTTTAGAATTTTTCGCCATCTGGTTCCCGAGATATAAGTGAAAAAACTAATTCCCATTCATTCACTTCAATTGTAAGATGGAGGCTGTAATTCCACTGTTGTCAACTAGAGGGAGCAGCAGTATTAGACATAGTATTAATCTTTTTATCAGCTTTCAGCTTTGGCCAACAAGCAAATGCTTAAAGCTATTTATTATTATTATTATGGACTGATAATACAGATCACAAAGAAATATGTGAAATGGTTAGACCATTAAAAGATATTTTCACAATAACATCCCAAAAACATTGAAAACATATTTGTCTTTGTGTGTGTGTGTGTCTGTGTGTGTCTGTGTGTGTAAGCATGCTTAATGGAAAGAACATGGAGAAACTGCTTTGTTTTACTGGTGGATAAAAAAGTCTTTCAAATGAAAGTGAGTCAATTAGTGGTCTTCTACTGCCCTCTGCAGGACATTCTACTTATTAAAATATTTTTACCTGTGCTTTTGCATACATTTTTAGACTATATAAAATTGCTTGCATGAAAATCACCTATTATAACACAATCATGTTTTGTCAGTTTATCACTTCATTTGTACTGAGCTCTCAGTTTGAACAATTCTGCCTCTCAGTGATTAATTTGAAATCTGAAAATGGTGTTATACAGAGGAGATTTGCAATTATCATTTTGTTACCTATCTTTTGTTTAAAATATCTACATCTACAACCAAATGTGTTTGCATGTGTGTGTTGAAGCATGGTTAGTGTATTAAGTATTATTGTTTAAGTATTATTGTTTTCATTTACATTTTAACCACCAGAAGACCACTCATTGCTTCATTCTGCTTACTAAAATATTATTTTCCATTTAGTTTCCATTTGAAATATTGTTTAAACTTTATAAAATCATTAAAATAACATTTCAAATCATATTTTGTCTGTTTATAAATCCCACAGACTCACATTGGCTGCAATACTAATGTTTTTGAAAGACACAGACCTGATAGTCTAATCTTTGTGTATTGTGCATATAGTATTGATATTATTACTATTGCAAATCATGTTATTGTAACTCATATCTTAACAGAATATTATTTGTAATTTTAATTCTTTATTTCTTAATTGTTTTTTTCTGATTACTACAGATATTATCAACAAAGATATCAACTACACCTTCACTTTTAATATTGATAAGCTGCACACACAGCGCAATCACACACCCACTAATGCATTCAAATAAATGTAATCTTACTGTGCTACTTTATTTGTACATGATTAGAATGAACAGACATCTAAGAATATTTTTCTTCTTTTGTTAAAGCCACTTCAGACTACAAGTAAGCATTATATTACTAATCAACTATTTTAAAGGTGCCATACAATTGAAAACTGTATTTATCTTGGCATAGTTGAATGGTAAGAGTTCTGGACATGGAACTGACACACCGTGAGCCTCAAACACCATTGTTTCCTCCTTCATGTGTAAATCTCCTGTTTGCAAAAGACCGCTGAAAAATGAGTGAATTACAGCATAACACTGACTGTGACGTTGGAGTCGGGATCATTCATATTTATACCCCCCCAATTTGCATATACCAGCCCATGTTCTAGGCCAGGCAGTGTTAACGTGGACCTGCACAGCCGAATCATCAGAAGTTCTGCAGGTATTGTGAAGAAGCAAGCAAGGACAATAGTGAAAATGTCAGATCATGGATATAAATGTTATGTTCGAGGCTGTGCTGCGGATTTCAGAACTTTTCATTCCCTTCCCACAAAAGAGAACTGCCAACAGGCATGGTTGATTTTTACAACAGGATACCTTACCATTTTAATTCAAAGCTGTTAGTTTGCTCTGCCCATTTCACCACTGACAGTTTTTCTAACCTGGGACAATATCAAGCAGGTTTCGCTCATCGTTTGATACTGAAGAAGGGGGCAGTTCCAACTAATGTTATATTTCCATTACAACCCCTACCGCAAGCAGAAAGTAACGTTACTGATTTTATCCACTACTTGACTGTTGAAGACATTTCTGTTTCAGAGATATCAGAGAACAATTTAAAATATATCAATGCATTCTACGGCACCTTTAAAATAATTATTTAAAATGGAGATCAGGCCATAACATCACAAAAACATGAAAAGGGCTATAACCACCTGACCATTAGTTCGATTGACTTTAAAATTGGCATGCAGTGTCTTGGTCCAAGGTGCCATGTATGTCTATGCCGCCATAGGCCAATAAAGTTTGTGCACCTCTTAGACAAGGTTAACGAAGGCCGATCGGAACGAAACTCGGTGGGCATGTTCGACTCGTGGCCCTAGAGGTCTGTAAGAATTTTGAAAGAAATCAGCCACTAGTTGACGCTAACAGGTTTTACGGCTTTGTAATCACGTGATGCATGTCATTTGATAGATCTCCTCATACTGAACAACTTTGCCTCAAAAACTACTGCTGTCAATTAATTTGTTCATTAAATACTTGCGATTATGTTAAAAACCTACTTTTGCGAACTAGTCCTATGTTTTTCACCCGATCGGAAATATACCAGTGCAGTACAATTCTCTGGACTCTCTAGATCAATAATTATATAAAAAACTTAAACTTTACCCATTGGGTAGCCATAATAGGATCATTTAGAAAATGTGTATGGCAAAAAACACTCAAAAGCCTGTAAATCCTAAACGAAAACTCAGACAACTCACTAAACTGCCTTCTGTGCTTAAAGACCCTAAATGCTTGAACCCCGCTAAATGCTGCTTGCAGCTTTAATTATTATTATTATTTTTCCGCCATAAAACGCATCGTGCAGCCCAAACCGTAAGACCTAGAGACTTGAAACTTTGCCAGATGGTAGTACTATTGCTCGCTACTCAGATACACGGACTCAGCCCAATCGGCCCATAGGTGGCGCTATAGCAATCAAAAGCGCAAAACTGCTCAGAACTCCCAGACCGTAAGGCGTAGCTTCAAGTGTCTTATATCATTGAAATCCAGAGCTCCTGAAGAAAAAAACGTATATCTCCGATTTCATTTCCGCCATGATAGATTTTTCGCCATTTTGAATTTTGTCAAAAACCTACTTTTGCGAACTAGTCCCTGGTTTTTCGCCCGATCGGAACCAAACCAGTGCGGAATTGTTCTCTGGAGTCTGAAGATCAATAATTATCGAAAAAAAGTTGAAATTTCGATTAATGGTCGCTAGGGGGTGCAAAATTAACGTTGTGGGAGGAGCCTATTTTACTAAAATGGCTATAACTCAAGAAGTAATTAAGTAAACTTCACCAAACTTGGAACACATGTGTAAGAGGTCAATCTGAGGTCACAGTAAAAAAATTGCGTCGATTGGCCACATGGTGGCGCTATAAAACAAATAAAAACATATAGACAACTGACCGTTTTTCCGAATGACTTGAAATTTGGTATGCAGTGTCTTGGCCCAAGGGGCCATGTATGTCTAAAAGGATATTGGCGTATCTCGAAAAACATGGCTGCCATTGGCCAATGAGGTTTGAGCATCGTTAACGAAGTCCGATCGGAGCGAAACTCGATGGGCATGTTCGGCTCAAGCCCCTAGAGGTCTGTAAGAATTTTGAAAGAAATCGGCCACTAGTTGGCGCTAACGAGTTTTAAGGCTCTGTAATCACGTGGTGTTACACTTATCATCACAAAATGCATATCATTTGATAGATCTGCTCATGCTGAACAACTTTGCCTCAAGAACCATCACTGTCAATCAAACTGTTCATTAAATATTCATGAATATGTTAAAAACCTACTTTTGCGAACTAGTCCCTGGTTTTTCGCCCGATCAGAACCAGACCAGTCTAGGACAATTCTCTGGACTCTCTAGATCAATAATTATCGAAAAAAAGTTGAACTTTTGCATTTTTCGCATGGGTATAATTGGGTCATAAAGAAAATGGGCGTGGCAAAATGCACTCAAAAGCCTATAAATCCTAAACGAAAACTCAGAACTTCACGAAAATTGGTGAGCATATGTGCCACAACATCATTAACAAGCATGCAAAATATCATGGAGATCGGACTATAGGTGGCGCTATAACTGTTAAAAAGCTTGCCTGTATTGGCTGTAAATGGACTTTTCCATCTATTATTTCAGTGGTTAAAAGCTTTCTAAACAAATCTTAATGTCTTAAATGCTTATGTGCTTAAAGGCCTTAAATGCTTGAACCCCGATAAATGCTGCTTGCAGCTTTAATTATTATTATTATTTTCCCCTAAAACGCATCGTGCAGCCCAAACCGTAAATGCTGGAGACTTGAAACTCAGCCAAATGGTAGTCCTCAATTTGGGGAGAACCTATCAAAGTATGACCCCGATTGGCCAATAGGTGGCGCTATAGCAAGCAAAAGTATGAAATCAGCCATAACTCCTAGACGGTTTGTCATAGAATCAAGTGTCTTATATCACTGTAATCCGTGGCTCAAGACGGTCAAAACGTATATCTCCGATTTCATTTCCGCCTGGGAAAATTTTCCGCCATTTTGAATTTTCTCAAAAACCTACTTTTGCGAACTAGTCCTAGGTTTTTCGTCCGATTGGAACCAAACCAGTGCAGAAATGTTCTCTGGAGTCTGAATATCAATAATTATCGAAAAAAAGTTGAAATTTCGATTCACGGTCGCTAGGGGGCGCCAAAACGTACGTTGTGGGAGGAGCCTATGTTACTAAAACGGCTATAACTCGAGAAATAAATGAGGTATCTTCACCAAACTCGGTAAACATGTGTAATCGTTCAATTTGAGGTCACAGTAAAAAAATCGCGACGATTGAACAGTAGGTGGCGCTATAACTTGAAAAAAACATGAAAAGGGCTATAACCACCTGACCGTTTGTCCGATTGACTTGAAAATTGGTATGCAGTGTCTTGGTCCAAGGTGCCACGTATGCCTATGAGGACATTGACGTATCTCAAAAAACATGGCCGCCATCGGCCAATGAAATTTGAGCACCTATTAGACAAGGTTAACGGAGGCTGATCGGAACGAAACTCGATGGGCATGTTCGACTCATGGCCCAAGAGGTCTGTAAGAATTTTGAAAGAAATCGGCCACTAGTTGGCGCTAACGAGATTTTTTGGCTCTGTAATCACGTGGTGTTGCACACATCCACACAATATGCATATCAGTTGATAAATCTCCTCATACTGAACAACTTTGCCTCAAGAACCATTGCTGTCAATCAAACCGTTCATTTAATATTCGCAAATATGTTAAAAACCTACTTTTGCGAACTAGTCCTAGGTTTTTTGCCCAATCGGAACCAAACCAGTCTAGGACAATTCTCTGGACTCTCTAGATCAATAATTATCAAAAAAAAGTTGAACTTTTGCATTTGGATGGCTGTAATAGGGTCATTTATAAAATGGGCGTGGCAAAATACACTAAAAAGCCTATAAATCCTAAATGAAAACTCAAAACTTCACAAAAATTGGTGAGCATATGTCACATAACATCATTAACAAGCATGCCAAATTTTATGGACATCGGACCAAAGGTGGCACTATAACTGTTAAAAGGCTTTAAACCACATATTTCCTATGGTAAATTGCCTGTATTGGCTGTAAATGGACTTTTCAATCTATTATTTCAGTGGTTAAAAGCTTTCTAAATAAATCTTAATGTCTTAAATGCTTAAATGCCTTAAAGGCCTTAACTGCTTGAACCCCGATAAATGCTGCTTGCAGCTTTAATTATTAGGGGTTCAAGCACGAAGTGCTGAAACCCTATTGTAATTGCCCTGATTTTTATTATTATTATTATTCTTCCCTAAAACGCATCGTGCAGCCAAAACCGTAAGGCCTAGAGACGTGATACTTGGTCAAATGGTAGTAGTATTGCTCGCTACTCAGATACACGGACTTAGCCAAATCGGCCCATAGGTGGCGCTACAGCGACCAAAAGCGCGAAACTGCTCATAACTCCTAGACTGTATGTCGTAGACTCAAGTGTCTTATATCAATGTAATCAAGACCTCATGGCAAACAAAACGTATATCTCCGATTTCATTTCCGGTATGCAAATTTTTCCGCCATTTTGAATTTTGTCAAAAACCTACTTTTGCGAACTAGTCCTAGGTTTTTTGCCCGATCGGAACCAAACCAGTGCAGAAATGTTCTCTGGAGTTTGAATATCAATAATTATCAAAAAAAAGTTGAAATTTCGATTCACGGTCGCTAAGGGGCGCCAAATTGTATGTTGTGGGAGGAGCCTATTTTACTAAAACGGCCATAACTCCAGAAGTAAATGAGGTATCTTCACCAAACTCGGTACAATTATTTAAGAGGTCAATCTGAGGTCACAGTAAAAAAATCGTGGCGATTGGCCACATGGTGGCGCTATAACATGAAAAAAACATAAAACTGGCTATAACCACCTGACCATTAGTCCGATTGACTTGAAAATTGGTATGCAGTGTCTTGGTCCAAGGTGTCATGTATGTCTATGAGGACATTGGTGTATCTCAAAAAACATGGCCGCCATCGGCCAATGAAGTTTGAGCACCTATTAGACAAGGTTAACGGAGGCCGATCGGAACGAAACTCAGTGGGCATGTTCGACTCATGGCCCTAGAGGTCTGTAAGAATTTTGAAAGAAATCAGCCACTAGTTGGCACTAACGAGTTTTATGGCTCTGTAATCACGTGGTGTTACACTTATCGTAACAAAATGCATATCATTTGATAGATCTGCTCATGCTGAAAAACTTTGCCTCAAGAACCATTGCTGTCAATCAAACCGTTCATTAAATATTCGCGAACATGTTAAAAACCTACTTTTGCGAACTAGTCCTAGGTTTTTCGCCCGATCAGAACCAGACCAGTCTAGGACAATTCTCTGGACTCTCTAGATCAATAATTATCAAAAAAAAGTTTAACTTTTGCATTTGGATTGCTGTAATAGGGTAATTTATAAAATGGGCGTGGCAAAATGCAATCAAAAGCCTATAAATCCTAAACAAAAACTCAGAACTTCACAAAAATTGGTGAGCATATGTGACATACAATCATTAACAAGCATGCAACATTTTATGGAGATCGGACAATAGTTGGCGCTATAACTGTTAAAAGGCTTTAAAACCATATATTTCCTATGGTAAACTGCCTGTATTGGCTATAAATGGTCTTTTCCATCTCTGATCATATAATTTTCATATCATAATGTTCAAAACTAGTGCAATACAATTCTCTGGACTCACTAGAACAATAATTGTCAGAAAAAGTTGAACTACTTCATTTGGATAGCTATAATAGGTTCACTTCAAAATGTGGCCTTTACCAAGTGTCCCCGAAAGCCTATATCTCTTTAATGAATGTTTAAACCTTCTTAAAAACAAGTCAGAACATGTGAAATATTACTCTGAACATGCATGGAAATTTTCAGACAGATCGGACAAAATTTGCCTCTATAACAGTTAAAAAGGTGAAAATGATATGGATATAATAGCATATTAAGCCAATAAGTGGTATTTTACTGCCCCCTGCTGTTTAAAATAGTAATTTTGTCATATTGTTCTATAATTTATATTTAGACTTTATAAAATCACTATTTTAACATTTACAATTACATTTACTCAAAATCCATCTGTTAAAGTATTAGTATTGACAGTTTGATCACATTATATATTTCAAATATCTGTATCTACAACATAATGTGTGTGTGTAGTCTTAGGTTTCTAAATAAATTCTGAATAATCTGATTAATAGCTTACAAAGACTTTGTGAAATGTTTATAGACCATTGAAATATATTTTCATAATGACATATCCCAATAGCATTGAAAAAACAACAACATTTGTCTTTGTGTGTGTGTGTGTGTGTGTGTGTGTGTGTGTGTGTGTGTGTGTAAACATGCATTATGGAGTTAAAATGGAAAAACTGGTTTGCTTTAGTACAGAAAAATGGTGAAAATCATGAAGTTTAAAGTGAAAGTGAGCCAATAACTGGTCTTCTACTGCCCTCTGCTGGCCATTCTACTTATTAATGAAGTCTACTCACATATGCTTTTGCATTCATTATACACTAAAAATCACTTATATAACAATAAGACACTAAAAAATCACTTATATAACAATTACTATTGTAGCACAATCATGCTAGAATCATAGTAAATAATACTAGAATGTGGTAAATTGTTGTGGGAGGAGCCTATTTTACTAAAATGGCTATAAGTCAAGAAGTAAATGAGATATCTTCACCAAACTCAGTACACATGTGTATGGGTTCAATTTGAGGTCACAGTAAGCAATTTTATGGAGATCAGACCATAGGTGGCGCTATAACTGTTAAAAAAGCTTTAAAACCATATATTTCCTATGGTACATTGCCTGTATTGGCTGTAAATGGTCTTTTTCATCTATTATGTCAGTGGTTAGATGCTTGCTAAATAAAACTAATAACTTTTGATGCTTTTGTGCTTAAAGGCCTTAAAGGCCTTAACTGCTTGAACCCCGATAAATGCTGCTTGCAGCTTTAATTATTATTATTATTATTCTTCTCCGCTAAAACGCATCGTGCAGCCCAAACCGTAAGTGCTAGAGACTTGAAACTTGGCCACAAGGTAGTACAAAAATCGAGGAGAGGTTATCAAAGTATGAGCCCGATTGGCCCATAGGTGGCGCTATAGCTCAAAAAACAAAAAAAATCCACTATTTTGCTCATATCTCAATAACCATTTGTCCCAGCTTCAAGTGTCATACATCATTGGAATCCTTGGCTCAAGCCGAACAAAAAATATAGGAGGTATTTCATTTCCGGTATGCAAATTTTTCCGCCATATTGGATTTTGTTCAAAACCTACTTTTGCAAACTAGTCCCTGGTTTTTCGCCCGATCGGAACCAAACCAGTGCAGAAATGTTCTCTGGAGTCTGAATATCAATAATTATCGAAAAAAAGTTGAAATTTCGATACATGGTTGCTATGAGGTGTCAAAACGTTCGCAGGAGGCGGAGCTAATTTTACTAAAATGGCTATAACTCGGGAACGCAATGAGATATTTTCACCAAACTTGGTACACATATGTATGAGCTCAATCTGGGGTCACAGTAAACAAATCGCGACGATTGAACACTAGATGGCGCTATAACATGAAAAAAACATGAAAAGGGCTATAACCACCTGACCGTTAGTCCGATTGACTTGAAAATTGGTATGCAGTCTCTTGGTCCAAGGTGCCATGTAAATCTATGAGGACATTGGCGTATCTTGAAAAACATGGCCGCCATTGGCCAATGAAGTTGAGCACCTATTAGACAAGGTTAACGGAGACCGATCGAAACGAAACTCGATGGGCATGTTCAACTCATGGTTCTAGAGGTCTGTAAGAATTTTGAAAGAAATCGGCCACTAGTTGGCGCTAACGAGTTTTATGACTCTGTAATCACGTGGTGTTACACTCATCCACACAATATGCATATCATTTGATAGATCTCCTCATGGAGAACAACTTTGCCTCAAGAACCATTGCTGTCAATCAAACCATTCATTAAATATTCGGAATTATGTTAAAAACCTACTTTTGCGAACTAGTCCCTGGTTTTTCGCCCGATCAGAACCAGACCATTCTAGGACAATTCTCTGGACTCTCTAGATCAATAATTATCAAAAAGTTGTTGAAATTTTGCTTTTGGTTGGCTATAAGAGGGTAATTTAGAAAATAGGCATGTCCTAATACACTCAAACGTCTATAAATCCTAAATAAAAAGTCAGAATTTCACAAAAATTGATGAGCATATGTGACATAACATGCTAAAGAAGCATGGACATTTTTATGGAGATCGGACCATAGGTGGCGCTATAACTGTTAAAATGCTTTAAAACCATATATTTCCTATGGTAAATTGCCTGTATTGGCTGTAAATGGTGTTTTCCATCTGTGCTCATATAATGTTCATATAATAATGTTCAAAACCAGTGCAGTGCAATTATCTGTACTCAATAATTATCAGAAAAAGTATAACTTCTTCATTTGGATGGCTATAATAGGGTCACTTCAATATGTAGCCTTGACCAAGTGTCCACAAAAGCCTATATCTCTAATATGAATGATCAGACCTTAAAAACAAGTCAGAACAAGCATGAAAAAGACAGATCGGACAAAATTTGCCTCTATAACAGTTAATAAAAAAGGTGAATATGAATAACATAGCATATTAAGCCAATAAGTGGTATTTTACTGCCCCCTGCTGTCATTTCATCATACTACTCCCTAATATTGTTCTATAATTCATATTTAGACTTTATAAAATCATTATTTTAACATTTACAATCACATTTTGTCAAAATTAATCTATTGTTGTATTACTATTGACAACTGAGTCACAAGTGAATACTGAAACCGAAAGTAAAACGGCATTTACACCACGTCCCCGAATACAAATTCACTCATTACTCGAAAACGGAAAGTCGTTGCGCGCTCAAATTTTGATGGTAAGGTCCTCTCCAGGCTCTTGATCGAAACGTGTTGTCGCGGGCCTGAATGATAGTCTCATTCAACAGGGCTCCTCGAGCACTATCTATGCTCTGAGTTTCAGAATTTTTCGCGTTCTGGTTACCGAGATATAAGTGAAAAACCAAATTCCCATTCATTCACTCATTCATTCAAACACTTCAATTGTAAAATGTAAGCTATAATACCACTTTTGTCCACTTGAGGGAGCAGCAAGATTACATATGATCTTTTCATTAGCTTTCAGTATTGGGAAACAAACAAATGCTTTAAAAGCAATCTTTTTTATTATGATAGGGCTGTAGCTATCGATTATTTTAGTAATCGAGTATTCTATTCAAGTAATCGGATAAAAAAATGTGGTAAAAAATAGATTCAAGTTAACAACAGCCTTTAAAATGACTTAAAATACAAATATATAATAACAAGTAATAATGATTGGTTCAAGTAAAGTATCAAAGTAAGTAATTATATGGGTTTTATTGAACAACACTGTTAAAATATACCCATGTAAAATAAATTATATAAACTAATATAAACATAACTTATGTACATGAATAACAAATGCCTGCAGAGGGCACCAGCGGCCTGGTTGTTGTTACACTAAGGCATTATCAAATCCTTGTTTATTGGCCAAACAACATTAAATTCAAATGTCAACTTAACCTTTAATATTTGGCCACTTCTGTACGATAGAAATGCTACAGCCACTGTAATTTCTTGAACAAGAACATGTGCACATCAAAACATGCAAACTCAGAGTGAGAGTTTAAACTTTTATTTTGAAATCGCGATGTTTAAACTTTTATTTTGAAACCGAGATGAACAGCAATTTGAGAAACCGAGAAGCAGTTTGAGAATCCCGAGACGCGCTCCACAAATATAAATGATAACAGTACAACTATGAAACACAAACTGCGTCTGACTTGCGTTCCCAAATGCACGTTATTGGAAACGTAAACAAACAGCACTGCAGAGACTGAGTTTGCTTGGAGCAGCGTTTACTGTGGACGGAGCTGAGGTAATTTTAACATGTACTCTGCACTCATGTAATTAAAGCATCTTCTCTGTGAAAAAACAAACAAAAAAAAAACAGGATATATTTATTTAACTGAATCACAGCCTTTGTGATTTCACAATAGCACTATGCTATATAATGACTGTGTAAATGGTTTTAAATACATCGCGTTGTCTTAGAAAACTGTGTAATTCTGCGGTTGATGGATTCTCGTTTGTGGAATGCACCACTTCCGGTAAATTGCAATCGAGGATTTTTTTAAATCGAGTACTTGACTTTAAAGGGGTCATATAATGCCATTTTTGTACAAGCTAATGATTCTTTAGGGTCTAAATTAAAAGTTTGTATTATACTTCAATTAAAAATTCTCATTAGTATTGTAAGATAACACTCATTTTACCTGGTCCAAAACAGCTCTGTTTTCAGCACGCCATTTAAGTGCATGTGTCTTTAAATGATAATGAGCTTTGCTCACCCCGCCCCTCTGTTCTGTTTGACACCGTTTCTAACACAATAACCATAACGCGTTGTTCATTAACGTGGGATTATGAATTATATTGAGAACGTCGTACATAGAAAACATGTTGTAATGTACTCTGAGTGTAAACAGCCGCATTCACCGTGAAGCGTGCAGCAAGCGATTTGCAAAGATTAATATAAAGATTTAGCCTGGCAAGCCAGACTACATCAAGATGTTTAGTCTGGCAACTCACCATAGACACGCTCACTCCGAGGGGCGGGATAAACGGCTGTCTTTCAAATTCCCTCTCCATGCAATAGGACAGCGCTTCAACCAACCAGAGCGTTTTCCCAACAGCGGAGCTAGTTGATAGATTCATTCAACTTTTGCCATATCTGGCCGGCAAAACGACGAACACATCTTCCTTTTTTAAAGAATGTTCTTTGCTCTTTTCTTAAAGAAAAACTTAACTCCAAGTCCTCCAGAGTCGCGGACAAAGCCGATTCGAAAGACTGTTCTCCAGCAGCCGTCATTCTTTGTTTTCAAGTCGCAGGCAGGTAACCGTCGCAACTCTGTTGTCATATGTTAAGCCCGCCCCGCCTACTCTATAAGCGACGTGATTGGCCTGACCCAATTTAGGTTTTTGCAGCTAGAAGGTCTATTGAGAGTTGCTAGACCCACCTGGCTGCAAAATACATTTTGCTGCCGCTAGGGTGCGTCTAGATTTCTAGGCTAATAAAGATTAATATAAAGGTTAATAAAACGTTACACTCACTTCTTCTTCTGGAGGTACAGCAGGAACACGAATAGTTGGTACCAATCCTATTTTCAGGAGCAGCTTCTTAGCAAAACCAGTTTTACTGACCCTCCTTTGTAAAGCTATCTGGTGTGAAATGATTTGCGCAAACATGAAAGCATGGACGTTGATCGTGGGGAATCCCTGCGTCAATGCTTTGGGAATATTACATCAAAACATCAAAATGACTTAGACGCCATTCTTCTCCAGCATATCAATGCACTATGATGATAGACAGCTCACTCACGGTCTGTGTTGAAACGCTGCTGTCAATCACAACCGTGGGAGGGGCGTCGATTTTGTGACGTCACAAAATCAAACGGCTTGATTTCAGAAAGTGTAGAACATATAAGGAGATTTAAAAAAAAAAACACTGGATGGATTTTTATCATTTTATGATGGTTGTGTACAGGCACTGCCAACGCACATTTCAGTACAATCAACTTGTAAAAGTGCATGTACCAGTAGGCCTATATGACCCCTTTAATCGAGGAATCGTTACAGCCCTATACTGGTAATATAGTTTTATATTATTAGATCACAAAGAAATGCCTATAGACAAATAAATATACTTTCTCAATAACATATCCCAAAAACAAATTTGTATTTGTGTGTGTATGTTTGTGTGTGTGTGTGTGTGTGTGTGTGTGTGTGTGTGTGTGTGTGTGTGTGTGTGTGTAAGCATGCATTATTGAGTTAACATGGAAAAACTGGTTTGCTTTAGTGCAGAAAACTGGTTAAAATCATGAAGTTTAAAGTGAAACTGAGCCAATAAGTTGTCTTCTACTGCCCTCTGCTGGCCATTCTACTTATTAATGAAGTCTTTTCACATGTGATTTTGCATCATTCATATTTAGACACTTAAATATCACTTATATAACAATAACTATTATAACACAATCATATCAGTGTTTATCACTTCATTTGCACTGACACTTCACATAATTGCTAGTAATGTGGTAAATCATGGTAAATCACGCTGGAAACATGGTAAATCATAGTAAATAATACTAGAATGTGGTGTATCAAGGTAAATCATGCTAGAATCCTGGTAAATCATTCTAGAACGTGGTATATCATGGTAAATCATGCTAGAACATTGTCTTTTCCATCTATGATGTCAGTGGTTACATGCTTGCTAAATATAACTTTGTAACTTTTGATGCTTTTGTGCTTAAAGGCCTTAAAGGCCTTCACTGCTTGAACCCCGATAAATGCTGCTTGCAGCTTTAATTATTATTATTATTCCGCCGTAAAACGCATCGTGCAGCCTAAACCGTAAGTGCTAGAGACTTGAAACTTGGCCAGAAGGTAGTACAAAAATCGAGGAGAGGTTCAGAGAATATGAGCTAGATTGGCCAATAGGTGGCGCTACAGTGCAAAAAACAAAAAAATTGCACATTTTTGCTTAAATCTCATCAACCCTTTGTCACAGACTCAAGTGTCTTATATCTTTGGAATCCTTGGGTCAAGCCGAACAAAAAAGGCCTCAAGGATTTCATTTCCGGTATGCAAATTTTTCCGCCATTTTGGATTTTGTCCAAAACCTACTTTTGCGAACTAGTCCCTGGTTTTTCGCCCGATCGGAACCAAACCAGTGCAGAAATATTCACAGGAGTCTGAATATCAATAATTATCGAAAAAAAGTTAAAATTTCGATCCACGGTTGCTAAGGGGCATCAAAACGTTCGCAGGAGGCGGAGCTAATTATACAAAAATGGCTATAACTCGTGAACGAAATGAGATATTTTCACCAAACTCGGTACACATATGTATGAGCTCAAGTTGAGGTCACAGTAAAAAAATCGCGGTGATTGGCCTCATGGTGGCGCTATAATATGAAAAAAACATAAAACAGGCTATAACCACCTGACCGTTAGTCCGATTGACTTGAAAATTGGTATGCAGTGTCTTGGTCCAAGGTGCCATGTATGTCTATGAGGACATTGGTGTATCTCAAAAAACATGGCCGCTATCGGCCAATGAAGTTTGAGCACCTATTAGACAAGGTTAACGGAGGCCGATCGGAACAAAACTCAGTGGGCATGTTCGGCTCAAGCCCCTAGAGGTCTGTAAGAATTTTGAAAGAAATCGGCCACTAGTTGGCGCTAACGAGTTTTATGGCTCTGTAATCACGTGGTGTTACACTTATCGTCACAAAATGCATATCATATGATAGATCTGCTCATGCTGAACAACTTTGCCTCTAGAACCATTGCTGTCAATCAAACAGTTCATTAAATATTCATGAATATGTTAAAAACCTACTTTTGCGAACTAGTCCTAGGTTTTTTGCCCGATCGGAACCAGACCAGTCTAGGACAATTCTCTGGACTCTCTAGATCAATAATTATCAAAAAAAAGTTGAACTTTTGCATTTGGATGGCTGTAATAGGGTAATTTATAAAATGGGCGTGTCAAAATACATTAAAAAGCCTATAAATCCTAAATAAAAACTCAGAACTTCACAAAAATTGGTCAGCATATGTGACATAACATCATTAACAAGCATGAAAAATTCTATGGAGATCGGACGATAGGTGGCGCTATAACTGTTAAAAAGCTTTAAAATCATATATTTCCTATGGTAAACTGCCTGTATTGGCTGTAAATGGTCTTTTCTATCTCTGATCATATAATTTTCATATCATAATGTTAAAAAACTAGTGCAATACAATTCTCTGGACTCACTAGATCAATAATTGTCAGAAAGTTGAACTACTTCATTTGGATAGCTATAATAGGTTCACTTCAAAATCTGGCCTTTACCAAGTGTCCCCGAAAGCCTATATCTCTTTAATCAATGCTCAGACCTTCTTAAAAACAAGTCAGAACGTGTGAAATATCACCCTGAACAAGCATGAAAATTTTCAGACAGATCGGACAAAATTTGCCTCTATAACAGTTAAAAAGGTGAAAATGATATGAATTAATGGCATGTTAAGCCAATAAGTGGTATTTTACTGCCCCCTGCTGTTTAAAATAGTCATTTTCTCATATTGGTATTGGTATCAGCCATGGTAAATCATGATAAATGATGGTGTGTGTGTGTGTGTGTGTGTGTGTGTGTGTGTGTGTGTGTGTGTGTGTGTGTGGTACAAATATAACAAAGGTTTTATTTTCCAACATGAAAACAAACATAACAGAGTGCTAGTGCACAAACAATAACCGACAATGATAATGGATGAGAGGGGAACTTAAATACACAGATCAAGACAAGGACAACAGGTGACGGTTATGATGATGAGGAGCAGGTGATGATGAGGAGGGTGATGAGGAGCAGGTGCAGGTGATGACGACAGATGGTGAATGTGATGAAGACAGAAGGTGAATGTGATGAAGGTGAATGTGACACCAATATCACTGAAACATGTGTGTGTGTGTGTGTGTGTGTGTGTGTGTGTGTGTGTGTGTGTGTGTGTGTGTGTGTGTGTGTGTGTGTGTGTGTGTAGCATTATTGTGTGTAGCATATGTAGCAAGTATGCATTATTGAGTTAACATGGAAACACTGGTTTGCTTTAGTGCAGAAAACTGGTCAAAATCATGAGGTTTAAAGTGAAAGTGAGCCAATAAGTGGTCTTCTACTGCCCTCTGCTGGCCATTCTACTTATTAATTAAATTTTTCCACATGTGCTTGCATTTATACTTGAATACACACTAAAAATCACTTATATAGCAATAACTATTATAACACAATCATATTTTGTCAGTGTTAATCACTTTATTTGCACTGACACTTCAAATAATTGCTAGTAATGTGGTAAATCATGGTTAACTATGCTGTGTGTGTGTGTGTGTGTGTGTGTGTGTGTGTGTGTGTGTGTGTGTGTGTGTAAGCATGCATTGAGTTAACATGGATAAACTGGTTTGCTTTAGTGCAGAAAACTGGTTTAAAGTGAAAGTGAGCCAATAAGTGGTCTTCTACTGCCCTCTGCAGGCCATTCTACTTATTAATGAAATATTTCAACATGTGCTTGCATTCATACTTGAATACACACTAAAAAAATCACTTATATAGCAATAACCATTATAACACAATCATATTTTGTCAGTGTTAATCACTTTATTTGCACTGACACTTCAAATAATTGCTAGTAATGTGATAAATCAGGCTAGAAACATGGTAAATCAAAGTAAATAATACTAGATTGTCGTTTATCTCCTGGTAAATAATACTAGAACGTGGTATATCATGGTAAATCATGGTTAACTATGCTGTGTGTGTGTGTGTGTGTGTGTGTGTGTGTGTGTGTGTGTGTGTGTGTGTGTAAGCATGCATTGAGTTAACATGGAAAAACTGGTTTGCTTTAGTGCAGAAAACTGGTTTAAAGTGAAAGTGAGCCAATAAGTGGTCTTCTAGTGCCCTCTGCTGGCCATTCTACTTAATAATGAAATATTTTACATGTGCTTTTGCATTCATACTTGGACACACACACAAAAATCACGTATATAACTAACTATTATAACACAATAATATTTTGTCAGTGTTCATCACCTCATTTGCACTGACACTTCACATAATTGCTAGTAATGTGGTTAATCATGCTAGAAACATTGTAAATCATAGTAAATAATACTGAAATGAGGTGTATCAAGGTAAATCATGCTAGAATCCTAATAAATCATTCTGGAACATGGTATATGATAGTAAATCATGCTAGAATCATATTAAATAATTCTAGAATGTGGCAAATCGTTGTGGGAGGAGCCTATTTTACTCAAATGGCTATAACTCAAGAAGTAAATGAGATATCTTCACCAAACTCAGTACACATGTGTATGGGTTCAATTTGAGGTCACAGTAAACATTTTTATGGAGATCGGACCATAGGTGGCGCTATAACTGTTAAAAAGCTTTAAAACCATATATATCCCATGGCAAATTGCCTGTATTGGCTGTAAATGGTCTTTTCCATCTATTATGTCAGTGGTTACATGCTTCCTAAATAAATCTTAATAACTTTTGATGCTTTTGTGCTTAAATGCCTTAAAGGCCTTAACTGCTTGAACCCCGATAAATGCTGCTTGCAGCTTTAATTTTTATTATTATTATTTTTCTTCTGCCGTAAAACGCATCGTGCAGCCCAAACCGTAAGTGCTAGAGACTTGAAACTTTGCCAGATGGTAGTACAAAAATCGAGGAGAGGTTATCAAAATATGACCCCGATTGGCCCATAGGTGGCGCTACAGTACAAAAAACTAAAAAAAATCATATTTTTGCTTAAATCTCATTAACCGTTTGTCACAGACTCAAGTGTCTTATATCATTGGAATCCTTGGGTCAAGCCGAACAAAAAAGGCCTCAAGGATTTCATTTCCGGTATGCAAATTTTCCGCCATTTTGAATTATGTCCAAAACCTACTTTTGCGAACTAGTCCCTGGTTTTGTGTCCGATTGGAACCAAACCAGTGCAGAAATGTTCTCTGGAGTCAGAATATCAATAATTATCGAAAAAAAGTTGAAATTTCGATTGACGGTCGCTAAGGGGCGCCAAAATGTTTAAAGAAGGCGGAGCCTATTTGACTAAAATGGCTATAACTCCAGAAGTAAATGAGGTATCTTCACCAAACTCGGTACACCTGTGTAAGAGGTCAATCTGAGGTCATAGTAAAAAGATTGCGGCGATTGGCCACATGGTGGCGCTATAACATTAAAAAAACATAAATCAGGCTGTAACCACCTGACCGTTAGTCCGATTGACTTGAAAATTGGTATGCAGTGTCTTGGTCCAAGCTGTCATGTATATCTATGAGGACATTGGTGTATCTCAAAAAACATGGCCGCCATCGGCCAATGAAGTTTGAGCACCTATTAGACAAGGTTAATGGAGGCCGATCGGAACAAAACTCGGTGGGCATGTTCGACTCATGGCCCTAGAGGTCTGTAAGAATTTTGAAAGAAATCGGCCACTAGTTGGCGCTAACGAGTTTTATGGCTCTGTAATCACGTGGTGTTACACTTATCATCACAAAATGCATATCATTTGATAGACCTGCTCATGCTGAACAACTTTGCCTCTAGAACCATTGCTGTCAATCAAACAGTTTATTAATTATTCACGAATATGTTAAAAACCTACTTTTGCGAACTAGTCCCTGGTTTTTCGCCCGATCGGAACCAGACCAGTCTAGGACAATTCTCTGGACTCTCTAGATCAATAATTATCAAAAAAAAGTTAAAATTTTGCTTTTGGTTGGCTATAAGAGGATCATTTATAAAATAGGCGTGTCCAAATACACTCAAACGTCTATAAAGCCTAAATAAAAACTCAGAACTTCACAAAAATTGATGGGCATATGTGAAATAACATGCTAAAGAAGCATGGAAATTTTTATGGAGATCGGACCATAGGTGGCGCTATAACTGTTAAAAAGCTTTGAAAACCATATATTTCCTATGGTAAATTTCCTGTATTGGCTGTAAATGGACTTTTCCATCTATTTTTTCAGTGGTTAAAAGCTTTCTAAATAAATCTTAATGTCTTAAATGCTTATGTGCTTAAAGGCCTTAAATGCTTGAACCCCGATAAATGCTGCTTGCAGCTTTAATTATTATTATTATTATTATTATTATTTTCCCCTAAAACGCATCGTGCAGACCAAACCGTAAGAGCTGGAACCTTGAAACTTGGCCAAATGGTAGTCCTCAATTTGGGGAGAACCTATCAAAGTATGACCCCGATTGGCCCATAGGTGGCGCTATAGCAACCAAAAGCGCGAAACTGCTCATAACTAGTAGACCGTATGACGTAGACTCAAGTGTCTTATATCATTGGAAAGCTGGACGCCTGACGAACAAAACGTATATCTTCGATTTCATTTCCGCCATGATAGATTTTCCGCCATTTTGAATTTTGTCAAAAACATACTTTTGCGAACTAGTCCTAGGTTTTTCGCCCGATCGGAACCAAACCAGTGCAGAAATGTTCTCTAGTGTCTGATTATCAAAAACTATCGAAAAAAAGTTGAAATTTCGACTCACGGACGGTAAGGGGCGCCAAAACGTACGTTGTGGGAGGGGCCTATTTTACTAAAATGGCTATAACTCCAGAAGTAAATGAGGTATCTTCACCAAACTTGGTACACATGTGTAAGAGGTCAATCTGAGGTCACAGTAAAAAAACCGCGGCAATTGGCCACATGGTGGCGCTATAACAAGAAAAAAACATAAAACAGGCTATAACCACCTGACCATTAGTCCGATTGACTTGAAAATTGGCATGCAGTGTCTTGGTCCAAGGTGCCATGTATGTGTATGAGGACATTGGCGTATCTCGAAAAAGATGGCCGCCATCGGCCAATGAAGTTTGAGCACCTATTAGACAAGGTTAACGGAGGCCGATCGGAACGAAACTCGATGGGCATGTTCGACTCAAGGCCATAGAGGTCTGTAACAATTTTGAAAGAAATCGGCCACTAGTTGGCGCTAACGAGTTTTACAGCTCTGTAATCACGTGGTGTTACAAATATCCACACAATATGCATATCATTTGATAGATCTCCTCATCCTGAACAACTTTGCCTCAAGGACCATTGCTGTCAATCAAACCGTTCATTAAATATTTGCAAACATGTTAAAAACCTACTTTTGCGAACTAGTCCTAGGTTTTTCGCACGATTGGAACCAGACCAGTCTAGGACAATTCTCTGGACGCTCTAGATCAAAAACTATCAAAAAAAAGTTGAACTTTTGCATTTGGATGGCTGTAATAGGGTCATTTATAAAATGGGCGTAGCAAAATACACTAAAAAGCCTATAAATCCTAAATGAAAACTCAGAACTTCACAAAAATTGGTGAGCATATGTGACATAACATCATTAACAAGCATGCCAAATTTTATGGAGATCGGACTATAGGTGGCGCTATAACTGTTAAAAAGCTTTAAAACCATATATTTCCTATGGTACATTGCCTGTATTGGCTGTAAATGGTCTTTTCCATCTATTATGTCAGTGGTTACATGCTTGCTAAATAAAACCTGATAACTTTTGATGTTTTTGTGCTTAAAAACCCTTAAAGGCCTTAATAGCTTGAACCCCGATAAATGCTGCTTGCAGCTTTAATTATTATTATTATTATTATTATTATTATTATTTTCCCCTAAAACGCATCGTGCAGACCAAACCGTAAGAGCTGGAACCTTGAAACTTGGCCAAATGGTAGTCCTCAATTTGGGGAGAACCTATCAAAGTATGACCCCGATTGGCCCATAGGTGGCGCTATAGCAACCAAAAGCGCGAAACTGCTCATAACTAGTAGACCGTATGACGTAGACTCAAGTGTCTTATATCATTGGAAAGCTGGACGCCTGACGAACAAAACGTATATCTTCGATTTCATTTCCGCCATGATAGATTTTCCGCCATTTTGAATTTTGTCAAAAACATACTTTTGCGAACTAGTCCTAGGTTTTTCGCCCGATCGGAACCAAACCAGTGCAGAAATGTTCTCTAGTGTCTGATTATCAAAAACTATCGAAAAAAAGTTGAAATTTCGACTCACGGACGGTAAGGGGCGCCAAAACGTACGTTGTGGGAGGGGCCTATTTTACTAAAATGGCTATAACTCCAGAAGTAAATGAGGTATCTTCACCAAACTTGGTACACATGTGTAAGAGGTCAATCTGAGGTCACAGTAAAAAAACCGCGGCAATTGGCCACATGGTGGCGCTATAACAAGAAAAAAACATAAAACAGGCTATAACCACCTGACCATTAGTCCGATTGACTTGAAAATTGGCATGCAGTGTCTTGGTCCAAGGTGCCATGTATGTGTATGAGGACATTGGCGTATCTCGAAAAAGATGGCCGCCATCGGCCAATGAAGTTTGAGCACCTATTAGACAAGGTTAACGGAGGCCGATCGGAACGAAACTCGATGGGCATGTTCGACTCAAGGCCATAGAGGTCTGTAACAATTTTGAAAGAAATCGGCCACTAGTTGGCGCTAACGAGTTTTACAGCTCTGTAATCACGTGGTGTTACAAATATCCACACAATATGCATATCATTTGATAGATCTCCTCATCCTGAACAACTTTGCCTCAAGGACCATTGCTGTCAATCAAACCGTTCATTAAATATTTGCAAACATGTTAAAAACCTACTTTTGCGAACTAGTCCTAGGTTTTTCGCACGATTGGAACCAGACCAGTCTAGGACAATTCTCTGGACGCTCTAGATCAAAAACTATCAAAAAAAAGTTGAACTTTTGCATTTGGATGGCTGTAATAGGGTCATTTATAAAATGGGCGTAGCAAAATACACTAAAAAGCCTATAAATCCTAAATGAAAACTCAGAACTTCACAAAAATTGGTGAGCATATGTGACATAACATCATTAACAAGCATGCCAAATTTTATGGAGATCGGACTATAGGTGGCGCTATAACTGTTAAAAAGCTTTAAAACCATATATTTCCTATGGTACATTGCCTGTATTGGCTGTAAATGGTCTTTTCCATCTATTATGTCAGTGGTTACATGCTTGCTAAATAAAACCTGATAACTTTTGATGTTTTTGTGCTTAAAAACCCTTAAAGGCCTTAATAGCTTGAACCCCGATAAATGCTGCTTGCAGCTTTAATTACTTATTGTAATGTTATTAATTTGTTTATTTCAGACCACACATATACACACTAATAAAAAGTAAAGATGAGAAGATTGTGAATCCTGTAATGTGTTTGATTGACAGCCTGAGATGAGCACAATCACCTAATCAGCACATTAGTCAAAACTCCTTTACAGTACCGCTTGGCAATTGATCATTCGGTGAAGGTCTAATTACATGTGCATCCCACAGACATGCGATTTCATCCAATTTGTCCTGCAATAAAAAAATATATAATTTAGCCAAGGCGTAGTCGACAGGCCGAGGTGGAGTGATGAGCTCTGATACTGGAGACCAGAAGACCAGAGGCAGATCCACACAACTGAGTGAGTTAGAGAAGTCAAGGGCTGAAGGGAACCAGTAGAGTCAAATAGCACGACGAAGGAGATTATACTCAAATAAGCTTTATTTAATAATACAAGATCACTCAAAACACAGAAATACATATAAGAGACGACATCCAGACTTAACACTGAAGTTAACGAGAACCGAAACACTGAAACACAGGGATATTAATCCAAGGAACAAACAAAGGGAACTAGAAGAACACATTCAGAATCTGATAATCAATGATTAACCATAGCAACAAACTAGAGAGTGAATGAGTAACCAAATGAACTAATATATGAACAAGAGCAAACAGAGTGAAAACCAAACCAAACCAGAACATGAGAGAATATACATGTTACACACAAAAAGCTTTATATATATATACACACACACACACACACATATATATATATATTATACTGTGCTTATTATTTATTAAACCTTCATTTTACATTTAAGGTCATAGCCAGTGAAATATAGCAAAAAATAAGTGACAAATGATTGGTAAAACAAAATTAGAGTGCCATAATTAACGCAAAAACAATTAAGAATACAGTCGAGTCTTACGGAAATTATTATCTTATTATCTACAGTATGTGTAGTAAGTGTATAAATAAGACATTAATATGAAGTATGAAGAATTCAAGATTACCATTGGAATCCTTTAGATACAGGTTTGACTTTAATTGATTTACCCACAAATCTCTAAAAACAAATATAAAACACACACTGTTAAATTCTTATTTAACTAATAGTAATCAATAAAAGCTAAACATTATAAATACTGTGTATATATATATATATATATATATATATATATATATATATATATACATATATATATATATATCAGCTGTGATTCGTAGGCAATCACACCCATGCTGATATAGAGCCATATCGCACCGCTACTCATGTGATATTGCGTTTATACAACAGTCAATGCATTTTTGCGTTTACAACCTTGTTTCAGTCCCTTTCAACATAAAAGTCTTTGCTTCTGACTCAAACATCTAATGGTGTAATAATGTAACTTTCACTTAAGTCTAAATCACAATCAATACCAAATACGGCATGTTATTAATATTATTTATTGAAAAATAATAGGTAAATAAAAAATAATAGCCATTATAAAAGTTTAAGTAGTTTGTACAATAGTAAATAAACAAGCAAACATTTCAGTCAAAAGTACAAAAGCAGCGCTAGTTATAGTACAGGATTACAGTTAAAAATATAAAGCTATAAATCTTAACTTTTCCCTTTGCCAAATCAATTTGCTCTGGAACAAGTAATGGATTAATTCGACCAAAGATTGTCCACTTGATATATGCAAAATACCTCATGTTTAAACACTTATCTACATAAAAGCCAGAGGCAAATTCCCGAAGGACTGGCGGAGATTAAGCTGTTCTTGCGGGTACATGAGCGCTGAACTACATCACCTGATCATCCGTGTTGTGTTTTTTGGCTTTCTTTGCTGACGGTCAGGAGCTCACATCTCCGAAAACGTCTAAACAAATTGTCTATATTTGCTGTTTATATTTGTGAAATATACGGTGAAATGGTTCCAGTGCTGATACTGGTAGAATATTGCATGGCTGGAAAAGGCTTTCAGCCAATCAGAATCGATTGGATTCTTGAATTACACTCTTGAATTCTGGTTGATTATGAGCAACATATTACATATAAAAAAAAAAAATAAAAAAAAAATTATATATATATATATATATATATATATATATATATATATATATATATATATATATATATGAGTGAGTGATTCCTTCACTCATGCTTATGGATAAATCAGTAAGATGTTGCATGAGTCTCTAACTGGAATCATATCTATATCTTTAAACTATTTAAATCATTGTCTATTTCTCTGTCTTTTGCCAATTTATATTTTTTTAATTCCTCTCTTGTTTTTTTTATTTCCTTCTGGACATCGCAAAGCTCATTGTGTGTTTTCCTCATGTGAGCGATGGATTTGAGGGCATTGGAATAGACCTTTTCTGGATCATCTACTTTTCCCTTTCTCATCTGGTGAATGTCTACAGAATCCATCACTATGAAGGCGACGTCAGCTATGACTAATAGTCCACCCAACACACCTGAGACTGCTTCTGCTGCCACTCGTCCAACTCTTGCAGTCCGAGTAACAATTCTGCTAACATTTGCCAACAGACCTAAATTCATGAGTTGTGCGCCACCCAAAATGTTTCTTTTGTCTACATTGCATGCCATTCGTACATTATCAACAGCCGGGTTGCCGAAAAAAACCTTGAACTTTGTAATTTTTCTCAGTATCTTTCTCAGTGTATTCAGTGGTGTGAAAATGGGTTCGCTTACAGATTCATACTTCTGCTGAATTTGTTCAAGGCTCTCTCTGAATGATTTTTGTTGTACTGTATCAGTAATGCTGGCGGCAGCACCTGTTACACCACCTGCAACTCCGACTCCAACACCAACACCAGTTACAATCAGAGAAGCTCCAAATGTGAACGGTGCCAAAATTAAACCAGCCAATGCAGTGATTCCTCCAGCTGCCCCGATCACTGAACCTGCCAGACTCCCCGCTGTGGCACTGTAATGTGCAGAATCCATCGAATCTGTTATGTTGCCCCACTCACTAACTAAACCCTCAAAGTCTTTATAGTGCTTGTCGTAGGCCTCGTCAAAGGCATTGATGGACTTCATGAAGCTTTGCTCAAGTGCTTCTGGAATTCTCTTATTTCTGTTTACTGCATCTTTCAGGAATGTTTTTGCTAGAATCTCATCAGCTGAAGGTCTCTTATGAGGGTCACAGCTGAGCATTTGTCTGATCAACTCCCTCAGTTTCTTTGAGTATCTCTTTGAGATGGGAGGGAGGGTTCCTGTCATGCTGACAGCATGTAGTGTGTGACGCTGCATGTGATTTGTCTGTGGAGCAAAAAAATCAAATAAAAATATAAGTATCTGGTTAGTGTCAGCAGGGGTTGAAGAAAAAACTGAAATAAACTCTGGTTGCTGTTACTGTGTTTGTTATGGCAAGAACAGAAAGAGAAAATGTGATCAGATGCTGTAGGCTGATTGATGACGAGAACATAATCATCATATAGAGTCTTAATTGACTGATATTATGTCTGAGTTTTATATGGGTGATATGTTATTAGTTTTGTTTTATTGGTGTGTTGGTGTTCTACAGCATGAGTCCAGCACAGTTTAATCAGAACATCTGAATACGTTTTAAAACACAAGTTACACATTTTGAATTCCTGGGAGATTTTCTCACACACAGACATCAAGATTCAGCGTATGAGTCTCAACAATGATGACATGTTTCATGGCGCAATGCATTCTGGGAGCCATGGGTGAGTTTTAAATGATTCTCGCAGAATGCTTGCGGCATTAATTCTCATGAGATCAGTAAACAAGGCTGCTTTGTGAGGAGTACAATTGTTAGTCAATAAAAAGCCAACATTATTTGATCACATTTTGTCTTGCTGTTCTCATCATAAACAGATACAACAGCCAGACAAATACTCTAATGTTAAAGAGTCAAACTGCCCAACTATAGCAAACACTGATCACCATAATGGAGGAATCAAACCAACTATTATTTTAAATAAAACATCAACATATAAACCTCTCTTAATTCTCAATACAAACTTCTGTAGATGTATGACAGAAATAAAGTCAGTCTGGTTAGTAATAAGTGAAGCAGGTAATGCTGTTCTTCCTCTCCCAAGATCTTCGGGCTGTTTACACGACTCATTTTTAAACTAAAAATGTAAAACTATTTATGCGTTTTGGCCGTTTGTTTATACGACAGCTGTGTTTCGGGAGCCTGAAAATGCAAACTTTTTGGAAGTTTTGAAAGTGGAAGTTTTTGAAAACGATCTCTGTGTAAACAGCAAAAACCCATATCTCTGAACATGATGACGTCACGCACATGCGTATTATGTGTACAGTCTATAGTGTTTCATCGCCATCTAATGGCCTGGCAGCAGAACATTTCAATTTAAATTAGCCCATGATTTACTCACCCTGAAGCCATCCTAGGTGTACACGAATATAGTCGGAGTAATATTAAAAAATTTCCTGACTTTTCCAAGCATTATAATGGGAGTGAATGGTTGTCTGTCTTTGGAAGTCCATCAAAGCGCATCTATTCATGTTTAAAGTGCTCGACACAGTTCTGCGGGTGTTAATAATGGACTATCTCCTTCTAAAGTAAAGCGATGCATTCGTGTAAGAAAAATATCCATATTTAAAACTTTATCTGCTAAAATAACTAGCTTCCAGCAGATGGCCGTACACATCGATTTACACCAAAAGAGTCACACTTGAACTTGACGCACAACGTAATAACCAAGGGGGTAATCCATCAGCCGGAAACCGAAGCTCCCCCGGGAGCCGCCATTGATTAGCGGACCATCACCTGCTGTTAGCATTCCATTGACTCCCATTCATTTTGGCGTCACTTTGACAGCGAATAACTTTACATCTGAGGCGTTTAAAGACTCCATTTGTCCATTATTTATTTCTAAACAAACACGAAAATGTATAGAAGGCTCCATTACCTTGTATCTTACGTTATGGCCCCGTAGAAGCAGTTTTTGTAAAAAATAGGCTAACGGTTGGGGGATGATTCAGATTTCTCTCGGCACAGCTACTAGAAGACAGACGGGTTGCTCACGTCACATCTACATCGTCAAGCTCAGTTTGAGTCTGCGCAGTCGCTCAGCCATCAGGAAGTGAGTGCTTCTAATTGACTTCACTTGTCTCCGTTGAATCCAATGGGGTCGCTGTGTCCATTTCTTTTACTGTATATGGTAATAACAGCAATTGACACCTCTCGTGATTCAAACAAACAGGACTGGGCAACCGCGTTCATCATTACAATAGCCACGTTTCAGCTAGTGCGTCCCAGGGCCAGTCACTTCCGGGGCTTGATCGGGCCTCGTCGGGGCTTACTCGGGGGTTTTCTGGCCTGTCGAATACCTTGGTCCAAAGCGGGCCAGCTCGGGCTAGAGGAGTGTTTACGAACAGATGCAGAGTTTACCTGAGTCTGGAGACGCCAGCGCCGGATGATTCTGTCAGCATTAAAGACTTTTAAAATAATTTACCTCAAAATTCACTTTCATGTTTGAATCCCATCTGTTTGTGATCCGATATGGATTCTGTTCACCGTATAAGGTAGAAATATTTATATGTGATGCAAAAGTCTATGCACGCTAACCATTACCATAGTAAACAAAGTCAATATGAACGCTTGAAGAAATCAGGCGTTTCAGTTTCTCTGACTGAAAATATAACTAGCCTACTGGGTGAGAGTGCTAAAGTTCCTCAGGTCGTATTTTGGGTGGCATATTTGTAGAAATTATCATTCTTTCTAAATGTGATGTAAATATACAGAAGTCCTGAACCGCAACGTTAAAAAGAAAAAAAATCCATAAAAAAAAAATTCTAGCATTTCGAGATTGAAGTCAAAATATTTAGAGAAAAAAGTATTCCGTAGAAGTTGCGTGTGTGCTTGTTTCACATTACCACACAGGCATTCATTCATGTGTGGGCGTGTGTGTGTGTGTGTGTGTGTGTAAACTGGATCTACACAAAATAATAGCTTTTTACTTTTATCTGGCCTTTCAACAAAAGGAAATTCTACAGGTCTACCAACATGGCAATAGGACGTTATAAAATATACTGCGCCGGAATAGACTTTAGCCTACAGGCGAAAACACTTTTCAGACTGGATCAAGATATCCTGCTTTATGAATGAATGAATGAATGAAGGAATAAATGAATGAGGCATTTATATAGCGTTTTCATATATCTACTGTAGGTCTACACTCAAAGCGCTTTACAATCATATCAGGGAGTCTGTCCTCAACCACCATCATTATATATATATATATATATATATATATATATATATATATATATATATATATATATATATATATATATATATAATATCTGAGGAAATCACAGGATTTGGCCAAATGATTGGATACAGAATGATGCACTTAAAATGTATCCAGAACGTATTTATGGTGAAGAGGGAGACAGTGCGGTTACTGTTAAGTGTTCTCAACCCAGATGGTGTTGCCTATAGACGGGCACGAAAACACGTCAAAAACACTGCCACATAAAGTTTGGATTGTGGTGCCGACTCTGTCGGTGCTCGTCTATAGGCAACGCCATTGTAATGCATGTTAGTAGATTAGCACCTGTAGAATTTCCTTTTGTTGAAAGTCCAGATAAAAGTAAAAGGCTACTATTTTGTCTAGATCCATGTCCGAGGCAGTTCGACTTCACAAGCGCATTTCTTTACACAGACACGACTGGATGCGCACCGTTAAGAATGCACACACACGCAACTTCTACGGAAGACTGTATTCTCATGTTTCGACTTTATTCTCAAAATGTTTCGTCTTTATTCTCTATATGTTTTGACTTTAATCTCGACATGTTTCGACTTTATTCTCGAAATATTTAGACTTTATTCCCGGTTATCATCAGCTATCTTCAATAATGCTCAATCATCACTCAATTAATCACTTAATTATCTCATTAACTCCAACACCGATTCAGTGTTACATTTATCACCCTGTAGTGCACACTGAGCAGTGTTCATTTAATCTGGGATAACCCATGTGGGACCTACATGAAAACTGATGACAAAACTGACTCTGTCCCAGTTAGATAGTCCAGGTCAAGTTCATGTGGGCTCCTCATGAGTTTGCTGGCTGGGAATCTTATTTTTAGCAAAGATAGCTTTTTTCTTTTTTTTTTTGATCACCACATAATATCATTCATATTGTTATATAAGATGTTGGTAATATCATCCAGTCCTATCATTGTTGAGAGTTTTAAATATTTATTAAATATTTATTTTTTATATTAATGTTTAATTGCAATATATTTGAAAATCAAGGAAGCCGTTTATTCAGTTACCATGAAAAAGCACTGTGCTCTGTGTTTGTAGATTATAAAGGTAATTGAAACAGACCCATCAAGTTATATTTTTGTAATTTGCATCTGTATGATTTAATACAGGACTTTTTGAAAGAGAAAAAGAAAATTACTCACCCACACATCAAGCATGCAGAGATCATGGAGCAACCATCCCAATGACCATATGCCACTAAAACAGACAATGAAAATGAAGAAGTGTACTGTACTCAGTTGATAATTGTGTGTTTTTTTTTTTTCGGTTTTTTTTTTCAACCTTCATGTAAAGACCTTAATGAAATTGCAACTTTTAACATTTTAACAACATTTTATAATGCTGAACAGACTGATATTTTATATACATTCAATTATACAAAAGCATACCTCTTGAAATTATATTTCCCCTGATAAACTTCTGGGCTGATGTAGAGATTGGCACCCACAACTGTTTTAGCATATTCATCAGCTCTGCAGAGGGAAAACAATGTAAACTCAAACCTATAAAAGTTCAAGGCTTTTGGTTTTGGCCAAGAATTTTCATTTTTATCCATCACTAGATCATATTTTTGTTATTAGTTTACCTGTCCAATGCCTTTGAGCATCCAAAATCTCCTAGATTTATGTAACCATCTTCAGTCATAAAGACATTCTACAATGACAACAGAAATCTCATAAGTCTTACAGATTTGACTTGATATGAGATTATGATTAATTAAGCTTTATCTGTGCATATACCTGAGGTTTAATATCTCTATGAATAATGTTCTTATCATAGAGATGCTGGAGAGCCAGACAAATCTGAACCAGCCAGTCAAGGATCTGCACACATGGAGAAATCCCAATGTGTGAGTGAGTGTTTTTTTTTTTTTTTTTTTTTTTTTAATAAAGTAAATATTGTTAATTGTAAAAATATAAACATTTTCTGTGATTGGTGTTAGATTATAATAATTATAAATTATATTAAAACAATAGAAGTATGTGCAATGTCCCCATTTAGACAGCTAGTGTGTGTCCACAAGGATTGTGTTTTTTTATGGGTCATATCATACTAAATCATGTTTTTAAATCAAAAAGTTTGGAATGTTTTATGTGAGGGTTGTTTAAAGGACAGATAATGGAATATACAGAATGTCTGCATAAGAAACTCACCTGTTGTTCTTCAAAAGGTTTCTGTTTTTGCATCACTTTTGAAAGATCACCTCCTTCACAATACTCCATCACAATATAAATTCGTCCGGCATCTTTATCTAAATAAATCCACATCCAGTCAGACAAAAATGTAACTCAGTGTATTAAAGAAAGCTTAATTTTCCAACATCTATACAGATGCTTTTGTAAAGCTTATTGTGTTATTCTTCATCAGTCTCTATACAGTATATGTCTGTGGTAAGTAGTTATATTATTCTTTTTTATAAACACAACAAAATGCCACATTTTTTATTTGGAATAAAAGGAAAATTAATGTGCAAAGAAAAAAAAAAAAACCTTCAAATAAATCCTTATAAGTAGCAATATATCCGAAGTTCAGAGTTTTCAAGATCTCAACTTCATTTTTGACAGTATTCAGCTCCTCCCCCTAAGAAAAAAATAAATAATAATAATTTCCATTAAAAAGTGACACTCATCTTTATTGTAAAGGAAAAGCTTTTACTTCTATGATCAATACTTGAGTAAGATTTAGTAAATGCTTACAGCTCTGCAATTCATCTGTTTGACCACATAAAGATCTCCCTCTGAGTCTTTCACAAGAAACGCTATTCCTGGAGCCCCTTGTCCAAGCTCTTCCTTTATGGTGTATCCATGTTCTGTTAGTACGTCTATAATCAAGATTTAGAATAATATCTACAAAATACTGTAAGCACTAGAGATGAAAAAAACAAAGCTTTTCCAAACGTTGAGTCTACTTTTTTTTAACCAATTTCTTCGCAGTTCTGTTGAAACACTCGAAACTGGTCAAAACTGTGTAAATGCAATGAAAACTCAGTCCAAATATGCATAAAAACGTACTCGGTTACTAACGTAACCTCGGTTCTCTCTAGAAGAGGGAACGAGTACTGCGTTTTTGTAAAAATGCTGCGGGAAAAACTCTTTTTTCACGAATACTGAAGCAAAAAATTATCCTTAATTTTCCATATATGTAAAGCGCGTTGCAGCAGTACACAGCTATGGCAAGACAGCTTGCTCGCTCATTGGCTGTTCTGCGGCAACTGCATAAGCCTATCGAGCGAGGCCTGAAGTGACGTCAGGCCAATGAGGACGCTTCGCGCCCTCCTTGTCACTTCCCGCCAAGACGGGTGTGGCTAACCTCTATAAAAGGAGCTCGAAAAGGCTGATTCACTTGATTTTCATCGCCGAAGCGAACCAGAGTGAACCGTACGCACGGCAGAGAACGCAGTACTCGTTCCCTCTTCTAGAGAGAACCGAGGTTACGTTAGTAACCGAGTACGTTCTCTTACGAGAGTTCTCTCGTACTGCGTTTTTGTAAAAACGCTGCGGGAACCCCTTGTAAAACGCCGTGCGTGCTGGGATAAAACACCGATCACTGGAAGCTAATCCAGGTATACAGTGCATAATCACCAGATAGACTCACAGAGAGTCTGGGAATAAGGGGGGGGGGGACCTTAATTCCCTATTTTGTAGCGTACGCAGACGCAAAACATGACCTCACAGAGAGAGTCTAGAGACAAAAGGGGAATCCCTCCGTCCTTATATGGCCGCGTCCGCAGACGCGAATATGACATCACACAGACAGGGTGGGGAACCTGAACTAATGTGGGAAATGTGGGTCTTACACAATTCTGCCCATAAGACAGTCGGTAGCGCGCTGCGCATGCGATTTCAGTGTTCTAGTTAGACAGCTGATTCGACTACACCGATAGTAGCTTAGCCTGCAAGGCGGGAACCTCTAGGTTGTAAAACCTAATAAATGTAGACGGCGAGGCCCAGCCTGCCGCCATACATATGTCCTGTAAGGAAATCCCGCTAGACCAAGCCCACGAAGAGGCGACGCCTCTTGTGGAGTGCGCTCTAACGCCCAACGGGCACTGGAGGCCCTTGACAGTGTAAGCCAGCGCTATGGCGTCAACTATCCATCTGGATAGGCTCTGTTTCGAAACAGCCATTCCCTTGGAACGTCCACTGAACGAGACAAAGAGCTGCTCAGTCTGTCTGAAGACAGCAGAGCGGGACACGTAAGCTCTTAAAGCCCTAATGGGGCAAAGAAAACTTGAGTCCCCTTCCTCACTTGATCCCGGCAGGGCAGACAGGGAGATAACCTGAGCCCGAAACGGCGTGTTGAGGGATTTTGGCACATAACCATGCCTAGGTTTGAGTATGACTTTAGAGTCATTAGGTCCAAACTCTAAGCACGCTGGGCTCACGGAGAGCGCGTGCAGGTCGCCTATGCGCTTCACCGAAGCGAGAGCCATCAAAAACACTGTTTTAAAAGACAAATGTTTGAGGCTAATAGATTGGATAGGCTCGAAAGGGGCACCTTTCATGGCCGCCAAAACCGTAGAAAGGTCCCACATAGGGACTGAAGGAGGTCTGGGAGGATTCAGCCTCCTAGCTCCCCTGAGGAAGCGGATGACTAAATCGTTCCTTCCTAGTGACTGACCTAGCGTTGTTCCAGAGAACGCTGCAATAGCCGCCACATAAACTTTGAGCGTGGAAGGGGATCTGCCCTTATCCAACAGCTCCAGTAGGAAGGAGAGAACCTCCGTCACCTCACAATCGAGGGGTGATAGGCCCCGAGCTGTACACCAGCCGGAGAAAACCGACCACTTCGAGGCATAAAGCCGCCTAGTCGACGGTGCTCTAGCCTGAGTGATGGTATTCATCACTCCCTCTGCGAGATCAACGGATATCCGTTGAGCGCCCACACATGAAGGGACCACAACTCCGGGTGTGGGTGCCAAATCGAGCCCCTGGCCTGCGAGAGGAGATCTTTCCTCAATGGCACTGGCCATGGAGCGATGTCTGCTAACTGCATCAGGACTGGAAACCATGCTTGGTTCTTCCAGAACGGTGCTACAAGCAGTACTGAGCATTTTGTTTCCCTGACCCGCTCTGAGAAAAAAGCCAGGCGAGTCCTCAGAGTCACCATCGGCAGAAGCTCGCAGTGAGGGCAGCCTCCGTCAGCGAGCGCTGCATGATCCTCACCCAAACAGGAGACACAGATGACATGACGGTCTCCCTCGGTGAGTGGGGCTCGGCACGAGCCGCAGGAAGGCATCTTTAGAAAGACGCAGCTCTTTTAGGGGGTGAGTGTTGCAAGGCGAACACACACACACACACACAAGAACAATAAGTAAAGGATATGGCGTCGGAAAGCGCAGCAGGTACGGCGGTAGAAGGCGGCGTTGGCCAGCGGCTTCAAGGGCTCGTCCCGCTGAAATGCTTGCCTCAGACGACGCGTGCTTCCTCGTGATCCAGCGATGCGTGAGCTTCGCTGAAGAGATGAAAATCAAGTGAATCAGCCTTTTCGAGCTCCTTTTATAGAGGTTAGCCACACCCGTCTTGGCGGGAAGTGACAAGGAGGGCGCGAAGCGCCCTCATTGGCGTGACGTCACTTCAGGCCTCGCTCGATAGGCTTATGCAGTTGCCGCAGAACAGCCAATGAGCGAGCAAGCTGTCTCGCCATAGCTGTGTACTGCTGCAACGCGCTTTACATATATGGAAAATTAAGGATAATTTTTTGCTTCAGTATTCGTGAAAAAAGAGTTTTTCCCGCAGCGTTTTTACAAAAACGCAGTACGAGAGAACTCTCGTAAGAGAACACATTTTACAAAATAATTGCACATACATATTTTCTTGAATGTGTAATCTATTAAATGCAATCTGCATAAAATACTATTAAATATTAAATTCATGATATTTTAAGGTTTAATTTGTATGAATATGATGGGCCTCTTACTAGGCTAATAGGAGACAATTAACTACTATACTTATTTATTATTTTACAAATATGTCATTAAAATGTCTTAAAACGTATACATCTGATTCAAGATCAGGTAGTAACGGTCACACTGTCACTCCAAATCAGATTTTTTGTGAACAGCGACATTGATAAAGGGCTTGCAATTAAGATTCTGTATTACAACAGAAATGGGTGGGAGAAGCCTGGGAGGACCCAGGAGGGGACCCAGACCAGAGCCAGGATGAAGGCCCATGGTGGAGTCAATGGAGGGAAGAGCCACGGTGGAGACTTGGCAGGTTTAACTTGGGGGACAATGGATCAGTAGATGTATTGACATATATTGCAATGTTCAACTTATTGCTTAATAATAATAATAATAATAGAAACAACATGAAGTGGATTAGATGCAATATTTCAGTCCCCCTTTGCTGCAGTCTACTCTCGTCTACCATTGCCATCAGATTGTGCTTTCTGATGGAGATTTGATGCTTTATGCTGCTAACATAAAACTGATGTTGCTTAAAATTATACTCACTGTTCACACTAGGAGATATGCCCAGGCCGTGGTCTGAGGCACTGCTGCAAAGTTTGTGACACTGATCCATCTTTAAGGGAAAGAAAATTATCCATCATATTTACATTTCAAATAATATTTATCAAAGCCTTTTAGTATTCAACATATAATTCAACTGAATACTAATTGGTTCTTGCAGAAGATGAAATGTGCTGCGTAACACGAGAATAAATCTCATTGGTTCTTGCTGAAGCTCAAACGTGCTGCGTAACATAAGAATGAACCTCATTGGTTCTTGCTGAAGTTCAACGTGTTGCGTAACACGAGAATGAACCTCATTGGTTCTTGCTGAAGTTCAACGTGTTGCGTAACATGAGAATGAACCTCATTGGTTCTTGCGGAAGTTCAACGTGCTGCGTAACACGAGAATGAACCTCATTGGTTCTTGCCGAAGTTCAACGTGCTGCGTAACATAAGAATGAACCTCATTGATTCTTGCCGAAGTTCAACGTGCTGCGTAACACGAGAATGAACCTCATTGGTTCTTGCGGAAGTTCAATGTGCTGCGTAACATGAGAATGAACCTCATTGATTCTTGCGGAAGTTCAATGTGCTGCGTAACATGAGAATGAACCTCATTGATTCTTGCGGAAGTTCAACGTGCTGCGTAACATAAGAATGAACCTCATTGATTCTTGCCGAAGTTCAACGTGTTGCGTAACATGAGAATGAACCTCATTGATTCTTGCGGAAGTTCAACGTGCTGCGTAACACGAGAATTAACCTCAATGATTCTTGCCGAAGTTCAACGTGCTGCGTAACACGAGAATGAACCTCATTGATTCTTGCGGAAGTTCAACGTGCTGCGTAACACGAGAATGAACCTCATTGGTTCTTGCGGAAGTTCAACGTGCTGCGTAACACGAGAATGAACCTCATTGGTTCTTGCCGAAGTTCATCGTGCTGCGTAACACGAGAATGAACCTCAATGATTCTTGCCGAAGTTCAACGTGCTGCTTAACACGAGAATGAACCTCATTGGTTCTTGCCGAAGTTCAACGTGCTACGTAACACAAGAATGAACCTCATTGGTTCTTGCGGAAGTTCAACGTGCTGCGTAACACGAGAATGAACCTCAATGATTCTTGCCGAAGTTCAACGTGCTGCTTAACACGAGAATGAACCTCATTGGTTCTTGCCGAAGTTCAACGTTCTACGTAACACAAGAATGAACCTCATTGGTTCTTGCGGAAGTTCAATGTGCTGCGTAACACGAGAATGAACCTCATTGATTCTTGCCGAAGTTCAACGTGCTACGTAACACAAGAATGAACCTCATTGGTTCTTGCGGAAGTTCAACGTGCTGCGTAACATGAGAATGAACCACATTGGTTCTTGCTGAAGCTCAAACGTGATGCGTAACACGAGAATGAACCTCATTGGTTCTTGCTGAAGCTCAAACGTGATGTGTAACACGAGAATGAACCTCATTGGTTCTTGCAGAAGTTCAACGTGCTACGTAACACGAGAGTGAACCTCATTGGTTCTTGTGGAAGCTCAAACGTGATGCGAAACACGAGAATGAACCTCATTGATTCTTGCGGAAGTTCAACGTGCTACGTAACACGAGAGTGAACCTCATTGGTTCTTGCTGAAGCTCAAACGTGATGCAAAACACGAGAATGAACCTCATTGGTTCTTGCGGAAGTTCAACGTGCTGCGTAACATGAGAATGAACCTCATTGATTCTTGCCGAAGTTCAACGTGCTGCGTAACATGAGAATGAACCTCATTGGTTCTTGCGGAAGTTCAACGTGCTGCGTAACACGAGAATGAACCTCATTGGTTCTTGCCGAAGTTCAACGTGTTGCGTAACACGAGAATGAACCTCATTGGTTCTTGCCGAAGTTCAACGTGTTGCGTAACACGAGAATGAACCTCATTGGTTCTTGCGGAAGTTCAACGTGCTGCGTAACACGAGAATGAACCTCAATGAATCTTGCGGAACTTCAACGTGCTGCGTAACACGAGAATGAACCTCATTGATTCTTGCGGAAGTTCAACGTGCTGCGTAACACGAGAATGAACCTCATTGGTTCTTGCGGAAGTTCAACGTGCTGCGTAAGTGTGTGTATTCTGTGAATTTTAAAATGCAATTTTAACCAGAAAAATCTAAAATTTATTCCCAAAATCGTGCAGGCCTTTCTCTTGATATCAGTATGTTCACTTTTTTTTTTTTTTTTCAGGGCCCAGGTGCCACTGAGGACTTCAGTGTACATGAACATGGTAAAGTGAAAATCAAACACCTTGGAAATGAAAGGTATGTACAATGTTTTTAGGAATGGCACAAAGGTCTCTGTCTTTGGATCATTGTTTTCAATAAGTGCTTTTTTGGCATTTGTTGTGTATCTTTGGACTATGTTGTGTTGTAAATAAATCCAAACAATTTAAAAGCCATTCTTTTTTAAATCTCCTCATTTACAGTATTGTGCAAGGTTGCTCAGAATGACAGGGCCTGATAGCTCCTAATAGGGCCGTTAGGGGAGGGTCTTTGTCTTTCTCAGGTGTGAAAAGCTTACATATTAAGGACCTCCGCATAAAGCTTTTTCACACAAAACACGTCATAAAATTTTCAAATCAATATATTGTCTTATCTGAATGAGCAGGGTCAGGGTGATTTTCACATAGTTTTAGAGCAAAAATTCTAGGCTACGTCATACAATTTTCAAAAGTCTTGTGAAGAAATAATCAGTATGGGTTTCATGGCCTTATTTCAGTGAGAATTTTTTTTTTGTATTTTCACAAACCACGCATAAATGTCATTATCTCAAAACTACAAACTTTTACATACATGCTGCTGATATATTATTGTAGCAGAGTTTGTGCTGAATACAGTGTAATTAGACTTTAGCCATGAAAATGTCACAAGTAACAGAAATAACCAGAAATGTCAGAGCATGTCAGAACACCTCCAGGGCCCAGAAAACAGCTCAGACCTCAGAGGGTTAAAGCCTTGCCAGTTAAACATGTCATTCGCTGCTGATGCGCCGTTCTAACATGCGCTTTTCTGAGCGCAAACACCCGACGTGCACATGCTCTAAAAGCCTGTCGAACAGCACCTGGTTACTGGACTAAGATATCTTTCGAGTCTTATATTGCGCTAATACTGTCAAATGCACACAAGGTTTACATAAACAAAGTTGGTTATGTCTAAAGCAAACAGAGAAAATTAAGAGAAAATCTGACTGCTTGTCAAATGCGTGTATATTAGACGCGTCGCGTGCAGGTCTTAAAGAGACAGTAGCCTAAGGCCGGCGACACACTGGCTGCGTGGCGTGAGCGTGGCGTTTCTGTTGCGTGTCAGCTGCGTGGCATTGGTGGTCTTTGCACACCAGAAACGTGTCTGACGCGGTGCTGCTGCTGCTAGGTGACATTATGATAAGCCTCTTTGCTGATATATTGCTAAATACAAAATAAAAGTAAAAAAAAAAACTGTCAATTTCAAAATAAACACCCTGTGCAGACTCCCAAATGTATTGCACATATATTGGCAATATATCCTTGGTAGGAGAAACCCCAAAATCAGAAAAACACGTCAGACAGGCAAATCACGTGGTCTCACGCATCCAGTCGCTCCGCTTCTGATATGCTCCCGGTGTGAGTTGGCACCGCGTGGAGGATGGAATAAAACCTTGTCGCAGCCGTAATGCGCCGCAGTCGCGTGCAGTGTAAATGAGGGGTAATAGTAAAAATGCTGCCGCATATCCTTAAAGTACGGTGGCCGAGAGAGCTCAACGCGCTGCAACTGAAGAAAACACATGCAAATAGAAAAACACCAGCAAATTAAGAAAACATCTTCATCAGTTTCACAACACATGTGTGCTCCAAATACTCACAACACAAACAAATACAGAAACGCGCTGCAAAAGTTCACAACACAACCAAATACAGAAACGCGCTGCAAAAGTACACAACACAAACAAATACAGAAACGCGCTGCAAATAGGACAGAACACAACGGAAATGTTTCCGGGGAACCCAATAAGTGACGGACCCGGCTGGGACGTGCTTACAGCGGTCTACTTTTATTATTATTTTTTTTTTTTGCAAACTATACAGAGATGACACGTTTATGACATACAACTTTGTATACAATATACAAAATGTATTTACAATATGTTCAACGTCATAATACTAAAAAGAGCAATGAGCTGAAGACTAAAATAAATAAATAAATAAAAAAAGAGAGAGAAAAAGAACACGAGGGAAAGACATGATTAATCTATACATCAGTTACATTGTACACATTTTGTCATGTTATGTTAAAATAAGTTTCATAAGAAATGTTAGAATGCAGCTAGGGTCCAAATATGAGACGGCAAGTTTTAAAGTTGAGACACTCACACACAGATATAACGCATATTTTAAAAACTTTGTTGTATAAAATGTATATTTATTTGCAACAGTTATGTTAACAGCAATAATACTATATTTCTGGTAAGAACAGCTATTCAGCTGATGGACACGCGCTGCGTTGTCATGGGAACATCCCAGGTGAAAATAATGAGGAAATTACGTTGTCTTTCGTTGCTCCCTTCATCAACATGGCACACAAGTGCCCCGCTCCCTCCAAAGTGCCCAATTCAAGGGCTCTGCCGTCTGCCCTTTTAAGAGAGTAGGGCATAGGTAAAGCCATAGACAGTATAAGGGTAAAGCTCACGAGCAATAAGCACGTCCCAGCCGTCCGTCCGTCACTTATTGGGTTCCCCGGAAACATTTTCGTTGTGTTCTGTCCTATTTGCAGCGCGTTTTTGTATTTGTTTGTGTTGTGAACTTTTGCAGCGCGTTTCTGTATTTGTTTGTGTTGTGAACTTTTGCAGCGCGTTTCTGTATTTGTTTGTGTTGTGAGTATTTGGAGCACACATGTGTTGTGAAACTGATGAAGATGTTTTCTTAATTTGCTGGTGTTTTTCTATTTGCATGTGTTTTCTTCAGTTGCAGCGCGTTGAGCTCTCTCGGCCACCGTATTAAAGAGATAGTTCACTCAAAACCAAACAGTTGCTGGTCCCCATTGACTTCCATAGTAGGAAAAAAATATACTATGGAAGTCACCGGGGTACATCAACTGTTTGGTTACCTACATTCTTCCAAATAACTTTTATTTTCAACAAAATAAAGAAACATATTCGTGTTTAAAACAACTTAGAGTAAAATGATTAAATTATCTCTTTAATGTTAATAAAACAACACAACATAAAAAAGGAAATCAATCACTGCTCTTGACTGAGAACTTTAAGTTGGTTGTGTTTTATTTTCATATTTGTTCATTTAATTACTTTCTTCAATGCTACTGTTGAATACACCTATAGCTGAAAAAATAAAATACTGTTCATTTCATTAGTATATTAAAGGGATAGTTCACTTTGAAATTAAATTTTGGTATGTTTTAGCTTACCTGAAGGGCATCCAAGATGTAGGTGTCTTTTTTTCCGCAGTAGTTTCAATTTTGATATTTTTAGGTCAAACCGTTCTTGTCTGACAGTCATATAATGCAGGTCGATGGTCCCTGTCTCAAAACACAAGCACAGAGTCCAAATTAAAACAATTCTCCATCGTCCAAATTAAACAATTCCCCATCGTAAGTACACACTGATGGCCTAAGACACGAAACGAGCGGTTTGTGTGAGAAACCGAATAGTATTTATATCGTTTTTACCTCTTATAACACAACCACGTCGAAGTGATTTGAAGTCGCGGGCGCTTCCTGCTGTGTGACGTGTGCGCAGACTGGTGCATAGATGTATATACACTAGATGTCGCATTAAAGACATTCGTTCCAATGAACTGCCGTAGCCAAGGCGAAATCTAGTATATATATCTATGCGCCAGTCTGCGCACACATCACACAGCAGGAAGCGCCCGCGACTTCAGATCACTTCGACGTGGTTGTGTTATAAGAGGTAAAAACGATAAAAATACTGTTCGGTTTCTCACACAAACCGCTCGTTTCGTGTCTTAGGCCATCAGTGTGTACTTACGATGGGGAATTGTTTAATTTGGACGATGGGGAATTGTTTTAATTTGGACTCTGTGCTTGTGTTTTGAGACAGGGACCATCGACCTGCATTATATGACTGACAGACAAGAACGGTTTGACCTAAAAATATCAAAATTGAAACTACTGCGGAAAAAAAGACACCTACATCTTGGATGCCCTTCAGGTAAGCTAAAACATACCAAAATTTAATTTCAAAGTGAACTATCCCTTTAAGCTGTGTGTGTACACTGTAAAAATGAATATGCTATATCTAATCAATAAAATTGTGGCAACAGATTACAAGCAATATTATTAATTAAATTTAACAAATTAGAATTGAGTAATAATTAATCAAATTAATTCCTTAAAAGTTAACCATTTAAAATTAGTCAAATTTACAATTAAAAAAAAAAATATATATATTTTTTATTGCCAACATTGAAGACACCTGATTATAACAAGCAGAATCACTGAAGGAGAAAACCGTAATTTTAAGTCACCATTATGGCGATCAGTGTTTGTTTTAGTTGGGCTCTTGACCTTTAATCATTGACGTTATATTTTGTTTGGCTGCTGTACCTGAGTTATAACAGCCAGATGAACAAAGAGAAAATCTGATGGTGTTGGTTGTGTTTTAACATAATCATTATTTCACAATCATTTTACCTGAATCACTGAACTCATATAGAGCCCAAATTCTGAGTTATGTTTACTTTATTAATTATAGCAGCTCTGTCCTTGTACAGCGTAATATTGTTTGCCTTTTCAATGAAATCCATATGATCAAATCAATTAAAAAAAAAAAAAACTTAAAAAAAACTTATGTAGGCACACACAGACATCAAGAATTTGCGTATGAATCTCAGCAATGGTGACAAACAGATCACCTCTGATCATAAGCTCATTATGTATTCATGCAGCAATGTATGATGGGAGCCATGAATGAGTTTTGATTGGTCGCACCCAGAATGCACTGCAACATGCTTTATAATTGTCACCATTGTTGAGATTCACAGGCTGATTATTGATGTCTGTGTCTAAAAACTAAATCAAAACAAACAAACAAAAATATATATATTTTTTTTTTTTGTATATGAGACACATTTAAGAAATCTTTGGATTACATTGTAAAAGTTCAAAATATTATGCTGTGCAAGAACAGTGCTGCTATAATTAATAAAGTAAACCTAAATTGGTAAATTAGGTTCCCCAGTAATTTGGGCTCTATATGAGTTCAGTGATTCAGGTCAAATGATTGTGAAATAATGATTATGTTAAAACATTTATTTTATTTATTTGTTTATTTAACAGGGACAATGCATGGCACTCAGCCATACCAGAATTAGCTACAAGCTAAATTTCATCTGTAGTCCCTGGGCTGGAAGAGGTAACATACAATTAATCCAACAAACACATATAAATATACCATAACACATCATCACGCAAGTAGCCTTTCAGACAACAACAAAGTTTCACATTCTTAAAAACACAATACAACAAAACAACAGAACAAATAAAGTGCAATATTAATAGACACAACAATGCAATGTTAGGATACGACAAAAAAAATGAGTTTTTTGAGTTTATGATTAATGGGTACATGATTGTATAGATTTTTATGAAGGACTAAAAATGACAGAACGAAAAATAAATAAATAAATAAATAAAAGTAGAAATAAATAAATAAATGCAGAAATAATAGTGAAAATAAATACATTTTGGTAATATAAATGGCTATTTCTGTATTTTTACATGTATTTATTTATGTATTTATGCATTTCTATATGTATTTATTTATGTATTTATATATTTATGTATTTATATATTTATTTATTTATACATTTATTTATTCCTACATTTATTTATTTCTGTATTTCCACATTTCTACATTTATTTATTTCTGTATTTCCACATTTCTACATTTATTTATTTCTGTATTTCCACATTTCTACATTTATTTTTCCCTGCGCATGTATGCTAATTTACCTATGGCTAAGCCACGCCCCCTCCACTCACTCAGACAAACATTCAACATTCGGTAACAGGCGCTATGGCAGCTGTCACAGTAGGAGACATTTCACAGGAGGCAATTGATGATTTTTTGGAGACAGAAAGATTATATATCATCTCGATGTCACCAAAAGGGCCTTAAATATGCATTGGAAGGTTATATTAATAATTTTATTGTTGAGAAGGTCGATAAGCTTCAGCTCCAGACAAAGATTTACAGTTCACAGTGTAAACGTTATAGTTTGGTGGTATTTCGCTTCAAACGCTCGCTTTATACGCGTCCTATTCGCTTTGGATTCAAAATGTTCAAAGCGTCGAACTAGACGCGGATACGCGCGAATTTGACGCTCTATTCGTGCTTGGTGTGAGCGTAGAAGAACAGGCTGCGATGTCAGATTGCAATGCTGGAGTGTGTGTGTGTCAGAGAGCGGGCGCGAACGAACAGTGGAAACATAAAAACATACTCGATTTTGTTCATACAGGACATAATTAAAACTGCAAAGTGTTTAGCCTACTTATATTTGTGTAAAACACAACATTGTGCTTTTGTCAAACTGTAAACTCTTGTCAAACTGTAACCTACAACTGTCACCCAACCAAAATCACACACACACGCTGTTTAAAAACCAAAATGACAAGAAAAAACATAAAAACGAATAAAAACTGACTAACTGCAATGCATTGCAATGGACGTGGAAGCAGAGAATGTCCTAGCTAGCTATGCGTACTGTGATTGGCTCATCGCGTTTGGGGGCGTGGCTTAGCCATAGGTAAATTAGCATACATGCGCAGGGAAAAATAAATGTAGAAATGTGGAAATACAGAAATAAATAAATGTAGGAATAAATAAATGTAAAAATAAATGCATATATAAATATATAAATAAATAAATATAGAAATACTTAAATATATAAATAAATGTATAAATACATAAATAAATACATATGGAAATGCATAAATACATAAATAAATACATGTAAAAATACAGAAATAGCCATTTATATTACCAAAATGTATTTATTTTCACTATTATTTCTGCATTTATTTATTTATTTCTACTTTTATTTATTTATTTATTTATTTTTCGTTCTGTCATTTTTAGTCCTTCATACGTATAGATTTTAGCCATAATTTTATTTTATATTTAAAACAAGTAAATGTACTGATGTCTGTAATCTCATTTGGGACTGAGTTCCAGTATTTGGAGGCTCTGATAGAGAAGGCTGATCTGCCAAACTCAGTATGTCTGTGCTGTACGGCACAGTGACCTCTACTGGTCGCCCTGGTTGTTCTCCGACTATCTGAGAGCAATGATATGAACTCCACTAATGGGGGCGCAGCCAGATTATTAATTAATCTGTACACTAAACAAACATTGGCAAAGTGCATAACATTTTCAAAAGTCAAGAGTTTGTGCTTTTGAATGATATTGCAGTAGTGATAACCTGATGGCAGTGGCGTAGGTTTGATTTTGAAATTGGTGGGGACGGGGACATCAATATAAATATATTTTAAGTTTTGATCGAAATTATTGCTAAGGATATATCAGTGTCACTGGATATTGGTAGGGACACGTCCCTAGCGTCCCTACTAAATTCTACGCCCCTGCCTGATGGCTTTTTATCTAATACTTTGAGAGTTTGTTTATATAGCGTTTGTAGTGGAGCAAGTATTGTTTGTCCGGTTTGTGACCAACTTGTGATGCAGTATGCAAAATGTGAGAAAATCATTGAGTGCATGTACAATTTGTCAGCATCTAGAGGTAACTGATTACGAAAACTGATTGTCTAAAATTTCTTAAATTAAATTTAACAGTATTACAAACCTGCTTTATATGTTTCTTAAAAGACAACTGTGAATCAAGAGTAACTCCCATATATTTAAAATGTGAAACAATCTGGATTTTTTCCCCATTTACAACGACATCTGGCTGATTTTCATTTTTCCTTATATAAAAATACATACACGCAGTTTTACTGACGTTAGGCTAAGTGTCATGCAAGACTCAGAGAGCCAGATGGCAATTTTTGCCATTGCTGCTGTTAATTTGGTTGCCACTTCATATCTGTCTCTTCCATGTGCCAGGATGACCGTGTCATCTGCATACATTTGGATGTCAACTTCAGGACATGCTAGTGGTAGGTCGTTAACATATAGACTGAATAACAAAGCATAACCAACATAACCAACACCATCAGATCACCTTTTCTCGTTGTTCACCTGGCTGTTATAACTCAGGTACAGCAGCCAAACAAAATCTAACGTCAATGATTTAAGGGTCAAGAGGCCGACTAAAACAAACACCGATCGCCATAATGGTGACTTAAATTACGGTTTTCTCCTTCAATGATTCTGCTTGTTATCATCAGGTGTCTTCAATGTTGGCAATAAAAAAAAAAAAATGTTTAAAAAAAACATTTTTGTAAATTTTACTCATTTTAAATGGTTAACTTTTAAGGAATTAATTTGATTAATTATTACTCAATTCTAATTTGTTAAATTGAATTAATAATATTGCTTGTAATCTGTTGACACAATTTTATTGATTAGCGTATTAATTTTTACAGTGTAATATGTATCTTTGTTCTTAATTTTTAATAACAAAAAAAATAATGACAAAGATTTTTATCTTCGCCACTTTGGCCTAAATGTCTGCCATTCTTTTTTATTTTATATTTTGTTACCTAAGGCTGTAATGCTCAGTCACTTGCAAAATAGTAAAACCAACATGAAAAAGAATTGTGATAAAATCTGGAATCATGATTTTCCTGAAAAAAAATCGTGATATGATATTTTTGTCATATCGCCCACCCCAGGTGTAGAAAAGTGCCTAGATGTGCTTAGATGTGTTATCATTATTGATCATTATATCACACTACAATAATTACTTAATACTTAATTTCAAATAAATTAAACATAATGAAACATTAATTTGAGTTGTAATTGTTTTATTATCTTACTTCTAGAGATTGCAGTGATGCATGACATGGTGAAAAATGACTTGAAATAATACTGAAAATAGGTTAAGATGAATGTTAAAGATGCCCCCTAAAAGCACAATAACCCATAACCTGTTACAATCATAAATTGTCCTTACCTGCAGGTTAAAGATGCTAGACGTTGTTTCAGGGTCCTCTGCGTTGTCCCAGCTCAGTCCTGGATTCGGATGCACTGGGATTTTGCTAGTATCAATATCTAAACTACAACAAAATTAAGATATTTCTAGGAAAAATCACTCCGAGACTTGTCTTAAAAGTTTTCAGAATCATCAAAAAAATGGTTTTGTTTTACTTAAAAAATTTCAGAATAATACAAAGACAACAATTCATAGATTCAAAGATAAAGATAACAGAAATGCGTGAAGGTCTTCACCCGAAATGTGGCCCCGAGAAATAGGAAACAAAGCTTTTTATATTGTTCGTTGTTATTGGGGCTGTCTTAAGATTTTGGGGCTGTCCTAAGACTTTGGGGCTGTCAGTAATTCCTTATAAGTTAAACAACTGGCCTTGAAATTGTCCAAGATTGTAACAAGTTTGCAAGAAGCAGCTACAGTATATCTTATTTTTTGTAGATTACGCTTGAAAGCTTAATATACATCTGACCGTTCCTTCACTCACAGCTGTCAAAACCACATCCTGCTTCATCCAGCTTGTTTCTGGCTCTCCTCTCTGGTTGTCAGAGGCTACAAGTCTTTTTATTTTTTAAACAATGGTAAAAGTCAGAGAAGCAGGAATCACCCTAAGACCTGCTGAGCTGTTGATTCCATTCAGAGAAATAAAGAAAAGCACAAACACTTCAGTTGCAGGGCAAGTCTGCATCATGTTTCAAACGATCCAAGCCTCTCCTGCAAATGCAACAGGGTACAAGTGTCTAAGCAATTTAGAAAAACAATAATGTAACAATAATCTTAATAATGTCCTGACTATTATTTCCAACATTTGCCGATATTCAGCTCAGCAATGTACACGCATAATGAAAGGTAAGAACAGTGTTAATAAAATAAGACTACAATCAAATCTCTTAAAAAAAAAAAAAAAAAAAAAAATCAGTAGCCTACTTGAGTGTCTTTTTCAAATAGCGTCTAAACCTGCAAGAAAAATGGTTCTTCTTGGAAAAACAGGAGATGGCAAAAGCAGCAGTGGAAATACAATTCTCAGTGAACAAAGATCCACAACTGATTGTCTTGAGGAAGTCGTCAAATCTGAGTGTTGTGAACAAGTCGTCCTGTGTCGCATGATGGTGTTGCAACCACTGCAAATTGCTATGTGGTCAAAACGGGGTGAGCCGGGCATGGACTCAATTAAAGCCTTAAACTGTCACATTGTGGGAGATAGGATTGTTACATTTTGGGCCCTGTTGTTTCACCAGTGCTAGAAATATGTAATACACAGGGCTGTACAATAACTTTTTTTGCACATAGCACTGGAGCTACAGAGGTTGAAAGTTTTGTAGCAGAGGCCTAACAGTTGTAGCACAAGTATAAAACGTCTGTTATCATCCCTGAAAACAAACAAGTAATGGAGTTCATTACTTAAAAAGGCATTGATGTTCCATAAAGGGCAAAAAAAAATAATTCACAAAACATCACAAAAATATTTTTGAGACAAACTTTTTTTTATTTGCTAAAAATGGAAGAGTGCAGAAACAGCTCTTACACCTCAACATTACACATCGAAGTAGAACAGATCTGTGGGCAGACATCACAAAAAAAACCTCTTGTTTGAAAACTGTTGCAGCACGCAAACACAGGAGGATCACCTTCTGAACTGTTAAGAGGAGGAAGATGCACATAAAGTTAAACACTGTTAACCACAACAGCTCGTGGTGAGGAAGTGACAATTGCATACGTGACTGTGTGCAGCGTGTTCAGCTAAAGTAGAAATGGTTCACATATCTGAAACCTGGAGCTAGACCACCACACTACAAGTGTGGAGATTGTGTACGTGTAAGAAAACTGCACGTACAAACTGCATTAGAGATAATCTGGTTAACCGTGGAACTGAGAATGTTGTACTATAGTCAGTTAAGTAAGTAAGTAAGTAAGTAAGTAGACTTTATTAATCCCACACCAGGGAAATCCACTTATTACAGCAGCTCCACAAAATATACTAATAAAAAATAGATACAATAAGTGCTACATAGTGTTGTTACAGCAATGTCTTGCACTGAGGGTACACCAGTCTGTTGCTGAAATGTTGATGTCGCTTACAAGCACACAGGCTACACAGCCTCCTCTGTGGTTTAAAGACTACAGAGTAAAGGAAAATTGTGATTGGTTAAACAATTCAAGCTGCGCCTTGCTATACCTGGTGTGTGTGTGTGTGTGTGTGTGTGTGTGTGTGTGTGTGTGTGTGTGTGTGTGTGTGTGTGTGTTGCTTCCTTACATAACATCACGGTGAAGAATATTGTATTTAGCTTTTAAGGTTAAGATGACTCTCACACGAATGATTCTGCTCAGCAAAGTTGCAATTTCTGTTTCACCTTTTGTCTGTAATGGCTCTTGGAGCCCCAGCCCCAGACATTGAATAGTTAGGCTGATTGGATTAGGATCTATGCTGATTGGGTCTGTTTCTCTTGAGCAAGCCAGATAACCTGCCTAACCGGTTTTCACTTGATAGAATCAAATCATCCCTACATTTGCATACTTTGTTTGAATTTGTCTCCACCTCCAAAAGTCCCTCGCCCTTGGAAGGTATATAACCTACAATGTATAATGTTTTAGTTAGACTGTTGGATGAAATTTGGAAGTCTACAGCATCACAGCGAAGTCCTCAATAAAGAAAAACTTCTGCTTGAAAGATATCCCAAAACGTCTCCTGGTTCTGCTTCGATGAAGAAATAAGTTTCCAACAACTTCCTCATCAAGACAATCAGTTGTGGGTCTTTGTTCACTGAGAATTGTATCTCCACTGCTGCTTTTGCCATCTCCTGTTTTTCCAAGAAGAACCATTTTTCTTGCAGGTTTAGACGCTATTTGAAAAAGACACTCAAGTAGGCTACTGAAAAAAAGTCGAAATACAATCTTGGGAATAAACTCATTACATTTCGAGAATAAAGTCGTTGTGTTTCGAGAAAAAATTCAAAATAATCGTGAGAATAAACTCATTAAGTTTCGAGAATGAACGCGTTAAATTTTGAGATCGATTTGAGGCCACATTCATCCTAACATCGAGCCTACTGCATGTGTTTCAGATATCGACACACGAGCGAGTGAGTGAATTTTGACTTCATGCATGTATCTTGTTGATTATTGGTGACTGTGTATACCACATGCGCTGCAATAGTGCTATATACCGTATCAATAGTTCCTAAATGGTCCAAGAACGAACCCTTTACAGACCTGGTTATAGCTCCACATTGCTTTCTTCGTATATAGCCTACACACAAATCCATTATAATGATTGTTGTAGCTTTAACGCTAGACCCATTTATTATTTATATATGTTTAAGCGAGTCACGTTTACACGACCAAGCTTTTTCTAACGTAATATCAATTTGAAAGGTCCAGGGGGAGCAGACTGCACAATTATGTCCATCATCACTGTGACAGAATTTCTACGAGGCCGCGGTATTTCAGAGGACATACTTTCACTTCTGGAGGAAGAAAAGGTATGTATATTCAACACGATTGGAACAGCTGATTAAAAATAACACATTAATATTTAGTACTTTATTGAAAAGTCAGTGTTGTTTGCCTTTCAGTGAACCCACTGTATTATAGGCCCAGATTTACTAAGCAGGGCAAATAGCGTGAGAGCGCAATTCCACAAAAGTGCCGATGGGAGTGGACAGTTCTGCGTGTGATCTACTGATGACGCACAAATTAAACAACACAGACGCAGTCGGATAATTTCAGCCCGATCTCATGAAAAACATTTTTTGGCGTAAAAATGCCATGATAAATAAATTTGTACTATTTGTACGCAATTTCATGAATTTGTGGTGATAATTTCTATACTGACCAACGCGATACCAAAAGAGCAATGCAAATTAGCTGATTTAAGGTGGTTTGAGGGTTTTTTGGCCGTTAAATAATGGCACAAACCTTAATAATTTAAATAATAATTAATTTAAGAATAATTAATTAAAAAATTCTGCTCCCATAAATGATGTGTCTGAAAGGGAAACTCCTAAAAATGCATATGCAATATGGTCAGCCGCTGTCTTTAGTAAAATATATTTTTTAACAGCAAAAGAGGATTAGCTCTGGTGCAAGCTGATAGTAAATCTGGCCCATAGTGTTTTATTTACAGTTAGTTGATGATAAATTATAGTAAATTTAAAGTAAAAAACTAAAAGTAGGTTAGTATTTTCTTATTGCATCAAAAGAAAACACAAACAATCAATAATACATTTAATGTACATTTTTGAATTTCGTAATAAAAGTGACAGAATCTGAGATTTTTTTCTATCATAACTAACCTGCTCTAGTCTGTCGGTCTCCGTGTCCTCTTTGCTTCACGATTTTTCTGTGCGTGAGAAAATGGATGTGTGGTGTGAGAGCGTGTGAAAAGTGGCAATCGCGCGAGTCTCACGGTGAATGCGTGTGAGTTGGCAGCTCTGTAGACTATAGTACAACATTCTCAGTCCCATGGTTAACCAGATTATCTCTAATGCAGTTTGTACGTGCAGCTTTCTTACACGTACACAATCTCCACACTTGAAGGGTGGTGGTCTAGCTCCACATTTCTGATCTGTGTATGCAATTGTCACTTCCTCACCACGAGCTGTTGTGGTTGACAGAGTGTTTAACTTTGTGCGCATCTTCCTCCTCTTAACAGTTCAGAAGGTGATCCTCCTGTGGTCGCGTGCGGCAACAGTTTTCAAACAAGAGGTTTTTTTAGTGATGTCTGCCCACAGATCTGTTCTACTTCGATGTGTAATGTTGAGGTGTAAGAGGTGTTATGTTTCTGCACGCTTCCATTTTTAGCAAATAAAAAAAAGTTTGTCTAAAAACAATTTTTGTGATGTTTGGTGATGTTAATTTTTTTGCCCTTTATGGAACATCAATCCCTCTTTAAGTAATGAACTCTACTTGTGCTTGTTTTCAGGGATGATAACAGACGTTTTATACTTGTGCTACAACTGTTAGGCCAACAGTGTAATAAAATAAGACTAAAATCAAATCTGTTTAATATGTATTAACATGCTATATATATATATATATATATATATATTTTTTTTTTTTTTTTTTTTTTACAGTACTCAAAACAAACTTACAAGAGTGTCTTTTTTAAAATAGCGTCTAAACCTGCAAGAAAATGGTTCTTCTTGGAAAAACAGGAGATGGCAAAAGCAGCAGTGGAGATACAATTCTCAGTGAACAAATATTCACAACTAAATCTTCACCTGAATCTTTAACAGATGAATGTAAATCAGGAGTTGCGACGGTTGGTGGAAGAACAGTCACAGTTATTGACACACCTGGAATCTTTGACACACGTCATGATGAGAAAGTCGTCAAATCTGAGATCATTAGATCCATTATTGAATGTGCTCCTGCTGTTGATGCCTTTGTCATCGTTATAAAAGTTCAAGGGTACACAGGATAGGAAACACAGATTCTGGATAAAATAGTTGAATATTGTGGAGAGGCTACCTTTAAACATGCAGTGGATTTATTCACTCATGGTGAAAATCTAGAAGGTCAAAGCATCAAGGAATTTGTGAAGAAGAGTCCAAAACTGCAGGAGCTTGTTGATAAATGTGGAGGCCGCTGTCACGTCATTGATAATACACACTGGAATGACTCTCGATTAGGCTACAGAAACAACAGGGTTCATGTGAAAAATATGCTGGAGACCATCGACAAGATGGTGAAAGAGAACGGCTGCTACACCAATGAGCTGCTGTCAAGTGTAGAGGAAGACATTCAAGACGAGTTGAATGGCATGGACACTATTATTTTGACTCCAGAGGAGAAGCGAGAGGTAGCGAAGAAGAAGGTTCATAATAAATATCTCATTAGGTTTGCAGGAGTGGCTACAGGGACTCTGGTTGGTGCTTTTATGGGCATCTGTGTCGCAGTGGCATATGTCTTGGGTTTACTGAAAGCGGCTAAAGCAATAGCCACAACTGTTACTGCTGCAAGCACATTAGCAGATAAAGCAGGAGCAACAGCAGGCGCTAGCATCAGAGCTGCAGCTGTTATAATAGGAGCTGTTGGAGGAGGAATAATTGGATATAAAGAAGCTGATTCTGTGCTTGATGCCATTAAGATGTCAGTCAAAGCTAACTATAAGAATGCAAAAGGGGTTGTTAAAAAGGCAGAACAAATGCATTCTGATGTTTATAAGAAGTATCAATAGAATTCTTTATTATGAATGAAATACAACAAACTGCTGTTGTCAATTCAATATTTTCATTTATATTTGATAGAACATTCTACCCTGTCTCACAGAGTGGCGTCTGCAGCTGTACGACTTTACGCACCGTGTACTCCGACTGAAACAATTTTCTTGCGAAAATTTGAGCAGTTATTATGTCTTGCATTATATTTCCATTGACTGACTCAGCAATGCCAATGATTAGTGAATTATCGATTCTTGTGAGCAGTTTTATTTCTCTCCAGTAAAGTAGCCAAACGCATTTGCAATAAATCTGTCTAAATCAATTTGCATTCATTCGGACCGCTCTCTCATTGCATCATTTTGAGCGATTCGATAACCAATAATGTAACAGCACTGGATGAAACAACTGATACAAAAAGCTACTTTTTGATAGTTAATTTTGAGGAAATTCAGCTACTGCTGTGTATATAAATAAGTGTCTATTCAAAAGTGTGTTTGTGTCTGTCTGAACAGGTTTTCCATTGTTTTCCTATGTGAACATGCATTAGTCTTTTTGCATTTCTTTGCTTTTTTGAAGTTTTACTGTGTTAAAATTTTTAAAATGTTACTAGAGCCACAGCAGGCCTACCTTAGTTCTGCTCATGTGTAACGTTCCTCTCACTGATCGTTTGGTCTGAGTCACAAGTTTTATAAAAGTGTGTTAAATGAATGCCAGTTATAAAACTTCTCTCACAGTTGAATGTTTAATATGAGCAAATATTGAATTTTTGAAATTCATGAAAATTTTGCATTGCACAAACAAATTGCAAATTGTATGTTTAAGACATGCTTAATATTTTTGTTACATTTCAATTAACATATTTAAGGACAAAAAAAATATTCTATTATATATTATATTCGATATTATATTTTTTAATATCAGTATATCCTCAATATTCTTCATCTTTAACAACAATGACATTTCAACACAAGTTGGACACAATTAATCATACAAACAGGGAAATCTGTTTTCCCAGAATTTTTTGCCACATATTGTATAAGGGGATTAAAGGAGAGTTATTTTGTGTATTTTTGTGCATGATTATTATCTGTTATTGTTTAATGTGGGATCTGTTATTGATTAAGCTGCATTCTTCTTAATTTGAAAAGCAATAGTGCAGTGATAGTTACACGTGATGTATGCATTTTAGTGGATTACTCATATTGTTTTTTTATTGATTTCTTCAAATTATTTGAGTTCCCTTAACTTTTTAGTGTACTCATTTTGAGTGGTCATGGTACTAAATATAGTCATTCAGATTGCTCAATTCATAAGGTATAAGGTAACATATAAGGTTTAAGGTTTATAGTTATGAAGAGATGATTTTGCTAATCCTAACCTTTCTGAGCCTGTTTGTGTTAAATTGATTTTGCGTGTGCCTGTAATTACTAGTGACTGTTTAATTTAGTTCATGTCCCAAACACATTTGTAATCGTTCTCTCTCTTTTTAGCATTGTGTTAAATAATTTGTCTTCAATAAACTCTTTGTTTTGACTGTCTCTCTGTCTCCTTCATGGTCATTATGATCTCTACTGGACCAAACTGTTCATCTTTAACATCCTCTAAAAGGTCAATAGAACAAAATTGGCTTTATAAAAAAGCAATTTTCACAACTCTATAAACCACAGCATTAAGTTAGTTTACATGAGGACATCTTTTGAAATTATGCTATGATCAAGCTCATTTGATCAAACAAGATGAAAGTTTTCAAGATACACAAACCAACTGACAACACAAATTGATCAGACTTACTGGTGATGTTTGTGCTGCTGATTTCTCACTAACATGATGTCACTTCCTGGAGGATGATGTCATTAAAGGGGCATTTCACCCATTTGAACATTGTTTTTTTATTTAAAGTGGGTCATATATGTAGTCGAAATGTAAAATAAATTTTGAATTTGGTGCCTTTGTGACCGAGAAAAGACAAAAAATAACTTCAGGACGCATTTGTATGAAAGACAACAACTCCCACAATGCACCACATTGCACAGCTCCGCAAGCCACTCCCACTAATCCAGAAAGCGCATATCTGCCTATAAGAGAAATCACTCTTCCGTCTACAAGGCTAGCTACCACCAGAGCTTGAAATTCATTTCACATTCACACAAAATGTCTAGTTAGTTGGCGAACTCATTAGTGCATTACTCCTCGTTTGTATTTCTTTCGAAAAGGTGAATTATTGCATGGTACCTGGATGTTCAGTCAGAACATATGCGGTGCGAAACTAGGATAGTTCTCAACACAAACGTCCGTGTCCTCGTCTGATTCAGAGATTTCGTCCAGGAGAAATTGTCATCGTTGAAATTCTTTGCCGCAGACGGACTCTATCTCTGTGTTCGTAGCGGTTCGTAGTTGCATAGTGAGATCACCGGCGCCACCAGTCCGCCCTAACTCGAGCCAGTCCGGGCTCCTCGTCCGCGGCAGGCAGGTCTTCTGCCTCGGCTGCTCTTCGCTATAATGCGGCTTGTAAAGGTAGCCACAAACACCTGATTCAAGCATCAGACTTCCGAAATCCTCTTCTTCTATATCATATTGAGTACTCTCCTCCGCTATTGTCATAACTTTACATCTGTCTCCACAGCGCCTGTTAGCTTAGCTTCAAACAAGATGGAGGATATTGCTTTCAGTTTCAGAGAGTAAAGTCCCACCCACTGATCTGTAATAGGTCTGTAGCGTGAGCGGGTCCCGCCCCCTGGGAAAGATGAGGAACGAGTGTCTGTAGTCTCAACAGAAATCCCCCACTCTTACACTTCCTCCGACAATAACGCAACATGACGATTTTTGCGTCATTGTAGGAGGAAGTGTAAGAGGTAAATAACGGATTTCTCCCGTATCAGGGGAAAATGAGAGAGTGTTGCACGACCATTCAATAGTATGACTGGGTTTCTAACAATGCAAAGCTTAATGCAAATGGGTGAAGTGTCCCTTTAAGGAACTAGCTTTTGTTAAAGGGGTTTTTACAAGACACTAACTGGATGGAAAGTGCTGAAAGAAAACATTCTCAAGAAAACATGTTTGATTCTAAACATATTACAGAGAGTAAAAAAAAAAAAAGAAGTATAAAAAGTTAGTGCAGCACCTAGAGACACAATAACCATGAACCTCTACTCGAACCAGAGTAGTGAAATTATTTAAAAATCATCCTTAATTTAATTTAATGGTTATATTATGGTGGTACCTGTAAAGTTACCTAATATCATTACATATACTGTATAATAATAGTGGGTTAGTTATATTATTTATAATTCAATATAAAATGGGGTTTTGTGGGTGCGTTATTGGTAAGGCAAGGCAAGGCAAGGCAAGGCAAGGCAAGTTTATTTATATAGCACTTTTCATACACAGTGGCAATTCAAAGTGCTTTACATAGAAGAAATTAAAATAATAAAAAGAAATAAGAATAATTAAAACAGTTTAGAAAAATAAAAAATAAAATACAGTACAGTACAAACAGTCGGACGAACATTGGCACAGTGCTCATTCATTAAATGCATAGCTAAACAGATGTGTTTTGAGTCTGGATTTGAAAGTCACTACTGTAGGAGCACGTCTGATCTCTTCTGGAAGCTGTTCCTGCATAATAGCTAAAAGCGGACTCGCCATGCTTAGAGTGAACCCTTGGTATTTCTAGCTGATATGATCCTAATGATCTGAGTGATCTGTTGGGTTTATATTCAGTGAGCATATCTGCAATGTATTTAGGTCCTAGGCCATTGAATGATTTATATACCAGTAATAATACTTTAAAATCAATCCTAAATTTAACTGGGAGCCAGTGTAAAGACCTGAGGACTGGTGTGATATGTTCATATTTTCTGGTTCTGCTCAGAATCCTGGCGGCAGCGTTCTGTATGAGCTGCAACTGTCTTATGGTCTTTTTGGGAAGGCCAGTGAGGAGTCCATTACAATAATCCACCCTGCTGGTGATGAAAGCATGCACAAGTTTCTCTAAGTCTTGTCTGGAAACAAAGCATCTAATTCTTGCAATATTTTTCAGATGATAGTATGCTGATTTAGTTATTGCTTTGACATGACTACTGAAACTAAGGTCTGACTCTAGTGTCACACCAAGATTCCTGACTTGATGTTTAGTTGTTTGACCCCTAGAGTGAAGGTATGCGTTCACCTTGAGAACTTCATCTTTGTTTCCAAATGCAATGACTTCAGTTTTGTCTTTGTTTAACTGAAGAAAGTTTTGACACATCCAACTGTTGACTTCATCGATGCATTGGCACAGGGAGTCAATGGGGCTGTAATCGTTAGGCGATAGGGCTAAGTAGAGCTGTGTGTCGTCTGCATAGCTGTGGTAAGCAATTTGGTTCTTTCTCATTATTTGGCTCATTGGGAGCATATACAGGTTGAACAGGAGTGGCGCAAGAATTGAGCCTTGAGGGACTCCGCATGTCATGGATGTCCACTCAGACTTATGATCTCCTATACTCACATAATAACCTCTCCCATCTAAGTATGACCTGAACCATTTTAGGACTATCCCAGAAAGCCCCACCCAGTTTTCCAGCCTGTCAAGAAGTATGTTATGATCGACAGTGTCAAATGCAGCACTGAGGTCGAGTAGTACCAGCACTGATAATTTGCCTGAATCAGTATTTAAGCGAATATCGTTTATTATCTTTATGAGCGCTGTCTCTGTGCTGTGGTGCGGTCGGAAACCAGATTGAAAATTGTCAAAGTATCCATTCGAGCATAAGAATTTGTTCAGCTGATTGAAGACAACTTTTTCAATGATCTTGCCTATGAAAGGAAGATTTGAGATCGGCCTATAGTTGCTTAATATGGTCTTATCCATATTGTTCTTTTTCAGGAGGGGCTTGACAACTGCAGTTTTCAGGGAGTTTGGAAAACTCCCAGAGAGAAGTGAGGCATTTACCACTTCTAGAAGATCTGCTTCTAAACTGTTTAACACACTTTTGAAAAATGATGTGGGAAGTGTGTCAAGAGCACAGGTTGATGTTTTAAGGTGCTGTACGGTTTCTTCCAAAATTTTGCCATCAATTTCTTTGAAGTCAGACATAGTAACTACTTTCTCAGGTGGTTTGATGGTCTGTCTAACCCCAGGGCAACTCAAAGATGTGCTGATCGCCTTTCTGATATTATTGATTTTCTCAGAGAAGAAAGAAGCAAACTCACTGCACTTGTTGTCTGAGAGCATTTCACTGGGAATCTGGCTTGGGGGGGTTTGTCAGTCTCTCTACAGTAGCAAAAAGAGTGCGTGTGTTGTTTAAATTACTGTTTATAATATTTGAGAAGAAAGTCTGTCTAGCTTTGCCTAGTTCCATAGTAAAAGCATGGATGCAGTCTTTGTAGATGTTATAATGGACTACAAGTTTTGTTTTCCGCCATATGCGCTCTACTTTTCTGCATTGTCTTTTCATATTTTGCACTGCTGTTGAGTTTCTCCAAGGTGCTTTTTGTCTGCCACTCTTCTTCCTGACTTTAACAGGAGCAATATCATCAATTACACTTTTAACTTTTGAGTTAAAGGAATCATGGAGAAAATCAACAGAGTCTGCAGATATGCTTGGTGTTAAGGATATAGCCTTCATAAATAGTACACTAGTGTTCTCATTTAAGCATCTCTTCTTGAGAGACACAGATCTAGCTTCAGTGGCAGGAGAGATCAATATATCAAAGAAAATACAGAAATGATCAGACAGTGCTACATCCTTAATAACAATCGATGAAATGTTTAGACCCTTACTGATAAGTAAATCCAGAGTGTGTCCACGATTGTGTGTGGGTCCATGAACATGCTGAGTCAGATCAAAAGTTTTTAAAACAGTATTGATTTATTTTGCCATATTGGTTTCTGCATTATCTATGTGGATGTTTAAATCTCCAGCAATGGCAAAACAGTCAAACTCTGATGTAATTGTTGATAACAGTTCTGTAAAGTCCTCAGCAAAGGCTGGAGAGTATTTTGGAGGCCTGTAAATAATGATAAGTAAAATGCGTGGAGCACCTTTTAACACAATACCCAGATATTCGAAAGACAAGTAATTCCCAAATGATTTTTGCTTACATTGATAGATATCTTTAAAAAGAGCAGCTAGACCCCCACCTCTCTTAACAGCTCTGCAGACACTCATAAAAGTAAAGTTCGGGGGGGCTGCTTCATTGAGGATTGTTGCACTGCAGCTGTCTTCTAGCCAGGTTTCATTTAGAAGCATAAAATCCAGATTGTTTGTGGTTATTAAGTCGTTGACTAGAAGTGATTTATTTTTAAGTGAGCGAATGTTAAGGAGTGCTAACTTAACAGACTTACTTTTCCCCACAGCAATATTAGTTTGACGTGTAAGAGGCACCAGATTAGTTAGGTTTGCTGTACGGCTATTGAAGGCCTTAGACTTTCTATCTTGTAATAGAACAGCAATAGAGGAAGATACAGGCACACTGGGTTCCCGTTTGTTCTGTAAACATTTGAGAAAGTTACTGTTATCAAAACGGGGACCCGACACATATCACTGAGAGCTGGTATCAGTTGTTTTTGGTTCACCTCGAGCAGATGGAGGAGGGTGTGGGCCCTGGCGTTGTGGCAGAGGCCGAAGAGCTCTCACAGGAGGGGGAGGGCGAGCTGGGCCCGCAGGCTTTGGTGGTAATGGTGCCTGTCTTTTTTTGGTTATGTGTTTTTATTGGTGTATGTGTATGACTCAGTGAGTCAAGGATCACCAGTTCTGTCCACTCAAATTCACGTTGCCGAGCTCAGGTTAGTTCCTCCAATTTACTGGGAGTAAAATTTCCTTTAGATTCAATATCAAGGGAGAAGTTTCTGGCAGAGGAAATCCATGGGTTGTATGTTTATGTACAATCCTTCCACACTGCTGGACGGCAAGGATCACTCCACATAAATAAACTGAAGATCACCAAAATCAAGCTGGGAGGCTCGCCATTTTCCATCTGGAAGAGAGAATTCAAGGAAAACCAAAAAACCTGGCCTAGATAGAAACAGGCACATAGGCCCTGTTCCAAATGGCACCCTAAGCACTCACGGTTTTCCTACAAGTCCACACTTTTGTGACGTAACCCCGCTTTGATTGTCGGGAAGAAGTCAGCTGCAGAGCTGTGTAGCTGTGTATTAAGTGTTTATCTGAGGTACTCCGTCTTTATGAGAAAGCTTCAAAAGCTAAAGTGAACTGGACTAAAAGTGAAGCTTTTTGGGAAGGTAAAGGAGAGTTTGAAAGTTACCTGGGGACCTAAAGTGGGGTAGAGAGGGACTTAAATTGTTGGGAGTTTTTTTGGGGATCAAATGTTTATCAAAAGCAAAATTGGGAGGGTCTAGTGGAGAAAGTGGGCAGCAAGTTGTCTAAATGTAAATGGTTGTTACCTAAGTTGTCCTATAGGGTACGGATTTTGGTGACCAATAATTTGGTTGCTTCTTGGTTACAGCAACCTGCTGGACTTATTGAGGAAATTCAAAGGAAACTTGTGAACTTTTTTTGCTCTGGACAACACTGGATTTGTGCTGCTGCTTTATTTCTTCCGACTCAAGAGGGAGGTCAAGGATTGATAGATATCAGATCCAGAATTATGGCTTTCTGGTTACAAGCAGCTCAAAGACTGTTATATCATACGGATGCATCATGGCTAAAGACAGCTTTTGCTCTTCTCAGGTGGGTAGGAAATCCACCCTTACATAGGATACTTTCACAAAAATTACAAATATTACCCAAGATAAATATTACCCGACGTTAAAGAGGTTGGCTGGCTTAACTAAAACATTTGACTGGAATAGAAATCACATGAAGAAAATATCAAGTTTATGATGTCTGAAATTTGTTTATTTTAGTTTTAACAATTTTCATTTACAGATAATTTGATAATCTGAAGGAAATAACAGTTTAAGCAAAAGAAAAAAGAAAAAAAACTCAGGAAAGACTTTTAAATTCAGGTCTAGCAAAATAAAATAGTGAGAAAAGAAATGTTTGCATTTGCAACATTTTCTGTTAAGATATCCAGTACCCAAAAATTAGACTAATAATTTAAAGCAAGTCATGGAGTATTTATTGATTGGTGAAACTAATCATTTCTAAACATTATGGTATTCTTGTTCATTTATTTATCATGCTGCAGTAAAGGGAATTATGTCCTTTCTCATTGTAAGTAGTCTTAATTTACATTGATTCATCTCTTGTCTTCCCTGCATTTGTTCATTGCCCACCAACGAAAAGTTTAGCCAGACCAGCTTTCAGATAACTCAGAGCATCTTTATTGGCTTCTTCAGCTACAGCAGTTCTCCTCATTTCCTCCAGCTCTCGGACCCAGTTTTCTTTCCCAGCCTCCCTCACTCTGGGGATGAAGAAGTCCAGATGCTGAAGAGTGAAGGCCGAGTCTGGCTTTAATGCGATCTGAGACAGATGCTTGATGGTCTTGTAAGCATTGAACAGAAGAATTTGCTTCTGGTCCTCAATCTCCTTCAGATTTTTCTCAAGTGAATCCATTATAACCAAAAACCTCTTGTTTTTTTCTAGAGCTTTTTCATAATCCTTATTAAATTCATCAAATTCCATCATCGTGACTGAGGATTTGACGATGTATTTCTTGTTTTCTTTGACGTGTTTGCTGTGGTGACACTTCCCTGAGCACACGGTACAGAAGCCGTTTTTCATGACTTCACATTTGCTGGGATCAGAAACCCACCAGCAGTCAAACTCATGGCAGTTTTCCTCACAGACGGTGCAGGTTGTCGCCTTCCTGCTCTTCCATGAAGCGCTTTCAATGGGAACCTTCTCTTTGACAGTCTTTTTTAGTTTAATGTTGAAGTTTTTACGTTCCTCAATCTTTTCCTTGTTTTGTTTCATTGCCTCTTGGATCTGAAGTACTTCAGACTTTTTCTGCTCTTTCTCTTGAATTCGCAGCTTTAAGTTGCAGATGGATGCTTCTAATATAATGCGCTCTATCAGGACATTTGAAGTCAACTCTAAACTTCTTCTGTTCATTCCATTCAGAAACTGAAGGAAGTCCTTCATGCCATCCATGCTTTCTTCCCAGGCATTACTTTGAGCTTTAATTTGTCGTTCATTAGTGTGACGGATGTCAGACTGCCGGTTGTTGAATAAGAAATGAACAGGTTGTTTTTTGTGGTCTCGTCTGCAGGGGATTCTTGCTTTATTAATGGCGCTGAGGACGTTTTTGGGTGGCAGACCATCAGAGTGTGTGATTAGAAACACAATATTATTCACAATGTCTTTTCCAAACAAAGACAGAATTGAACTGATAATGTAATGCTGTCTGTCTGAGAGGCGATTCTTAGACGCTTGAATCACAAAACACACGGCGTCGACTTCACGAACTCCATCACTGCTTTGAAACAACATGGATAAATTTGCAGCAACGTCCAGATCTTTTTCCAGTCCTCTAGTGTCTCCGTATCCTGGAGTATCAATGATGGTGAGAGATATGGGATTCTTTAAAGGACAGACCTCATACATGGTGATTTCAGAGGTTTGTGATTCTGATTGGTCTCTGGCTTCTTCTTCTGTGATTTCATAACACATTTCTTCCTCAAACTTCACATCTAGTAAGTAGTTGACCATGGTGTTGATGAGAGTCGTCTTGCCAGCGCCGGTTTCTCCCACCAGAAGAACAATTTTGTTTTGTTTACTGGTGTCTTTTTTCCCATAAGTCCATTTTCTCACTTTTCCATTATCATCAACCACTTTTCTTTCTGTGTGAAGACGGTATCGTTTCGGAGGACCTTGATGAATAAGAGTTGATGTACGTGGTGGAAGATTTGGCTGTCTGAAAAAGCAAGGAGGCAAATGTTTATCAAATTTTTCGCACTGAATGAATTGAACACTAGAAATACCCATCAAAATACAGACATTTAGAAAAAAAGTTGAAGGTTTTATGTCAATTAATTTGACCTAAATCACAGCAAAATCCCCAGTGTTAACCCTCTGGGGACCACAAACGCGCCCGCGCGTTTTGCTTGTTTTTTTTTTTTTAGCAATGAAAATAAACACTAAATGCTCTGTTAATTTTGATCTTTCATTTTCGTGTAATACATCAATCGATCCTGTTCAGTTTCTATTTTTTTTCTGTATACTCACAATAAAAATAAAGTGTTTTGCTTTTTGACAAATAAAGAAAAATTAACATGATGCGATTTCTGCCTTCTCTCTGTCAGTAAACTCCCATTTGAAACGCGTTCGAAAATGATCTATAACTCCGCGAAAATTCAGTCAAGCAGGCAAACAGACCCACGGGCATAAAGCTTGAGATCGCATCTTTTAAATGAAGTCATTTATATAAACAACAAATATTCTCAGCTTCTGTAATCTGTATAAAAAGAGAGCGACTCCTGTCGAGCTCATTACGACCTAATTCACAGTAATGTGACCACTCCCCGGAGAGCGCGTGCTATTCAAACGCAAATTCTGAGAACTATTTCATAGCTGTGAAACGCCCACATCAGCTGTAAACAAAGCGCGTTGCGACTCCTTGCGAGTGAGACATAGCCTACCTAATGGAGAAAAGATTCCTCAGAACAGTGCTGATGAGGAGCAATATCTCCTGAAATGAGGAGCAGATTCCGCTGAGGAGTGAGGTAGGCTGTTTTCTTTTCTCACGTGTGGAATAACGTTATGGAATAACGTTAGTGTAGGCCTATGTAAACCGCAAAAAGATGAATCGCATTTCTATAATATGACTCGCCTTTCTGTGAGATGAATGAAGGGGACATATTTGTAAAGACTGTTTAGCCTAAATATGAATCGCGCGTCTGTGTGTGAAAGAATAAACTGCTTTGCTATAGCCTACTGAGATGAGTAAAAATCGACTGGAATATGTTGAAATAAAATGTATTTGTATAAGCAACGTATTAAACTGCAAAAAAAAATACTATTTTTGTCAAAAATAAATTCATAGACTAAGATGTTAGATGTTCCAATGTTGGCTATATTCAAACTAATGAATACATATGATAAAATGTAGGCCTATAATCTTTTATTTTTTTATTTTTTTTACAAAGAAAGAGTACACTTGAAATATTGTTGAAATTGTAATTATTGTTGTAATTGTAACATTTTTAATAAAATAGCAAAACATATTTACAAGAGAGATGTAAGCGAAATCTTAAATGGTCAATATAAGTCTTCTTCTAAATACATCTTTTGTCCTTGCATTGTGGCTCAGTCAGTTTCACACCTGAGTGAATGGCTAATTATGCAGAGTGGGTGGGACATTCATAATCCAAGGTGTAAACTACTCCTCCCCCTCGCATATTGGCTTTCCAAGCAAAACCTGTTTTACACCATTTAAATCAATGTATTTTTTTTTTGTGAACGATAAAGCAAGACTATTTTTACATCATTTTGAAGCTAGAACTCAAAGGGACAACATCCATTAGTCAAAAGTCTTGTGGACACATATTTAATATGTGTTTTGTGGTCTTAATTCAGCAACTTTCATTTTAATTTTTTCCAATAACCACGCATAAACATTATTCTCTTAAAAATACAAACATCTACATACACGTTGCTCGCATATTATGGTAGCCCTGTTTGTGCTATATAGAGTGAATTTACACCTTTGCCATTAACATGTTTATAAATAACTGAAAAAAGCACAAATGTCAAGGCATGTCAGAACATCTCAAGGACCCCAAAAACAGCTTGGTCCCCAGAGGGTTAAATGAACACCCCTCAGTGTACATATGTGTCCAACTACAAGGTGTTAAAATGACACTGAGGCTACGTTTACACGTGACCGGCTATTTTCATAAACGGACATTTCACCCTCTCCATTTTCAAAAGAAAAACCATTGTGCACACCTGTCAAATTTCAGAAAAGTGTTCGTTTACACGAACCTGTGTATATATGCCGTCAAGAGCATGCCAAACCTGTAGGTGGCAGTGTAACGACAAGCTCAAGCCCACGTTAGCCAATCAGAGTCCCGAAAATAGTAACAACAGCAACAAATCATTTCCTCGTTCTCTTTTGAACAATAAGTCGCACTTTTGACGCAGGTGCAAGTTCTGTCGCATACCGTGACGTCGGCTGCCTAAAACTCAGTTTTTCTCAGTTTACATGCAAACGTGCAATCAAAGTTTTCCAAAATCTGCACTCTGGCCAGAGCTTTTAGAAAGAATCGTTTTCAGGGGTGAATTCTCCGTTTGCGTGTAAACGAAGGGCACAAACGAAGGGAAATGTTTCCGTTTTTGTACGTGTAAACGGGGCCTGAAGCAGTGTTAAAGTCAATGAGATAATTAAGTGATTAATTAAGTGAAGATTGACCATTAGTGGTGACGCTTGATGATAATGAGCAGAATCACTGAAGGAAAGAGAAACAACAAGAACAGAAAAAAGAGAAAAAAGCGGTGTGTTGGACTTGAAGTGGGACTGCACAGACCGATCTGTGAATGAATTCAAAGTACCATGAGAATGATTAGAGAGCAGATGCTTTTGAATCGCTCTTGCTGTACTTTGATGTGATAAAACGATCGGTCTGTGCTACAACTACAACTGACTTTCAGCCATTACACATTATTTCAGAGCGGTGTTCATTTAACACCATGGATTTAGCTGTGAATGGTTCCCAAACCTTTTCTTCCAACCTTTTCTTCCAAAAAATGTAAATTGTTCATATTGCTGCTGAATCTCAAGCTGTAAAATCATAGGGCTACAATCACCAAGTAACACATCAGCATATAGTCAGAGATTTAGACTCTGAATGACATCAGTGAATCAGGTCAATACATGATGATAATGTCATCATCAGAATATAACCATCATGACCAGAAGCTTGTACAATGATGGTAGTTGAACATAATCAGGGTTACAGGATTAGTTTTGAGTTTCTGTTCTTGTTGTTTCTCTTTTCTTCTGTGATTCTGCTTATTATCATCAGGTGTCACCACTAATGGTCAATCATGACTTAATCACTTAATTATCTCATTAACTTCAACGCTGCTTCAGTGTTATTTTAACACTCTGTAGTGTGGATACATGAATACTGAGTCCCTGTCCACACGAAAACAGGTATTTTCAAAACTGCAGCTTATTCTATGCGCTTTGCCAATCATCCACACGCAAACGCAGTATCCGGTCACTGAAGCCAAACCTTTTTGAAAACTCCTGCCAGGGTGAAGAATTTCAGAAACTCCTGTTGAAGTGTTGTCGTGTAGACGGTGAAACCAGAGATTTGGGCTTGTGACGTCGGAACTGGTAATAACCTTTTTTTCCAGGCTTCTGACTGGCCAACATGGCTTCACATTTTCGGTTACATTGCCACCTGTTGGTTTGACATGTTTTTGTGTATGATTTATTTATTTATTTTAAACGAAAAAGGAAAAATTCTGTTTATAAAAATACCAGTGTACATGTGGCCTAGTGCCTGAGGAGTGTTAATTTAACACTGGGGATTTTGTTGTGCAGAAGAGAAGATGTCTTTGTAAGTTAATGTTGTTAAATTTTACATTTAAGTAGTGTTTAGCATAGATCTACTCTTAACGTTAGTTTTCGTTAATATGGAAAAAATATGCATTTTCATAGTTGCAGCAACATTTTAATTCTACTTTTAAGTGCCATTGTTTAAAAATGCTTTTGTCACGGTGTGGTTCAGGCAGGTGTCGAAGAGGAGTCAAAAGTTCCAATACAAACTTTTACTTACAATATAATTCAAACAGGTACAGACAGGCAGAAGGTTCACACACACTTAATATGACTGATAACGGATTAAGATTGGCTGAACTGAAAGGAACTATATTAACACTGATTAACAGAAACCAGGTGACATAGATGATGAACTAACACAGGTGACAGAGGAACTGATAAAGGTTGTCAAGGAAACAAATGAGTGGCGGGAAAATAGAATGAAGGAAGACATGACTATGAACACACACAAACAAACACTGATACATGACAGTACTCCCCCCTCCCAGTAGGCATGTCCTCGCGCCGTAGATAGGCCAACTGCGGAGGGAGGGGGGAACTTAGGAGGACGAAGAGCAGGTGAAAGGCAGACTGAAAGCAGGAGGGACCAGGGCGGAGCAGGCTGTGCAGGCGGCCAGGGTGGAGCCAACTAGGGAGGAGCCATGGAGGAGGCAGGGCTGATGACTCCACGGGGCCGACAGACAGGGGCAGAGCAGGTGGGAGAGAAAACCAGGGTGGAGCCGGAGAGACGATGAGCCCAGGCGACACAGAGGATTCGGCGGGACATGGCAAAGCCACCGACCCTGGCGACTGAGGTGCAGGCGGGGGCACAGAAGGCTGTGGTGGAGCCGGAGTAACAGAGGACCAAGGTGGAGCTGGCGGTCTAGGCAGGACGAGACTCTGGACAGGCAGTCTCGGCGGGATGAGACTCTGGACGGGTGGTCTCGGCGGGACAAGACTCTGGAACAGGGACAGGTCTAGGAATATGGACAGTCCTTGGGGCAGGAACAGAACGGGAAACAGGTATTGGCGTGGCGGCGGCCATCCTGGCTGAGGGCTCAAGCGGTGAGGCGGTGGCCATCTTGGCTGAAGACAGGACTCAGGCATGGCGGGCATGACGTGAAGATCAGGCTGATCAGGCAGTGTTCTGGATCAAGGAACGACACTCTCCAGACACCTACTGACGGTCTCTTTCAAGTCCAATCCTGTGGTGTCTGGGAGAGCGCTATGGTGGTGGAAAGCCCCGATCCAGAACAGGGTCCTTGGGGTCTCGACGTCCAGGGCACTGGTGGCAGCAAGACACATGAAGTGCTTATAAAAGAAAAAAGGTTAGGACTCTTCTGAGCCAGGACGATTATTCTGGCGCTATCACCCATTTTGGGCGGTCGGTTCTTCTGTCACGGTGTGGTGCAGGAAGAGGAAGAGGAAGAGGAAGAGGAAGACAAGTCAAAAGTTCCAATATAAACTTTCACTTACAATATAATTCAGACAGGCAGAAGATTCACACACACTTAATAGGACTGAGAACAGACGAAGACTGGCTGAACTGAGAGGAACTAAATACTAGGGGTGGGGAAAAAAATCGATTCTTAGATGAATCGCGATTCGGGACGTGGACGATTCTGAATCGATTCACAAATGTCAAAAATCGATTTTCTAAAAAAAAAAAAAAAAATCTAATAACGTAACATTGAAGGAACGCAAAAGGCGGAACTCTGAAGCGGACGTGCAGTGCGCGGACAGTCTGTGGCGTGCACATAACAGAGACGCGCACATTAGAGGTGGGCGATACTCCAAATTTTGATATCGATCCGATACCAAGTAAATACAGGGCCAGTATCGCCGATATCGATACCGATACCGATACCAATACTTTTTAATTTTAAAAGCATGCACTTGAACTTGTATGCACTTTCCTGTGCTAGAGCAGTGTGTCATGATTTATGAGGTGAATGCAACATTAATATGGTAAATCTGAAAACGTTTTCATGACTACTAAATATTTTGTGATTTGTGCTCTCAACTCGCCTGTATTATTAGTCAGTGACTTACAAAACTACCCTAATTATAGTAAAAGTACTATTGTACATTAGCCTACTGTTCAAAAGTTTGGGGTCTGTAAGATTTTTAATTCTCTTCTGCATTTATTTGATCAAAAATACAGTAAAAACTGTAATATTACAATTTAACATAGGCTATCTGTTTTCTATGTCATACTAAACTGTAATTTATTCAATTGATCAAAGCGTAATTTTCGGCATCATTACTCCAGTTATGATGATAATTAATTTTAATATGCTGATTTACAGCTCAGAAAACATTTCTTATTATCAATGTTGAAAACAGTTTCATATTTTTTTGTGGAAACCATGATGCAGAATTATTTGATGAACCAAGTTGAAAGAACAGCATTTATATGAAGTAGATTTTTTTAACAGTGAAAAACCCTTGACTGTCACTTTTGATCAATTTAATGCATCGATCCTTGTTGAATAAAAATATTAATTTCATTAAAAAAAATCTTACTGTCCTCATCCTTTTGAACCGTTATATACACTTTTGCTTTGTTTATTTCAAAATAACTCCCGATTGTTTCTCTGTCATCTAAGCAAGGCTTCGTTTCCCAAACGTGCCTGTGAGCTCAGTGAAGCACCAGCAACGAACGCTCTCTGTGATTGATTGGTTTCGTCTTGTATCCAGATGACTAGGAGAATAATTTCTATCCTACACAATTATCCGCTAACATTCGCTTATTTTTCCACTTAGAAGCTTATTTTACGCACTGAATTGCGTGCTAAATTAATAAAAATACTGCTAAAAAAACCACACATTTGGATCGATATTTTTATGTGAGGATCGATGCTTTTCGATACCACGTCAGTATCGAAGTATCGATATTTTAGGATCGATCCGCCCACCTCTAGCGCACATAACAGACGCATGATGGCTGAGCGCCAAATCCGAACGGCACCAGAGAATGTCTTAGTTAAAAGCTAACGTATGGAACATTGGCAATTTCATTGTGATCTATTTAGTATTTTTTTGTATGAGAGCTAATTTCTGTATTGTTTAGTTTTCACATCAATATGCTGTGTAAACCGATCTGATCTGTATGCAATATGTGCAATGCCAGTCACAAAAAGTTACATTTTGACTGTAAGTTACTCTCTGCAGAATGTTCATTCACTTTCTTTGCTATTTTTGATTGTGGTATACAGCAAACATTTCAAGTCATAACTCTTTATTATTTAGTTGTGTATAAGTCAAGAGCGACTTTGTATGTTACTAATTATTCAGAATATGCATAAGTCCACAAGCATTATACGTTATGCTTCTGGTACATAATTCTATATTTTTGAACGAAAACTGTTTGTGAATTTGCTACAGCAAAATGTTTTTTTTTTGTCTGAAGGATTATATTGCTCATTGGAAATAACAAGAGGATGTTGGTTAGAAGTCTATTATTAAATGCTAGAGATTCAGAATATGCTGAAGTTTGTATTAATTTACTACAAGTATGCTGCTAGTACAGGCACACATTTATTTTCCTGTTGGTTCTCAGCAATGTTGGGACATATGCTGGCAAATGTAACCTTACAGTTGACTTGCCAAATCACTTCCATTTGTTTTATTAATACAATTAATATAGGAAGTATTGGAAGTAAGTTCGTTATGGGTCATCATAAATACTTTGCTTTAAAATTACCAAGTAAAAATATTTTTTCAATGTTTTTGATAAAAGGCACTTCCCTGAGAATTGAACTTAATAAATGTGAAAAAGACACTTTAATGTCTCCGTTTGTCATTCTGTATTGCAAAGCAGATGAGAGTAGATCATGATCAGAAACCTGATTAGAAATCATTATGAATAAAATCGAATTGTTTTGAATCGAAAATCTTTTTGAATCGAAAATCGATTTTGAATCGAATCGTGGCCTCAAGAATCGGAATCGAATCGAATCGTGAGATGGTAAAAGATTCCCACCCCTACTAAATACAAACACTGATTAACAGAAACCAGGTGACATAGATGATGATGATGAACTTACACAGGTGACACAGATGAACTGATAAATGTTGTCAAGGAAACAAATGAGTGACGGGAAAATAGAACGAAGGAAGACATGTGACTATGAACATACAAACAAACACTGACACATGACAGCTTTATTGACTGATGACTGATTTATTAAATTTTTTGGTTGAAACATTTTGACACTTAAAAATGTTGATTACATTTTAAAGCAATGAAATCAATTAAATACACCGTATTGAACTGAGTAAATGCAAGTAAAAAAAATTAGATCTGAGTAACTGCATTTGGTACAAAAAAAATGTAGAAATAATGGGGGAAACATTTAAAAAACAATATTTATGAGTAATATTAACTTTGAATTTACTCTAAACCTTTGTAAAATACTCCACACAACCACAGGTATACATGACATTGGCCTTTATTGTCTGAGTAATGCAGCACAGCATTTTTTTTTTTTACTATTTTAACATGTATACAACATTGCCTACATTTAAACTCATATAACAAACATTTTAGAAGTAAAAATTAAACATTTAAAAGTAATTGAAATGTAATCAATCAGTCTGTGTTATCCCATTTCCACGTATCAGCGCTGGTTCTTGTGCCGGAGACGGACTCACGCTCTGCGGGTGAACTTCGAACTTCAGACCGCCGTCCTGCGTTTCACTCATAGCGAAAGATGCTGCGAGCGACTGACTCCATAACCTGCCCATAAACAAACAGTGCACAGTTCTGAGGACATTTTATCATCCAAATGAATTATATTCATTATCATTAGGAATAAAGTCGTGTGTTTTATGCAAGCCATCAGTCGTTTCAATCACGCGAAAAGACAGACAAGACACTCGTTTAGCACATTGCGTTCCAGTATTTTGTTTTGCATTAAATAAAATGTTTTAAAGCACATTAAGGATTTTATAGATAAAATAAAACATTCACAAACCTGAATTTCACAGAGGAAATGCACCAATTCTGCGACACTGAGAAGAGAGAACTGTTCTGGAGACTGAAGAGAATTCAAACAGCCCGCGCTCACTCAATGGTTGAGTTGTCCTCATGTTGGAGGGTGGGGGTGGGGGTGGGGGTGGGGGAGGGGGGCATTGTTTTAATTGAGTAAACTTACTACAAGTGTGTGTTATAGATCAATCAGTAATATTTCTGGTTCTGAAACAGATCAGTTTAATTCTCCATTCTCAAATAATTTGATAAATTTCAGAAATAGACCTTAAACTAATTGTTTTGTAAAATACTATATATTTTTTTTTTAACTGTGCATTTTAGACAAAATTAACTGTTGGATTTTTAGTCAATTATTTTGGTATGTTCAACTTAAACCATCAAGTAAATTATATTCAGAGAATTTATTAAGTTAATTAAGTTAAGTAGTACTGTGTTATTTACTAATCCTCTGATTTTTTTTTTTTTTTTTTTTTTTGAGTTTAGTTGCTTTTCATTGAGAACAGATCCACGGGGTGAACTAAAAAAACCATACAATCTGTTATTTGTTCAGTAAAACATTAATGAAACATTCAAAAGATTAGGGGCTTAAGCCCCCAGATTTAATTATCTTAAATTAGATTTTTAAAAAGTACATCCTCCTGTAGAAAACAAAAACAAAAAACAAAACAATAATTTAAACTCACCTGGGATCCATGGTGCTCGCTGGACTGAAGGTGTGGACTCACGGAAGACCTTGTGCTGGAGTGTCTGTCTGAACAATCAGCTCTGACTGAAATTCTGGTTTATTTAACAAGCCTGAAGTCCCTCCCAGTCCAATGTGTCTTACGTGTCACTGTCATCTGAATAGTCTGTTATAAAATGCCAGGAACATTTAAGTATGCATGCTGTCAGAATTGTGCTCTTCATGTTAATATTAACTCATTATCTTGAAGAATAAATATAAAACAATGTTTATTACATACAGGTGGCAGGTTTGGTTCAGGAAACGTTTTCATGGGTTTGGACTTATTTGTGCATGCGTGTGTGTGTGTGTGTGTGTGTGTGTGTGTGTGCATGTAATTAAATGTAGTGTTTTATGGAAAAATGAATCAAACCCAAACCTAAACTGAAGTATTAAAACTTAAATAATTATCATTTTCAGTTCTCATTTAAACAGAAGATGAGAATATTGCTCTTCAGATTAATTTTTGCTTCTGCAAATTAATTATTTATATTCACCTTTTTCCTAATGAGCCTAATGTGTTTTAGAATATGAAACAAATCATTGTAAATCATAAGGTTGCACTACAAATAATCATCATCCAATCTGACTGAATGAGCTGAAAAATGTCCTTCATTCTATTTTTAGACTTCAAGTGAATAAAGTAACGCTTGGCATGTTAATGTGACATAAAAAAAAAAAAAAGATTGTAGTAAACTTTAATATTTACTATAGTAAACTGCAGTAAATTGTATACTGTAGTATATTATAGTACTTACTACACTACACTGTTAATGTATACTACACATGCTGTAGTATTAACTATAATGATTTGATAAACTGTAGTAAATATTGCAGTATACTTTAGTATTTTCTACAGTAAACTGTAGTAGATTATAGTATTTACTACATTTTGTTAATGTTCCATATGGTAGTGTAATAACTATAGTGAATTGATAATTGAATTACAGATACTATACTTCTGGTGTTCAGAACAATCTGATCAGGTGTTTGGACTTGAAGCGGCGCTGCTTGAAAATACCGCGATTTAAAAGCATTCTAATCGTGGTAATCTGCGGTCACACAGCGATAATTAATATATTGAATGGTTTAAATACACTGAAAAATATATGAAATAATATATTGCATTAATATATTAAAATACACTCTGATTAGGAATTGCCACGTTTCATATATTGAAAAACATGACAATGTACACTGTAAAATGTAAATGTACTTAGAAAACACAAGGAAAACAACTGTGTTAAATTTTTCAAGAATGTTTTACTCAAAGTTGTAAATGCTAATACAAACACATACAAAAGAGTGTCAGGACAATGATAGAATGTGCATTTATTTGTATTTATTATTAAACTGCTAATAATTTGTGTGCAAATATACTTAACAAAGTTAATAGACAATAAAGGAACATGCATCATATCATCAATGTTTCTTGTTCTTCTCCTGGACTGAAGCGTAAAGTGTAAACAGGCTCTACTCTTCAGCACAATGCTGACCCACAAAACTCACACAACAGAAACACTTTAAATCCACACAGAACATTAAACACTCACAGATCTCTCAAGATCTCAGCAGAGGAGGATTAAACAACAAGAACAGCATTACCAGCTTCACTTATTACTGACCAGATTTATTTTATTTCAAGATCTCAGCAGAAGTTCTGATTGAGAACTAACAGAGGTTTAGATGTTGAGGATTTATTGAAAATGGAGATCAGTGTTTGCTTTAATTTGGGCTCTTGACTCTTGACTTTTTAGTTTTAGTGTTGTTTCTAGCTGCTATCTATGGAAGCTTGTTTCCGCCACAGAATAAAACATTTTAAGAGATAATTGTGACTTTTTATCTCACAATTGCGAGTTTACATCTCACAATTCTGACTTTATTTCTCAGAATTTCGAGATATAAAGTCAGAATTGCGTGAAATAAAGTCGCAATTGCGTCTTATAAAGTCAGAATTGCGAGATATAGTCAGAATTGCGTGAAATAAAGTCGCAATTGCGTCTTATAAAGTCAGAATTCTGACTTTTTTTCTCGCAATTGCGACTTTATATCACGCAATTCTGACTTTATAATACGCAATTGCGAGATATAAAGTCAGAATTGCATGATATAAAGTCAGAATTGCGTGAAATAAAGTCGCAATTGCGTCTTATAAAGTCAGAATTGCGTGAAATAAAGTCGCAATTGCGTCTTATAAAGTCAGAATTGCGAGATATAAAGTCAGAATTGCGTGAAATAAAGTCGCAATTGCGTCTTATAAAGTCAGAATTCTGACTTTTTTTCTCGCAATTGCGACTTTATATCACGCAATTCTGACTTTATAATACGCAATTGCGAGATATAAAGTCAGAATTGCATGATATAAAGTCAGAATTGCGTGAAATAAAGTCGCAATTGCGTCTTATAAAGTCAGAATTGCGAGATATAAAGTCAGAATTGCGTGAAATAAAGTCGCAATTGCGTCTTATAAAGTCAGAATTCTGACTTTTTTTCTCGCAATTGCAACTTTATATCACGCAATTCTGACTTTATAATACGCAGTTGCGAGATATTAAGTCAGAATTGCATGATATAAAGTCTCAATTGCGTGTTTAAACTATTCTGAGGTAAAAAAAAAAAGTATTTTTTTTCCCTTAGAATTGGACTTTATATCTCACAATTCTGAGAAAATGTCAGAATTGCGAGATATAAACTCGCAATTGCGTGTTATAAAGTCAGAATTGCGTGATATAAAGTCGCAATTGCGAGAAAAAAAGTCCGAATTCTGACTTTATAACACGCAATTGCGACTATATCTCGCAATTCTGACTTTATAACACGCAATTGCGACTTTATTTCACGCAATTCTGACTTTTTACCTCGCAATTCTGACTTTATTTCTCAGAATTGCGAGATAAAAAGTCAGAATTGCGTGAAATAAACTCGCAATTGTGAGATAAAATGTCGCAATTATCATTTCAATTTTTTTATTTTGTGGCGGAAACAAGCTTCCATAGCTATCTGTCTAAAAAAAAAAAAAAAAACTAATGGTGTGAGTTGTATAAATAGGTGGCATTGGCTGCAACAGAAATATGAACATACACAAAAGGTAAAACCTGTAAAACGAGAATCCCATTATTCAAACCGAAAGCTCATCTCTATACAGTGATATAACACTAGAACATATAATTCCAAAATATTTTTAAAGTATGTCACACACCCTGTGTTTAATCCTCTATGGTATGTTGCTGTTAGTTTTTTTTTGTTGCAAACTCAGCCTTTGTTATGATATGCAGTTGTAAAGGCCTCACCTTTCTCTTAAATTCCCCAGACTCAAACACTTTTCCACACCCAGGCTAAACTGTTCTTGTTAATTAACCGTTCCATTCAGTGCAGATCCGGCCCAGCCAGTACGAATACACTTTCATTTTCCACTGTGGAGCTGATCACAGCCCAGATATCAAGTAACCATCGAAACAATGTTAAATCAATGTTAATGTGTCAACGTAACTGCATTGAATCAACATCACTTTTGCACTTGCAATTAATGTTGAAATTTCATCCAAAAACCAATGGTACTGGCATTGAATCGATGTTACAATGTGATGTTGATTCAACATCATGCTTGACTCAGAAAATGAAACACAACAAATTAATGGAAATGTTTGTGTTGTGAATTCTCTCCCTTTAAGTATTAAGTTGGCTATGTGTGTGAAGTTTAAGTTGCGTTGTAGGCAAATAACGTAGTGCAGCGTTATCAGCACGTACGGACTCAGTGTAATTGCCTATTCACTAGGCTACTCCAGTTGAGCGATCATATCGCGTACATTCATGTGCAGTGTTTATGTGCAAGAGAAAGTTTGTGACAAAGTACGTTTTCCTTTTATGTATACTGTTAATAACTCAGATTGTCACGCTGTATCCCAACTGCACTGAGTTAGACAATGTTTGTGATGTTGTTCATGTCTAGCGATCTTTCTAAGTATAATTTAATCCTGCTTAACGATAGGATTATCCCGCTAGCATCGCGGCTAGTATTGTTCATGTTTACTAAGTTATTATCTTGAAGTGCAGTTCTCTGTGGGATAATATCCTTCACTGGTTGTCATTTATTACTGCCTTTATTAATGAGACCGTCCAATTTCTATAATCCATATTTTGGTGTTTTTGTCAATTTCATTGCGTTATGCAGTTTGTTATTGCAGACTCATACTAATGTATTTCTCGATTTATATTTCATGTATCAGTGCACTTTACAGAAATGGTTATATGAGTTTGCAAACTCTTAAATTGTTGAATATATTTAGACAGTGAGTATTTATTTATGTTATATTATTTATTTCAGAAACTACCTCAAGTACACTATTATGTGTATATGGTCCCTCTTGTGCAATAAATAGCTAAACTCTATCTGATGACTCCGACTCCATCACCAGAGTTCAATAATATAATCCACCCGTTTTCAGTGGGGCAAACCCCAACAGTTTGATCGTCATTATGGTGATCGGTGTTTCCCTTAGTTGGGCAGTTTGACTATTGTTTTTTTTATGCATAAATATATAAAGTCAGGTGATATAGTTTTCATCATCAAAAAATAGAGTAATTCACTAAATTTATCCCTGACAAAAAGTGGTTATTTGTTAATAATAAATTATATTCACCAACAATATTTCTTGCCTAAGAGCACACATTCTGAATATTTATTTATTTATTTATTAAGTACAATATGGGGAAAACAAATCTTTAGACACACACAGACATCAAGAATCAGCATATGAATCTCAACAATGGTGATATTCTTCATGCTGCAATGCATGCTGAGAGCCACCATAGTATAAAACTCATGGCACCCAGCATGCATTGCAGCATGAAGCATGTCACCCTCTGTTCTTCATGTAAAGACATTGTATGGCTTCAGAACACTTGGAATGCAACATGACTTGTTTGTAATACTTTTATACTGTTTTTGCAGTATTACCTGTGACTCTTGTTACGTCCAAGGATGTATTGGTTCTCTTACGAGAGGTTCTCTCGTACTGCGTAATATCTTACGCTACGGGGAAATCTCTTTTCCGCAAGATACTGAAGCCAAAAATTATCCTTAATTTTGGAATAATGTAAAACGCGTTGCGGCAGCATGCAGACATAGGCGAGACAGCTTGTGCGCCTATTGGCTACCCTGCGGCAACTGCAGCAGCCTATCGAAAGGCCCCATCGTGCTCCAATGGGGGCGCTTCGTGCCCACTGCGTCACGTCCCGCCGAAACGGGCATGGCCTTGGGCTATAAACATAGCTTCGTCAGGCTGGTTTAGCTGATTTTTCATCTCTTCAGCGGAGCTCACGCATCGCTGGATCCTGAGAGAAGAAGCCGCGCCGTCAGAAAAAGCCTTTCAGCGGGACGAGCCTTGCATCTGAAGCCGCTGGCCGCGCCACCTTCAGCCGCCGTTCCTGCTGCGCTATCCGGCGTTATATCATTTTCTCTGCTACTGTGTTTTGTGCGTGTGTGTGTTCGCCGCCGCCACACACACTCTCATTGCACTAAAAGAGCCGGGCGTCTTTTTCAAGATGCCCTTTCCTGCCTGGGTGAGGATCGCGCAGCTCTCGCGCTCGCTGATGGCGGCTGCCCTCACTGCGAGCTACTGCCTATGGCGACTCTGAGGACTCGCCTGGCATCCTTCTCTGAGACTGCACCTCCGCCCGCCGTGGTACCGCGCCGTAAAGGCGCCGTGCTCAAGGTCCCAGAACCTCCCCCAACCCGCAAAAGCTCGCCGGTTCGCCCGCCTGCTTCACCCGCTTCACTATAGTCTCTTCCTGATGGACAGCGGCCGCCGTCTGCCGCCGCTTCCGTCGTGGATATCGACCAAGAAGCCGCGTCTGTGGGGGATGATACCTGCTCTCCCTCTGTTTGAGCCGCGCAAACTGCGCCGTTCACAGAGAGGTCAGGAGCGGACGGTCCCGGGGCTAGTTTTCTTTACGTTACAAGAAAGCTACCCCGCCCTTACACCTGTTCACGCGTCACTCACCGGCGAAAGAAGAAAAGAGTGTTTTAGTCCCGTCGAGGCCGGACTAACCTCCATTTCTCACACATTTCTCAGTCCCCTCTGAAGTTCAGGCGACTGGAAATGTCAATATTCCAGTAAACGAGCCTGTTATATACACGCACGCCTGCAAACAAACGCCGTCACAAGACGTGTTGACACTCTCTTATATGCTCGCGCTAACTGAAAGCTTATGTGTTCCCCCCTGTGGCTCAGTGGCGGAATCTTAGGCTTTCGTGCCCGAGACCCGTGTTCGAATCCCGGGTCTGCCAGCAGATAAAATTATGCCGTCAAGGCTTTCGCTCTGTCAAGTTCCCTTAAAAGGCGACTGCAGATGTGTATTTTGCAGCCAACGAGCTCGTTGTACAACCCGCTCGCCTGCACCCAAACACCGTTTCTAAAAACAAGGCCTCAAAGTCTTCCTAGCCCGCCTAGGAAAGCGACAGTGTTCAAGTCCCGCTGCGGCCAGACTTTCACCAAAACTTCCCGCTCGTTCAGTTCCAGAAAATGCGACTGTTCCAGTGTATTTAGCAGAAAACAAGCCGGTACTACAGCCCGTTTGCCTGCACACAAACGCCGTCTTTACGGTGACCCAGATAAATCTCATAAAGAGTGTATTTTCTGGTATTCCGGCCATGGCCGATGGTGTTATGAGTGTAGTAAAATGCCCACAGCCCAGTGCTCATTCCTACACACAAGCACAGCCCGCCACACAGGGCTCGCACACATAAAATCGACTCATGTCGATTGTGCATTAAACATAGTGAATGTGCCCACGACCCAGTGCCCACAAACACTACACACTGCATGGCCACTGGTATTCCGGCCATGGCCGATGGTGTTATGAGTGTAGTAAAAATGCCCACTGCCCAGTGCTCATTCCTACACACAGACACAGCCCGTCCCACAGGGCTCGCACACATAAAATCGACTCAGGTCGATTGCGCATTAAATGTAGTGAATGTGCCCACGACCCAGTGCCCACAAACACTACACACTGCATGTCTCTCGGTTTCTGTAAAAACGAAACCAACACACATACAGTCAGCTTAGGCCGACGGTGTTTTTACTGTAGTAAATGTGCCCGCTGTTCTGCGCCCACATTCACTCACAGACATGACAAGCCCCACGGGGCTCCCCCCCGCTCGCTCTCTCTCAGCTATCCGCCGTAAGAGAGTCGAGCCCCCCCGCCTCGAACGCTGCAAGCACGGCATCTATGTTACAGCATACCAAAGCTCCCTGGCCGCCACTAGGTCACGGCCAGAGCCCAGATCTCATTCAACCCCTAGCTATTCATGCAAATGCGTGGGCAAAGCTTCCCGGGGTATCAGAATGGGTGCTGAACATTATAGAAAGAGGCTATTCACTACAGTTCGCTCAACGCCCCCGCCGGTGCGCGGCGCAAATCGAAACCACAGTGGAAAAGGAAGTAGCACATCTACTTCGAGCCGAAATTGCGAAACTGTTGAGCAAAGGGGCCATAGAGCCTTTATCTCAAGCTCAGAGCGAAGGGGGTCTGTACAGCAGACCGAAAAAAGACGGGGGTCTCAGACCCATTCTAGATCTAAGACGGCTGAACAAAGTGCTTTTAAAACGCCGGTTCAGCATGCTCACAACCAGGAAAATCCTCTCGCAAATTCGCCTAGGGGACTGGTTTGTGTCAATAGATCTGAAGGACGCGTATTTTCAGATACAAATAGCGTCACGTCACAGGCGATTTTTGAGATTCGCCTTCGAGGGCCAGGCATATCAATACACAGTCCTACCGTTTGGCCTGTCCCTAGCACCCCGTACATTCACGATGTGCATGGACACGGCCCTCGCTCCCCTGAAACTTCGGGGAATGCGAGTTTTGAAGTACTTGGAGGATTGGCTGGTTCTAGCTCAGTCTCATTCAGAGCTCATAGAACACAGGACCATATTACTCAAGCATCTCGAGGATCTGGGTCTCAAAGTCAATTGGGCGAAAAGTTCACTGTCTCCCAGTCAGAGAACATCTTTTCTGGGCACAGAACTGGACTCGCTGTCTATGACAGCTCAGCTATCGCCACAGCGCAGACTGGATATTCAGCGCATGACGGAAACCTTTCGCTGCAGCACTATAGTCCCGCTCAGAAAGTTTCAAAAGATGCTAGGTCTCATGGCCTCAGCATCGTCAGTACTTCAGTTGGGTCTGCTTCGCATGCGCCCACTGCAGTTCTGGCTAAAAGCGCGAGTGCCGCGCCGAGCGTGGGCCTCCGGTCTTTTTCGCCTCAAGGTCGATCAGAAATGTGTCTCAGCTCTGAAACCCTGGAGAGTGATCGACTGGTACCAGTCAGGTGTAAGCCTGGGGACTTCCTCGAGTGTGAAGGTGGTGTCTACGGACGCCTCCACCTCGGGGTGGGGAGCGCTGCTCGAGGGCAGTCCGTTCTTTGGCCAGTGGTCAGAACGGGAAAAGCTTCTACACATAAACTGCTTGGAAATGATGGAAGTCGACAACGCGCTGAAGCGTTTTTGTCCCCAGATAGCAGGACACCACGTCTTGGTCCGTTTGGACAACATGTCAGTGGTGGCCTATATAAATCGCCAGGGAGGTATCAGGTCCCGAAACCTTTACAGGCTGACGGAACGCCTCCTGGTCTGGGCTCAGCACAATCTGCGCTCGCTGAGAGCAGCGCACGTGCCTGGCCACCTGAATGTGGGACCAGACAGACTGTCCAGGAACAATGTTCCAGCAGGAGAATGGTCTCTACATCTGCAGACAGTCCAGCTGCTGTGGGAAACATTCGGCAGAGTGGAAGTAGACCTGTTTGCGTCTCAAGAAAACGCTCACTGTCCGAGATTTTTCTCCAAGAGCAAGGATGCGCTGGCCCACATCTGGCCCCACTGCCCGCTCTATGCTTTTCCCCCCGTCGCCAGGCTTGGTTCCCAGTTCTGATGCAGCTGACAAGCACTGCCCCATGGCCGATACCAGTGAGAAGGGACCTCCTCTCTCAAGCCAAGGGCTCGATCTGGCATCCTCGCCCGGAGCTTTGGTCCCTGCATGCGTGGGCCATCAACGGGTACCCGCTGACCTCCCGGAGGGAGTGTTAAACACGATCACGCAGGCTAGGGCCCCCCTCTACGAGACGGCTCTATTCCTCAAAGTGGTCTGTGTTCTCTAGCTGGTGCACAGCCGGTGGCATATCACCCCCAAATTGTGGGGTGACGGAGGTTCTCTCCTTCCTGCAAGAGCTACTGGATAAGGGCAGAACCCCATCCACGCTCAAAGTTTACGTGGCGGCTATAGCAGCGTTCACTGAACCAACGCTTGGCCAGTCACTTGGAAGGAACAATCTGGTCATTTGCTTCCTTAGAGGAGCTAAGAGGTTAAAACCTCCCAGACCTCCCTCAGTTCCCATATGGGACCTTTCTACGGTCTTGGAGGCCATGAAAGGTGCCCCATTCGAGCCGGTCCAATCAATAGATATCAAACACCTGTCTTTCAAGACAGTGTTTCTTCTGGCTCTTGCTTCAGTAAAGCGTATAGGGGACTTACAAGCGCTCTCAGTGAGCGCGACATGTATGGAGTTTGAGCCAAATGACTCGAAAGTCATACTCAAACCGAGGCACGGGTACGTTCCTAAATCCCTCAACACACCGTTCAGGTCTCAGGTGATTTCCCTGTCAGCCCTGCCGGTCTCTAACGAGGAGAAGGACACCAGCTTCCTTTGCCCGGTCAGGGCATTAAGGGCTTATGTTTCTCGCTCGTCTGTCTTCAGACAGACAGAGCAGCTCTTTGTCTCATTCAACGGACGTTCTAAGGGACTAGCCATGTCGAAACAGAGTCTATCCAGATGGATAGTTGATACTATAGCGCTGGCTTACGCCTCAAAGGCCTTGCAGTGCCCGTTAGGTGTCAGAGTGCATTCCACAAGAGGCATGGCCTCGTAGTGGGCTTGGTCTAGTGGGATTGCCTTGCAAGATATCTGTATGGCGGCAGGCTGGGCCTCCCCGTCTACATTTATAAGGTTTTATAACCTAGAGGTTCCCGCTTTGCAGGCTAAGCTGCTTTCGGTCTAATAAATTGGTGATGTCTGCCCCGATGCTTTTCGGCCCAGAATACTGAAACTGCTTGAGCAAACGCTCGCTGATCGATCACGCAGCTCTATGGGCAGTGTGTAAGACCCACAATATTCATCAGACCAGGCCGAGTTTGCTCGGCCTGGCTGTGTGGAACACTATCAGCATAATTGCTCCTTATGGGATGCTGTTTATTACAGGAACGATGCTATTCTAGCCCCTCTTCCTGGACTCTCTGTGAGTTCCTGATGATCATGTACTATATGAGCCCCGGGCACTTGCCCTTGGGACTTTGGTATTGGATCTCAGCATGCACGGCGTTTTACACTGTGTTCCCCATAGCGTAAGATATTACGCAGTACGAGAGAACCTCTCGTAAGAGAACATACTCGGTTAGTAACGTAACCTCGGTTCTCTCTAGAAGAGGGAACGAGTACTGCGTATCTTTGCCGTGCCTGCAGCACGCTCTGGTTCGCTCCAGCGATGAAAAACCAGCTAAACCAGCCTGACGAAGCTATGTTTATAGCCCAAGGCCACGCCCGTTTCAGCGCAGAAGTGGGCACGATGGGGCCTTTCGATAGGCTGCTGAAGTTGCCGCAGGGCAGCCAATAGGCGTGTGAGCTGTCTTGCCTATGTCTGCATGCTGCCGCAACGTGTTTTACATTATTCCAAAATTAAGGATAATTTTGGGCTTCAGTATCTCGCGGAAAAGAGATTTCCCCGTAGCGTAAGATATTACACAGTACTCGTTCCCTCTTCTAGAGAGAACCGAGGTTACGTTAGTAACCGAGTACGTTTTCTCTTGTGCAGATGTTTAAGGTCATTGCTGTGTATTTTTGTGCATTGCTGCTTCTCTGTTTTCTCTCATGCCAATGCTCTTCAGGTGCTGACTGTAGACACCTGCACCTCATTTACTGATGGTCATCTGGCACACCTTTCATTGGTTCCTGCAAGAAGACCAGCAATAAAAGCACACAGCGAGCAGAGAGATCTGGAGGTTTTTCTCTCCTCATGTGGACGACTTCTCTTCTGCCCCAGATAATTTACCAATGTTGGTTTTCTTTGTTTTCCTTTGTAAATCAGTTAATATTGACTGTTAATTGAATTGAAGGTATTGGATTGGAATGTTTTTTTGTTGTTGTTGTTGTTGTTGTTGTTTTTTTGCCAAGAACATGCTCTGGTATACCTTTTTGCTCACAGTTCATGGTGTGAAATTTTAGTTATTTGGAAACCTGTAGGGAGTTGGGTGCCATTTTCTTTCTTATTTATCTCTTTCTCCTGTTTTTATGAGTGAGACAGGGAAGTTTTCTTTTTGTTATAGGTAATTTAGAAGATTAAAATTTAGTTAGAACCTTTTAGTTTATAATTTTGGCCTTGCCCCCTCCTGAAGCTTTTGGGTGCTTTCACACCTACCTCATTTAGTTCGGTTGAATCGCACTAGAGTTCATTTTCCCCATTGGTGCGGTTGGTTTGGGCAGGTGAGAATGCGGCAATTGCACTCGGGTGCGCACCAAACGCGGACCAAACAAGCCTCTTCGAGGAGGTCTCGGTACGCTTTCAAACGAACTCTGGAGCGGTTCTGTTGGAGCCATTATGTTAATTTGTATTTTTTCTTTGTGACACTAGAGGGCGTATTAGTATTTGAGTATATTTAAGGTGATGATGAGTTACAGGTGCGGAGATTGAAGGTCAAACAAACTTTTTGACCGTGCCGTGTTTGAGAGTCATGTTTGTACAAGACTGTGCTCATACCAAAACAGTTTGTTAGCAATAAGTTGACTATAATTTTTGTTTGTTTTATTTTGTTATTTGCAATGCCAAAATGGACAATAAATGGATTTGGCATATCCGAATATTAAGAAGGTATGGACAATGAATATTTTATTCCTCAAGACAAAACACGCGTCAGAAACAGACTAAGCAATCTGCGTCCCTACAGTTTAAGTCAAAAAGTTTGACCGAATGAGCCTGGATGAGCCTTACAGCGATTGAAGCAGATCGATTTGGACGGCTACAGGAAAAGTCAGCTGATCTGATGTTGGATGATGCTCATTCATGACGGTTTCGTTTGATGGATTTATTGTGGATTATTGCTTGGATTGACCGCGGATTTCGAAGGACAACAAACCCGCACGTGCAAGAGAAAACAGCGCACACGAACGCCAAAGTCTTCAGCCTTCAGCATATGTGGAACTGAGGTATGAAAGCGCTTTCAATTGAGCTCGGGTTGAATGGCCATATATAAAACAGTGTGCACACAAACAAACAAATCCAATGCGCATTGGTGGTAAAAAACAAAGATTTGAACTGTTTGTGAAACGAAGAACTGAACTGTTTGTGAAATGCTTGTGTTTGCCCGTGTTTATAGTCTTTGATGTTTTGGTTGTAAAATATGCAGTAAGTAAAGGTTTAAAATGGCGGATGAAAATGAGTTTCGTGGTTCTGAAATCTAGCAAAATGGGGCTCAGACTCAGAAAGCAGAGGGTGAAAATGTTGAATTGTCTGTACGAAAACGAGAGGTTAAGCTTACTGCAAAAGGGTTAATGGCAAAACTCGATATTTTACAGAAACAAAGAAAGTCAAAATTTGACAAAGCATCCCAAATGAAAAAGACAATACAAGAGTTAATGGGTAATAGAGAATATGAAAATGAGGTCAAAGGTATGTTTGAAAAGTTTGAAACGCAATGCAAAGAAGCAAAAGAGGCACACGAGTCTTTGATTGTTTTATTGCCTGATGAAGAGAAAGACCGGCATGAAACATGGTTCAAAGCAAAAATGATATGGGTTGTGGAATTCAGCACTGTGGTATATAAATGGTTGGAGAAGCTACATGAGGAATGTGAGCATGCTGCCAGCGAAATTGAACCCAATGATAGCATTTCAAATGTTGAAACGCGGGTTAGCGGTCGCACTTCAAGCCACAAAAGTAGCCGTCACAGTTCGCGCTCCAGCAAATCTAATGCCTCTGTGCATCATGCGCGCATTCAGCTTGAAGCAGAAAAAGCCGCTCTTGTCGCTCAAGCTGAGTCTTTACAAGTTAAGCATGATATTGAGCAACAGTTGGAAATGTTACAGAAGCGTAAGGAACGAACCGATATTGATGCAAAAATCGCCGCATCCAATGCAAAGATATCTGTGCTCAGGACTTATGAACAACAAGCAAACAGCATCGCAACAGATGGGATGGAATCCTATGTCAGCAAACAGGCAAAACGAGCAACTGCATCTCTTCATCCAGATGTTGAGAGACCAGCAAGGTCTATTTTGCAAAGCAGCGTAGGTGCTACCTCACCACCAACATCTCATTTACAGCAACCTGCATCTTCAAGACCCAGAATAGATGATAGAAGATCTGATTTCACACCGAGTATGCTTCATAAACATCAAGAAATAACAGAGTTGTTAATTCAGCAGCAAAAGTCTCAACATTTACCACCACGTGAGATTCCAGTGTTTGAAGGGGATCCATTGCAATTCAGTTTGTTCACTAAAGCTTTTAAACATTGTGTGGAGGAAAAAACAAATAACAAGGGTGATTGTTTGTATTTCCTTGAAAGATACACAAGAGGACGCCCAAGAGAAATTGTTCGTAGCTGTATGAATATGGCACCTGAAAGAGGTTATGATACAGCTAAAACTATGCTTAAACAGCAGTTTGGAGAAAATTATTTTGTTTCTGCTGCATATATGGAGAAGGTGCTTGGATGGCCCATGATCAGGTATGAAGATCCCACAGCTCTTCAAGATTATGCACTCTTTTTACGTGGGTGTTGCAATGCTATGGCAGATCTAGAGTACATGCAAGAACTGGACATGCCAACAAACATGCGAACAGTAATTCTAAAGCTTCCATTTAAACTCAGAGAAAAGTGGAGAACAGCTGCATGTGATATCATGGAAAGACAGAAAAGAAAAGCCAAATTTAGTGATGTTGTCAACGTCATTGAATACCAAGTTAAAATCATTTCTGATCCAATATTTGGGTCCATTCAACATGTAGAGATGAAGACAACTGGTAAACCGAAGGATGCCTACAAATGGAAGTCACAATCCCAGTCAAAGCCAAAATTAAAAGGGGATAGTTTTGCTACCAATGTTACCAACGTTAACAAACCCATTGTTGGTAAAATCCAAAGGGTAAATGCTGAACATCCAATTAGGCAATTCAAGAGTAACTCCACCACTTGTTTGTTTTGTTCACAAGGTCATTCTTTGGATGAATGTAAAGAGTTTGAGAAGAAGAAACTTAGGGAAAAAGTCAACTTTATAAAGGAAAAAGTCTGTTTTGGTTGCTTACATGTTGGCCACATGAGCAAAGAATGTAAAAGGCGCTTAACTTGCAAAGTGTGCAACCAGAAACATCCCAGTGTTCTTCACATTCATTTCAAAGAGCTCAAGGTTGATAAAGCTGTCAACACAAACTATGAACATTATGTAGAACCAACTATCAACAACATGCTGGTACCTGCCCAAACATGTGGTCATATAGGGGCCGGGAGTGGCAGTGGTATCTTACCTATCCTTCCAGTCCAAGTAAAGTCTGCAAGGGGCAACCAAGTTGTTCAGACCTATGCATTTCTGGACACAGGCAGTACCTCTACTTTTTGTTCAGAAAGTTTGATGAGGAAGCTGCACCTGAATGGACGGAAGACAAAAATTTGTTTGCTTACTATGAGTCCCAAAACAACAGTCTCAAGCTATGTGGTAAACAACTTGGAGATTTCAAGTCTTGATGGTAATACTTTTTATGAATTACCAGACGTGTACACACAGAAACAAATGCCTGTAAACCAAACTAACATGGTCAATCAGGAAAACCTAACCAAGTGGCCATATCTTCATGGTATTCACATTCCACGCATTCAAGCTGAAGTGGAGTTGTTGATAGGTACCAACGCCTCCAAATTACTTGAACCGTGGGAAGTAGTAAATAGTCAGGGAGATTGTCCCTATGCCATACGAACCCTATTGGGGTGGGTCGTCAATGGTTCTCTATGCAGTTATCAAAATGAACAACATACTGCTAGAGTAAATAGGATCTCTGTTGAAACCTTGGAGTTGCTATTGGAAAAGCAATACCAGCATGATTTCAATGAAAAAATGTCAGAGGACAAAGAAGAAATGTCCAGAGAGGAGGCAAAGTTCATGGAAATCATGGAGAAATCTGTGAGCTTCAAAGATGGACATTATAGTTTGAAGCTACCTTTCAAAAACAAAGATGTTGTTATGTCTAACAATCTTAACATTGCCAAACAGCGTCTTGTGGGGATAAAAAGAAAGTTTGAAAGGAATGTAAAATTTCAACAAGAATATACAGACTTTGTCAACGATATGATTATCCAAGGCTATGCAGAGAAAGTACCAGAGCATCATTTGGATCGATGTGATGGTAAAGTTTGGTACATTCCTCATCATGGTGTGTACCACCCTCGTAAAGCCAAGTTACGAGTGGTATTTGACTGTGGAGCAAAATACCAAGGCACATCTTTAACCCTCAGAGGTCGGAGATCACGCCGGCGTGATCTGCTCGCTTTTTTCCTTATGAGTTGAATTGAGACCCCAAATACTCTTTTGACTTTGATTTTACAAAACAAGTTTCATACATCAATCGATTCTGTTAAATGTGTATTATTTTTGTGTATACTCACAATAAAAACAAAGTGTTGTGCTTTTTGCCAAATAAAGAAAAATAAATACGAAGCGAGTTCTGCCAGTAAAGTCCATTCTGAAACGCGTCCGAAAATGAGCAATAACTCAGTGAATACTCAGTCAAACAGGCATACAGACACACAGGCATGAAGCTTGAATTATCTTCTTTTAAATGAAGTAATTTATATAAAAAACAAATATTCTCATCTTGTGAAATCTGTATTAAAAGAGAGCGATTCCAGTCGACCTCATTAGAGCTAATTCAAATGTAATGTGACTCCGCCCACGGAGAGCGCGCGCTATTCAAACGCAAATGGCTGAGGTAATCCGCGCAATCCTGTGAACGCCCCCATATCAGCTCGAGAAAACCAAAACACAAGTTTATTCAGAACATTACTTGTTTACAACGTCTCGCAGCGCTGTGAGGAATAATGAGGAATACGAGCTGAGGAATACTAGTAAGTTTTTCCTTCTCGGGTTTCTGTTTATGAATGAATGAACGGCATAGATGCGCGCTGTTTACCACAGCTGGCAAAAAACAATATTACGTGACAGTTCTCCATTATGGACGCGAGCGCTCTAAAAAAAAAAGCACTACACGACTTGCAAACTTTCACAGAGACCTCAAAACAGAAAGTACAAATCCTTTCTTTAAAACGAATTTCGTTTTGTATCAATTGTATCTTAATTTTAATAATTTTTTCATTAACAAATTTCCTGGATTTAAAGTAAATATAGGCTAGCAATCACAACATAAGGTGCTTGAACTGTGTGAATGAATGATGTTTTAGCAAACTGTATTGCTATACTGAGATGAGTAAAAATCGACTGAAATATGTTGAAATAAAATGTAGGCTATTTGTATAAGCAACGTATTAAACTGCAAATTAACAATATGCCCTAATATTTCATGAAAACAACGTTACACAGTCAGGCGAAATATGAAAGACAACATCTTGTTGACTAGATTTGGGTACAGTTTTTACTGTAGAGTATACTGCCACGTCAAATAAGCTTTTGTTTAGCAATTTCTATATATAAATTACTATTTTTGTCAAAAATAAGTCATCAACTAAGATGTTAGCTGTTCCAATGTTGACTAAATTCAAACTAATGAATGCATAGATAAAATGTAGGCCTATAATCATTTTTTTTTTACAAAGAAAGAGTACACTTGAAATATTGTTGAAATTGTAATTGTTGTAATTGTAACCTTTTTAATAAAATAGCAAAACATATTTACAAGATATAGATGTAAGCAAAATCTTAAATGGTCAATATAAGTCTTCTTCTAAATATATCTTTTGTCCTTGCATTGTGGCTCAGTCAGTTTCACACCTGAGTGAATGGCTCATCATTATGCAGAGTGGGTGGGACATTGTATTTCTCAGGTGTAAACCACTCCTCGTTCACGCCCCCCTCGCATATTGGCTTTCCAAGCAAAACCTGTTTTACATCAATTTAAATCAATGTATGGTTTTATGTGAACGATAAAGCAAGACTATTTTCACATAATTTTGAAGAAAAAATTCTAGGCGAGGACATCCACTAGTCAAAAGTCTTATTGACACATATTTACTATGTGTTTTGTGGCCTTATTTCAGAAATTTTAGTTTTTAGTTTTTTCAATATCCATGCATAAACATTATTCTCTCAAAAATGAAAACATGTACATACACGTGGCTCACATATTATTGTAGCCCTGTTTGTGCTATATAGAGTGAATTTACACCTTTGCCATTAATATGTTTATAAGCAACTGAAAAAAGCACAAATGTCAGGGCATGTCAGAACATCTCAAGGGCCCCAAAAACAGCCCAGACCCCAGAGGGTTAAACGATCAACTACTACAAGGCCCAAACCTCACAAGTTCTTTAATTGGAGTTCTTCTGAGGTTCAGACAGGAACTTGTTGCTTTCATGACTGACATTAGAGCAATGTTTTACCAAGTCAAAGTGAGAGAGGAAGACAAATACTTTCTTCACTTCCTGTGGTGGACAGGTGGAGATGTTACCCAGGATGTTGCTGTCTTCCGAATGACTGTTCATTTATTTGGAGCAGTTTCATCCCCGAGTTGCGCATGTTTCTCTCTCAGGAGAACTGCAAAAGACAATCAACACTGCTTTAATGAAGAGGTAATTGACACTGTGTATAAGAACTTCTACATGGATGATTGCTTAAAAAGCTTATCTACAGAGTATGAAGCAATCCAGATGGTCAAAGACCTGACCACTCTATGTCAAAAAGGAGGCTTCCATCTAACACAATGGGTCAGTAATAGCCGTAAAGTCTTACAGTCCATTGTAGAAAGAGAGAGATCAAAGAATCTAACTGAGCTCAACTTGGATCGAGACCAACTACCAGTGGAAAGGGCCTTAGGACTTCAATGGTGCGTACAGACAGACACCTTCAATTTCAGAACTGTTTGCAAAGAAAGAATGCCAACTAGACGTGGAATATTGTCAGTGATCAGTTCAGTGTATGATCCTTTAGGATATCTTGCACCACTGACACTTCCAGTCAAACTCATCCTCCAGGAGTTGTGCAGAACAAACTACAACTGGGATGATGAGATTCCTAAAGTTCTTGAACAAAGGTGGGTAAAATGGATTACTGATTTGGATCAGTTAAGCACTTTCAATGTTGACCGATGTTTGAAACCATGTGATTTTGGACAGCCGGTTAGCGCCCAATTACACCATTTTTCAGACGCCAGTGGAAGTGGATATGGATCTGTGACCTACTTGAGGCTACAGAATTGTAACAATGCTGTTCACGTTTCCTTTCTGCTTGGCAAAGCCAGGGTGGCACCCTTAAAACCAGTGACTGTTCCTCGTTTGGAGCTGACTGCTGCAGTCCTAGCAATTTGCATTGACAAAATGCTCAGAGAACAACTTCAGCTTCAACTAGAAAGTTCTTGTTTTTGGACTGATAGCACATCTGTCCTGAAGTATATAAGGAATGAAAATAAGAGATTCCGTACCTTCGTGGCAAATAGGATTTCTGCCATCAGAGAAGCTTCAGATGTGTCACAGTGGAGGTATATTCATACTTCACAAAACCCTGCAGATGATGCACAAAACCCTGCAGATGAATGACTGTACAACAGCTCGCAACCAACAAGAGATGGTTAAATGGACCAAATATTCTAAGAGAACCAGTTTCAAAATGGTCAAATGACAACATTGATTCCAACATTGTTGATGATGATCCAGAACTTAAGAAAGAGCAGCTCTCAACAAATGTTGTAAATATTGAAGATACCAATAATGCAACCCATAGGCTGATCAATTACTTTTCTGATTGGAAAAGACTCAAGACTGCAGTTGCATGGATGCTGAAAGTAAAGAAAGTTCTGCATGAAGTAAGTTGCCGAAGAAAACAATTGATGACAACTTTAAAGGATTCCAATGCGTTAGAACAGAGGTTACAACAAATCAAAGCTTAATTTGGAGGAAAGTGCTTGTCTCCAGACGACCTTTCGGAGGCGGAAAAGGCTATTATCCAGTTCTGTCAATGGGAAAGATTCAGCGAAGAAATTTCATCACTGAAATCTGGAAGATCTGAAATCAGAAAACACAGTGCTATTCACAAATGAAGCCCCATTCTAGAAGATGGATTGCTGAGAATCGGTGGCAGGTTATGCAAAGCTGCTATGCCTGAAGAAAGGAAACATCCAGTTATTTTATCTAAAGATCAGCATATTTCCAAACTGATTCTTACGCATATTCATGTAAAGAGTGGCCATAGTGGAAGAAACCATATGCTGTCTATATTAAGAAAAAAATACTGGATTACTCAAGCCAATGCAACAGCCAGAAAGATTATTTCAAGCTGTACTTTCTGCAAACGACACAAAGGTAAGCTAGGAGAGCAAAAAATGTCTGACTTACCCGAAGAAAGAGTAACTGCAGATCTACCTCCTTTTTCAAATGTAGGAGTAGATTACTTTGGCCCAATTGATGTAAAAAGAGGTCGAACTTGTGTGAAACGCTATGGCGTAATTTTTACATGCATGGCTAGTAGGGCAGTTCATTTGGAGGTGGCATACTCATTGGACACTGATTCTTGCATAAATGCTTTGCGACGATTCATATGTAGAAGAGGACAAGTAAGTCATATGAGGTCCGACAATGGAACAAATTTTACTAGCTCAGAAAAGGAATTGAAAAGAGCACTGGCAGAGTTAAATCAAAATAAAATCACAAAGGTTTTAGCGCACAAAGGAATTAAATGTTTTAATCCACCTACAGCGTCACATCATGGTGGCGCATGGGAGCGCATCATCAGAATGGTAAGAAAGGTGTTGTCCTCCGTTCTGAATCAACAAATGCTGGATGATGAGGGATTACACACTGTTCTGTGTGAAGCCGAGGCAATTCTCAATGATCGACCCATCACCAAAGTCTCCGAAGGTCCAAATGATCTTGAAGCACTTACCCCCAATCATCTGCTTACAATGAAGAGAAAACCAATCTATCCTCCTGGTCTTTTTGAGAAATCAGATCAGTATGTAAGAAGAAGGTGGAAACAAGTACAATACATTTCAGATCTTTTTTGGAAAAGATGGATAAAAGAGTACTTGCCTTTATTACAGGAAAGACAAAAATGGACCAAAGAGAGACGTAATCTTAGGCCTGGTGATATTGTACTCATTGCAGATTCTACAGCCCCACGCAATTCTTGGACTCTTGGAAGAGTACTAGAGACTTTTCCAGATAAAAAGGGTTTGGTTAGATCTGTACGAGTTCAAACCAAAACAAACACAATAGTAAGACCAGTAACAAAACTTTGCCTTTTATTAGAAATGAAAAAAAATGGTAAGAGTAATTATTATTTAAAATGTATTGATGTATATGGACTGTTTGATGGCTCCTTATGTAATGTATGATTGATGCCCCCTACGTCATTAACAATTAGGGGCCGGTATGTTGGAGCCATTATGTTAATTTGTATTTTTTCTTTGTGACACTAGAGGGCGTATTAGTATTTGAGTATATTTAAGGTGATGATGAGTTACAGGTGCGGAGATTGAAGGTCAAACAAACTTTTTGACCGTGCCGTGTTTGAGAGTCATGTTTGTACAAGACTGTGCTCATACCAAAACAGTTTGTTAGCAATAAGTTGACTATAATTTTTGTTTGTTTTATTTTGTTATTTGCAATGCCAAAATGGACAATAAATGGATTTGGCATATCCGAATATTAAGAAGGTATGGACAATGAATATTTTATTCCTCAAGACAAAACACGCGTCAGAAACAGACTAAGCAATCTGCGTCCCTACAGGTTCGTTTGTGGTGAGAACATGATCCGACCTCAAACAGAACCAACTGCCAAAGAACTGCGCATTTTTGGACTAAACCAGTTGCCGTAGTCAGCTGTGCTGTGCATTATGGGATGAGGAGAAATGTTTGTTGACAGTTTGCACTTCAAGCATGGCAGCTCGCGGACAAACTTGGAGTTTTGAGGAGGTGCGGAGCCTGATAGAAATTATTAATGTTATTTTCGAGCCGCATCCTCACTTCATTCTCAAATATTATTGTTTGTCTAAAGTGGTGTAGACAAACTATATAATAAAATATGACCAGGGATACATTCAGCCCACGCAGTCGTCTTTTCATAGTAAACAGCGGCGTGTTGTCTGCCGGATTTTCCACCTCTTTGTTTACTTCCGGGAGTTCTGTTGGAATTTTCCCGCACGTTAATTCTGACCAATCGAAGTGCAGTTATAGAAGTGCATTCAAGACACATCTGGCCAACGAGTGATGTGGATGTTGTCACATGACTGCATTTTGGTTCGTTTTATCAACTCAAAAACTGATCCGGACCAGAGCGATCAGTGTGGTGTGAAAAGGAACCAAAACACCTGAAAAATACTACAGAGTATCATTTTTCACCCTTGGTCCGTACCAAATGAACCGAACTACAGATGTGAAAGCACCCTTTGTTTCTGTTACTGAATGAAAGCTTTAGCATAAAGTTCTGCCAGGAAGACTTAATTGGTGCGTCACTTGACCTTTTATCTATCCAATCACATTCCAACACTTGTGGTATAAAAGATCGGTACTTACTCATGTTTGAGTTCGCAGATGCTGACGCTCCAATTCGCCACCATCCTCCCCACCACCTCCAAGTCAAATCCTTCCCTCCATCCTCCCCACCACCACCAGGATGGTCCCTTCCATACCTCACAGGGGGTCGGCTGCGCCCCTGCCTTGGTCTTCAGGCAGGATATGCAGAGTCCGGACCCTCAGATTGCGAGCTACGGACGGGGCCTACGCCAAAGAATCTTATTGCTTGCTTGGTTGTTAATAAATGGATAATTGTCACAGTATTTATTCTCTGAGTCTTTCTGGTAGAATTATAGTGAACTACCACATTCAGCTGAGCACAATTTGTTAATCAGAATTTCTTGTAAGTTAATAGTAGTTACTAGAGTGTTAATAGCGTGTTGCTCATTTGTTCCTGTGTAGTTATTCATTAACAAAGTAATAGTATTCTAAAGTGTTACCAAATCAACATCATGTATAAAGTGTTTATGTGATGTTCTCTCAAATTTTCCAGTTGTATTGTCAATTGACAAAATGAGTGAATGCGACTAGAGAAAGATAACTGCAGAAGTGGAGGAAGTGAGTGAAAAGTCTATTTAGAATTGCCCTGCCACAAACTTTTTTTTTTCTTTTTTTTTTTTTTGCTTGCCAAAATGGCACTTAAATGTACAATATGTAAAAAAAAATTCCGCCGCTAGGGGTCGCTAACCTCTTACAATAACAAAGGCGTAGTTTGATGACGCAACACTCTCATGGAGCTCTCGGAATCTCGAAAACACCGCGCTGATATTGATTCTCATTTTAGTTCTCCTTTTTTATCCAAAGTCTGCTTGCCATGGTCCATAATGTTTGAACGAAACAACAACAGCATGCAGATAGACATTACGAACTACACAGTTGTCCACGTCTGTCGCCTTGGTTACTATCAGAGGGCTCTGGTTACTATGGCAGTACGAGTGGAAACCAGGGAGAATGCGGATATGACGCCATTGACAGCGATAAAACGGAAATAAAGAAACTGTCCGTGTCTTCGAATTAAATTACAAATTTCTCCTGGTTTGAAAGTTGTTGGAAACAGTCAGGATAATGTAAGTACACAACTAAAAAATATATATAACATAGATATAGTGATTTTTGCCATTTTTAAAGCAAAAAAACTACATATTGTACCTTTAAACCAATCAATTAATCTTAACTTGGGTAAACAAGGCATATTATGTGAATAGTACAGATTACTAGATTTTTACAATTAAGATAACACATTAAGTAAAGTTAACTAAAAAGTGTTAGTTAAAATCACTGTTGGATTTTACAGTGTAGAAGTGGGGTTAGCTGCTCCGAAATATAATTTATTAAATAAAACAATTTAGAACAAAGCTGTGTAGATAGAATCTCTCATGTAATACAAAACACAGATATGAACTTTTATCAATTGACCTTTCGACAAGAGACACCCCTCTTAGTTGTCCAACAAGCTATGCCACTTTTACGCCACACATCATGTCAAAAATACATAGCGGAGCAAAGAGGACACTGACAACGCGCTGACAGACAAGACAGAACAGGTTTCTTTAGGTATGAAACAAAAGTCTCATGGTTTCATGTTGCTTTTAAGAAATTTGAAAAATAAATACTGTTTAGTGGCTCTTTAATGTGTGTTGACAGATCGCTGTATCGCCTCATTTCAAGCAGCACATGAACCGATCATCTCTTCTAGTTTTAGCATGAAATAAACATGAATGAACATTAAGGTGTGTTGTTTCAACTGAGGAAAGACATCAATTCACACCATTTTTCAAGTTCAAGTCCACTGATGTTAATCTACCAACTCTACGGTCTGGTTAGTTTGTCCAACAAAAATGGCAGGAATCGTGTTATGATTGGCCAGATCGTCTGTAAATCAAACTACACTGAATAAAAACAGTAAGAAAAATGTAATGCCTTGCCCGCGTGGAAGAGGTGAACACGGTTCACGGTTCAGGCGTGGTACACATGTGGTGTGATCACTAACCGCGCCGGAGCACAGAACAGCTGCTATTCGTGTGCACTACTGTCATCATTACGACAGAAAATATCCTCTATTACTACCTGGACAGAACACTTTTCAATTATTTCAATGAATTCGAGTATATTTAGCTGTAGGCTATAACAGGTCTGGTGCATCTTATTGATGAACAGAAATTGTAGTTTGTGAGTAAAGCTGTAAATTCCTCCATCAATGTCAGCTGCCTCCATAATAATCTTCTGATACGTGCAGCACAATCCAGAGAAAATCACTGTGCTCGTGCCTAGTGTGACCCTGAGTACCCCTTAGTTCTAAAATACTTACAGTATAAATAATTTGTTAATTATCCTTGTTGTTATCCCTTTATTACCAAAACTTGTATTGTTCCCTTATACTTACATGTAAGTAGCCTACTTTTTACCTAAAGTTACACTGTTACGCTGTAAATTCTTCTGTAATCTAAAGCGTTACCAAACAATTTTATTTTATTTTATTTTATTTTAGGATTTGAGATGTTATAGTCATGTTTTTAATTATATTAAAATCAATAAAACAATAATACTTTAATAAATAACATATTTGTACATCACTGGAGGCACAGATCTGCACGTCCCTGAAATGTAATTCCTAACAAGCCCAATATGCCCAATATTTTGAGTAAATTCATTACCTCAAAGTAAATAAATTTGAACGAATCAAAATATTTAAGTATGAAATATCAGAAAATTTAAAAGTATGTCACACACCCTCTCCCTGTTTTATCCTCCAATCTTCTTAGGTATGCTGATGTTTTTAGAACAGTATAAGCCTTTGTTTCTTCTGTTACACCCACAATTCTAAAGGTGTCACCTTGCTCCCAGATCGCTCACAGACTATGTCAAAACAAACAAATTATGTAACAAATTATTACTTTCTGTTCTGAAATGGGTCACCAAAAGATCGACAACATCCATAATCAACTAGCCCATAGCACCCCCTACCCAACCTCTGGACCTCCACCACCCTCCCCTCCATCCCACTCTCTCTCTTCATTCACTCCAATCACTCCACCACCCTCCCCTCCATCCCACTCTCTCTCTTCATTCACTCCAATCACTGAAACAGAAGTATCTACCATAATCTCCAGCATGAAGTCCTCAACCTCTCCACTTGATCCTATCCCCACATTTCTTACCAAGGTTTGCCTCCCCTCACTTGCCCTGAGAGTGGACGCACGGCTTTCTCGTGTTGATCGACGTTGTCAACCTAACCGTCCTTCTGGAGGAACCGAGGGACAGCGTTCCGGAGGCGGGGACATGTTTGGACTGTCGCCCAACCCTCCGGGGTGGGCGCCCCGGAGGCAGATGAAGGCATGGTTGCCCAGGACAAGAAGCCTCCAGGGCGGAGCTGGCTGCTCTGGGAACCAGGGTAGAGCAGGCTGTGGGCGTGGCCACGGCGGAGCTGTCGGACCCTCGGGCGTCCATGGCGGAGAAGACCCTTCAGGCAGCCATGGCGGTGAAGACCCTTTGGGTGGCCTGGCTCTGGCTCTTGCTCGAAGACTGGCTCTGGCTCCTGCTCGACAGGGCAGCCGACCCCCCGACTCGGAACAAGACTCGGAACTAGACTCGGAACTGGACTCGGAACTGGATCTGACCTCTCTGGGCCAACAACTGTCTCAGTCTCGGCGGGCATGACGCAAACTGCCTTGGCTTCGGCAGATCTGACGTGAAGTGCGGGCTCGGCTGGACTCGGAACTGGACTCGGAACTGGATCTGGCCTCTCTGGGCCAACAACTGTCTCAGTCTCGGCGGGCATGACGCGAACTGCCTTGGCTTCGGCAGATCTGACGTGAAGTGCGGGCTCGGCTGGACTCGGAACTGGATCTGGCCTCTCTGGGCCAACAACTGTCTCAGGCTCGGCGGGCATGACGCAAACTGCCTTGGCTTCGGCAGATCTGGCGTGAAGTGCGGGCTCGGCTGGACTCGGAACTGGATCTGACCTCTCTAGGCCAACAACTGGCTCAGGCTCGGCGGGTGTGACGCTCTCAATCTCAGGCGTGGCAGGCATGACGCGAACTGCCTTAGCTTCGGCAGATCGTGAAGTGCAAGCGCGGCTGGACTGGCGTGAAGTGCAGGCTCGGCTGGACTGGCGTGAAGTGCAGGCTCGGCTGGACGGGCATGATGCAACAGATCGCGGCTATCCCGAGCCAAAGCCGCAATCTGTCCAGCGAGCTCCCAGCTCATGATGTGGTCGGTCGTTCTGTCAGGGTTTTGCAGGTTGAAGACGAGGAGACAGGATTTCAATACATCTGGTTTATTCCCAAACACAGATTACACGAACACTCAACACTATCCATGACAATACAACAACCGACAAAGACTGAAGGAACACACAGGGCTTAAATACACAAGGAAACAGATCAGGGGAATGAGACATAGCTGGGGCAAAACAAACAAGATAACTAAATGAGGTGATTAACAAGGCACAGGTGAGACAGGTGAATTGAAGACAATGACAACACAGTCCAAACATGAACGGAAACGTGACACATATGTCACTTCAAATGTTTCCATTCATTATGACGTTATGAAATGAGATTGGAGTAAAAACATAAAGCCTAATATGAGTGCGTTTTGCTTTTCAAACTCACAGCGCGTTATTTACTGAAGCGATCGAGCCGCTCCAAACTATGAAACATTATTGTTACCATATACATATCTACGTTTGAGCAGATATCCACAAACACAGTATTTAACAGTGAACACGTCTAAACATTATAATATTCAGCATATATCTAGCAACAGTTCAACTGCAATGTGAAGTTTATGCAACAATAACATTAACTAATATAATTCAGAATACATTTCTTACATTACATCTTTCTTGTCTTCAAATCGCGTTCTTCTTCTGAGGTAAATCCAATATAAGCTGACTAAGCTCACAGCGTGTCTTCCAAACTCGACGAAAAGCAGAGACTGATGAAGTTTGGTGCTTTGTTTTTGAGGTAATGAGCGCGTTCGCGTTCCTTCATGTGGAGATTTGCATGTCAATCTCTTTTGCGCACGTGGGCGTGGTCACATTAAAACTAATAAGCAAGCGTTTGAGAAACTGGACATCTTGTTGGTTTTATACAAATTAGATCATTTAAAAGTACACACTTACATTCTTATAAAGATATATGGCTCATAAATGTGTGACAAGTATTCGCTGAGTTTTGTTTTGTTTCAGTTTATAGACGTGCTCAAGAAAAAAAAGTTCACCGAGATGGAGAGGCAGAAAGCACGCCCTGTTTATTTTCTTTATTTTACAAAAGCACAATGTTTTTGTCAATGTTTTGATTGTAAGTGGACACATACAGAAGTAGACATATCACAGATTCTTTTTTCATATTTCTTTTTTCTGTATGACCATAAATGATGGAGTAATTTAAGTTTATTGTGCTACTATGTGAAGAAAATCCAGCAAAACGCGCCGGCGCGTTTGCCGACCAAAGAGGGATAAGGTATGCAGGTCTCCTAATAGGCCTACCACTTCTTGAATTGTGGTCCGTGGTTGAGGCAGGTTGTTCCAATTTCGTTTCGACTAGCTTGATATTTTCAAAGGCTTGTTTCTGATTCTCAGACCACTCCCATAGATAAAAGTTTGGTGAGTGTTGAGGCATGACAAATTTGGCAAGGTAATTGACCATGCCCAGAAAATGTTGTACCTCTTTTACATCAATGGGTCTGGGCATCTGTTTAATGGCTGACACTTTTCCTGGGTCTACCTTTACCCCTTCTGAAGTGAGTAGGTGTCCTATGTAGGGAACTTCCTTTTGGAATCCTTCTGGATTCAATTTCACATTGCATTTTATGCACCTGTCCAGCAGCATCCTCATATTATTGTCATGATCTTGTATTGCCTCCTCATTATTTTCTCCTTTCCCCATTATCAGTATATCATCTGCAATGGCTTTAACACCTGAGATACCTCCCATCACCTTTCTTTTGAAAAATGTCTGGTGCTGGACTAATTCCCTTTGGCATTTGTAGCCACCGATAACTTCCCACAGGTGTGGCAAATGTTGTGAGAAAACTGGATTTTTCCTCTAATTACAAAATCCATTTTTCACATCACAGACTGAAAAGATTCACGCTCCATTCAAATCAGGGAGTACATCCTCAATTGTGGGTAATGGATAATGGTTTCTCTTGAGCGCTTTGTTGAGGGGCTTTGGATCAATACACACACGCAGCTCTCCGGGGGTTTTTGAACTATGACCATGCTGCTAATCCAGTCTGTGCTTCTATCAACAGGTGCTATGAGGCCTCGCCTTTGCAAGTCTGCAAGCTTTTTTTTTTTGAGGGGTTCATAGATAGCTGTGGGAACTCTTTTGGGTATTTTCACTGGTTCTATCTGCTCATCTATTTCCAATTTGAGCTTTCCTTCAAATGTTCCGTCTCCTTCAAAGACATCTGCAAAGTCCCAATTTATTTGTTCTGCAGTCCACTGCTTTAACTCCTCTTCACTGCTTTCATCTACAGCCATGATGTTTTGATGAATCACATTAATGTCCCATGTCCCGCATACGATTCTGTCTATTATGAGGGAGTCTGTGATCACCCCAAAATTGCATGTTGTCTCATTTTTCTTGGGATCACAAAATCCATCCAACTTTGATATCACCTTTGTCAATAAATATCACTCCACGTTCATTCTACGCCTGGGTCCTCCCTTCTCTGAATTATTATTTGACCATTGCAGTGTGCATAGAAAGAATTTGTCCGCTCTACTCCTGAGCACAAGTCAGTGTTTTCAGGCAGGTTTTTTGTGATAATTTTTATTTCCTTTCGCTGTGCATGCTCTTTTATTGTATATGAGAGTGTAAACAGCTTAATAACCCTTTTATTTAAATGCTTAATTTATGTCCCGTAGGCCGGCCCGTTGCATTACGATTGCAAGCAGTATCGATAATGTAAAAAACGTTACATGCAGTCAAATATCCCAGTGTGTATGCTGTCTTCTCACCAATATGCTTGTTCTGCTTTGTGGAATTTTGTCACGTGTAATAGCGCACATTTATTTAGCTTAACGTTAGAGCGAGCTGCCAAGTAAAGTTGCTACTTACATGTTTCAAATGATAAGCCATATTTTAGGTAGTAGCGGGAAGTTCGGATAATTTTACTGATTTGGATTTTTTAATCTCAGACGAAATGTTACATGTTAAATTCCCGAATACATCTAGTACTTACACAAACGTTGATCACATTTGGAATAAAAAATAAAACTATAGGCTAATGCAACCAAGGCTGATATTGAGAAACAGAAATTATTAATTAATTGCTTAGCAGGGTCTTCAGGCTATGCAGTCTGTTAGTTCAGCTCTCGTGTCTTCGGGTTAGAGTCGTTAATTCCGTCATCATTGTCTGATCTGGGCCGTGACAGCCCCATATGCAATGCACTATGCAGGTGTCACCGGGTGAAAAAGAGGGAACTATGAGAGTGGAACGAATTGCCCGGGGGAGAGACTTCCGGTGTGGCACCAGGCCGGTTCCGGTGACATGACACAGTACCAGAAACAGAAATGATTAGTTCTTCACTCGAGTCTTCAGGTCTGAGTCCTTTGTTCTTTTGTCATGTGACCGCTTCCCGTCTCGCAACACATACAGTACAACATTACATTTGTATTATTGACTGTATATTGTATCCCACATAGCATACATATCCGGGCCTCATCTGGGCCAACTATGGCACATATGCTCAGATCTGGCAGCGGCAAAAGTCATATGGGCCGTATCTGGCCCACAACTCACACTAAAATCAGTGTGAGTTGTGGTTTGCTGTGTGTTGCCCAGATGTGGCCCATGTGACCTTTGCCGCTGCCAGAACTGAGCCATATGTGCCATAGTTGGATAGGTTGAGTCATCACCGTCATTCCATGCAGTATGTGGTCCAGAAGAATTTGGGAGATGTGGGCCACAACTGGGCCAGATGTCATTTGCTCTCTGGGATTATATTTAGGAATTATCATAAAATTACCAAAAGATATGCGAAATTAACATTTATGTTATACCACTATGTCCCTTCTGACCAATCTTTTTTTTTTTTTTTACAAATATTAGACTAATATGTCCAGTCTTCATAGGAAAATCATTTATAATACAACAAAACTAAACAAAAAAAAAACAAAAAACAAAAAATAACTATGCCCTTGATTGTAAAGAAGGTTGTGAATTATTAACTAATTTCTATATCCAAAATGGCTGTCACATCTTGTGACAAAAGAACGAAGGTCTCAGACCCGAAGACTTGCGAGGTGAACGCCTCGGTTACGACTGTAACCTCGGTTCCCTGAAGAGGGAACGAGCGTTGCGTCGAGAATGACGCTATGGGGAACGCTTTGCGTGATGACGTCTTGAAGCACATGTCAAATCAGTCCAATGGTGTGGCGGAACGTCAGAGGCGGGTGACGTCACGTACCAGGAAGCTATAAAAGCCGGCCCGAAACAGAAAACGAAAGCTTCGTAAAGTCTGAAGTCGTGCTGACAGGCATGAAGGAGATATGGCAAGGCGACGCAACGCTCGTTCCCTCTTCAGGGAACCGAGGTTACAGTCGTAACCGAGGCGTTCCCTTTCAAGGGAACTCGCGTTGCGTCGAGAATGACGCTATGGGGAACGTCTATACCAACGCCTCCATAGCTACAAATGTCTGTCCTGTGTGAAATCTTGTAGAGCAGCACTAGGATGACAAAACATGAGACCCTGGAGCAGAGTCTAGATCCAAAGAGTAGAACCTGACGAAAGTGTGCGGTGAGGACCACCCTGCCGCATCACAAACGTCCTGTAAAGACACTCCTGAAATAAGGGCCTTAGAGGCCGCCATACTCCTCGTAGAGTGCGACCGGACAGCCAAAGGAGAAGGCTGCCCAGCCGCCTCATAAGCAAGTGAGATAGCCTCAACCACCCACTTGCTCATTCTTTGCTTAGACACTAAGCCTCCCTTGTTAGGGGACCCAAAGCACACAAATAATTGATCACTTTTACGCCACAGGGCAGCTCTGTGGACATACGCGTCTAACGCCCACACAGGGCAAAGCAAATTATTAGCCTCCTGGTCAGCATTTTGAAAGGGAGGAGGACAGAAGGCCTGCAGAACAATAGGTCTGACCACATTAGTGGGGACCTTGGGGATATAACCCGGTCTTGGATGAAGAAACGCTTTAACCATACCCGGAGCAAACTCTAAGCATGACGGAGCAACCGACAATGCTTGAAGATCCCCTATCCTCTTGAGAGAAGAAATAGCGAGAAGGAAAAGAGCTTTCAGAGTTAAAAACTTCTCAGGAACCTCCTCAATGGGCTCAAAGGGGGCCAGGGAAAGGCCTTGCAGCGCAACGGACAAATCCCAAGGTGGCACCCTAGAGCGAACTGCAGGCCTCAGCCTCCAAGTGCCACGAAGGAAACGAGATACCAAGGGGTCTTTCCCCACAGACATTCCACCCAAAGGAATGTGGTAAGCACCTATGGCCGCCACATAAACCTTTAAGGTGGACGGGGTCAGACCTGCAGTGAACCGGTCCTGCAGGAACTCCAGCACTGTACCAATTGGGCAGTTAACTGGGTCCAACCGACGGTCACTACACCAAGAAGTGAAGACTCTCCACTTCAGGGCATAAAGTTTCCTCGTGGAGGGAGCTCTGGACTGTAGAATGGTCTCAACAACCTCAGTTGAGAGACCTGACTCTATGAGCTGGGCCCCCTCAGAGGCCAAGCCCACAGGTTCCACAGTTCTGGGCGGGGGTGAAATATCGAGCACTCCACCTGGGACAGAAGGTCCCTCCTGACGGGTAGCTCCAGAGGAGGCCCGTCGAGGAGCGACACAAGATCGGGAAACCATACTCTGCCCGGCCAGCGCGGGGCTATAAGGAGCAGGCAAACCCGGTCCCTGCGAACTCTCTCCAGAACTCCCGGGAGCAGAGCAACTGGGGGAAAGGCGTACAGACGTAGCCTCGGCCACGCCTGTACCATAGCATCCAGTCCCAGAGGAGCTGGATGCGTGAGGGCGAACCAAAGTGGACAGTGAGACGTCTCTCGAGACGCAAACAGATCCACTTGAGCTTGGCCAAACTCCCTCCATATGAGCTCCACCACCTCGGGGTGGAGCCTCCATTCCCCGGGCCTCGGCCCCTGTCTCGACAGAGTGTCTGCTCCTATATTCTGGACCCCGGGGATGTAAGCTGCCCTGAGTGACAGTAACTTCCCCTGGGACCACAAGAGGATATGGCGTGCCAAGTTGGATAACGGGCGCGAGCGCAAACCCCCTTGGTGGTTGATATAGGCGACTACCGACGTGTTGTCCGTGTGTACTAACACATGGTGTCCCCTGAGATCTGTGATAAAGCTCCTCAGAGCCCGGAAGACAGCTAACATCTCTAGGCGATTGATATGCCAGGAACGATGATGGTCTTCCCACAGACCTTGAGATGAGCGACCCTCCAGGATCGCTCCCCAACCCGTGAGGGAAGCATCCGTCGTTAGCAGTTTGCGACGACAAGGAGCTCCCAACACTGGGCCCTGGGACAGGAACCAAGGTTTCTTCCACATAACCAGGGCACGTAAGCATCGCCGCGTGACCTTGATTGTGCGAAATGGGTTGCCCCTCGGGGAAAACCCCCTGGTCCTGAGCCACCACTGCAGGGGCCTCATGTGCAGTAGTCCAAAAGGTATCACGTTGGAAGCTGCTGCCATGAGACCCAACAGTCTCTGAAACTGTTTGACAGTGAGTAGCTGGCCTAGCTTTACACTTTTCACAGCTGCAAGGATGGACTCTATACGTGGCGGTGACAGGCGCGCCTGCATCGACACTGAATCCCAAACTACGCCTAGAAAAGTGGTCCTCTGGAGTGGAGAAAGCACACTCTTCTTGGCGTTCAGCCGTAACCCCAGCTCTTTCATATGGGCGAGAACAACATCTCGATGTTGAACCGCCATCTGCTGCGACTGAGCTAAAATCAACCAATCGTCGATGTAGTTCATTATGCAAATGCCCTGGAGGCGCAGCGGCGCCAGAGCTGCATCCACGCATTTCGTGAAAGTGCGGGGTGATAAAGCTAGACCGAATGGAAGAACTCGATATTGGTATGCTTTGCCCCCGAAAGCAAACCTCAGGAACTTCCAATGACACGGACGGATGGAAATATGGAAATACGCGTCCTTGAGATCTATCGTGACAAACCAGTCCTCGGACCTGATCTGTGGCACGATTTGTCTCAACGTTAACATTTTGAACTTGAGTTGCATGACTGACTCGTTCAGAACTCGAAGATCTAAAATGGGACGCAATCCCCCGTCCTTTTTTGGAACAATGAAATACCGACTGTAAAACCCGGTTTCCCTGTTGGAGGGAGGTACATATTCTATGGCCCCTTTCTCTAACAGAGTGTTTACTTCCTGTTCCAGAACCTGCTCGGGGGCCACCACTGTGGGTAGGACCCCCATAAACCGAGGTGGGCGTTTCTTGAATTGTATCTGATACCCTTTTTCCACGGTCTGCAGGACCCAACGAGAAACATTTGACAGTAGCTTCCACGCTGTCAAAGATTCTACTAGAGGTACCAGCCTCTCGAGACTGGTTTCTGGATTTTGTTGTTGTTGAGTAGTCAGTTCGTCGCCCTGTAACGGCGCACCGGCAGGGAACAACCGAACAGACTGCTCTAACACCCTCCTCGGAGGGGGCGGGCATCCCGAGGCCACTACGTTTCCGGGTGGTCCTTGAGATATGTGCTCGCCGGAGACCGCTGCGCCCTGTAACACCGGAGGCGGCAGGGTTGGCAGAACGGCCCCCTGAGGGTACCGAAGAGAGACGGGCACCGTAAAAAGAGGTGTTGACCGCTCTACTTCGGGGGGGGCTACCCTCATTTGTCCTGAGCCCTCGGACGTCAGGACTTTTTCCCAGCAGCCTTCTTGGCAATAATAACGGTCCGCAGATCCGTCTTACCCCTCGAAGACTGCTGGGTTTGAGAGCGCCCTCCGTGTCCCCGTGATTTTTGTGGGGGAGCACGGGAGGACACGCTCTGTTTTTGAGTGGCACGATGTTCAGCGCTCTTTTTAGATGAGTGAGGCTGCTCCCGCTCAGCAGCCTCATGGAAAGAACGGCGGGGGAGAAGTTTTTGAAGTGCAGCTGCCTGCTTGGAAGCCTCTTGCGATTTAGCAACTGCACTATTTACAGCATCACCAAATAAACCTGATGTGGAAATAGGAGCATCCAACAGAAGATGTTTTTCTTTGTCCTTGATTTCGCTCAGATTGAGCCACAGATGCCTCTCAGTGGCCACCAGGGCTGCCATAGAGCGGCCGATGGATTTAGCCGTCTCCTTGGTGGCCCTGAGAGACAAATCTGTGGCCCTACGCAATTCAGAAACTGTATCAGCAGCAATTCCCCCGCCCTCATCTAAATCACCCAATAATTCTGCCTGGTAAGCTTGCATAAGAGACATTGTGTGAAGACACGCTGCAGCTTGACCAGCGGCTGAATAAGCTTTATTAATCAGTGAAGATGTGAATCTGACTGGCTTGGTGGGTAATACAGGAGCCTTCAGGGAAGATGCCGTTGCTGGAGAGAGATAGCTCGCAAGCGTCTCCTCCACCTTCGGCATCTCCCCATAACCATGTTCTTTATATTGGGAAATAGAGGAATAGTGTGATGTTTGTGCACTGTAAACTCTATATGACACGGGCTTCCCCCACGATCTCGACACCTCGGTGTGGAGATCGGGGAAGAACGGAAGGCTTCTGCGCTGAGGCTGTGCGCGAGATGGCAGGAAGCGTTCGTCGAGCTTACTTTTCGAGCGAACGTCCTGCCTATCTTCTGGCCACTCAATACATAATCTTTCCACAGCTCTAGTTACAACATCGAGTAATTCCTCGAACGCATGAGACTGAGGTGGCGAATCCTCAGACTCAGCGTCAACACTAACAACGTCCAACTCCTCGGAGCTGGACAATTGCAGTATTGGTGCCTCCACCGGGGGGGAAGAAACCGCAACGCGTGCTTCCACACCCTGATGAGAGGCACTGGATCTGTCAGAAGGAGGCTGAGATAAGGCAGAGCCCGTCTCAACATCCACTGACAGATCCATTTGCGAACCCCAGGTCTGAGATCGCCGCCGAGCCTCAGCCGCGGCGGGACCCGAGCCCTGGGGAACGTGGTCGGGATTGAACCGAGCCAAGCGGGATCGGAGCGTACGCAATGGAAGCGCACAGCAATGCACACAGTCACCACCCTCGAGTGCTGACTGGGCATGCTCCTCTCCCAAACAAACAACACAAAGAGTGTGAGTATCACCTCCCGTTATATAACGCGGGCAAGGATGAACACACACTCTAAACTGCTGCTTGCTCGCCATACTGAATATATATATAGACAGACAACACCAAATAACAAGGACAGATTCAACACAGAGCGCGACTGAAGACTCAGAAAGCTTTCATTTTCTGTTTCGGGCCGGCTTTTATAGCTTCCTGGTACGTGACGTCACCTGCCTCTGACGTTCCGCCACACCATTGGACTGATTTGACATGTGCTTCAAGACGTCATCACGCAAAGCGTTCCCCATAGCGTCATTCTCGACGCAACGCGAGTTCCCTTGAAAGGGAACTAATCATTTCTGTTTTCGGTACAGAGCCTATGGGATTTTGCGCATGCAAGGTCAACACTAAATGAACGAATCAATCTCTTAGACAACACATTGTTCCCAGGTCATATTAAGGATTCGTTCAAAATGATTGAATCGTTCATGAATGACACATCACAAGGTCGATAGATGATAGGTGAACATTTTGATTTCCTGTCTGACACCCGCCATTAACATTCTGTCCCTCTTCAGAAGAGGTGCCACTCGCGAAGTCTTGCTGTAAGAGAGTGAAACCTGACCGCTGAACACTGAGGGCCCTGTCATACACCCGGTCCAATGCAGCGCCAACCGCCAGGCAAGTGTTTTTTTCCAGTTGCAGCTTTACGCAGTTTTCATTTTCACCCTCTGCACCACGTTGTTTAAATAGAAAATGCATTTGTGCCCATTTGTGCACCCATGGGCTGCTGGTCTGAAAACCAGGTGTGTTCAGGTGCATTGATGGAGCGATGCTATTTTGAGGAACTGAAATAGAATGAGCCATTGAGCAACTGAAACCTGGTCTAAAGTCAATGGCGCAGTGTATATATATATATATATATATATATATATATATATATATATATATATACACACACACACACAGTGGGGAGAACAAGTATTTGATACACTGCCGATTTTGCAGGTTTTCCCACTTACAAAGAATGTAGAAGTCTGTAATTTTTACATTTCACATTGTATGATTTTTAAGTAATTAATTTGCATTTTATTGCATGACATAATTATTTGATACATCAGACAAGCAGAACTTAATATTTGGTACAGAAACCTTTGTTTGCAATTACAGAGATCATACGTTTCCTGTAGTTCTTGACCAGGTTTGCACACACTGCAGCAGGGATTTTGGCCCACTCCTCCATACAGACGGTCATTGGCAAACTTCAGACGGGCCTGGACATGCGCTGGCTTGAGCAGCGGGACCTTGCATGCGCTGCAGGATTTTAATCCATGACGGCGTAGTGTGTTACTAATGGTTTTCTTTGAGACTGTGGTCCCAGCTCTATTCAGGTCATTGACCAGGTCCTGCCGTGTAGTTCTGGGCTGATCCCTCACCTTCCTCATGATCATTGATGCCCCACGAGGTGAGATCTTGCATGGTGCCCTAGACTGAGGGAGATTGACCATCATCTTGAACTTCTTCCATTTTCTAATAATTGCGCCAACAGTTGTTGCCTTCTCATCAAGCTGCTTGCCTATTGTCCTTTAGCCCATCCCAGCCTTGTGCAGGTCTACAATTTTATCCCTGATGTCCTTACACAGCTCTCTGGTCTTGGCCATTGTGGAGAGGTTGGAGTCTGTTTGATTGAGTGTGTGGATAGGTGTCTTTTATACAGGTAACGAGTTCAAACAGGTGCAGTTAATACAGGTAATGAGTGGAGAACAGGAGGGCTTCTTAAAGAAAAACTAACAGGTCTGTGAGAGGCGGAATTCTTACTGGTTGGTAAGTGATCAAATACGTATGTCATGCAATAAAATGCAAATTAATTACTTAAAAATCATACAATGTGATTTTCTGGATTTTTGGACTTCTACATGCTTTGTAAGTGGGAAAACCTGCAAAATCGGCAGTGTATCAAATACTTGTTCTCCCCACTGTGTATATATATATATATATATATATATATATATAATTATTATTATTATTATTATTATTAAAGCCCTTTTTTTTTTTTTTTTTTTTTTAAGCCCGTTAGTAATTAGGGGTGCAAATCGGACAGTTCATCACGATACGATACAATATTGATTCTCTCAGCCAACTAAACAATATTTCCTGATACCTCAAAAAATTCCACAATATTATGATTCGATTCATGGCTATAGCGTTTGATTTATCGATATTTAGATAGTATGTGCCAAGTTTACACAACCAGTTAGGTTTATTAACTCACATGCGTTTAATTAAACTCTTTGAAATTTGCACACCCTCTCCCAATTGGGACATTTACAACAGAAGAGTTAATTTGCAAAAACAGATAACTCCGTTCTTGTTCATTTTCATAAATCATGTTTTTGTATTATTATTGTGCATTCCAAGTAATATCAATCAAACTGCAGCCATGTTGTTTTTATTAAGTTATAATAACTCAAAAAAAGACGTTTTTTTTAGCAAAAACAGATAACTCCAACAATTTTTTTTTTTTTTTTTTTTTTTTTTGCAAAAGCAGATAAATCCACATTTCATGTTTCAGAGTTAAACAAAACTGTACATTTCTTGTCTATTACCACCCACTGCTACTTATACCAATGACAGAAATAATAGCTTAATATGTAGGAGAGCGTTGCTATAGAGAGTGACGATATTGTATTGCAATATGTAGCACTTCAAAGCCAATACCAAATCAAATCTAGTTAGCACATCATTTTTAATTGAAAAGGTTTAATGACAAAATATGGTTATGCTTACATTTAAAATAGTTACAAAATGGATGTATGAGATGATGATGACTTATACCATTAACTGTACCCACCGTATGTAAAATGTATCCTGAGAGATAGATAGTTAGAGAGAGAGAGAGAGAGAGAGAGGCTTTAGAAAAGAGAAGAAAGACCCAAACCAAAGAAGGGCAAGAGCATAAAAGAGCCAGAGCAACCGTTACAATCTTCTTTTACCTTTTACCAATCTTCTCCTTGACTAAAACCCAAATGTGAGACATACAAACTGACCAATCAGATTACAACTTCCCCCATCGTACTAAAGGTGTGACAATTCATGGATGTGACATTTTCTGTTAAAACTATGATCCAGTTCCCCAAAATATTACAGTTATTATAACAGTTAATGAACTAACATTGTATTGGAGTTGCTTGTCTTTTAAATAAGCACTAATAGATGAAACTATGATTAAAATAAATGTCTTATTTTAAGATCTACAGAACATGCATTGATTTCTCACTGTAAGCAATCTCCTTCATTTTCATTGATTCATCTCTTGTTGTCTTTGCATTTGTTCACTGCACCAAGGAACAGTTTTGTCAGACCAGCTTTCAGATAACTCAGAGCATTTTCATTTGCTTCTTCAGATTCAGCGGTTCTCCTCATTTCCTCCAGCTCTCTGACCCAGTCTTTTTTCCCAGCCTCCCTCACTCTGGGGATGAAGAAATCCAGATGCTGAAGAGTGAAGGCCGAGTCTGGCTTTAATGCGATCTGAGACAGATGTTTGATGGTCTTGTAAGCATTGAATAGAAGAATTTGCTTTTGGTCCTCAAGCTCCTTCAGATCTTTGTCAAGATCATCCATTACAACTGAAAACCTTTTAGTTTGAGCTTTTTCATAATCCTTTTTTATTTTATCAAATTCCATCACAACGTTTGAGGTGCTGATGACATATTTCTTGTCTTCTTTGACGTGTTTGCTGTGGTGGCACTTCCCTGTGCACACGGTACAGTAACCGTTATTCATGACTTCACATTTACTGGGATCAGAAACCCACCAGCAGCCAAACTCATGGCAGTTTTCCTCACAGACAGTGCAGGTCATCGCCTTCCTGTGCTTCCATGAAGCGCTTTCAATGGGAACCTTCTCTTTGACAGTTTTTTTGACCCTAATGCTAAAGTTTGTATGCCTCTCAATCTTGTCCTTGTTTTGTCTCATTGCCTCCTGGATCAGAATTTTTTCAGATTTCTTCGACTCTTTCTCTTGAACTCGCAGCTGTAAGTTGCAGATAAGCGCTTCAAATTGAATGCGCTCTATCAGGACATTTGAAGTCAACTCCAAACTTTTTCTGTTTTTTTCTTCCAAAGACTGAAGGAATTGCTTTGTCTCTTCCATGCTGTTTTCCCAGGCTTCTCTTTGAGCTTTGAGGTAACGTTTCTCATTGTGCTGGGCTTCAGCCTGCCGGTTGTTGAATAAGAAATGAACAGGTTGGCCGCTGTGGTCTCGTCTGCAGGGGATTCTAGCTTTATCAATGGCGCTGAGGACGTTTTGGGCTGGCAGACCATCAGAGTGTGTGATTAAAAACACAATGTTGTTCACAATGTCTTTTCCAAACAATGACAGAACTGAACTGATAATGTAATGCTGTCTGTCTGAGAGGCGATTCTTAGATGCTTGAATCACAAAACACACGGCGTCAATCTCACGAACTCCATCATTGCTCTGAAACAGAGCGGATAAATTCTCAGCAACTTCCAGATCCTTTTCCAGTCCTCTAGTGTCTCCGTAGCCTGGAGTATCAATGATGGTGAGAGATACAGGATTCTCTACAGAAAAGACCTCATACATGGTGATTTCAGAGGTTTGTGATTCTGATTGGTCTCTGGCTTCTTCTTCTGTGATTTCATACCATATTTCATCTTCAAACTTCACTCCCAGTAAGTAGTTGACCATGGTGTTGATGAGAGTCGTCTTGCCAGCGCCGGTTTCTCCCACCAGCAGAACAATTTTGTTTTGTTTCTTTGTTTCTTTTTTCCCATAAGTCCATTTTCTGACTTTCCCATCATCATCAAGCACTTTTCTTTCTGTGCCTAGATGAAATCGTTTTGGAGGACCTTGATTAATAAGAGTTGGTCCGCTTGGTAGAAGTCTCGTCTGTCTGTAAAATATGTCAAATGTTTCTCAGAATATTTATATAGCTAAAATTTTAGACTAGTAGTATACGTCAATATAACGACATAATGTTAGATACATCTTTAACTTGAACATATTAATGTAAAGAAACAATATTTTGGGAAAACAATCAAAATACAGATAATATTTTAAAAAATATATTCGTCTTTACCACAAGGTCAGTAGTCTTTTCATGGCATGCTGTCATGCAACTAGGACTGGGCGGAATGACTGTATATATATCGTGGCGGCAGTATAAAATGTCTATCGTTATAGATTTTGCTATACTGTGTATATTGCATGTAAATATATTGTATGTAAATATATATACTTAGCACAGCACTATTAACAGTGATGAAAAGCATTAATGAGATAATAGAGTGACCTAATTAATGTTAAAAATTGTTTAGTAATAAGTCATGAAATAGTAATATGCCCAATAAGTTATGAAAAAGAATGTGCCAATGTAATTGGGATCACCTTGACAGACCAATCTACTTTGAGTGTATTAAAACGAGCCAATGCACATTGGCATGCGATAATTGCTCATAAATTCATCAGCTGCTCTGCTTGCAGCGTGCGCATATAATGAGCAGCAGGTGCGTCACATATATGATTTATGCTGAGGAGCCGAGACGTGTTCGGCCATACAGCGATGGTCAGCAACTGTGGCGACGGGACGTAACTGTCAGTATTTTGCTTGTCATGTTGTGTTTTGGCCTCTAGAGGTCCTCATGGTGCCCTCATGCCCAGCTTACTCAGCTTGTAATTAAAGTTATTAGGTTTACATGTGTCTTGTTCTGCCGTGTGTAATTAAGTGACTCTGTCTCATAGCTTCTTTGCTTGGTGTTTATTTGTTCTGAAGCCAGTTGCCTGAGTAGGTGTTCTCTAACTCTGAGACTTTGTATTTTCTTTTGCCTGTGGATTTTTTCCTTATCAGGGTTTTTTTTTTTTTTTTTGTGTGTGTGGACTTTCTCCTCTGGAGGTTTTTGCTTTAAGATTTTTTGAATCTTTTGAATATTTTCTGGAATACCCTTTTTGGACTTGTTTTGTTTGAGAACTACTTTTTGCTGTTTTTTTTTTGCTCCAGCTGTGGACTATTGCTTGAACTCTTATTAAAAGACTTTCTGCATCTCAAGTTCTCCATAGTGTGTCTTACTGTTGGGTTCACCATCTTCCAGTGGCTCAAGGTTTGAGAGTCTGACTCTCACACCAGAGACCCGAGTTCAAGTCCTGGTTCTGACAGTAACGTCTCTGGTTCCCTCCTTCAGGGAACGAGGGTTACATACGTAACCGAGACGTTCCCTTGCAGTCAGTCACGTTTAACGTTACGTCAACATGTCGGCGTAATTGTGATCCCTATGGAAAACACCACGGTTGCTGCCACATCCAGTGCCCTACGCTAGACTCTCAGACTGCATAGAGGGAGTTCAGCTGCTGTTCCGTTATACACCACACAGTGGAACTATTGGATAGCACTGGGAAAGCGTGCCTTTCCAGAGGAGAGAGAAGCTGCGGAAGCCACATCCTGCCAGAAGGGAGATAACATGTGGAGAATACACATATGGACTGGCCGGTTAGGGGCAGTGCAACATATGGAATGTCACTGGGGTGGCTCCAGCCTGAGAAGGGGGAGACTACACCGGACAGTGACGGCAGAGCGGACTCTGCCCAGGGAAAAAATACACGTATGGGACCCATCCTAGCACAAGTTACATTAACATACGAGTACCAGGGCTGGCGTCAGACGCTCCGCCACGTCTGACTGCCGAGGGGTGTGGAGGAACTGTACTGGAGCAAAAAGTGCATGTATCCGCTCCATGTGGAGGGAGTGGCGCAGCAAGCTGACACTACAGCTGGAACTTCGGTGTTACTGGATGGTTGAAGCGAGCACACAGGAAGAAAACCGGCTGTACACGTAGGCTATAAACCCAGCGAACGTGTTATGTGTCACCCAGTCCGCAGCTCTACAGATATCCATGCGCCAGCAGGCCACTAGGAAGAGGCAACACTCCTAGTGGAGTGGGCTCTCAACCCGAGCGGGCAAAGCACGCCTTGGGACTCATACGCCAAGGGGATGGCATCCACTATCAAGTGGGGCATCCTCTGCTTGGAGACAGCCTTTCCCTTCTGCTGGCATTGTAACAGACGAAGAGTTGGTCTTCAGTCCTGAGGCTTTGCGTTCTGTCCACGTATAGGCGCAGAGTGTGAACGGGACAGAGAAAAGCCAGGGCTGGGTCTGCCTCCTCCAAAGGCAGCACATGCAGGTTCACCACCTGGTCTGCGAAAGGAGTGGTAGGAACCTTGGGCACGTATCCGGGCTGGATTCTCAGGATCACGTGAGAGTTATTCGGGCTGGATTCTAGGCACGATTTGTAGACCGAAAATGCATGCAGGTCCCCTACCGTCTTGATGGAGGTTAATGCAACCATGGAGGCTAATGCAACCAGGAGTACTGTCTCCCAAGACAGAATTTTTAACTCTGCTTTTGGAAAGGGCTCGACAGGTGGTCTCTGAAGTGGCGAAAGACCAGAAACAAGCCCAAGAGGGTATCGAGAGGGGCGAGGCAGATTAAGTCTCAGGTCGTGCCTTGCCAGTGACTTACCTCAATGTGCCGCGGCAACATACACTTTAAGGGTGGAGGGAGACAGCCTTCGCTCCAACCCATCTTGCAGGAAGGAAAGCACTGCCCTGATCGAGCAAATTCGGGGGTTCTTCTGGTGAGAAGAACATCATTCAACGAACAGGTTCCACTTCAATGCATAGAGGCGCCTCGTAGAGGGGGCTCTAACGGAAGTGATGGTGTCAATTACCGCCTAGAGTAGGTCACCTAGAACCTCAGCCTCCCGTCCAGGGACCAGGCATGGAGTTTCCATAGATCTGGACGTGGGTGCCATAGGGTGTCCCGTCTCTGAGAGAGCAGGTCCTCACTCAGAGGGATTGGCCAGGGAGGGGCTGTTGCGAGGAGCACTAGTTTGGGGAACCAGGTCCGGTTGGGCATGTATCAGATACCAGACTGAGGGGTAGCCCACCAGTGACTCAGGGAGCACATCGGGGCAAGCTTTTGGTTACCTCAGCCTGTTTCTGAACTGCGGAGAACCGCTGGGCACAGTCGGGCAAAAATGTCGCCAAAAGGCCACCTTGTGAGATGGGACCATTGAGAAAGTGAACATTGGTGATGTCTCGCACCTCTGCTGCGGAGAACCGCTGGACACAGTCGGGCAACAATGTCGCCAAAAGGCCACCTTGTGAGATGGGACCATCGAGAAAGTGAACTTTGGTGATGTCTCGCACCTCTGCAAGGCTTAGCCATACTCAGGTGTACTCCATTTTTTGAGTTCCAGGCTATGCAAAGTTAATTACATTTTAATTGAGAGTCTGTCTATTCTATTCTAAATGTCTGGAAGGTGTGCATTAAACACAGTTCCAGTCAGTTAAATCACTGTTTTATTTTAATCCACAGCCTTTAGTGAAGCACATACACACACAACTTACACACTAGGGCTGGGCAATAAAACGATAATTATCGCAATATATTTTTTCTCGATAAAACGATATCAAGAGTTCGATAATTGTTCGATAATGTTTATGCGCCAAAAGCGGAACAAAACTCATTTGAACCGCACGCCACACAGACCATTTATCCCCTCGGCTCAAAGTCCAAATGGCAGCGCAAGCTCACTAGAGCAGATGCGTTTACTCTGATCGGTCTCGTCATGAGATCCAGTGAGAAGCGCTTGAATTCAGCGAAGAACACAATGTCTCAGTGATTTAAACCAGTTTAAAGGCAGATGAAACAGCGCTGACAATCAGGAGAAACACTGATACAGTCAGAAGACTTTTCTGTCTACAAATTCCCATCATTTACCATGGATTTACTTTAACGTTAGCCTAGTAATATTAACTGCACCATGAAATGTGGGATATACACATCAAATTGTATTATATTATTAATGTAGACCATGTAATAAATGAATTATGGAATATAATTACAGTATTTATGCTACTGTTTTTGATACAAATACCATAGAAACCATAAAGTTACATTTTACCATGATAGTGAGGTGCTATATGCCTGGTTTTATCTGTGGTTATCATGATCTAAATGCATGATACTGGATGACCAATGGTTAATTTTAATAAAACTCAAATACATTTTAGCAAATAAAAATGAGGTTGTTACATTTGTTAATGTAAACAGATGTTACTGTTTTTGTTAATGAACATAAATTTAACATAGTAAATCTGCATCCTAACTCAAGCTAAAACTACTGTCAACTCACTGTCAAAGATGCGTTTCGAGACAAAACATGTCATAATAATATTGTAGCCTGCACTTTAAACTGTGCTGAACATATGTGAACAAGACTTGAAACAAAATTAACGCTCTGGTTTCTATAACTTTCACTTAAGAGCAAAAATCTGCCTTTAAACTTGAAAGAAATAAAGATTTGACATTTATTGTGATAATTATCGATATCGACTGATATAAAACAATTAGCGTGATAATTTTTTTTGGCCATAATGCCCAGCCCTATTGCACTCAAAGATTGAAGATCGTACAGCATACACACATTTAATATGCACAAACATAACATTGTCAACACTGCCCTGCCTCTTCAATTGATAAAATAGCTTCACTACTGAATTAATCTCACAGATTCACTAGATGCTGCATAGACACATGTAATTCACACACATATCTCTCTCAATAATTAATAAAAATAAACGTAATCTTACAGCACTACTTTATCTCCGTCTGATTTAAAACGGGCAGAATGCTAGATCTAACGAACTGTATCTGACAAAAATAACCGTAATTTTTACCCTGCTGCGGCAAACGTTAATAACAGCTTTAACAAGTGCTGGCAAATGACTGTGGTATAAGTGGGATAATTCAAGGATAATGTGCATTATTACATGATTTTAATGCAGTGGCAAAAATCAGGTGGTTTTGCTTCCATGTTGTGCATTAAAATCTAGCAGTGCGCACCTAGCAGTGGATTACCCCTTACAGTACATACTCATCCTGTATAAAGCACATCAATTTCAACTCACTCGAAACTCATGGTAATCACAGGACTGAATGTGTCGACCTCACAGATGACCTTCACTGTCACTCTCCAGTCTGCTTACAGCAAAGCAATTCATTAGTTTATTGGTAAAACACTGCATTTAAAAAAAAAAAAAAAAACTAAAAAACACTATTATATTTCATTTTATATTAAACACTGAGAGCTATCTTGCTATTAAATGTAAAAAATAAATGAATAATTGTACACACCAGCCTTTGTGTCGAGTGTCTGGTTGAACTAAGAGCTTTGACGTACTGATCTAACAAGCCTAACTGGCTTAAGTCCCTCCCAACCAAATGCATCTTCAGTGTAATTTTTTTTTTTTTTTTGACTTTTTTTTAATTATTATTATTGCTTATTTTGGAAGGTTGATAGGTGACATGAGTACAACATTATTATAAAAACAGGGTTACATACAGTTACTTACTGTTGATCATGAAATAAAATGCAGTACAAGACAAAACACAAAGTGGTTATCTATTCATTTTGAGAACATAAATCACCCGACACAAACCTGAATCTCAGCAATACTAAGATAAACTTTGAGTATGCAGCACAAATGTTTGACTCAGCCTCAATTTCTAGAAAAAAAATACATCTATCTGTGCTGAACCTCTCTTTCATCACAATGTTGTTTTTGATATCCAAAAATACTTTTAATGTCAACTTACTAATGTCAACTTTAAGTCTATTTACTAGGGATGCATCGATGTGAAAAGTTTGGCCGATACGATAATCAATAATCCTTTACAACTAATATATTGGCAGATTAATCTAAATAATAAAATATATATATATATATATACTTTGATAGCCTGCATACAAATACAAAAGGCTCACCATTAAAAGCCATGTCACAAACACTTCACGATAAATAAAACATATACAATACAGTAACATTCAAACATACATTTGAACCAGTGTAAGATTTCTTAACATTTACAATAAATTTTACACTCCTATGGACAACTTTCTTCATTAAAAAATGGTAACACTTTATAATAAGGTATCATTTTGCTAGCATTAGTTCTGTCATGACAACTCAAGTCTTGAGTATGACAATGTTGTTTGGTTTTGGTGGAATAGATCTGCTATGCTGCTGCTGCTGCTATTGTTACAGAATCAGACTGTACCAAGACAGAGATTAGTCAATCAGGAAGTTTATTTGGACAACAACTGAGCGGGTGCAGGAAGCAGATGAGTTGGAAGTGCAATGATGAATTGGAGAGTGTGGTGCTTGCAGTAAATGGAATGTATCTTCTTACAGGAATGTTGATGGATTGATGAAGGCGTGGAAGGATGGAAAGTAGGATCGCTGGAGACTTTGGAGACACAGAGGGAATCACACGGAGGAGAATGGAGACAAGACGCTGAACATGGTTACAATCAAGTTACCCGATACTATTTTCTGCCCGACATACTATAATTATCAAGAGGACCAGCTGTTAACAATCTGTCCACACAGATTGCGTGACTTTGCCAATTCCGGTGGATTTTTTTTTTTTTTTCTGTGACTAAGCAACTAATAATATTTTAGTCGTCTAAGCCTCTAATCATCAACTAACGTTTGGTCAATTATTAGGGGATAGCCCTACTAAACTAACATTTGATCTAATATTATAAAACAGAGTTTGACTAATTTTTAGTGTGACCACAATATATGAGAACGGCATGTCAGTATTTTTTAATTATACTCTTTACATATTTGAAAAATAAATGAAAAACTTCCTCCCCTTGAAGAGTTTCTTCACTTGAAGTTCTTGTGTTGATATTCACTGAGGACTTTTACGGTTATACACATTCATGTCCAATTAAAAACCTGTTGGTACAGCTAGAGGTGGAGAAAAGGGGAAGTAAAAAGCCATATATTGTACATACATGCATAACCACATATTTGCATTTAATATTTCAATTTGCACATTTAAGTTCTTCAATTAAAAGGCAATGAAAAACTACTTCTTCACAGCTTGTGACACTGAAAATATTGAAATGAAAACATGCCCTTACAGCTGACTTGTGACAACAGAACACAACATAAGATTAAACAGTAACATTGTATAAAATGTGAAGTCAAGAAACAAAGAAACAACAAAGTACAGGATGCACACTTATTGTAGGGGGCTATTAAGAAGTCAAAACAGATTATTAGATTTTCCAAATATATTAATTGTTTTATTAGATAGTAACATGCATTAATAAAATGAATTGCTAAATTTGGTTCCCTTTCAGTCGCTCATGTTCGACGTAACGTTGACGTGACGACGTAATTGGGATCACTTCAGGGAGCCCTATACACTTTCGAGTGTCTACAGAATTAGCCAATGAACGCTGGTGTGCGTGAATCATAACGCACATATCGTCTTTCACTTCAAAGCCGAGCTTCTGTTTGTCTTCCGAAATCTACAGACTGCTACTGTGTTGGAGATTCCTTCAAGACTCTCTCTCTTCAGTGTTGGTGTGACGGCGCGATCAGCGAGTGGCCGCGAACTTAAGCTCACACAACTGCTGTTTTTATAGCAAGCTTATTTCTGTGTTGGTACCGGTGGGCGTTTCCCTGCTAGTGTTTACAGCACTGCTGTACACTGCAGCCATTCCCTGGGTGCTTCAGCAATGTGAGAGTATAGCGGAAATAGAATATTTCGTCTTTTCTTTCTTTTTCTTCTTTACAAAAGAGCAACACAAGTGAACCCTGCGTCCTTTTCAGGATGTCATTCCGCTTGTGCGTTTCTGGGTGCGGTCATTTCCTGGTGCCAGCAGATGGCCACAATAGTTGTCTCTCGTGTTTGGGCATTCAGCATGCTGAGGCAGCTTTTGTGGATAGTTCATGTTCCCACTGTGGGAATATGACTATGGCCGCGTTAAGACTGAGACTCGCTTACCTCAAGGGAGGTGCAGTCCCCTCGCCTATGATCTGCCCCGCAGAATAGACCTACTTCGGCGCTTAGCCAGGGTGATCACCGTAAGGGTTACCGTGAGGGCTTCCCCGCCGAGACAATCTCCAGCAGCCAAGGGGTATGTGGAGCGTGCAGTCGCTATCAACATGACAGCGTGCCTCACTGACGCCCATGCCCAGTCAGTGTTGAACTGCATGAGGTTGACGCAGGACAGCGGCACCACTGAAACTGTTTCGGAGGCTCCCAGAGCATATGGCATCTGCAGCCGCGGTAATGCCGCTCGGATTGCTTCATATGAGGCATCTCCAACACTGGCTCCACGATCAAGTCCCGAGATGGACGTGGCAGAGCGGCTCGTGCCAGGTCCAAGTGACCCCGCACTGTTGCCAAACTCTCAGCTTGTGGTCGGACCCTTCGTTCCTGCGGGCAGGTGTTTCCCTAGAACAAGTGTCCAGGCATTCTGTGGTCTCACGGATGCCTCTGACACCGGGTGGGGGGCCACGTACAACGGGCATGCAGTTTCAGGTCTGTGGACGGTGCCTCAACTGCATTGGCATATCAACTGCCGCGAGTTGTTAGCAGTACGTATTGCGCTGAGCCGCTTCAAATCGCCGCTACTAGGCAAGCATGTACTGGTCCATACGGACAGCACTGTGACCGTTGCGTACATCAACCATCAAGGTGGTCTACGCTGCATGTCACAACTCACCCGCCATCTCCTCCTCTGGAGTCAGAAGCATCTGAGGTCGCTTTGTGCCGTTTACATTCTTTCGCCTGCTCAACCATGCAGCCGACCGATGAGCTCTCACGGCAGCAGGTGCTACCGGGAGAATGGCGACTCCACCCCCAGGTGGCCCAGCTGAATTGGAGGCGCTTCGGGACAGCACAGATAGATCTGTTTGCCGCCCCGGACACGTCTCACTGCTGTTCTATTCCCTGACGGAGGGGACCCTCGGCACGGATGCTCTGGAACACAGCTGGCCCCGGAAGCTGGCCTACGCAAGTATGCTTTTCCCATAGTGAGCCTTCTTGCACAGACCTTGTGCAAAGTCAGGGAGGACGAGGAGCAGGTCTTGCTAGTTGCACCGTTTCGGCCCAACCGGACCTGGTTCCCGGAACTAGTGCTCCTCGCAACAGCCCAACAGCCCCAAGCAGTAGTTGACACCATCACTTCCGCTCTGCTTCCTGTTTATACCCACGGTGCGGGGCGGGGTGTGTGACGCGATTCACGCACGCCAATGTTCATTGGCTCGTTCTGTAGACACTTGAAGTTGATAGGGCTCCCTGAAGTGATCCCAATTACGTTGTCACGTCGACGTTACGTCTCCCGTTCCCTCCATCAGGGAACGAGGGTTACATTAGTAACCGAGACGTTTCTTGCAGTCTTTGAAGGATAGTATCTTTCACTTCTACATATTTACTTGCGCCTTCCTGGAATGACACCAAACTGGTGAAACCTATGTGACAAACGTTTTCACACAGGCAACTCAACCTGTCTAAGGTCAAATGTTAATACTAAATAACTCCTGCTTTGTGATACAAACTTAAATTTAAAAAAGACCGTAAACTTAAAGTTGATATTAATACAAAATAAGTTAACACTATTTTGGAAATCCCTATTCTGGAGGAAATCATGGAGTTTTATGACACTTTTTGCCTTAATGTCTGTCATTTTGTAAAGTTAATTTTAATGTAATGTGGCTCAAACATTGAAATTATTTTCTCATGTATCTGCTATAAATGAACAAGTTATAACTGTGTCAATTAATGTCAGTCAAAAAGAGTGCTGTACAACCAACCCGACTGCCGCTGAGAGTAAAACATTATAGAAAATAATTATTTTGTTCTTATTTACAATTATTTTAACTCATTCCCTCAAATTCTGAAGCACATTGCTGTAATAATAGAGAACAAATTCCGAAAGGTTTTTAAGTCTGTCACACACCCTCTGCTAATTCTATCCTCTAAGGTATGTTACTGGTTTTCACCACAAGCAGTCTTGCAATTAAAAGCACCTCACCCCACACAAACATGCACAAACACACACACACACACACACACACACACACACACACACACACACACACTCACACACACACACACACACACACACAATGTCAAAGCAAACAAAGTCTGTGAGTAACTACTTGTCACTTTATGTTATGAAATGGGACTCCAAAAGGCAAAGGCTGCATATGTTCTTAGAGAGCTAATTCAGTTTGAGTCAATCAACATCATCAGTTCTTCTCAATACTGAAACTGATGCATAATATATATACATATACAGTGGAGAAAATAATTATTTGATCCCATGATGATTTTGTAAGCTTGCACACTTACAAATAAATTAAGGGTCTATATATTTTTATGGTAGGTTTATTTTAGCGGATAGAGACAGAATATCAAAAAAAAAAAAAAAACACATATTATATAAAGGTTATAAATTGATTAGCATTTGATCAAGTTTAATAAGTATTTGATCCCCTACAACCAGCAATAATTCTGCCTCCCACAGATTGGTTATGTGCCCATGTGGAACATAGATTAGTCCTGTCACTTTAAGAAAGTACACCTAATGTCAGCTTGTTATGTGTATAAAAGACACCTGTCCACAGAATCTGTATCTTCCATTCCAACCTCTCCACCACTGTAAGGACACTAGCTCAAATAAAGGGAATATTAATAATTAATCAGGGATATGATTAACGTATCGCATACAGGTTAAATCACCCGGAAAGGGAATACTTTTGCCAAGGTATCTGTATAGAGGGATAATTAAATACAACGGATTATAATCAATTATCAATACAGGTAGGCAAAAACAGATCAATCGTATATATCAATAATTAATCACAACAAATTATAATTAACCATTAATATACCAATAGTCTAGAATAGATCAATTCTCAGGATAACCCTTAATGGAATTAATTTGTTATTGAATAATCTGTTCGTCCAGTGAACGGATCGCACGATCTTTCATCAACTCTCAAGAAAAGTTATCCGGTAACACTTTAGAATAATGGTCCGTAGTTAACAAGTAGCTATGCAGGAAGTAATAGGTAGTACTGCATTAACACCGAACTTAATACTATTAACTAATATGGAAGCAATATTAACTAAGCAGTAAGTAATATCTAATTTAGTACAAAGGTAGTTCCTTGGTAGGTATTTGATTATTACTAAAGAAATGTATCCTCACTGAGAACTACTTGTGAACTAAGAAAGAATAACCAATTAATTAATAATCACAAAAGTAACGTGTCTAAAAAGTGAACAATTGTGGGGTTTTTTTTTTTACTCTTAACATGGTCATAACATTTCAGAAGCTTGTGCCTCAAATGGGTTCATAGTGGAAACCAGTTTATGAATATTATATTTCCCCAAATACATTAGCTACAGGTTGAGATTGTGACTACTACTCTTGCCAAAGGATGGACGCATGTTTTCTGTTTATTTCAAACTTAAACATAGAATAATACTAATAATGATAATTTGTTTAAAATTTTAAATAATTAGGAAGTGATGCTGACACTCATGATTGGATTAGTTCACTATTATGAGCTCTATTGAGTGTCAGTTCAATATGTCTCAGACTCCAAAGACCTACCTTTATGTTACAGTAGCCGCCAGAGGAGGACTTCTCTTTAGGATATGAATATAAACATTGATGTTCTCTTGTCAAAAACAATTTGCATCCTTAATGAAGAAATTGGCTGCATTTATGTTGCGATAATCGCAAAACCACATCTTCCAGATTACGTTTGTTAGAATATTACTAGTGCCTGTACAGTATGTGTTAAATATAAAATTAAATAACTTGTATTACTTGTGAAAAACATGCTAACTCCTCACTAATTACTCAAGCGTTACCTTGTTATCCCGCAGGAACTACTAGTGATGTGGCCCATTATTTTAAAGTGAAAAACATGATAAATTTCAAAATTTAATAATTAAAATTTAAAATTCATTAAAATTCATAAATAATTAAAAACTATCAACTTTCTGTTATTCCTACAGTTACATAAGCACTAGCAGTAACAAGTGTCATAAGCACATTTAATGACAGATGATCCTATCAGACAATGTCCTTATTCATTGTTTGTGTGTGTGTGTGTGTGTGTGTGTGTGTGTAGAGAGAGAGAGAGAGAGGGCCTACATTAATCTTATTGAATCATATAAGCTCATTTTATATTTTAATTGTCACACTTTAATGGGACTGAATTTATTTAATGAACAAATCAAACACAAACATGTAAGGTTTTTATTTGTACACATAACACTGAAACTATGGAGTGTGTTGTGGTTGCTTCATCTGCCAGAGCTTCTAACACAGGCTTCTGGCTGCTTTATTTTAAATAAGCACCAGATGGCGCTGTTCTAGACACTCTCGAAGCTTTGAATCTTTTCCCGGAACAGTCAGGGGAACGCTTCAGTGATTCATGAGGCTTCATTTACCCATCCCTAGTATATACAACAGAATAATGGCAGTAAACAATGAAAGAGAATGAGAATGAGAGAGTGAGAGGAATAGAGAGAGATCACAGAATGATCACAGTATGGCAAAATCACAGACAACGTAACCTTTGAGAGACAACAAGAAATCACATCACCCTAAGCAGGGGCAAACAATCTTAACGCATTAAATGATCGATACAGTTGATACTTGCATATGGTTCTTTTATGTTGCTGAGGAAAGAAGGCGCGTGTCGGTTTTTCAGAGCTGGGCGTGCTCTCTCGTTTCTTCTGGGGCTCGCAGAGTCGCCGGTAGTTTAAAAGTCCATTGAAAGTGAAGTTACCAAAAAAAATAATTCAGGCTAAGTTCATTTCCCTTGTAATTGGAAATGAACGAAGGAGAATATGAAAAACAAAGACAAAAGACTAAAACTGAAGCTAAAAAGAAAACCGAAGTGAAGAAAACCGAAGAATAACTGAAGTGAGTAACTGAAGTGAAGTGAAACTAAATGTTTCGTTGCTCTTAAGGAAATCCTCGTTCAAGCCTCCTTTCGCGTGAATGACAAATCACCTTCAGAGATTTTCGAGCGGGAAGATTTCCTTTGTCCTGTCGGGACGGTTCATCTGCATAAGTTATGACGGCATTTGGAATTCGTCATTTCTACTCCAGAAAGATGGTACACACCGAATAATACATTTTACTGTAATCTCCAATATATGAGTAGCTCAGTCAGACCGAGACGGTTAACGAGATACCAAGAATGGCAGGTAAAGAAGGTGGAAATACAAAGTTATATTCGTATGCATGAATATGAGCACTTATAGTTCACTCCTTCAACTAAAAAATCATAAACTAAGCTAATATGAACTGGGAAACACACAGGATTATATCGTCTACATTTGACATGCTTATATTCTAAGTTTAATGTTCAAAGTTCGTGTATATGTGTTTGTGAGTGTGGAGTGGCATTCCGGAGGTCTTCTGGGGCCACCTGGAGTTCTTCCTCACAGAGAGAGAGATTGAGAACAGATAACGGATCTCTTTGAACTGCAAGCGAGGGGCTTGGCGATGGTTCTGCCCAACTTCATTCGGCAACAAAAGTGTCAAAAGAGATCAATTCAGTCCAGACCCATCGACGCCAAGCTGGTGATTTAGCGTGGATGAGCCACAGGTTGAGAGCATTAAGAACCTTAGCAAAAATGTGTTCATTGTGTGCAGAAAGAAAGAATGAAAGAATCATGATTCTTGTCCATCCGCTACACCACCATGGGCAAGACCAAAGAGCTTTCAAAGGACATCAGGGACAAGATTGTAGACCTGCACAAGGCTGGAATGGGCTACAAGACCATCAGCAAGAAGTTTGGTGAAAAGGAGACTGTTGGTGCCATTATTCGGAAATGGAAGAAATACAAAATAACCATCAATCGGCCTCTGTCTGGAGCTCCATGCAAGATCTCGCCTCATGGGGTAAGGATGATCATGAGAAAGGTGAGGGATCAGCCCAGAACTACACGGGAGGAGCTTGTTAATGATCTCAAGGCAGTTGGGACCACAATCACCAAGCAAACCATTGGTAACTCACTACTCTTTTACCTGGCATTCATATAGAACATTTTATTTATATTATTCAAATCAGTTAATTGATTATTAGGCTGCATAGATTAGGTCAACCAGTACCAGGGACACTTCCCATTACACCTGATGTAGTCGTTACATCATAAGAAGAATGGAATCTACGCTAATGTTAGTCTTTTTGTTTATTCCGAGGTTTACTGAAATCAGGCGGATCCGGGCCGTATACAGATCAGATGGTGGACCTGGGCCTGGACCCATCCACGACGCATCCCTGAAGTGCCAGCCTCATCAGCCCTGAGAAGGCCTCATCAACATGACAGCCATCAGCACTGATCATCAACAAAGTTGTCTCCATACTGGCGTGATGACTCCGTCTTTCCAACCAGATGGAACTGGATAATATTCTGAATGTTCTGATCCAATCTGACTTTTGACCTGTAATGATGCCTGAATCATAATCATACACTGTTCACTCGTTGGCCAGAGGAGAACTGGCCCCTGACTGAGCCTGGTTTCTCACAAGGTTTTTTTTTTTTTTTCTCAATTCTGTCACCTGATGGAGTTTTGGTTCCTTGCCACTGTTGCCTTGGCTTTTGGCTTGCTTAGTTGGGGACATTTAATATTCAACAATATTACTGACAGAGGTGGGTAGAGTATCCAAAAACTGTACTCAAGTAAAAGTACAAGTACTTATAGAAATATTTATTCAAAGTAAAAGTAATAATTTTAACAGTTACTATTACTATAGAGTAAAAAGTATACAATGAAAAAACTACTCAAGTAGCTAGTTACTAGTTACTTCGGATCATATATAGGCATATATATATATATAACACGATATTATTTAGATTTTTTTATTTTATTTAAATTACTATTATTATCATAATTAGATAGGCTATCTTTGCAACAAAAACAGAAGAGACAAGCATTATTTCTGCCATCTGTAGCCCGAAAATCATTGCCTGTCCTTTGGTTTGTATAATAGTAACTTACACAACTACATTTGGATTATTAGACAATGTCGAAATAAAGTGACTCTGCAGAGTTTTGCATTCACATTACTGCACACACATTACCGCGGGATGGCAATGACAATGGTAGCTTATTTAATGTATAAATTGATGTATATGTCCAAAAAAATGGTAATGTCATACTTTGTTGTAGTGCTACCATGGCGTAATTATCTGTTTGGTTGTAAAATGTATTACCTGAATGAAATGAAATCGAATGTATCGTCCTGTGGAATCATTCATTCACAGACAGCTTACGAAGATGTTCAACTCAAAGATCTTCATCGCTGGCAAAAATATGATGCATTTGCAGATTTGCTTTCACTTGACTGTACTGTAGGTCCACGGCCACTTCATCTAACGCTCTTGATGTTCTTAAATCTTCCTGTTACGACTCTGAGTTGAAAAGAATGTGAATTGAAAGCGCTTCAGACGAATCAGTGCGTGCAGGAACTGAACAGATCATTCAAACTGATTCGCAAACCGATTTATATATATTGTTTTTTTGGTGATTTTCCTTTATTGTGGCAGGACAGTAGAGATATGACAGGAAACGAGGTGGGAGAGAGACAGGGGATGGGATCGGGAAAGGTCCACGAGCCGCGACTTGAACTTGGGCCGCCCGAGCGCAAAGGCGCTACATGTCGGCGCACTGACCACGAGGCCATTGGCGCCGACAAGCAAACCGATTTAGACAGATCTGCCAACTTGTTTGATGATGTCTTTGAACAGAATCGACTCAAAAGAGTGATTCATTTGTGAATTGAGCATCGCTCATGCCCAGAAAAAAGATACAGCGTGCTTGGAATAAACTACGCATTTAACAACATGTATTGCATTAAAATAAAGTAACGTCTCGGTTACTAATGTAACCCTCGTTCCCTGAAGGAGGGAACGGGAGACGTAACGTCGACGTGACAACGTAATTGGGATCACTTCAGGGAGCCCTATCAACTTTGAGTGTCTACAGAACGAGACAATGAACATTGGCGTGCGTGAATCGCTTCACACACCCCGCCCCGCTATCCAGTGGGCCATCCTCTGCTTGGAGACAGCCTTTCCCTTCTGCTGGCCTCCGTAACAGACAAAGAGCTGATCTGAGGTCCTGAGGCTTTGCGTTCTGTCCACGTACATACACAGAGCACGAACGGGACAGAGAAAAGCCAGCGCTGGGTCTGCCTCCTCCGAACCTTGGGCACGTATCCGGGCCAGGGTCTCAGGATCACGTGAGAGTTATCCGGGCCGAATTCTAGGCACGATTCGTTGACCGAAAATGCATGCAGGTCCCTACTAGGGATGTCCCGATCCGATCCACGGCATCGGTATCGTGCCGATACTGGCCCAGAATGCTAGATCGGATATCGGAGGGGAGAAAAAAAAAAAATCCGATACCTATGATCCGATTGCCATCTATTCCTGATGTAGTCCAAGCTCTTTGCAATGGTCACTTCAAGCTGTTGGGGCGCGGTCGCGTCCGGTAGTACAGACACGCACCACATCCACTGATTATAATTCAATGGGTAAGAACTATTCTCTTTAATCACGTCACACCGCTCACGTCGTGTAGACACAGTGGCATACTAATCACTTTCACACCAAATATACTTTTTTAAAATAAACACCAGAGACCGCTTAGACAAATGTTTCACGTGCACAGAACACTAACCTAACATATTAATATAAATCATAAATGTTTAAGCACCACGCTATCACGCCAGAAAACTACTGCAGCTCTGTATGTAATTGGCAAAAATGTTCCGTTCGACTTTTCTGAAATTTGCAGTCTAAGAATTCAGAACAAAAAAATCAGCTGTTTGATTCAATTTTGTTAAATAACACTTTTCTATAATACAAATTTACACAATTCAAATAATTTTGTCATATAAGCTCCATATTAAAACTTTTTTTTTTTTTTTTTTTTTGTCCAAGCATTTTTATTTCGCTGCATCATTAGCCTACTAAATTACCATCAAAACTCCAACTACAAATTGATAATGCAAACCTTAATACTTTATACTGTTTCCAAACCTTAAACAGTATAAAGTCTCTACTTCTGAAACAACAGCAGCTCAAATGTACTGAATTTTTTGGCAACTATTTGGAGCTTCTTTCTTTTCTTGCTGAAAACAACACTGACTTACATTACCACCTGTCCACTAACAAAGTGTTTTGTGGGATGTCAGGAAAAATAAAAAACAACCTGATCAATGCTATTGCTGAAGTAATGGGAGAGGAGATAAAAGGGGAGATTAATAAAGCACCCTTTGTCGCTGTTATGGTGGACGAGAGGACAGATGTGAGTAATGAACATTACTGCTCTTATTGTCAGTTTCTTGGAGGAATATGAATGTCTAGATAAGTTGTGGCAGTGTTTTGATGGCGCACCGGTCATGTCATTTGAACTAAATGGGGTGCAGGCTAAAATTAAGGAGAGGGCACCGATGGCCTTATTCATACACTGCTATGGACATCAACTGGATTTAGTACTGACTCAAGGGGCCACAAAGCTTAAAGAATGTAAGATCTTTTTTGCCCACCTAAATGGCCTATAGCTGTATTTTTCAACTACTGGACAGAATTTGCCAGCGGCGTCTTCCTCGTGTGGCACCGGCGTGGTGGCAGTGCACATCAAGATTGGTCAGTATAGTTTTTGAGAAGAGAGTTGCTATAAAGGAGCTGTTTCACCACATACTAGAACATCATGATGAGTATGACGAGGACTCTGTGCGATGTGCTGATGCATTTAATGCTTGTCTGGATGATTTTGAGTGTTGTTTTTTGCTTCACACATTTAATGGGATTTTTTAATATTCAGATGTGCTTTTTGCAATACTACAGAACAAAACATTGGATGTACAATTCTGTCTGACAAGGATGAAGGAGTTTTGTGACATTTGTGATAGTGAGTTGGAGAGGGGCCAATTTGGTCAGATCTATGACGCCACTGTGCGCATCACAGGCGCTCGGAGCGCACGGAGAGGGCCAGCACAAAGATACATTTGTGCGTACTACCACCAACTCCACAACAATGTTCTGGACAACATTCTTTGCCAGATACGGAATAGATTTCAAGACCATGAAAAATGTATGTTTCTCTCCCTCCTCGACCCCCAGCAGTTTCAAATATACCAGAAAAAATTCCCGCATACAGCCTTCTCCAGCTTGAGTCACGTAATACTGTTCAATCTGTCCCAGCTAAAAAACGAACTGACTGTAATGTATGTCATGACTGATTTTGAAGGCAAAACCATTACGGAACAAAAATATATGGGAATATACTGCAAAATATAATACAATATATTACATAATACATTTCCATATGTAAAGACCACCCATTGGCCCAATGACGGAGTCCAACAGTCTGGGTGAAGGGATAATGCATGTATGCGCTCCAAGTTCACTTAATTTATTAGAATTTAGTTTCAATATTACTTTAGCTCTACGCTTAATCTGACTCCAATTTGAAATGATAATCAAATTTAGACTGTGTTTCTTATTAGAAAATAATCATAAATATTGATTCTGAATTAATTTAGATCTTTGATTATTCTGGGTATCCCATATTTTCAGTTATTCATTCATTAAAAGACATTACACAAGACAGAAAATCATTCACACAATGTTCTGGGATGCATGTTCATTTATAGATCAGTTCGTCGATAAATTAATGCAGGAAAGTCTGTTTTAATGTCTGTAGGTCTTTCCTATGGCCGAGGTACTGACCACATGACCACATTTTTCACAGCAATAAACAGCTTATCTGCTCGTCGCCCTGGCGGCTGAAACCTTTCCTGCTCTCTTGTCTCTTTTGGGGGGATGTTTCATTCCTAAGAGTGGGCTTTTGAAGCTTATTTGTTAAATGTAACAAATGGTTATGTGTCTGATTGTCTCAGTTGTTACACATCCGAAGGACTTTTTTTTTTTTTTTTTAACAGTATAGTGTCCCCGTCACTACACTGGGGCATTAGAACCCACACAGACCACAGGGTGAGCGCCCCCTGCTGGCCTCTCTAACACCTCTTCCAGCAGGAGCCTGGTTTTCCCAGGAGGTCTCCCATCCAGATAATGACCAGGCTCAACCCTGTTTAGCTTCGGTGAGCAACCAGTCTTGGGCTACCGGGTGATATTTGTTTTACGATCAATTCGCTCCTGAAAATACTCTCAACACTATTGTTGATCCTGCAGCTGTAGAGGATGATGATGATGATGATGATGATGATAAACCAGTAGTGCTGGGATTTACAGACATGATCATGTCAACATTCACAACTTCCTCCACAAAACACAAACCACAGATCAGATTTCCACTGTGAGTAACATGTAAAAACATGAGTAACAAGCTTCATAAAGAATAATCATTATTATAATTACTATATAGTTTTACCCAATGCCTCTCTTTTAGTTTCTTAATCAAGCCTAACAAAAAAATTAATAATAATAATTAAGTCAAATTAAATTATTAAGTTAAATCATTAAATTATTTAACAAAGTAATTTGATTAGTCTGATCAGAGGCAAGTTGTTGTGAAGAGGCAGAGATCCATTTGCAGCTTTATTTAAGAATGGTCAAGACAGGCAGGGTGAACAACGGCAAACAGGGCAATGCAGAAAAGGCAGAGACAAACCAGGTTGACATGCAAAGGGTCGAGGCAGGCATCAAGAATCAGAGGTCAATAAACAATCCAGGTCAGGGCAGGCAGAAGTTGATCAGCAACTGTAAACAGTCCAAGGTCAAAAACAGAACTCAAACACTGGAAATAATGCTTAGTCTTGATTTACCGTGGCCATCATTTCTTCACACTGAATGGATGTGTGGAAGTGGTTTATATGTGTGTGTGTGAATGAGGTGCAGGTGTGTTGTGCAATCAGTCATAGGTAAGAGGCATGATGGGAAATGGAGTTCGGTGAGTGAGGTTAATATTCCCTCCGGTGGTGAAGAGGAGGCGGTGCGGGAGCCTGCTCTGTTACACAAGTATTGCTGGTTCAACTCTTTCTGAGTGTTTATTGAGTGAGTTATAAACTGCTGTCAAATACATTTATTGTCTTTGTCCCAGAGTGTATTTAAAGGGAAACTGTCAACAAAGAATTTGAATGATGAAATGCTTTCAAATGATTTAATTACAGACACTAAATATATAAAGATTTATTATTCAATTATGACTGCAACTTTAAGACATTGTTTTTTAATAGATGATGGTTTACAAATGTGAAAAACCAAGAAAAACACCTCTAATAAACACTTAATAATTTCAACAGTTATTCATTTATACAGAACATTTGATACAGAATAAAACTATGTTATGTAATTACTCAAACAAGCGAACAAGAACAAGCAACAGTATCATTGTCAAGCTTTCACTAACAGACTAACAACACAAGGTTATGACAAATATAAAGCTTAGATAAAGAAGAACGAACAGACATTGTAGACATTTAAAGTCTACAAATGTAATATTGAAGTAAATGTTTTTGACTATGTTGTATATATTTTAGGCTGTTATGGTTTTTTGATTAGTTTTTTATTTAATGTTTTAATATTGTGCACCTGCCCGGGGACTCCAGATGGAAAATAGCTTTTGCTAACTCTGGTACAAAACATCTTTTCGTAAGATTAATGTATTTTGTACATTGTCCCTGACAAATAAACTAATAAAATAAATAAATAAATAACAATATTTTCAAACCATGTTAAAGGACAAATAAATGCTGACAGAACATTCAAACATGTGGACAGAATTAACTCTTTAATATCAGATTGAAGTTTCTTCCTCTGTTACGACAAACTGACTCTGGTCTTCAGCAGATGAAACTGAAATACACATAAATCATTGATTCAGTGAGAGAGAGAGAGAGAGAGAGAGAGAGAGAGAGAGAGAGAGAGAGAGAGAGAGAGAGAGAGAGAGAGAGAGAGAGGGAGAGGGAGAGGGGAGAGAGGAGAGAGAGAGCGTGAGAGAGAGAGAGAGAGAGAGAGAGAGAGAGAGAGAGCGTGAGATAGAGAGAGAGAGAGAGAGTGTGAGATAGAGAGAGAGAGAGGGAGAGAGGGAGAGGGGAGAGAGGAGAGAGAGAGAGAGAGAGGGAGAGGGGAGAGAGGAGAGAGAGGAGAGAGAGAGCGTGAGATAGAGAGAGAGAGCGTGAGATAGAGAGAGAGAGAGAGGGAGAGGGGAGAGAGTGAGTGAGAGCGTGAGAGAGCGAGAGAGAGAGAGAGAGAGCGTGAGATAGAGAGAGAGAGGGAGAGGGGAGAGAGAGTGAGTGAGAGCGTGAGAGCGTGAGAGAGAGAGAGAGAGAGAGAGAGAGAGAGAGAGAGCGTGAGAGAGAGAGAGAGAGAGCGTGAGATAGAGAGAGAGAGGGAGAGGGGAGAGAGAGTGAGTGAGAGCATGAGAGAGGAGAGAGAGAGAGAGAGAGAGAGAGAGAGAGAGAGAGAGAGAGCGTGAGAGAGAGAGCGTGAGATAGAGAGAGAGAGGGAGAGGGGAGAGAGTGAGTGAGAGCGTGAGATAGAGAGACGTTTGAATCTATTTATTTATACAATTTTTTTTTTTTTTTTTTTTTTTCACAATTGAACAAACACATGTCACAAAATCACGACATATATCAAAAAACTCCAAAAATAAATAAAAATACAATAAAAATACAAGAATATATTGCTACACAACATATCTAAAAAATTACCTACCAACATATTCAACAATTTAGAATTAGGTCTTCCTCATTATCTATAGAACACAAGACTTCACTTAAACCCCATGTTTCCATAAAAACAACCAGATTTTTAGTCAATTTAAAAAAAAACAAATTCCGCTCTGATCCTTGAAGTCACAAACCCTCTTAACATTCTCTCTGGGTCAACTAAAGCATCTTCTTTTATCATTCTTTTCCTTGTTACCCATATTGCCATTTTAGTCTCCGCTATTAAAAAATGTATTATGCCTATTCTTCTCTTTTTATAAACCTTATACTTCAGTCCATAAATGAAAACAGTGTCAGTAAACTCTTCGCCTAATTCTTCAATCCAGGTTTTTAATGTCTGAAAAACCCCTCTCAGTCTAGAACAATATAAAAACAGATGATCAGTTGATTCTTCTAAATCACAGAAAGGACATTTCTTTTCTACAGTGGGATCAATATGCGCCACGTGTCTGTTTGTAGCTACTGCCCAATGTATAATTCTCCATTGCAGGTCTGCAGTTCGTTTTTCAATGGGAGATTTATACAATGACCTCCAGCATCTTCTAGGAGAAGAGTTTGGCCCTAGCACTTCTGTCCACTTTGTTTCTCTGCAGTTCTTCAGAACTGACTGATGAGCGACTTTAACGCAATTCAGATACAAACTTTTCTTCGAAGCCTCTTTAAAACCATGTATCTCTGGAGTCTTAAAAGTGAGGATTGATTCCTCGTGGTTCTTCTTCCACACGAACTGAAACAGGAAGATCAGGAAAATTCTCCTCTTCCTCCTCTTCATTCAAAATCCCTTCTCCTGGGTTCCGATGATAGGCATAAGGAAGAGATGAAAAAAATCACATCCATTACATGTTTCATAAATCTGACGGACTTGATTCCTGTCAGATCACTCATTTCCTCTGCACTTTTCCACCCGTCATGATGCTTTAAATCCTTTATCCTAGTGCATCCAGCTCTTGCCATTGTTTTCTGAAGGCTTTTTGAATTAAGCCTGAAGTAAGGGATTATGAAAAAGAGGTTATTATCCAGAATTCAGAGTCAGACCAGTTCCTTTCCACTTGCAAATTTGATGTCCATGTTTTCAGCATCGTTTTATAAAAAGCAGAAGTGTCTTTTAAGTCCATTTCTGTCAGATTCATTAAAAACAACTGTAGATCGTATTTAAAAACATCAACTTTGTGTAACAGGGCTTTAGCAGTATCAGTCCAGCACCTCTTTGAATACAGCAACTTCTGTGCCGCTTGCAGCCTGAAGGTTTTGATTCTGCTTTTAATGTCTATTAACCCTTGTCCACCTTCATTCACTGGCAGGAAAAGTACGGCAGCATAAGTCCAATGTTGTCCAGTCCAGAAGAAATCCACCAATCTTTTCTGCAGTTCCTGAATGATGTCATCTGGCGGGTCCAAGACGTTCATTTTGTGCCACAGTGCCGAAGCTGCTAGATTGTTGGTCACCAAAACTCTTCCCCTATAGGATAGCTGTGGTAGCACCCACGACCACTTAGACAACCGGCTACACATCTTCGCCACCATTCCTTCCCAATTTTTTGTCTTAAATGTTTCAGTCCCTAAATAAACCCCTAAACATTTAAAGCCATCTTTACTCCATTTAACGCCACCTGGGAGCACTGGTGGATTTTTACTTTGTCCACAAAAGAAACCTTCACACTTTTCCCAGTTCACTCTGGCTGTTGACGCATTTTCATAAATTTTCAGTGTTTCCATTAAAACAGACACATCTCGTTCATTCTTAATAAAAATTGTAACATCGTCAGCATATGCAACAAGCTTAATAGGCTTCTCAACTGTAATCCCTTGGAGTGTTTTCCTTAACTTGCAAAGAAGGGGTTCAATGGCCAATGAATACAACATCCCTGAAAGCGGGCATCCTTGTCTGATCCCTCTCAGCACTGCAACAGGCCGACTGAGCCCACCACCCACTTTCAACATAACAGAAGCATCCTTGTACAGCATTTGAATCCATGAAATGAAACTCTGACCAACACCAAAAGCTTCAAGCGTTTTAAACAAGTAAAAATGGCTAACTCGGTCAAACGCTTTCTCCTGGTCAATTGCGAGAATGCCAACATTTTCACTGTTCAAATTTGTAATGTCTATTATGTCTCTTACAAGAAACAGATTGTCCATTATTGTTCGATTAGGAATACAATATGTTTGATATTCGTTGACCATATATTCTAAAAAAGGTTTCAATCTATTAGCAAGACACTTTGCCAAAATTTTGTAATCTGTACATAACACAGCCACAGGTCTCCAATTTTTTAACATACCAAGATCACCTTTTTTGGGTAATAGAGATAAAACTGCTCGTTTACAACTAGTAGGCAATTCATGTTTTTGATAACAATAATTAAAAACTTCATAAAAATCGTCTTTCAGTTGGTCCCAGAAATGTTTATAGAACTCAGACGGCAGTCCATCGATACCAGGTGCTTTTCCAGTTGAGAGTTTCTGAACAGCTTCAGACAGTTCTTTTAACTGAAGGCCAGAGTCCAGCTGTTTACTCTGTTCATCAGAAAGAGTCAATAAGTCTTTATGTAATTCCTCAATGCATCCCTTATCACATTGTCCTTCTGCAAATAACTCTTTGTAAAAGTCCAAAGCAATTTTTCTCATTTCATTTGGATCTGAAATCACATTCCCATTTAAATCTTTCAAATGCAACATCATTTTTTTTTCTCTTTCTTTCTTCTCAAGATTAAACAAGTAATAAAAACTCGTTGAGTGTTTTAGCGCAATTTTCTGACCTCATGGGATCACAACACTAAGAGATAGTAAATCTTTTCCTGGATTTTTTTTGTGCGTTCCCGAGATTAGACCTTCCTTAACATAATGCCGAAAACCCGAAGTCTCTAGGTGGTCTGGTTGAGGAGTAGATAGAAGTGCAAGATTGGTGCGCACAGACAGAACAGAAATCATGAGTTAACAATCGCAATTTTGTCCGGTGGAAAATTGCGCTAAAAAGATGGAACTAGGTGCATCCATTTCTCTCACAAATGCGAAGCGAGCTCTAATTAAAGCCCCCTTTGCTTTCTCATGAAATAAAGAAGCTAAAACTCTTTTCTTTTCTTCCAGCTTTCCAACTGTCTCAACATCACCAACAATTAATTCACTTTCAATCTGTTTTATCTCTTTTTCTAATTCAGAAACAGTTTTTTTGATCCTACCATTTGTGCTATATATATAATTTTGACAAAATATTATAATTTGTGCTTTTCCTATATCCCACCACTGAACAATATCCTCATAATTACTTTTCTGTTTTTTCCACTCCATCCAAAACACATTAAACTTTTCACAAAAAAGCACATCTTGTAGCAATTTCACATTAAAATGCCAGTAATAGCTATGACTTTGTGACTTTCTTACATTTATATCAATTAAACATAAATGGTGATCAGAAAACCCATTAGGACAAATTGTAGATTTTAAAATTCTATTACTTTTACTTGTATTAACATAGAATCGGTCTAATCTGGCAGTACTAATATGATCATGAGAAACCTTTACCCACATATACTGCTTAACTGTAGGGTGTTGCTGTCTCCATACATCAACTAAATTAGAATTACTAATAACATCCTGTAAACATTTGGCAGAAGAGGGGTGAGGTTCTTCCCCATCTCTGTCTAAAGTAAAGTTTTCTGTACAGTTCCAATCACCCCCTAAGATCAACCATGCATTTTCATCACAGCTTTGTTTTAAAAAATTAAATAATTTTTTAAAACCGTGTATCCTCTCCGCTCCATTATTTGATGCATAAATGTTAATAAAAACAAAAACCAACCCATTTATACTTCCTTGAACAGCCAAAATTCTTCCTCTTTCTATTTCATTAACAGACACATTAGTTATATCAATCGTCTTTGAAAATAAAATAGCAACTCCTCCACTAACATTTGTACCATGACTCATATATAAATCGCTTCTCCACCCCATTTTCCAATCCACTTCAATTTTCACATCACTATGCGTCTCTTGAACAAATGTTACATCAATATTTTTATTTTGTATATATTCATTTAAACATGCTCTTTTCCTACAATCTCTTCCCCCATTGATATTAATAGATCCTATTCTAAGGCTCTCCATGAAAAAAGAGGTAAGAAAAAGGGAAGAAAGTGAAAACAAGACAAAAAGGGATAGATAGTTCACCAATTGTGCTTCCTTCATAAGTCAACTATAAAGAAATTAAAATAACTTTTTCATTTCTTAAGTTTGTTACCATTTTTTTCAATCTGAATCTCTTTCTTCTACTTAGCTCTTCATAACCGACAGCCTTTTGTATTTTAATCACTGAAGCTAAAAACTTTTTCACATCAGGAAAAAAATATTTTACTTCGACTTTTCTTCCAAATGTTTCATCAAGGAAATCATTTATCTCTTTTACAGTATACAACTCATTCTCATCATAATTGGAGGGAATATCTGACATTTCAGAAATACAATCATCATCAGCCATCTCTTCATTCACATCAATGCTTTCAGAGAGCTGAGACAAGGGTATATCGAGTCGATTCTCAACAGTGTCTAATTCAACCAAACTTTCAAGAAGAGATTTTTTCGCGTCACTAGTCCCTGCCTCTTCACAACTCCTCTTCTTTTTTTTCCCTTTTTTCTTCCCTGATTCCTTTTCAGCCGATTCCTTTGGGCCTATGTTTTCAGTAGTGCTACGTTCGTTTTGTTCATGAGTGTTCAATTCACTTTGTTCTTTATCGGTTTCATTTGTCTCAGTTTCTTTACTTTTATCCGCATTCTCCGCTTCACCCTCGACCGCCTGTTCACTTTCATTAGTTTTATTAGTATTGTCCTCGGCTTGTGTTTTTTGCGGGCAATCCATTTTTTTATGCCCAACATTACCGCACTTGAAACATTTCAAATGATTGGTATTCGCATAGATCATATACGATTTGTCTTCATGTTTAACCCGAAACGAGATGTCTAACGTCGGCGATTCTAAAACCATAAAACACTGCCGCCTAAAAGACAGCACATGTTTTAAAGTTTCCATTT